>NC_081841.1:213683116-214328442 GCF_963259705.1 Myotis daubentonii | reverse complement strand
TCTATGCCAGCATCACTGCTCTTATTCTCGGGGTCATTATCATCCTCCTATATCAGTGATGGCGAACCTTTTGAGCTCGGCGTGTCAGCATTTTGAAAAACACTAACTTAACTCTGGTGCCATGTCACATATAGAAATTTTTTGATATTTGCAACCATAGTAAAACAAAGATTTATATTTTTGATATTTATTTTATCTATTTAAATGCCATTTAACAAAGAAAAATCAACCAACAAAATGAGTTCGCGTGTCACAGGTTCGCCATCACTGTCCTATATAATAAAAGGCTAATATGCAAATTGACTGACCTGGGGAATGACCAGCCGCTATGACGCGCATTGACCACCAGGGGTCAGACGCTCAATGCAGGAGCCCCATGGTGGTCAGTGCACTCCCATAGGGGGAGCACCACTCAGTCAGCAGCCGGGTGAGTGCAGCAGCAGTGGCAGGAGCCTCTCCTGCCTCCGAGGCAGCGCTAAGGAGCAGCAAGCAGATGTGGTAAGGAGTGAGGGCTCCCTGACTGCAAGACAGATGTCTGACTGCCAGCTTAGGCCCACTTCCCACAGGAAGAGGGCCTAAGCCAGCAGGCGGACATCCCCCAATGGGTCCCGGACTGTGAGAGGGTGCAGGCTGGGCTGAGGGACCCCCTCCCCTGCCCCCGAGTGCATGAATTTTTGTTCACCAGGCCTCTAGTATAAAATAAGGGTCAGCTGAACACAAACACTGCAACTCTGAAAGATGATCTGAAAGATGGTTATAAATGACTAATGGGTGAGAAGTGAAAGGGATGACTCATGCCCCTTGCAGGCTGAAGCAGGATGGCATGGGATTGCATCATAAACTTAGAACAGGACACAATTTAAAATTTATGAATTGTTTATTTCAGGAATTTTCCATTTAATAGTATCAGAACATGGTTGACCACAGGTAACTGAAACTGCAGAAAGCAAAACCTCAGATGAGGGGCAGTTAGTATATATATGTAGTTTGTTCGAGTCTTTAAAGCTTTTTACACATAATATAGTATCACATCATCTGCAAATAGAGTTCTTTCTTTCGAATTTGTATTCCTTTTTTTCTTTTTCTTGACTAATTACTCTGGGTAGGACTTTCAATACTTTGTTGAATGGGTGGTGAGAGTGGGCATCCTTGTCTAATTTCTGATCTCAGAGGAAAAATTTTTAGCGCTTCCTGTGTATGATGTTAGCTGTGGCCTTGTCGTATGTGGCCTTTATTATGTTGAAGTACATTCCCTCTATATTCACCTTGTTGAGAGTTTTAACCATAAGCAGATGTCGAATATTGTCAGTTGTGGTTTTGCATTTATTGAGATAGTCATACAGTTTTTCTTTCATTTTGGTAATGTGGTATATCATATGGCTTGTTTTTTGGATACTGAAGCATCCTTGCATCCCTGGAATAAATCTAATTTGATCATGGGGTATGATTCTTATAATGCATTGTTGAATTTGGTTTACTAATATTATTTTGAAGATTTTTATATCTATGTTATCAGATATATTAGCCTGTAATTTTGTTTTCTTGTGGAGTCCTTGTCTGGTTTTGCTATCAGGATGATGCTAGCCTTGTAAAATGAATGTGTAAGTGTTCTCTTTTATTTTTTGGGGAGATTTTGAGAACTATTGATATTGATTTTTCTTTGAATATTTGGTAGAATTCACATTTAAAGTCATTTGATCCTGGACTTTGTGGCGAGGTTTTGGATTATTGACTCAATCTCTTTACTAGTAATTGACCATTCACATTTTCCGTTTCTTCGTGATTCAGTATTAGAAGAGTGTTCCTAGGAATTTATCTATTTACTAGAGGCCCGTTGCACAAAGAGATTCGTGCAATAGGCCTTCCCTTTCCCTGGCTGCTGGCACCAGTTTTCCTCCGGCACCTGGGACCCAGGCCTTCGCTCCGGCTGGAGCCTTCAGTCTTTGCTGCTCCAGACAGAGCCTTCAGTCTTGGCTCTGCCACTTCACGCCTACATATGCAAATTAACCGCCATCTTTGTGTTGGGTTAATTTGCATACTCTCCTGATTGTCTGGTGAGCATAGTGGAGGGATGGTCAATTTACATGTTTGTCTATTATTAGGTAAGATTCTAGGTTGTACAATTTGTTGGCATGTGATTGTTGTAGTCTCATGATCCTTTATATTTCTGTAGTATCAGTTATAATATCTCTTTTGTTTCTGCCTTTATTTATTTAAGTCCCCCCCCTTCCCCCCCAGCCAACCCATGAGTCTAGCTAAAGGTCGTCTTTATTCAGAGAACTGGTTCTTGGTTTCATTGATCTTGTCTATTATCTTTTTAGTCTCTATTTCATTTATATCTGCTCTGATCTTTGGTATTTCCTTCTACTAACTTTGGGCTTCGCTTTTTCTTCCTTTTTTAGTTCTTTGAGGTATAAAGTTAGGTTGTTTGAGATTTCTGTTGCTGTTTTATTTTATATTTTTATTGATTTCAGAGAGGGAAAGGGATTGATAAACATAAATGATGAGAGAGAATCATCAACTGGCTGCCTCCTACATGTCCCCCCGAACTGGGGATCCCAGGCCACAACCCGGGCATATGCCCTAACCGGGAATTGAACCATGACTTCCACGTTCACATGTCGACACTCAACCACTGAGCCACATTGGCTGGGTGAGATTTTTGTTTCTTGAGGTGTAGGCATTTATGCTACACTTCTTGCACTGCATTTGCTGCATCTCATACTAGTAAGTTTTGGTGTGTTGCATTTCCATTTTCTTTTGTCTCGAGGTATTTTTTGATCTCCCTTTTGAGTTCTTTGTTGACCCTTTGGTTGTTCAAATAGCATGTTGTTTAATCTCTACATATTTGTGAGTTGTCTAGTTTTCTTTTTGTAATTGATTTCTATTTCATATCATTGTGGTTGAAAAAGATGCTTGATATGAGTTAAGTCTTCTTAAATTTGTTAAGACTTGTTTTTAATGCATGATCTGTCCTGGAGAATGTTCCATGTGCAACTTGAGAAGAAATGTGTATTAGGTTGCTTTAGGATGCAATGTTTTGTATATGTCTGTTATGTTGATCTGATCTAACATGTCATTCCAGGCCGATGCTTTCCTATTGATCATCTTCGGGATGGTCTATCCCTTTATGTAAGAGGGTATCAATGTTCCATACTATTATTGTTGTGCTGTATATTTCTTCTTTTAGGTTTATTAATATTTCCATTATATACTTATGTGCTCCTTTGTTGGTTGCATAAATATTTACAAATGTTTAACTTCTTTTTGGATTGACCCCTTAACTATTATGTAATGCCTTGCTTTGTTTCACCATAATCTTTGATGGATTTTGTTTTTGAATCCATTTAGTGCTCGCTCTCTTTTGATTGGAGTTTTTAGTCCACTCACTTTTAAAGTATTATTGATGAATATATACATATTGCCATTTTGTTGTTTCCTGGCTATTCCTCTGTTCCTTTCTACTCTCGCTCTTTTTCTTTGTGGTTTGATGATTTTCTTTCATGGTATGTTTAGATTTCTTTCTCATTATCTTCTGTGTATCTACTCTAGATTTGGGCATTGTGATTACTATGAGGCTTACATATAACAACTTATAACAATATATAGCAAATTGGTAACTTAACTATGAATGCATTCTAAAGTTCTATATTTTTACTATCTACGTTTTTGATATCATAATTTACATTTTTTATTTTTGGATCCCTTAACTAATTATTAGAGTTAGCTGTTTTTCATATTTGCTTTATAAGTGACTAATCCACTACTTTCACTATACATATACCTTTGCAAGTGTAATTTATACTTTCATATGTTTTCCTATTATGAGTTAGTGCTCTTTGGTCAGCTCGAAGAGTCCCTTGAACATTTCTTGGAAGGGTGGTTTAGTGGTGATGAACTCCTTAGCTTTTGCTTGTCTGGAAAACTATCCTTTAATATGAATGACTTCGCCAGTGTTGGGGAAAGCCCCAAAAGTCTAGATTCAGGATGGATTCTGAAGAACTGACATGTGGCCTTATTCAAATTCATAAAAGCTTTAATAGGAGAAAATATACAGGGGCAAAGCAGCGGCTCCCAGTGGTGGTGGGCTGGGAGAAATCCACACCCCTCCCAAGACAGAGTTCCCTCTTTAAAAAATATTTTATTTATTTATTTATTTATTTATTTATTTATTTATTTAGTGCCCTGACTGGGAATCGAACTCTGATTCATAGGTTGACACTCAACCACTGAGCCATGCCAGCCGGGCTTTTATTGATTTTAGGGAGGAAGGGAGAGGGAGAGAGAGAGAGACATCAATGACAGAGAATCATTGATCTTGATTGGCTGCCTCCTGCACGACCCCTACTGGGGATCGAGCCCACAACCCTGGCATGAGCCCTGACAGGGAATGGAACTGTGACCTCCTGGTTCATATGTTGACACTCAACCATTGATCCACACTGGCCAGGCCAGAGTTCATTTTTTAAAGGGGCAAAACCAGATGATGGGTGGTTGTATAAACCTCCCAAGAGAACAATGTATCACTCCCTCCTCTCCTCCTCCTCCTCTCTTTTCCTCCCTCTTCCTCTCTCTATCCCTTTCCCCTTCTGGGACTCCTGTAATGAAAATGTTAGTCTGCCTGATGTGGTTCCATAGTCCCTTAAACTGTCTTCACCTTTTACATTCTTTTCTCTTTTTTATTCTCTGAGTGATTTGATTCTCTGCCCTGTCTCTAATTCACTGATTCTCTCTTCTGCTTCATCTACTCTACTATTGAACCCTTCTAGTGTCTTTTTCAGTTTATTTATTGTGTTCCTCTGCCCTGTGATTATGTCTGATACTTTCTTATATTTTCTATCTCTTTGTTAAAGTTCTCGCTGTTTATCCATTCTCCTCTGAGTTTGTTGAGCATCTTTATGATCATTACTTTGAACTCTATATTGGGTAAATTAGTTAGTTTCATTAAGGTTTTTTTTTCTTTCTTCAGTTTTATCCGGGTCTTTCATTTGGAACATTTTCCTTTGTCTCCTCGTTTTTCTTAATTCTCTGTTGGTTTCTATGCATTAGATGAAACAGCCACTTCTCCCAGGCTTGAAGGGTTGGCTTTGTGTAGGAGATGAACGTCTGGTTAATCCTGCTCTGCCCTGGCTCTCGTCCATCAAGCCTTTGTGATTGTCCAAGCAGGCTTTTTAACGATCCCAACTAACTCCCAGTAGTTGAGGCTGTGCCAGAAACAGTCTGTGTCTCAAAAGGGAGCATCTCAGCACCCCATTATTCTGATTAGAAGCCAGACCCTCAGGCTGCAGCTTTTAAAGAGTGCAGATATACACAGCCCTGTCCTGGGGACCGGAAGGGTAAGCCCCAAGGCCACCAGAGCCAGGCCATCTGGAGGAGTTTCCCTAGCAGGAGTCACAAAGACCAGGTGCCAGACGAGTGTATACGCTCCTTTATGGGGGGCCATGCCAGCGAGCTGTTGCGAGGCAGAGGAAGAGGGCAGAGATAGGGTCCCCTGGCTTACATTCTCTGGGAGTAGCTCTGTAGCCTCAAAATTGTGTGCCCAACCTGAAACCTGCAACTAAGACAAGCAATTAAGACTCTTTCACAGAAAAGCTGTGTTCAGTCTGTTGTCTGTGCAGTGCCCTGGGGGTGGTAGCCTGCCAAGAACTGCCTCTCCAATTGTTACAGTCCTATGGGACCCACGAATGCAAAGCAATCATGGGGTGCCCCCTGAGTGACAAGTGGGGCACCAGAGTGTAGAAGCGCCCCTCTGGGAGATAGTGGTGCTCTGGACACAGCCTGAGAGCACAGAGGAGTGAGACAGGGCGTGCCCAGCTGGCGCCTGCTAAAGAAAGGAGAAAAGATGGTGCCAGTGGCGTTAACAAGGCAGAGGGAGAGCGGGAAGATGGTACCCACCAGCCTGCATCCCCAAAGGGTGTGTGAGCACTTGTTCTCTGCCTGAAACACTTGCATTCCCACAGGCTCTATCCACTGAGCCAAACAGGCCAGGGCAGCCATGCAAACCAACACTTTAAAATCCACAAATGGGTTTCTTGCACATAAAGTCTGGTGCTTTTCAAAGGGCTGCTTCTGGGCCCAGGTGGGTGCATCTGCATGTGAGCCCTTTAAGAGCCGTGCCTGTTGTGAAAGATAAAACAAAACAGGCTAATAAAGTGCAAAATTGTATAAAAAAAAAAAAAAAAAGAGCCGTGCCTGTTCGCCACAGCCACGCAGGTGATCTTCAGAGCCAGGTGTCTGGGAGGTTCTGTTTCTCAATTGCTGGTCTTAAAAGTTGGGGTTCCCCAGGAGAATTTCAGGGTTCCATTCTCCCCCCCCCCCCCCAGCCATGTGATGGGTTGCCCTGCCAGGGGTGGGGTTTAACGTGAATGTGTCTCAGCCCTTCCTCCCTGTTTTGATGTGGCTTCCTTTCATTTTCTCGCTGTGAAGGGGGACTTCCACCAGATTCTAGGTTTTTTCCAGAGGACGTTTTTCTATCTATAGCTTAGGTTCATTGTGACCACAGGAAGAGGGGGGCTCAGGATCTTTTTAGGTTGCTAAGGTGAATCAGAACTGTTGTTTCTTCTAAAAATGCTACACAAATTAATTTCACACTTGCTGACTATAAAAACAAGTAACTGAAAACGTGCGTTCATACTGTTTTGTTAATTTTTCATATAGGAGTTTATACAAGAAATAGGAACTTTCGGCTGTATAAGTCATCCAAAAAGGGGAAGCCTGTGGTGTTGGAGGTCGCTGAAGATAACAGATTTTCTCTTACACAGTCAGAGAATACTTCTGAAGAGGAACAGTATTTCCTCTCTTCTTTGGTCAGCAATGTCAGGTATGTAGGATCAGGAGTAAACCATTGTGTGTTCATGAATATTGCACAGTGAATGGCATTGCACAGCACTAAAATGTAAATTGTGTAAATTCATTCTACCTTAAACAAGAAAGTCAGTTCTTAAAATTCTAGATTACTGTTTTCTTTTGTCTATTAACTGAAATATAATAGTAAAATTTATTTTCTAACCACATAGTATTCTCTTTATGTCTTTTTATAATTATATTTTATATATTTTTTCAGTTTTTCTAAAATGATTAACATTTCTATAAAGAAGAAAATAAAAATAGTTTTATTGCATTTAGAAATATAATTACTATTAACATTTCATTTTTTCATATATGCACATACATACATAATTTATGTAACTCCATCATTTAAAAAAATATTTGTTGAGAGTATATGGCAGGGGTCCTCAAACTTTTTAAACAGGGGGCCAGTTTACTGTCCCTCAGACCGTTGGAGGGCCGGACTATAGTTTAAAAAAAAAACTATGAACAAATTCCTATGCACACTGCACATATCTTATTTTGAAGTAAAAAAACAAAACGAGAACAAATACAGTATTTGTATTTGCATGTGGCCCGCGGGCCGTAGTTTGAGGACCCCTGGTATATGGTATGTCACCTGTTTTATCCACTCAACATATTCTGAATATTTGCCAAGTTAATAATTTGCCAGCAGTTAATTATAAGTAAAACTTTTAATACCTATATAATTTTCCATTGTATTTATATACTCTGATTAGTTGTTCTATTGTTGAATATTTGATTTTACATATTTTGGTCATTTAAAAAAGTGTGAAAGACTTCTTTCAACAGAAATTCTTGCCTTTAGCCCAGTTGGTGTGGCTCAGTGGTTGAGCGTCAACCCATGAACCAGGAGATCAGGGCTTGATTCCTGGTCAGGGCTCATGTCTGGGTTACAAGCTCAGTCCCCAGTAGCGGGTGTGCAGGAGGCAGCCAATCAATGATTCTCTCTCATTATTGATGTTTCTATCTCTCTCCCCCGTCCCTTCCCCTTTCTGAAATAAATGAAAAAATATATACATAAATATATTTGCCTTTAATCCCCTTGATTCTAGGCTTGCAGTTTTTGTTACTCCAAAGCACTAAATTACCTTGTTAACTTGCTCTTCTTTTGCTTTCCCCAGATATAATCTTAAAGAGAAACTCCACAGAAATGAGTTTTAATAAAACTGTTTTAAAATATTTGCTGTGGGGAAAATTGTGCCTGGATTGTTCATGTGCAGCAGTCCCAAGGAAGGTGGGGGATGGTTGCTTTTCTTCAGATGTTTCTGGACTGTTTGAGTTCTTCCATAACATATCTCAGAAGCAATGTCAAAGTATTAGTTTCCTTACCTTTAAAATGGAAATAAGACATCTGTCTTAGGGAGTTGTTAGGATTAAATAAGTTAAAACGATATATAAAACATATATGCAGCCCTAACCGGTTTGGCTCAGTGGATAGAGTGTCGGCCTGCAGACTGAAGGGTCCCAGGTTCAATTCCGGTCAAGGGCATGTACCTTGGTTGCAGGCACATCCCCAGTAGGGAGTGTGCAGGAGGCAGCTGATCGATGTTTCTCTCCCATCGATGTTTCTAACTCTCTATCCCTCTCCCTTCCTCTCTGTAAAAAATCAATAAAATATATTTTTAAAAAAATCAATAAAATATATTTTTAAAAAATAAATAAAAGTGGTATAATAACACATATTTTTTTAAAAAAACATATATGCAGTGCCTGGCACATAGTATCTGCTCAGTAAGTGTTGTAGTAGTGGTAGCAGTTTCTGAGATCTAGAAGTAGTATGGGAGTAGTGAAAAATGGTATGACAATTGCTGCCCCCAGTTGTTGGCCCCAGAATAAGATCACATCCTATCATGTATGGAAAAGCAGCATAGGGGGCCTATGATAGATACAGCCTGAAGTCCCCCATTTCTTTTGTAGCTTCAGTATTAATTTCACAGAAATGCAGAGTTCTACTGAATTAGGGCCTCCTTTGTTGTCTTTTGTGTATCCAAGTAGAGGATTTCTTTTTGAAATTAAAGGCAAAATTCTTTACGGTTATGAATGCCTCTTTTATTTTCATTAATTTCAATCCATTTTTCCCTTTGCTCTCACCAGTCTTTTCCTTCTCTTTTCTTGCCATTATTCACACTTTTAAATCATTGTAACATTTCAGAGGCTCTGTTTGGGGAGTGGGATTACACTTCCTTCCGTCCCTTCCTCAGCCTTGGAGTCCTCGGCTCACTCCTCAGGAACGTGTTTTAAATGATCACCAGACTCCTTTTTATGTGGGTAGGATTGGTGCTTCTATAGGCAACTGTGGCATAAATGTCCTGGAATAATAGCTGTTGAACAGAGGATTTTAATATGGAATTCTTTGAGGTTGTTTCTTTTCTGTAGCTATGTCTCTTTAATTCTAATATAATATTATTTTGTTTCTTGAACATATTTTCTTCAGATTCTCAGATACTTTACGAATACTTAGATGTGACGCATCCGAGGATAAACAAAAACAGGCTGGGCATTTTAATAGTACCAGCACTTCAGGTAATTATACAAAAATAATTTTCTATGAAAATTTAAGGATGTTAAATCTGTTTTGCCTTTAAAATCTTAAATCTTATGGATTCATATCTACTGATATTTTAAAATAACTAAGTTTCTATCCAAAATGAAAATTAAAGAGATATTTTAAAAAGCTTATTCACTAATTTTCATTTATACCGTTTTGAAAAAACGCCTACCTAAGTAATATATTGTTTGTATAAAATGAACACATATTAAAATAAGACACCTAAGAGTTCTCTTCATCCTCTGTCCACAAAGGGATGACCACTGTCAGTAGCTTCGTATTTAACCAGGAGGGTTTTCCCTGTATTTCCAGTAACTGGAGAGCATCTCATTCTTTTAATGGCTGCAGTTTCTCATGAAAAGTATATATTCTTCATTCCTATACTGAAGAACATACAGGGTTTTTTTCCTAAGATTTCCTACATAAACTCTCCAGTGAACATTTATACACACACACACACACACACACACACACACACACACACACTCTAGAGGCCCAGTGCACGAAATTCATGTGGGGGAGGGGGGCAGAAAGGGGGGATGTCCATCAGCCCAGCCTGCACCCTCTCCAATCTGGGACCCCTTGGGGGATGTCTGACTGCCGGTTTAGGCCCGATGCTCGATCCCACGGCAGTCGGACGTCCTTCTCGCAATCTGGGACCGCTGGCTCCTAACCGCTCACCTGCCTGCCTGCCTGATCGCCCCTAACCACTCTGCCCTGTCTGCCTGATGCCCCTAACTGCTCCCCTGCCTGCCTGATTGCCCTTAACCACCTCTGCCTGCCTGTCTAATTGTCCCTAACTGCTCCCCTGCCTGCCTCCCTGCCTGCCTGATCGCCCCTAACCGCCTCTGCCTTCCTGCCTGCCTGCTTGATCGCCCCTAACCACCCCTGCCACCATTGCTTTCTCCAGAAGGACAACTAATCTATCCGGTCTAATTAGCATATTACCCTTTTATTAGTATAGACTTTGGGCTATTATTATTTATAATAGTGAAAAACTGAAAGCAATCTAAGTGTACAACAAAATGGGATTGGTTCCGTAGTATAAAATTCTCTGAAGTCATTTAATTAAAATTTATAGTCTAATATAATATGGAAAATATCCACTTATGATGTTAAGAGAAAAAGTAGACTCAAATTATATGTTGAGGTATGATCACAAGTTTTTTTAAAAAATACGAATAACCTATTATATAACTAACAGTTATTTTGAGACATTGTTTTGGAGTTTCTCTTATTTATGCTTTAATATATTTCCAGATTTTCTCCAATCGTGTATATTACTTTTGTAAGTGAAATATACAGGCTTTATTTTTAGAAAAGTAGATTATTCTATCTTTAAATGTTGAATGAGATTGTAAATATATTATTCTAAATTGTTCCAGTAGACACTTAGATACAGAATGTAGCTGAGTGTCAGTGCCCTGCATCTGAAGCCACCAGAGAACACACCGTGTTGAGCAAGCCCAGCGTGTTACTGGTCACAGCGATGGCGGGCGCACACCATAGGGAGCCACGGGGCAGCTCAGTAAAGGGTGTTAGGATTCGGGCTTGCGTTAGGGGCTTTTGAGGAGGGCCCATCAGGGAGAGTTCTATGATGAATATCGAGAAATCTTGCCTAGAAAGAAGGCAGACTTCAGGGAGACTAAGAAATAGCAGTTAATTATGTTAGACTAAGAAATAGCAGTTAATTATGTTAGACAAGATAAGGGTGTATATGATCATTTCTTTGGCTTGGAAAATGTCTGTTCGTTTTGTCTGTGTTCAGACATGTGTTCATTTTTGTCTTGAATCATCATCGCCACAGAATGACCTCATCTGATGAAATAGTTTATGATGAACAGAACACGAGGGCTGAGCTGTGGTGCCCAGCCACCTGGTAGCCACACCCAAGCCCACCTCATAGGACCAGGCAGCTCCTGGGTGTAAGGGACTGTGCTTCCTTATTAGAGTGAAGAAAGCAATTGATATGATTATACATGCTTTTGGTAATAATTAGTTGACATTTGGCTATATTGAGAGGTTTGAATTTTACCTGCTTGTAGGATAATAAAAATCCATGACCGATTAAAAGGAACATTGCAAAAAGGGGAGATTTGGGAACCAAGGGGGAGGAGGTAACCCAAAATTATACTAAACAACTTAAATCAAAACTTCTCAACTTTAACCATTATCATTTATAATTAATTTTTCTCTCTGTTGCAGTAGAAAACATTGAAGGTTTTCAGGCCTCACCCTACCCTGAAATTGATCAATTTGTTCTTTCTTTGGTGAATAAAAATGGCATTAAAGGAGGTAAAGACAATCTTATTTTTTATTAACTGTTTTATGATAGAGTAAAAATGCCTTTAGAGCCGAAACGGGTTTGGCTCAGTGGATAGAGCGTCGGCCTGCGGACTGAAAGGTCCCAGGTTCGATTCCGGTCAAGGGCATGTACCTGGGTTGCGGGCATATCCCCAGTAGGAGATGTGCAGGAGGCAGCTGATCGATGTTTCTCTCTCATCGATGTTTCTAACTCTCTATCTCTCTCCCTTCCTCTCTGTAAAAAATCAATAAAATATATTTTTAAAAAAATGCCTTTAGAAACATTATTTGCATTTTAGGGATTCGGCGTTGGAACTACTTTTTTCCAGAAGAATTATTGGTTTATGACATTTGTAAATATCGCTGGTGTGGAAACATTGGAAGAGCCCACAAGAGTAATAATATCATGTAAGTAATATTGTTTATTACTAAGTTCACATTTTATTTATTTATTTTTAAATATATTTTATTGATTTTTTTACAGAGAGGAAGGGAGAGGGATAGAGAGTTAGAAACATCGGTGAGAGAGAAACATCGATCAGCTGCCTCCTGCACACTCCCTACTGGGGATGTGCCCGCAACCAAGGTACATGCCCTTGACCAGAATCGAACCCGGGACCCTTCAGTCCGTAGGCTGACGCTCCATCCACTGAGCCAAACCGGTCAGGGCAATAAGTTCTACATTTTAACCAGTATTTTTAATATTTATAATTTTTAAAGTTAAAAATTATTGTTTTTATAATCTATATATATAAAAGGCTAAGTTGATTTGCGCATAAGCGATACAATAAAGCTCTCCGTGGCGCCAATCACACGCATGTGTTTCAATCTGTCATTGTCGATCGTGAATTCGGTTGACACTTCTATTATAGAGAAAGGGTGAATAGAATAGCGATATTAAAATATTTCTTCTAATTAGTTTCCTTTCAATGTGCACAAATTTGTGCACCAGGCCACTAGTTTAGTTATAATTCAATTTATATTTAGTTTGTGTTATAACATTTAATTTGAATATTTTAATTACAACCTTCCACCTAGCACCTATCATCTACATTTGTACTTTATTTGGTAAAATAATCTTGTAGATAGTATAACCTTTAGAGGACTAAGGTAGGATGCAGTGGGGCTAAAAGAAATGAGACAGTAGATGATGAACAATGGTGGAAGGTCTCTCTCCTATTGCCGGTGGCCCCTGACACCTTACGGAGGCTAAAGTGCAATGGAACAATTTGGACAAGAAGGAAACTTCTCAGTGTTAGGAGTTGGAGTGCAGGTTATGTTTATGTGTTCAAGACACAGAATGGCATAGAAGGAAACCACTGTTTACTGAATGCTTGCTGTCCATGCCAGGCCCTGTTTTAGTTTTAGTTTCTTTTTAATCCCCTGGCAAAGGAGAGGAAGTAAAGGATGAGTAAAACCAGAAACAGAATTTTAAACAATAAAAGGATATGGTTAGAACAGGGATAGAGTAGAAACCCAGTAGTTATGTTATATAAGAAATTGTGCTGTTTATCTATTTACCGTCAGAGCTGAGACCTCTGTATGTCCAGCACATACAGCACATGTACCAGACGTGAGAACATGTCACACAGCAGCTGCTGGAAAACCAGAAAGCATGCTGGGAGCGTGATTCTGTGCTGTACTGCACACTAGCTTAATTCATTAAACAATTTCAGAACTATGCTCAACACACAACACTGTAACATAGCAAAACACAAAGGAAGATACCACCCCTAGTCCCTGAACCAGTGATGACTATGGTTATGGTTTTGGTGTATCTTTCTAGTCTTTTTCTATGCATTTAAGTTTACCAGAAAATTATCATCCATATACAGTATATGACCATCTTTTAACTTTCTGAAATTGTTGGGTTGCTGTCTTTCTTTCTGAAGAATTACCAGTATTATGTGTCCATAATCTACTTTTCCTTAACTGTGCAGTACACACAGAAAAGTGTGCCATGGACCTGTGCATCTACAGACTGACACTTGCCACTGCTGCCCCCACGGAACGAGCAGAACTTGGTCAAACCTCAGAAGCAGCTTGTGGGCCCAACCCCAATTTATTCCTCTCTGGACCTCAGAGACAATAGCTATTATCCTGAGTTCTGTCTTAGTTTTCCCCTCGCTTTCTGAACTTTTTCCATATGTGTTTGTATCCCCAAGCAGTATATCATTTCATCTTAGACTATTTTTAACGTTATGTAAATTACGTGCTTTGACTTACTTTTTGGTCAGCATTGCATTAGTGAGGTTCATCCATTCTGCATGTAGCTGTTGCTCACTCTGCATGATTGTGTGAGGTCACTATATAAACACGCCAGCTTACCTGCCCTATGGACATGTCACTTTCTGTGATGAATAATGAAGCTACCCATGTGCTTGTGCATATTGCCTAATGCACATGAGTTTCTCAAAATATGTATCTGAAAATAGCTGCTGTCATAGAATATGCACGTCCTTAATTTTACTAGGTAATAATTATTTTCCCTACTGGCCATGCTAATTATACTCCCACCAGCAGTGTTTTCAGATTTCCTACTGCTCCATATTCTCACCAAAGCTTTGTTAGGTTTAAAGCATTTGGTTGGCTAATCTGGTGGGTGTAAAATATTGTAGTTTTGCATGAATTTCCCTGGTTCCTAGTGAATTTGAGGAGTGCATTGTCACACCACACTCGGGAATCTGATTCCTGCCCAGTGTCAAGCTTTACTGAGAGACAAGGAGTCAGAGGCACAGGCAGCAGACTGAGGCCGGGGACACCTGGCAGGTCTCCTGGGTTCTTCCTGCACTGATGCTCTGACTCAGGTTAAAAGCTGAGGCAGAGCCCAGCCAGTGTGGCTCAGTGGTTGAGCATAGACCTATGAACCAGGAGGTCATGGTTCGATTCCCGGTCAGGCACATGCCCAGGTTGTGGCTCGATCCCCAGTGTGGGGTCTGCAGGAGGCAGCCGACCAATGATTCTCTCTCCTCACTGATGATTCTCTCTCTCTCCCTTCCTCTCTGAAATCAATAAAAATACATTTTTTTAAAAAAAAGCAAGCTGAACCAGAAGTGAGCAGTCACCGCACACAGCAGGGAGCACTGAGGTGGTGAAACATCTACATGTTATACTTAGTTACATAGCATGTGACGTTCTCAGGGAACGGTGCCTCATATCCATGGACTAGGTTTAGTTGCTATATGCAGAAATCAGGAACGTCTTGCAAGAGCATTCTGTGGATAAGGACTCTGCCTAGCAGACAGCATTGGTCCAGAGGTTCCCAGACTTGGATCAAGGTGCCCTTAGATTCTTGGTAATTTCTTCACATTGATCCGAGGCCTAAGAAATATCTAAGTTCTGTTCATGAAATAGTTTCAAACAGCTTCCAGTATTTTCCCTAACAGTTTGGTAGCTCTTTGAAAAAACAATATTCACCAATTTGTATTTGTACACATAGTGGAATGATCACCACAGTAAATCAATGTGTCACCATAGTTACAAAAATTTTTTATGAGGAAAGGCTTTAAGATTTACTCTCTTAGCAACTTTCCAATAGGCAAGACATCATCCTTAACCATAGTCTGTGCTCTATGCTATATCCCCATGACTAACCTATAACTGGGCGTTTGTAGCTTTGACCCTTCTTTAATACAATCACTGTTAAGGGGATGTGTGTCCTCCTGAGCATCGCATAACCTCTTAAAACACTGCCACCCCCACCACTGTCTCCTTCCACGTTGATGTTTATGGTTCTTTTATCACAGCCACACCACAAACTCCAGCTCTCCAAACACCAACACCAGGGAAAGGGATGAAGGGGGATGCAATATTAAAGCCCCAAACTGCAAGCAGATATCCAGGCACCATTTCCCTAGAAAGATGTAAATGCCCTGTTTGCCGCGGGCTCTGGTCCCTGGGAACGGCAGCATCGGTTGTTCCTAGGAAGTCTGTCACTGGACTGTCTATGAGGCAGTGAGAATGGCTGGCCTGCATTTTTCTCTCCTGGGTTCATGTCTCACTACCTTGTGGTGGAATATTAGCCATTTATGTTTCATTGTTTTAAAAATTATATTTTATTGATTTTTCACAGAGAGGAAGGGAAAGGGATAGAGAGTTAGAAACATCGATGAGAAAGAAACATCGATCAGCTGCCTCCTGCACATCTCCTACTGGGGATGTGCCTGCAACCAAGGTACATGCCCTTGACCGGAATCGAACCTGGGAGCCTTCAGTCCGCAGGCCGACGCTCTATTCACTGAGCCAAACCAGCCAGGGCTATGTTTCATTTTAATGAAGTGTGGGACGATTTTACACTACTTAAATTTAGTGGTTATAGGATTGCTTTAGTTTGCTTAGTTTGGTATATTTCTATCTAGTATTTTGCCTACTTTACCAAAATTTTCAATGTAACTGGCAAAAGTTCATAATATTCTTATATTTTTAGTATAACTTACATTTGTAGTTACATCTGCAATTTCTAATAACATTTGTGTGTATACCTTATTTATTTTTTAATTAATTTCACAAGAAATTTACCAATTTTCGCTTTTTGGCCCTTTGTTGATTTTTAAAAAATTTTGTTTACTTCCTGCCTTTTCTCTTATTAGGATTTATTATATTGTTCATTTTCCATTGTTACTCATTTGTTTTAGCCGATAATTTTTGTAAATAAGCTTTGAAGATCTGAAGTCCCTCTGTGATAACTTTAGATCCATTTCACATATTTGAGTATGTCTTTTCAATTCTATTCAGTTCTAACCATTTACTAATTTCTACCATGATTTCTTTCTTGGGTCAACTGGTTATTTACAAGTTTTTTAATTTCTAATTAAAGGTTTTTAGTAGCTATCTTTTCATTTCTAAACTTGCTTTGTGAAGAGGGAACATGTATGAATGAATACTTTTAAATTTAGTAAAATTCACATTGTACCTAGCAATTTTTAAAAAAAATTTTTTTTTTAAAATATATTTTATTGATATTTTACAGAGAGGAAGGGAGAGAGATAGAGAGTTAGAAACATCGATGAGAGAGAAACATCGATCAGCTGCCTCCTGCACATCTCCTACTGGGGATATGCCCGCAACCCAGGTACATGCCCTTGACCGGAATCGAACCTGGGACCTTTCAGTCTGCAGGCTGACGCTCTATCCACTGAGCCAAACCGGTTTCGGCTAAAAAAATTTTTAGCAGTCAATTTTTATAAACGTTTTATAAAGAGCTGCTTTTATTTGAAGCAGTATTCATATATAACTATTACATCAAATCTGTTAATTGATTTTTTAAATTTCAGAGAGAGGAAGGGAGAGGGAAGAGATAGAAACATCAATGATGATAGAGTCATTGATCAGCTGGCTCCTGCACGCCCCCTACTGGGTATTGAGCCTGAAACCTGGGCATTGTGCACCCTGACTGGGAATCAAACTGACTTCCTGGTTCATGGGTTGACACTCAATCACTAACCCACACTGGCCGAGCCGTTAATTGCTTTTTAATTATGTAATTCAAATTTCCTATATCCTTAATGATTGGTTATTTGTTGTGTCACTTATCAAAAGAATGTTTTTTTTTAAATCTCAACTTATGGTAAAAGGTTTGTTTATTCTTAAAATTGTCAATTTTGCTCACAAGCAGGATGGGGCAAAAGTAGGTTTACAGTTGAGTATGTGAAAAACTGAGTTTACTGTTGTATTATTTTCCATATGAAAACTGTAAACCTACTTTTGCCCCACCTGTACTTTGAAGCTATCTTAATTGGGTACAGAGTAGGAAATGTATTTTTTCTTGGGAGATGTATTTTTTTTGCCCACAAGTCCACTTTGTATATTTTTGGCAATCAGTTTTCTTTTGCTTGGTGTATATTTTTTACTTTTTAAATTTTTGTTTTCTCCATCTTTAAGAATTAGCATAGCTCTTATAAAGAGCATGTAGCTGAATTTTCTATCTATTCTGGCTATTAAATAACTTTTTTTTTTAACATAAAGGATTTTGGTTGATCTGAAAAATGAAGTTTGGTATCAAAAATGTCATGACCCCATATGTAAAGCGGAAAACTTCAAATCTGACCGTGAGTTATTAAATTTTACATTTACCACAAACTGAAGATTAGATGTCTGTGTAAAACAGTTCCACTCTCTTTCCGATTCAGGATTTCCTTTACCTGCTGAAATATGCCTCCCGTTTCTTCTCAAAGAGGTAAGTGCAGATTTTAGTTTCTCTCCTGACTTAGTCCTTGGTACAACGTATAAAAGCTATGAGTAGTGTCCATCCAAATGTGTCCAGTTTTTACACACACTGTGGGAAACGAGGTGTAGCGCTGTTCATATCAGCGCACCGCATTCTTTTGCGCTGCTCCATATCTGTTAACCAGTCCCAAGTGTTAGCAAAGTTTTGCTCCACAAAGTATACAAAAATACTCATCTTTGTGTTTCTTTAAACCAAATAAATCTGCAGGAAGAATTTCTAGAAGTAGAATTATGTCAAAGGGAATGTACACATTTTAAATTGTGGTAGATTGCCAAACCAACATTTTTCCTTTTAAAACTTTCTTACCCAAAATAATTTACATTCATTGAAGAAAATAGAAAATACTTAAAAATTAAAAGGGGGAAAAATCATCCTCACTTATATATATAGCATATAGCTGATGTAAATGTTTTGGTATGTATCTTCCAGAATTTGTATCTGAGTATGCATATACATATGTGTGTGTATATATATGTATACAATACACATATACATATGCACTCATATATATATATATATATACACACACACACACACATACATACACACACACATATAGTTTTGTAAGCTTTTATTTCTAAACTATCAGAAATATTTTCAATATTACCAAATTGCTCTCCACTTCAGTTTATGAGAGAGCACCTGCTACCCTACATTTTGCTTTCTAATGTTTACCAACCTACTATGCAAAAAAGTGGTATTTTAGTTGTTTTACTTTACATTTCTTAATTTAATAATGAAGTTGAACTTTTTTCAGATTTAATAGATTGCCTATAACTGTCCACTTTTCTTCTATGTGGCCTTAAGTACTCTTGTGCCACGTTATCTTCCAGACTTTTTACTGGTTGGTTCCCCACCACCCATCTATCAGCCTTGTCCTTGAGTGTTATGGTTGAATAAAGGTTAGCCAATATAAGCTAAGTAAGTGCTTAGAAATGTAGTCTCATTCTTGGTCTCTAGAAGCTGGACTAAATAGCTGGTAGTCAGTCTCTGATAAATTAATTTTTAAAAATAAAAAAATAAACTGCCTCTAAGAGGAAGAATATCATCCTTGTTTTACCTGGAGTATTATTTTGAGCATGTTTATGGTTTCAGTGGGTCTGCTTATCTAGTCAACCCTCAAAAATGCCAGATGGAAGTACTCTTGGTATAGTGTTATCACTGCTGTATAAATGGTTTCGGTTTTAAACTCATGTCTTTGTCATTGGGGCTTCTATAACCACAGACCAGGTGGCTTCTAAACAGCAGACATTACTGCTCAGTTTTGGAGGCTGGGAAATCTCAGATCAAGGTGCTGCCTGATGAGCACCAGCTTCCCGGGTCAGAGAGATGCAGCTGTTATGTTGCACCTGTTTCTACGTCCCACGTGACAGAAGGGAGGGTTCTTGGGGGTCTCTTAAGGGCACTAATCCTATTAATGAGGGCTCCACCCTCATGATGTAGTCCAGTCCCAAATGCCTCACTTCCAAATACCATCATGTGGGGTGTTAGGATTTAACAGTCAATTTTAACAAATCTCTTGAAAGAAGGCTGCAAACTTCAAACCCTTCATCTCTTAATATTTAAGCATGTAGCTGGAGAATAGAGCATTTTATTACATCCAGGAAATTTAATGTTGACACAATACAATTATATAATATACAATCCAGTCACATTTTGACAATTGTCTAAACTGTTTCTTTAAGTCTGTTCAGATAGATCTACTTTCCAGTTTGCCTTCAGCTGGGCTATCCACTTTAAAAAAAAAAAAAAATCAACCTAGCCCTGCTCTAGGCCGCCTGTTTTTTGTTTTTTTGAACAGGATGTATCGTAGGAACTCAGGCATTTCCAGAGTGTTCTGGCGACAGTGGCAGCAATATTTGAACGAGAGAGTTCACTCTCAAGGTGACGGTATCAAAGACACCACCATGTAGCATAGTCACTTGGATATCTGCTGTACTGGTCTTATACCTTAATCCAACACAGGTTGCTCCATGAAATCGTCACATACTCTGAATGAATACAGTGTTTTCTCCTATCCCGTCCTTCTCTTTGGAACTAAAGGAAGAAGAGTTTGCAACACAGGAAGCCATGAACGATGGGACCCAGAGCCTTCATGTGCCATCATCCAGCGCGTCGTCAGGAGGTGTGTGCCCTGACCCTGACTGGGACACTGGCCCTGATGATACTTATTTCTTGGAAGCTACTGAGGATGCTGAATTAGCAGAAGCTGCAGAGAACAGCCTTCCCAGTTATAATGGTGGAGTGGATGAAATTCCTGACGAAGTAATTGTGGAAGTATTACAGAACAGCTAATTAACTATGCACTTATAACCAGGTTGTAATTTGCCTGAAGACAGATTAAATTACAGTATCTTGTTAAATCTGTTAATATCAATTAATTCTATCATTTTGCATTCCAATTCTTGGTTTTTACTGGAGTAAACCAGTTTTATTGAAAATTAGATTCAGTGTACTTAAATTCAGTAGAAATCTCTTATTGATCAACCAAAGTTAGCCTGTATGCACATCAGCTAATTTTGCATATTTATACGTTAACTTATCACTCAGGACACTAACCTAGCAAGTTAATTATGTCCTCTCGAGCTACTGTACAGTCAAACTGGTGACACGGCCGCACACCAGCCTGAACAACTAGACACGTTTACTTTCTTACATCTATCAAGAGTGCGGCTTCAGCGATAGGCAGGAGCTTTGGAAGGCAGCAGGAGCGTGGGACGCATCTGTACCCAGGCCGCACGTGTTAGCAGACGGGTCTCATTTCTGGGCAAGGAGCTTCTCCAACTGATGGTTGATATTTTGCAGATGGCTTTCAGCTCCTAAGAGAGTTCTTTCTTTGAATAACAGCGCTGGGAGGCTGGATGAGTCATACTGTTGAAGGAAAATCATTTAGATGAACAAATACTAATAACTTTTATATTATAACCCTATTTGTTCCACACAGCTCAATGCCAATTTTAATAGAGCTAGCCATTAACTACTCATCTTTTGAGGTAGGATCGTTCATTTTGTTTTAACCCATTTTCTTAGGACATAACTGATAAATAGGTTTCAAGGGAACTGTTCTGCAAGGCTTGAGTTGACCTCATACCAGACCAGTTGTTCAAAGAACTGTGGCCTTTGAATTATGGAAACAAGTCGCTAGACCTCGTCCTGTGTAAGGCAGATTTACTTTCACTGTAAGAACCGAAGGAGTGAGCACTCCAGGCTCATAAAAGTGAAAGTTCATGAAGGAAAAAAGCCATCACCTGGAGAAATTACTGGGAAGATCAACTGAATGTCTTAAAAGTTGCCAATCCAAATTTCTTAATGATTAAAAAAATTAGAATACAAACCCAAAATAAAGTAGAAAAAAAACCCAACTCTTGATTTTAAAATAATTAACAAAGCCAAACTTCATGTTGTAAACTGTCTCTATGGGAGAGGAATTAAATTCCCCTTACAGAATTTTATAATTATGATTGTTTAATGTGATTTCTGAGACATGAAAATTGAGCAGAAAAGCTGCCAGACTATACCATTCACATAATAATGGAATTAAGTTACATATTTGAGGTGTTCGAGCTACCAGGAGGTACCTGCTCTCAGGGAGGGGTGAAGGGGAAGAACTAACATTTATACTAGAGCTTTAATTTAGGAAAAGAGGTAAGATATATACCCAAGTAACTATACCCTATAAATAAAAAGGACAGGTGCTACAACAGAAACAGTAATGTATTCAAACAAGGTAGAGTCACTATCTCAGTTTCAATTTCTCCACGTTGAGTAGCTAAATCTCCAAGTCCATATGACAGCCTTTAGACTAGTTGGGTACTGTCACAGGAAAAAATAACATAAAAATGTTCTATTTCCAGATCTTTAACCTACAAATAAACCTTCTTGTAGGAGGATTAACTTTTAGACCAGTGTCAAAACCTAAAATTGGACCTGGCTGGGTGGCTCAGTTGCTTGGAGTGTTGTTCCATACACCAAAAGGTTGCAGGTTCAATCTCCAGTTGGGACACGTAAGGGAGGCAGTTGATTGATGTTTCTCTCTCCCTTTCTCTCTAAAAATCAATGAATATGTCCTCAAATGAGAATTAAAAAAAACTAAAACCTTAAAATTGGATTTAGAAGTGAAGAATAAAATATGGTCATAAGCTATATGTACATGATACATATAAATTTTCTTTCTGAAACTTAAATATTCCTATTAATATGAGCTGATTCTCCTAACAGTAGCAGTCTGCAGCAAAAATCGAGAAGCAACTATAAAATTTATTAAAACAATCCATCACACTTCTACATTTCCTTTTTATGTTTTTCAACTTCTAATATTACACCTACCATTTTATGGGATAATGACTTGTTTTTCAAATAAAAAAAATCCTACAAACAGGCCTGTCTTTAAAACATGTCTGGGTGGTCTTATAACAATTATAATAAAGCCTAGTTGTTCATTTGAAATTTGTACAAACAGGTTACTTCCCTGAATGGGATTTGGTTCTCTGAAATGTAAATCTCGCTATATAAAAGCCTAATATGCAGTGTCCCCTCAGGAGTTTGACCACTTGCTATGATGTGCGCTGACCATCAGGGGGTGGCGTGGAACAAAGGCAGGCCCTGGCCGGCACTGCAGCCGGCAGCCGCTTAGGGACCCTACCTGTGTACAATTCATCAAACACATTTTCAAGGATTTAGAGCGATGCGGTTTTGAGTAGACTGTTATGTTGCATCTACGTTTCTCAAGTCCTCGTAGCTTCTGGTACAAAGCACAGTGAAAAGTAAACAGAACTTACCGTTTCCTTTACATTTGGTTGTCTCTCCTGAATATCTGAATAATCTTGATGAAGCTGCTTTAAATTAGATAAGAAGCATGCTGCATCCTTCAGAGAAGATTTTCTCTCCTTAAGTTCATCATATTTTGTTTGTAGTTGTTTCAGCTGTGGTTCTAAACTAAAGCAAAAAAAAACCAAAAAAACCGAAACAACCAAAAAACAAACACACACACAAAAAGTTTCCCTAAAAATAAATGACACAGAATAGTAACAGTCTACATAAAGTGTATGAGCCTGAGTTGTAGATATACTGAGCGAAGTTAGAAAAAAATAGGGGTGATGGACTGGATAGTTGAAGGCATGTTTGGCTCTGAAATTATGAATGTGTGAAAGATTCTAATTTTCTGTTTAAAATTCTGAAATAGGATGCACAATGAAGTCCACAGAAGAATATGCCCTATATCAGCAGTCGCCAACATGTGGTCCGGAGACCACTGGTGGTCCGTGAGGTCCGAAAGGTTGGCGCCTGCCTATATAGCCTAAAACTCATTTTTAGGGTCTTGGGGACTATGGGATTAAAAGCCTCAGGCAGGAATAGACAGGCAACAGCAAAAGCATGGACAAAAAGCCTTCTTTTTGCCCTATCACAATCTTGTCCATTTCCAAGGTCCCAAAATACCCAGGGGGCGGGGGGAACTGCCCCGTGCCTGGGGAAACGGCTTTCTCTCGGCGGCTTGCTTCCCAAAGCTGGGGAATGGATCTGCACGAGTGTCACCAAGGCACACGCTGCGACAGTAACGTCAACAACCGTGAACACACAGCACTTCCTGTATATTTATCCATTCGGTTCTCATAACTGAGGGGAAGGTCTTATACTTATTTACAAATGAAGGCGCGAGGCCCTGGGAGGTTAAGTAACCTGCCCACGTTGTGCAGCCCGTAAGTGGCAGAGCCTGGATTCAAACCCAGGCAGTCTGGTTCTGGAGTCTGTGCAGCCCAGGCTGAGCTCTGACGGCAGAGAGCGGTGCCGACTCTCCTTTGCTAAAAGCTGCTCCGGTTCCGCAGCTCCTGAGCTCCGGCAAACCTGGGTTCACACAGCCCAGCAGCAGATCCTCTGGCCCATGGACATGTCCCAGTCCCTCCAGGGAAGTCCTCAGGCCTCTGACGTTCTCTTACCAAAGCAGTTCATCCTGGACTTCAACCAAACGCTGCCTTTTCCTTTCAATATCTGAAATCGTCTAAGTAACACAGAAATTCCTTTGTTAAATTAAGTTCACAAATATTTGAGTGCCACCGGGTACACTGGTACAGTGGAAGTAAGTGGGAAACAAGACCCCATTCTTTCCATCATGGAACTTTTCGGGAAAGACGTTACATACAAATACAGTGTGTGACTACAACTTCTGCCCATGTGCACTGAAGGGAAGCAGGGAACTCTGGGAGAAGAGCAGGGCTATTTACTCCAGGGCTTTAAAGACGAGGGGGCCAGAGCGTCACTGAGACACAGAGAAGTCTCGATTTTACCCTGGCACGCTAGGAAACATTGGAATGGGTTGGCAGGGCCGGGGTGCACTTTTAGAACATTTCAGTATAATCAATTTTATTCCTGTAGCCAGCACTTGGAGTGACTACGTAATACTCCACGGCTGGGCATTCAGACTGTTCCCAGGTACAGGCAATGCAGAGTTGACCAGAGATTAAAACGATAGGATAAAACAGGAGCGCAGCCTTGTCGTCACTGGCAGGCAAAGGGGTATGTTTCTAACCCATTTCTACCGTAAAGGCAGAGGGGCAGCTGCTCTCCCACTCCCGACTCATGCAAGTTTAGAGCCAGAACCTCGGGGTCCCTGGGTCCATAAACAGACGGGGCCTAGGCTCCTGGCTTTCCTCCTGGCACACCTGCTGGCGGACAGTTTTCAGGCAGTGCAACACTCGAGCAGCCGAGCCAGGACAGGAAATGAGCTCTCCTCACCCTCAACCCGTGTTCTCCCAGGCTGTCCGTCACCTGGGACGGGGGACAGCTCTTTACTCTGAAGGCTTTGCTTGTTTACATCCACGAAAGCGATAAACATGCATTACTCAGGCCTTACCCATTTGGGGCTTCATAGCCAATTCCCTTCCTTAGCGTGCACTAACCGTTCCCAACCACAAGACCAGCCAGATAAAAGCCAGACTAAAAAGATAAACACCTTACACAAACGGAAGGGCATAAAACCCTGGCCAGTCCCTACTCGGCGACATGAGCTTCCAATCGCAAGTGACTGACCTTAGCATTCCTCCTCCGCAGAGTTTTCAACATCTGGGCTTCCGCAAGCTACACGAAACAAAATACCCGCGTGACATTTTCCAAAGTTAAATGTTAGTTTATAATATAATCACATTTATTTTAACATGTGAAATACTGCTAATTCCCACACTGCCAGCACATGCAGTCCTTCCACGGTATCTGTATGCTGCCTCGGGACTAGTAAAAAAGATTTAGACCAGAAAATGTGTGTCAGTGAACTTACCATTCTGATGAGTTCTTCTTTCATACTAGAATGGAATTTGCCGACTGCTTCCTGGCAAATTTTAGATTCTATGTTTTGTCTGTAACAGAATTTTTTAAAAAAGGATCAAACTAGGTATCAAAAAAAGGATTGTGAAAGAGTGTGTTTCCTTTGCTTATCACATCAACACAATTTTACACAGAGCATTCTGAATATCCAGTCCTTCTCAGGCTTAAAAATACTGGAAATGTCTCAACAAAAGAAAAAGAACAGGAAACACTTTTCCGTAAACCCTCGGGTATGCGGTCAGCTGCACATCCTGACCCTGGCCATGTCTGCAGGTGATGCCGCGTGATGTGGACATGCGGTCTTCCTGTCCCCGATCAATGACCAGCAGACTTCAGCCCCTACCTCCTGCCTGCTAACAGCTGGAGGAGTACTTGTGTAACACGTCTGGGTTGACCAACAAGTAAGGAGCCAAAAGCCAGCTGCCCATTCTTGGAAAACTATAAAGCGGACCCTGAGAAAGACACTGACCCAGGACCTGGGACGAGAGAGAAGAGCGCGGTCTCCCAGCCTGGCTCCCTCTTGGCGAGTGGCAGACGCACAGGGACCGAGTCAGCAGCAGACACGGCCAGGCTGCGGCTGGCCCCCTGCGCGGCCTGGGCACACAGGACGCCGTCCAGTGCCCTTGTGATTCTTCAGAAGCGACGAGTGCACAGAGCAGGCTGCATCTTTCAGTACAGACCTTTGTGTCAAAGTCCTCATGAAATGCGTTTTAACTAGTATTTCTAGTGGCATCACCAAGACAGTGAAAGAGGAAGCCCCAGACCTCATTCCCCACAGGGAAGCCAATTCAGCAGCTGTATCAGGCCCCAAAGCCTTTATGTGCGTTCCCAAAACCACTTAAAGAGCTGCAGCCTGCCAGGCAAGTGCAGGAACAGCCACACGGAAACACTTGCAATAAGGACGTAACCACACAGTAGCCAGAAGACTTGAACACTGACCCGACGGGAACTAAGAAACCTTTATAAACACTCCACCCAAAGCGGCAGAACACATGTCCTTCTGCAGCGCACAGAACATGCCCACGACATCCCACATGTGAGGAGACAAAATAAGCCACCAGTTTAACAAGATGAAAATCATACAAGTACTTTTTCAGACCACAATGGAATAAAACTAGAAATCATTAGCAAAAGGAATACTTAAAAATATATGGAAATTAAACAACACAGTTTGGTTCAGTGGATAGAGTGTCGGCTGGCAGACTGAAGGGTCCTGGGTTTGATTCCGGTCAAGGGCATGCATCTCGGTTTCAGGCTTGCTCCCTGGCTCTGGTCGGGGTGTGTGCAGGAAGCAACCAATCCATGTGTCTCTTTCACATCGATGTTTCTCTCTGTGTCTCTCCCCCTCTCTTCCACTCTCTCTAAAGATCAATGGGAAAATATCCTCAGGTGAAGATTAACAACAACAACAAAAAAAAAACAAAAAAAAAGAAAGAAAGAAAGCCTCACTATTTAAAAAGATGGGTATCACCAGTTCATGAGATTTGACAACATATTTGAAATAAAATAGAAGGTTAATACAAAAATATAAACTAAAAAGTCACATATTTCGATATAAACATACTACTAAATAATTCACAGGGTTAAAGAAAAATTATCATGGAAGTGTAAAAATCTGTAAAACTGAATAATGAAAATACTACATATCAAAAGCTGTGGGATAAGCAAAAGTGGTGTTTCAGGGGAAATCAGGTACATACATCCCATCAACACTTACTTATACTCGGGGAGGGTTTCCTCAAATGCTGACAAAACAACATCTAAGTCCATGATGTCACTGCTTTGCTTTCCTTGTAGACACCAAATCTGTGCACGGTCAGACATACCTAGAACATTAAGATAAATCAATGTCATATGTGGGTTATCAATAATTTGGCTCTAGTCCAGGGCTCTGCAAGCCTACAACAAAAATCATCCCACCAACTGCTCACGAGCGGCAGTTGAAGCAGCATATGGAGGAGACATACTCACTGCTCCTGCCCCAGCGCAGGTCCCAAAGCCCCGTCTATACCGGCACCCTAACTCAGGGGTTCTCAACCTTCCTGATGCCGCGACCCTTCAATACAGTTCCTCATGTTGTGGTGACCCCCAATTTCACTGTTACAAATTGAACATAATTAAAGCACAGTGATTAATCACAAAAACAATATGTAATTATACATGCGTTTTCCGATGGTCTTAGGCGACCCCTGTGAAAGGGTCATTCGACCCCCAAAGGAGTCGCGGCCCCCAGGTTGAGAACTGCTGCCCTAATTGCTGTCTCAGTGGTTCCCATATTCACTTCCAATAAAGCAGCCCGAAGCACCGCTGCCTGCTCATCACTGCGCTGTGCCTTTATTTAATCATCTATCCCAGGGGTGGGCAAGCTTTTGGACTTGAGGGCCACAATGGGTTCTTAAACTGAACTGGAGGGCCGGAACAAAAGCATGGATGGAGTGTTTGTGTGAACTAATATAAATTCAAAGTAAACATCATTACATAAAAGGGTATGGTCTTTTTTTTTTTTTTTAGTTTTATTCATTTCAAACGGGCCGGATCCGGCCTGCGGGCCGTAGTTTGCCCACGGCTGGTCTAGCACCACTGGTCCAGAGCTCTTCGTAGCCATACTTTCTTTTTTACTCTACTTAATAGGCCACCTCTAGATCTCAAACAGATGCTCAGTGTACCGATTTAGACACTTGTAGTTATATATACACTAGAGGCCCGATGCACAAAATTCGTGCAAGAGTAGGCCTTCCTTTCCCCAGCTGCTGGCACCGGCTTCACTCTGGTACCCAGGACCCAGGCTTCCCTCTGGCCGCCAGCCCGTGGACTTCCCTCACAGAGGGAGGCCCCACCCACCAGCCATAGTCTGCCAGTTAGTGGCCTGGACCTCCCTTTGGGGCAATCGTGGAGCCCCCCGATTGATCGCCCCACCAGCTGGTGGCCTGGGCCTCCCTCTGTGGGGCGATCATGGGGTGATGGCCAGGCCCCCGACCAATCACATCGCACCCGCCTTGGCTGGCCTGGCGCCAGTGGGTGTCATAACATGGTCACTCGGATGGTCATTCCGCTGTTCAGCCTTTCGGCCGATTTGCATATTATGCTTTTATTATATAGGACTAGTGGCCCAGTGCATGAAATTCATGCGGGGGGGGGGTGTCCCTCAGTCCTCTCCAATCTGGGACCCTTCGGGGATGTCTGACTGCCGGTTTAGGCCCGATCCCAAACTGGCAGTCGGACACCCCTCTCACAATCTGGGACCGCTGGCTCCTAACTGCTCACCTACCTGCCTGCCTGATTGCCCCTAACCACTCTGCCTGCCAGCCCGCTCACCCCCAACTGGCCCCTCCTGCTGGCCTGCTTGCCCCAACTGCTCTCCCCCCACCACCGGCCTGATCACCCCCAACTGCCCTCCCCTGGCCTGATCACCCCTAACGGCCTCTACCCTGCCACCACGGCTTTGTCCAGAAGGACGTCCGGAAGGTCTCCCGGAAGGTGTCCTGATCTAATTAGCATGTTACCCTTTTATTAGTATAGATGTCAATCTCTAACAAAACTACAGCATATTCTTGAACAAAATATCTTCTAAAATGGCATTGTAGAATACTTAGGATATAGTGAAATATGATGAGAATATGATCCCATTTCAGATGAGAAAGCTCAATAAAAGTATTAAAAAATACAGACAAAAAACATGGTAGTTATTTTGGGGTGATGGAATTAGATGGTTTTATTTTCCTTATATAAATTTTCTAAAATAATCATTTTTATAACAAAAATATATAACTTTTCCTTTAAAAAAACTGAAGTAAATAGAAAATGCTTTATTTTCCTCTGAAACATTTTTCAATAAGCTTTTTGGGTGAATAAAAATGATGCAAAATAAATGGATGAGTCTGAGAACAGTTATGCTAAATGAAGGAAGTCTTATAGAAAAAATCACATGCTAAATTATGTCTGAAATGAGTATATTCTATATGATGAAAAATTAAAATGGATTAATGGATAGCTGACAAAGCAAAGAGAATAAATTTTAATAGAAAAATCTAGGTGCTGAATATATGTGAATATATATATATATATATATATATATATATATATATATATATAGTAAAATATTTCACCTTTGCTGTTTGTTGAAAATTTTCATGATAGATGCTGGGGGAAAAGTTACTCCAAAGTCACATGTTTTTAACTACTATAAGGAACTAAGGATTTATATATATATATATATTTTTTTAAATATACTTTATTGATTTTTAACAGAGAGGAAGGGAGAGAGATAGAGAGTCAGAAACATCGATGAGAGAGAAACATCGATCAACCGTCTCCTGCACATCTCCTACTGGGGATATGCCCGCAACCCAGGTACATGCCCTTGACCGGAATCGAACCTGGGACCTTTCAGTCCGCAGGTGGACGCTCTATCCACTGAGCCAAACCGGTTTCGGCAAGGAACTAAGGATTTTTAAATGGAATCATTGAGTAGCTGTCAAACATAACCCACTCTTCTGTACCTGAGTCCATGGCTTCGCTTCTTGATTTCTTTCTTTTGCCACGATACACCTTCTTTTTCTGAGTTTTCTATAAAAATAATACAGCAAAGAATTTTACTTAAGTTTTTCATCTTTTTTTGCTGGGGATGGGGGTGTGGGCGGGGGGGGGGGGGGGTGGTGGTGAGTGTAAGATTTATTTGAGCCAAGCTCATGACAATTGCTGGGAAGCAAGTTCACAAATGCTGTTTTCTTTTTCTTAAAAGGATTAAGACAGTATTATCAGACACTGTTAGTTACTATTATAGCCATAATTCTTATTTACTTCTAAGTTAATATTAGTGAATTCTACAAATTATCTAAATTGATATAAGGAAACACTGAAAGAAATTAAACTGTCTCCCCCAACCCCCAAAACAACCTTCCAGCGGGTACTTAACAATGGTTGCCTTGGAGGAAGTTGACTTTTATTATTTAAGATAACGTGTGGGATCAGCTGCTTTCAGGTTACGATGGAGTAACAGCTCTTGCCATAAACAACTCTGAAAGCAGTTGGTCCTATTTAGAATGAGAAAAAAATTAGTAAAAAAACTAAAGGCCAAATTTGGGTGATAGAATTGTACGATAGTTTATCTTTCTTTCCATACCTTACAAATACTCTAAAATAAAAATCTAATCTATTAAAAGAGAAACATGCAAATTGACTGCACCTCTGCTACTCCCCAAGCCATGCCCACCAGCCAATCAGAGCAACTATATGCAAATTAACCCAACCAAGATGGCGGCCGGCAGCCACGGAGCTGGAGCAAGCAGGAGGCTTGGTTGCCTCAGTGATGGAGGAAGCCAAGCCTCCCACCTGCCCTGGCCAGCTGTGGCCTCCGCTCAAGGGAACAAAGTTTCAATTATAGAAGATAAATAAATCCCAGATACCTGCTTCCAGCCAGCCTCCACTGGGAGCTTGGGTGGCTAGGGGCCGTGGCCAGCCTGCAAACAGCCATCAGCCCCTCACCCAGGCTGGCCAGGCACCCCAGCGGGGACCCCCACCCTGAAGGGGGTGTGGCCAGCCTGAAAACAGCCCTCAGCCCCTCATCCAGGCTGGTCAGGCACCCAACAGGAGCCCCACCCTGATCTGGGACACCCTTCAGGGCAAACCAGCCAGCCCCCACCCATGTACCAGGCCTCTATCCTATATAATAAAAGGGTAATATGCAAATTGACCCTAACAGTAGAACGACTGGGAATGACTGGTCACTATGACACATACTGACCACCAGGGGGCAGATGCTCAATGCAGGAGCTGCTCCCTGGTGGTCAGTGCGCTCCCACGAGCTCTGCTCAGCCACAAGCCAGGCTGATGGCTGCCAGTACAGCAGTGGTGGTGGGAGCCTCTCCTGCCTCCTCAGCAGCGCTAAGGATGTCCAACTGCAGCTTAGGTCTGCTCCCTGCTGGCAAGTGGGCATCTCCCAAGGGCTCCCAGGCTGCCAGAGGGATGTCTGACTGCCAGCTTAGGCCCAATCCCCCGGGGAGCGGGCCTAAGCCAGCAGGTGGTCATCCCCTGAGGAGTCCCAAATGCGAGAGGGCACAGGCTGGGCTGAGGCCCTCCCCCGCCCCAGTGCACAAATTTTTGTGCACCGGGCCTCTAGTATTTTATAATAAAAGATATAAAAAGTCTCTTAAAAACTGGAGGAAAGAGAAACATGTTTTATTCTCCTCCTAAACATTTGTTGTTGTTGTTAATCCTCACCTGAGGATATTTTTCCATTGATTTTTGGCAAAAATGGTAGGGTGGGAGAGAGACAGAGACAGAGATGTGAGAGAGGCACATCAATTGGTTGCCTCCCTGTACACACCCTGACTGGAATCTATTCCAGCCGGGACCCTTTAGTCCTTGGGCCAATGCTCTATCCACTGAGCCAAACCAGCTAGGACCCTCCTAAACATTTTCAATCAACTTCTCTCTCTTGCCAAGGAAATGGCAGACACTCGTACCAGTAGACTCTCTGTTGCCGGGTCTCTTTCTCAACAGAGGAGCTGGCACCAGGAGGTCCTACCTTTTCAGAAGTGCCAAGTTCAGCTGACTTCTCCGAAAGTTCTGAAGACGACACAGCTTCAGGTCGCTGGCTAGCTATTTTCTCTGGTTTATCCCTTTCATTGCAGCTTTCAGATTCATCACTAATGGGCTTGAGTTTTCTTCCTCGCTATGCCAAGAAAACAGCATTACTGCTTTAGAAAATACAAATGCTTATCACTCTTATCGTAACAGTAGCTGACCATCAAGCCCACACTTCCCATTTCTAAACTTCAAGATGGAACAGGGAGATGACAAGATTAGGGGGTAGGACAGGCAACCCAGAGTAAAGAAAGCTCCACATACTCCCAGTACACCGGTCTGTCTTTGTAAACCACAATCTAAACACAGTACACGAACGTTACAACTGACAAGGTACACGGAGATACGAGACCTCTGTCATGGAAAACACTTCAGACATAAAAACATTTCACTTATCTAAAAAGTACCTTCTAAAACATAATACTCGGCCGAAACCGGTTTGGCTCAGTGGATAGAGCGTCGGCCTGCAGACTGAAAGGTCCCAGGTTTGATTCCGGTCAAGGGCATGTACCTTGGTTGCGGGCACATCCCCAGTGGGGAGTGTGCAGGAGGCAGCTGGTCGATGTTTCTCTCTCATCGATGTTTCTAACTCTCTATCTCTCTCCTTTCCTCTCTGTAAAAACTCAATAAAATATATTTTAAAAAAAACAACAAAAAAAACATAATACTCTTCCTCTATGGAAAACATTGCCACAGAACTTTTTTAAATCTGCATCCAATCTAAACAGGATATGGAATATTTTATGGAACATTTTCTCTATTGTCAGCCAATCTAAGCAGGATGTGAACTATCTTAAAAATTAAGGTAGAGAAGAGAACACCTCGACATACCTTTTTCGCACTAACTTTCACAGGCTCGTTTTCACTGTCTTCAGTTTCAGAAGCGTTCGAACTGTGCCAAAGAACAAGCCGTCAATATCTTGCACACATTTCATTTTCATTCACATGTTTTAAGTTGCTTGCCCAACAGGAGAATAAGCTCTACTGAAATTTCCCGCCTGTCATGGGTGGGGCTGCCACCTGCCAAGATGCGCAGGTCGTCTCCCTGTCACCCCCAGGCCACATCCGTTTATCCTTGGTAGGAAGTACTGTTGAGTGTCCCATTACAGCAGCACCTTGTGGTCACATCTGAGAACTGCACCCTCCTCCGAGTCACCACGCCCAGGTCTACCACGTGTACTAAAAGCAGACCTGCACACACCAGGCCCATCATTAGGTGGAATAAGTGGGAATACTCCTTTTGTCCTTAGAAAAAGTAACCCTGAACCTCAGGTGATGGATGAGTTCTTTCATCTTCTGCATTCAATTCAACACAACAAACATTTAACACCCATCTCAAAATGCAGAGTACAGTGAATAAAATTACTTTAAAAATTCAGAGTCTTCCTTTGAAGATTCCCTGTGTGGCAGGAAGACCAAAGATAATGCCAAGCGATGACTTGGCAAGCAATGGACAGAGAAGACGAGGACAGACAGCAGAGCTATGACACCTGAGCTGACTTTTGAAAATACTTTTCCAGGCAAAGAAACACAGGAAACAACAATGGCGGGTTCTTTCTTCAGTGTTTCACAGTCACTTGTTTAAGATCATTGAATAAAGACAAAATCTACACCGAAAGAAAAAAAAAAAGAAACACAGGAAAGGGTATGTCAGGTGGAAGGAAAAGCAAGTGTAAGGCACGGCGGTGTGAGACAGCGGCAGGTTCCCGGAATGCGCTGTGACAGAGACGGCAATGCTGGGGGAGAGAACAACATGGGACCGGGGAGCTGGCCACGCAGCCAGAGCGCCCTCAGCTGGTCAACAGCCGGCAGCGGCTGTGCCATCGGGACCCACCTGCACCGGCCCCTCTCCCCACCGCTCACCCACCTAATTCCAACTCAGAGGCCACGCCCTCCCGAGTGATTTGCCAGTGACTCCTTGTGAGTACCTCCTGCTCCATAAGCTCCATGAAGACAGGATTACGCCCATGTTGAGTGATTAATACAGTGCCTGGTACTTAGTGCTCAATAAATGCTTGTTGGAAAAATGCCAAATAAAAAGCTACCATTTCAAAGTTTACTAGATGCCAGCCCGATTTAAAGCCGGAGAGGATAAACTGATCTTGAAACAATCATGAGGCAGGTTGTATTATCATCCCATTTCCCGACGAGGGAGCCTAGAAGTTAATGTCTTACGTCTGACCCAGGCCGAGCACCTGACAGTGGCAGAATACGGATCGGAACCAGCACAACGGGCTGAGGCCCTGTCACCTGAACCACGACACTGTGAACAGGAATGAATTCAAAGATTCACTCGTTGCCTATCGTGTGCCAGGGCCACGTTCTAGGCCCCCGGAGAACAGCGTGAACAGAACGACGTCCTGCTTTTTAGAAAAGATGCTCCTACTGGGGAGACGTAATGAACAAACTTAAAACGAACATAAAGCACTGGCCGGGCAGAGATAATGCTGTAAGAAAAAGAGCAGCAAAGATGCGCTGGTGAAGAAAGGTGGCATTCTCTATGAATTTTATCCAAGCAGAGCGCTGTGCTGACACCTGAAATCTAAAAGGAAGCGCAGGAGCAAGCCATGCAGATCACAGAGGACGAACCATCAGGCGCACACGCAAAGGCCCTGAGGTGGAGCACATGTAAGAATTTGAAGTTGACGTGATCCAGAGTGAAATAAGCCAGCCACGGAAAGACAGCCACTGCGTGACTTCACCTAGAGGAGGGATCTGAAATAGGGAGGCCTGCAGAACCGGAGAAGGGGATGGTGGTTGCCAGGGGCTGGGGACATGAAGTGGCATGAAGTTTCAGTGAAGTTCTACAGACTGGCTGAACAGCACTGCACCTATAGCTAACCCACTGCACTGGACACTTACTGATGTGTTAAGAGGGTGGATCTCATGTTAAGTGTTCTTATGAAAATAAGATTTTTAAAAAATAACTTTTTTAAAAAAGAAGCCAAACAACATTACTTTAAACAAAGATACACCCCAAACAAAATGACACAAAGTTTAAAAACGCAGGACAGAAAAAAAAATACTAAGTAAAAAAAAAAAACAACAAAACATTAAAAAAGAAAAAAAAATTTAAGATCAGCAAGGAGGTCAAACCAATAGGTTATCCCAGAATGCAAAGATGGTTTACTATAGTACATCTATTCGTATTGGTCAAATGAGTAAAAAACATAAAAGAACACATAATTCTCCAGAGACATGGAAGCATGGAGCAGACGGATGAATCTTGGGGTGGGGGTGGGGTGGGGGGGGGGTCCCCATCTAAAGAGCTCAGAAATCCCATTAGCCATGAATGAAATAAACAGGTGCTGGAATATGAGCGTACCTCCTTCTTGCTTCTTGTCCTCGCGGGGGTGAAGGGATAAAGGACCCGCAGTGCTGGGAGAGCTCAGCCTCATCGCTGTAGATAGCAGTGCTGTGTAAAGGAGGCTCTACAAAAGGTTTTGAAGGTGCAACGTTAAAAGTCTGCCTGGGCGGGCTTAAGGTTGTTCCTTTACAATGGAGCACAAAGTGATTTTGTTTAAATGGCTAACAAAATAATCAATTACACCACCTACTTCCCAAATGTTTTTGATCTCACATCTGGACAATGAAAAATGTAGACCATCTCACTCACAAATACACATCGGATTAGCCGTCAGTGGGCCTTTACCCATGATCGCCTGTATCTCTGTACTTGCATGAAAATGTCTCCGTGAGAGGAAAGGTAACTACGAACAGGAAGCCTAACATCTCTCTCCTCCTCTGACGGAGCCACGCTCCCCGCACTATCAACTCCAAGGCCAGGGGCCCGCTCAGGGTGGGCACTGTGTTCGTGACGGACTCCAGTCCTCCCCCCTTCGCTAGAGCCTTGAGCGAACATGAAAAGTTAACCGAATAGGGAAGAAGATCTAAGAGGAGACTGAGTGGCCGCGGTGGAAAGGCGCAGATGGAGATGCTGTTAGAGGGCCAACAGGAGAGCTGGCAGGGTGGGGCTCAGGGCAGGTGGCGGTCCCGGGGAAGGAAGCTGGTGGCCGTGGTGGCGGCGCTGAATGGCGGCAGAAGGATGCTGATGGGAGCCAAACAACCATTTCTTCACGCTCAAACTTTAGCACGGCAGTGCCAATTTGCCGGGAGCCGGTCCATCCTTGCTGTTTCAAGGGACCTGGCATATATGGCATACTGTTAATATGTTTGCTCACCTTCTTGGCACTATGTGTTTTAACCAAGGTCACCTCTCTGAGAAAGGTTGTTTCCCCAGGTAGGGATTTTCCCCTGAAGTTAGGGAGGGAATAAAACCCCTTAACTAAGTGCCAGGCGGGTAATTAATCATTTTAACTACGAACAATCATGCTTAAGCTACATAATCTTTACTCCCTGGAATGGAGATAAGAAACGCCCTAACCTTTGGAATAGAGATTGATAGGATTGGAATCAACTGGTATAAATACAGATGTAACAAGACAACAGGACACAGAGCCTAGACACAGAACCTACACAGAACCTACACAGAACCTAGAGACAGAAGAACTTCGCTGGAGAGAACATGGCAAAAGATCCTGGACAGAAACTGGCCACAGAACCTAGCGAGAGAACCTGGCTGAAGAACCTAGAGACAGAACCTGGACAGAACATGGCAAGAGAACCTGGCTGGAGAACCTGGACAGAACCTGGCTGGAGAACCTAGCGAGGGAACATGGCTACAGAACCTGGCTGGAGAACCTGGAGAACCTGGCTGGAAAACCTAGCGAGAGAACATGGCAACAGAACCTGGTGAGAGAACATGGCAACAGAACATGGCAGGAGAACCTGACTAGAACCTGGTGACTGAACCTGGCTGGAGAACCTGGCTGGAGAACCTAGCAAGAGAACATGGACACAGAACCTGGCTGGAGATCCTAACCAGAACTTCGCTGGAGATCCTGACCAGAACTTGGCTAGAGATGCTGGCTAGGCTGCTGATCAACTGTGTTGGGGACCGTCATGCTGCTGGCAAAGTCTAAGCTGACCAGAGGACATGGCAAAGCCCTGGACTCTACCCTATGTCAATCCTGGAAGGTTTTAAGGTCAAAGCTCAGGAAAGGTTTGAGGCTTTATTAGAGTTTGCAGCAAAGTGGAACTAGACAAGGCTTGACCGAGGCATGACCTCTGTGGCTAAAAGTGTAGTTAAGCTAGCATAACCTGATTGTCATAGTAACTGTAACCTGATTGCCATAGTAACTGTCAAACATAGATAGATCTAGACAAAGCTTGCCCAGTCTTGCCCAGCCTGTAACAATCTGTTACTTCCCTATGAACAGGCCAGGCCCTAACAGTGATCTATGAAGCATGACCAGCTACAGCTTTAGCTATAAAACAGTGTGTGTAAAAAATAAAGTTGCTGGTGCCTTCTGCCAGTCCTCCCAACCCCGTCTCATGGTCTCTTGTATTTCATCCCACGCCACCTCTACCCGTCGGACCCTCTCCAAGGTGCGGGTCACCGCAAACTGAATGCTGTCTCTGTGTCATTCCTTCTTTGCCGACTCCGTCCACACCTTTGGGGACCCCTGGACCTGCTGGGGTTGGACCCCAGCATCTGGCGCCCGAACAGGGACCCCTAGGTAAGTGCCCCGCACTCGGGACGGATAGGACTCCACCGTAGGAAGAGGGTGGATAGTCTTCGCCGACTCCGTCCACACCTTGGGGGACCCCTGCACCTGTTGGGGTTGGACCCCAACACCAATTTACACATCTTTTCAAACAGCTGCTTAAATAATGAACTTCTCACCAACTGCACCATTTTAAAGTTAGCAATATACTCTGTATTGGCCTCCACCAGGCAAAGGGATTGATTCACTGCTGGGGATAACAAGGAAAAAAAGAGGAACAGATCAATCCTGAATCTCCCTATGTAACCAGTCATACAAGCTGGACTCTTAGAACTCAACAGTGAAAAGATAACCCCACTTTCTGTACCATTTCTGGCCTCTGCAGTGGGCAGTGATGCAGACAGAAGCCGTCCCTCCAGACACACTGCTGGGCAGCCAGGCACCAGCCGGTTTCTCACACCAGGACAGGGAAGCTCTCCCTGGCTCTCTGGTGCATCCTCTGCCTCGCTGTGTTTAAGAAAAGGGGAACCTACCCCCCTCTCCTCCCTAAACCCAGGCCCTTTGCAGACACTATACGAGGCGACCTGGTTATGACGGCTGGACCGATGCTCCTAGCAGAGTTCTACTTTGATAATGTTTAGTGGAGTTCTGAGTTCCAATCGACTCAGAAGTGAGAAAAATTAATTCAAATCACCAAGAACTGCCCTGAACATTCTATTCATACGCAGACAACTGAGTTTTATATTTGAAGATATTTCTATCTTTTTATTACTAACTAGCCTGAATGTTATTGCTTCAACAACTTTAAAGCGTTTAGGATGAAGGTTTGAAATACTCACCAAAGGATTCATAAGGTTCTTCATCTTTCTCATTTTCACTCATCCTGCCCATGCTCGAGATTCCAGAATTCTCAGAAAAATCATACACGTCAGTGAGCTTGTGGGGTTGGCCGGCTTTCTGAAAATGAATGAAGTCAGTCACGGAATTGGCTTTACGAACAAGAACAGCACAAATCCGATCGACTTGTCAGCAAGGACACCCCTGCTGTCACTGCGGCCTAAAGAAGCGCCCTTCACACTTCTGGGAGCGGCGTCAGGGGTGGAGGGGGGAGACGCACACAGACCCCTCTGATCACCTGCGGCAGGAGCTGGCGCACTTTTCCATAAAAGACCAGACCGTAGTGACCTGAGGCTTGGCAGGCCGCAGGGCCCTGCGACAGTGACTCAGCTCAGCCATTAGCGTGAGAGCTCGGGGACGGTGCAGAGAGGGAGCGTGGCTGTGCTGGATAAACTTCACTCTGGACCCTGGAACCTGAATTCACAGCATGTTCTCATGTCATGGGATACTTCCTCCTTTATTCCAACCATTTGAAAATGTGAAAGCCATCCGCAGCTTGCAGCGCTGGACACAAGCAGGGGCCCACGGTCCGTAGTTTGCCAACCCCTGACCTACAGAAAGTGATGGGCCTCGACCCAGAACAGCCCCACAGGTCTGAAGGGTCATCAGCAGTTCTGAGGATACCCAGGGTTAGAACCCTGATCGAGGCGGAGTCCAGGGCTTGCAGTTCAATAGACAGATAAGCCCCATGAAGTTTGCTACCCAAAACCCTCACGAAAGACCAAAACAGAGAAAATGAGAAAAACGTCCGTAGTAGCTCTAGAAAACAGGCGAAATTCTGGAAGATACAAACAAGACGGAGGAAAGCTGACAGAACCAAAACTTGATCACTGACAGCTCCCCGCCCCCTACCCCCCCCCCCGAAAATTATTCAAGGAGTGCTTGGGGTGGGATGCCCAAGAAGAGGCAGACCCGCCATCCTCCCGAGGCTAAGCTGCCTTCCACAGGAGGGGAGGGCAGGAGAGCTGAAGAAACCCGTCCCAGGCTCTCGGGACTTAGCTAAGGGGGCTGGCAGCACTCAGAGAAATCCCGCCGGCACACCGGACTTCGGGCAGAGAGAAATCCACGCACAGAACGAGCACCTAGGGCTGGGGAGTGGAGAGCTGAGGGGCCCCTGCAGGAGCATCCCTCTGGGGGCCTTAGGGCAGCAGGCAGGACACCACGCAAGACAGCCAGCCAGCCAGGGCGGGACAGAGAGCAGAGCGACTCCCTGACCGGCGCCCTGCAAGCAGGCACCCTCCGACACCGTTCCTACGTCTTAGTGTCCACTGCCAATGCCAAATGGGCAACCCTGGAAAGTAATTTGAAACTGGCTGCCCGGAGTGTTAAAGAAATGTCCTGCCTTTGTCACCGACTTAGTCTAAGACCCTCCCTTACAGTAAAGCTGTAATGTGGGTAAGAGGAATACCGTGAAACCATACACAGTTGTTTAAAACGATAATACAGGGAGAAATGGCCACAAATGAAAACAGCAACATACAGAAAGTTGTATACTTTTAAACAGCGCCAGTTAGCCGAGTGAAAATAAAACCAGGCTCGGTCCGGGAAAAAGATTCAAAGCCTGAACCATTCTCTCCATTACATGGAGGAAGCGGTAGGAAGAGGAAAACACTCGGTCACCACAACAAAACACCAGCTCGCCCGGTGACCTCCCCGTGGGTCCGAGGCGCCCACCAAATGTCAGTTATCTGTGTCGTCAAAAAAGAGAACAATCACATGAAAACAGAAAAAGGTAACTTACACCTCCCGTGGAACGTGTTCTTCCCACAGTGTTCTTGGAGTATCTCGCACTATTAAACGGCAAAAACACACACACAAAAGTTAGGAAATATTTTTAAAATAACTGGGAAAACACCATAACTTGCAACCCTTTCCAAACCGCATTTCCCGTTCCTTCCATCAACAGCGTGCACCCAGTAAAGTTCAGGTTCTGACAAAATCGTTTAGAAAGCAGAGCCCCTATCTCACCAGCATTGTTAAAAGGACATACAAGAGAGCAAAAGGCTGCACCGGACAGTGCGTGCCTAAACCCCTGGTTACGTATGAGCACGTGTGCGCACTAGTCGTGATGTTACTGATAGGCGAAGTAGCAGGGAAAACTGCTTACAGCTGTGGCTCTCACACCCCGGCATCAGACTCACCTGGAGGGCCCGCCCCACAGGGTCCGATTCCCTAAGTCTGGGCTGGGGTCTGAGGTTTGCATCGCTAACAAGTCCCCGGTGCTGCCCACGCTGCTGGGAACCCCACTTGGAGAACCGCGGCTGTCTCTGACTTCCAGACCCAAAGAAGACAGCACAGGTATCCACTTTATGACATTTAGTGATGTGGGGGCGCAGGTGAGTTAAGTGACTTACCCGTGGTCACAGTCAAGTAACAGAAACAGGACTGGAAGCCAGATGCATAGCTTCTTAACCTAAACTCTTGCCTTAACTGTGCTCCCCAAAATGGTCGTTTCTTTCTTACCTTCGGCAAGAAGCAAGGGCGCGGGGCGGGGGGGGGGGAGGGGGGGGCAAGATTTCCAAAAGATGGAAACCCCTGTCATACTATATGTAAAAGTTTTGCTGTCTGCACACCAGTGCAGTTTGGGAGGAGGGATGAACAGATTTCATGAGTCTCAAAGGGGAAAAAAAAAGTTTATATATAAATACATAAATAAAATGTTATACATAACATATAAATAAAAATGTTATATAAAAAGCGGTAGCTTTGTCGCCCCCCCTAACCTCAACTCCGCTTAGATGTGGTTCAGCTTTAAGATCTGTGGTTTGCGTTATAAACAAACAAACAAACAAACAAAAAACCCAGCAAGGGCTTGGAAAAGAAGAATCCTGACTACTAGCCAGAGCACAGGTCGCAGGAATGAGACGTCTGGCAGGGAGCAGGTGCTCGGTGTTTTTGGATAGCTGGTTTCAAAGTGTTCTGAGCCTACTTTACGCTCACTCACAGAGTAATGCCAACACTAGCTACCATTCCTTCCTTAAACCGTAACCCCATTTAAGGCTCACGGCTATACTATGGGGGATTATTATTCCCATTTTACAGACGGGAAAACCGAGGCCCAGAGTCACACGGAGAGACTAACGCAATGGTTGAGCCAGGACGCCTCGCTAGCAGCACAGCTGCCGGGGGCACAAACCGCGGTAGGACGAGAAGATAAAGCCGGCCTCGGGGCCGCAGCACTTACCCCGCGCCTCGCCGGGTCCGCACCCGTCCCGCGGAGGCCATCCCCGCCACCGCCGCTCTCCCAGCCCGCAGAGCCCACGAATCTCCCGCCAACACCAGCGCCGCTCCGAGCAGCCAATCCGGGCAGAGCGCACGCGCACGCGCACGCGCACGCGTACGCACCAAGCCCCGCCCCCTGCCTTATTTATCGGCGCCCCCAGGGCCCCGCCCCGTCCTAGAGCGCGAGGGAAAACGCGGCCTGGATACAACACAACGCGGAGCTGGAGTCCACGTCTTACAACCAGCTGCTGACGGCCCCGACGCCAAAGATTTGCCAAGCTTTCCCTCCCACCCGCGCCTGCGCCAATTTTCAGGGCTCCACAGCTCGGGAACCGGAAAGGGGAGGGCCCCTAGCCCAAAAGTCAAACGGCTGTCAGCAAAGAGGCGGATCCAAACCTTGGGCTGGGGCGCCTGCTGCTGGGCGCCTGCGCAGTTGTCTAGTGCAGGGCGCTGCCCAATAGGCTGGATTTGACTGCCAGTCCGCTGCCCTTAACCAGTGGCGAGAACTGGGGGGTTTCTTCATCCATCAGTGGGAGGACCCTGCAAAACAATGATGATGGGCCTCATCACACCGTCAATAAAAATGCATCCAAAGTGGACCAAAAGCTTAAACCTCAGCGCTAAACGATGACACGTTTAGGAGGAAGCCGAGGGCAGAGCTTCGTGAGGAATTTGGCAATGATCGCTTGAACGTGCCGCGCAGGCGCAGTGGGTGATGGAACGGTCCGCAGAGGCACGGCCGCGGGGGTGGGGTGGGGGGGGTGGGGGGGTGGGGGGGTGGGGGGGTGGGGGGGCGGTGGGACAGTGAGTGAATGAGCTCAAGTCATTGCGCCAATCCTACAGCTAAAAGCGGTCACAATGTGACCTTAGGCATCTGTGACCACAACAGGAAATATGAGCATCTGTCCTGCATGCAGAAGAACCTAACATAATGTCAACATAAAAAGAAGCGCCCATGTACTCACCACTGGATTAGGAAATAAACCGTTACCATCCCTCCCCGGGGTAAATTTGATCATCCCCAGGCTTTTCTATCAGGCCTATATCCCTACATAATGCGTTAATTATTGTATGTTTCTAAAGTTTATAAGGATATCTGGTATGTATGCTGCAGGTGCTCTTTCTCACTCAGAGCTATGATTTAGCCACGTCGCTGCACGGGGCTGTAGTTTGTTCATTTTCATTCTTTGGGATGCATTAAATAAATATACGACATTGTACGGATCCACTCTCCTGGGTACGGATACATCAGTTGTTTTTTTGTTTTGTTTTGTTTTGTTTTTGTTTTTGCTATTACCACCGTGCAGCACTAAACAGTCTTGCGTGTTGCAGGATACATGTCTAAGGGTTTCTCTAGGGAGAGACTCGGTGGTAAAACGATCACCTCGTTATTTAAAGGCATTTTCAGCTTTACAGGATAAAGCCAATTTTTACACATTGTTTTGTAGACAATTTACAGCCTCACTAGCAGTATATAAAAGTACCCTTGGCTCCATATACTTGTTGATACCTAGAACTTTTCAAGACTTTCACATTTTTACCTAACTAGTGAATTGAAATAGTACCTATTGTTGTTGTTTTTTTTAATTTGCATTTCCCTGGAGTTGGTCATCTTTTTTTTTTTAAACCTCACCTGAGGATATTTTTTCCATTGATTTTTAGAGAGAGTGGAAGGGAAGACGAGAGAGAGAGAAAGATAGAGAGAGAGAGAGAGAGAGAGAGAGAGAGAGAGAGAGAGAGAGAGAGAGAGAGAGAAACATCGATGTGAGAGAGGCACATTGACTAGTTGCCTCCCCTAGATACTAGTATATAGAAGGGCTTGTCATTTCTTATTGTGCCTCTGCTTTTTTCTCCGGTTGAATTTTCTGTTCAGCATGTGTCCACTAGAGGGCAGATACAGAACGGGACAGGAGATTTGGAAAGGTATTTGGAGACCAGAGCCACCGGTTTGCAGACGTTGTAAATATTAGTTCAAAAGTCGGTTCCAGACAATAAGACTAGATGTCTTCAATGCCCTTGCCCAACTCGTTTTCCTCCTCCTTGTGCATTTTCTTCTCCCCAAATTTATCAAACCCATTCCTGTAAGTTTCCTCTAAAAAGAGTATGATTTTCTACTATGAAAAAGAGAACAGTTTACTTTTTAACTTTCTCCAGTGCCAACTAATGACTACATGGGAATAACCCACCAAACTTGGCAGTTTTCCTCAGGAAGAAACGAAGGTCATTATCTGCTGTAAACAGACCAACGGCTCAACATCTGTGATTATTACGCAGCAAAACAGACCTGCAGCTCCCGGGAGGGCGGGCCAGGGTGAGGCCGGGAAGGAGGGCTGCACGGGGATGTTCCCTTTAAGGAAAGAGGAAACGCAGTTCAGAAAGGACGTCCTCTTCGCCGACCGTGAAAGCTGGAGGGCAGGAAGGTTTTTCCACTGTCACCAAGGGCAGGGACACGAGATGCCCCCGTGAGTCACATGCTTTCTCCCTGGCACTGGGCGACCGGTCAACGTATTTGCTCGGTAACGCATGTACTTTTTCCAGACCCAACTGGCACGGCCCCTGCCAAGCTGAGATCACATGGCTACATCGGCCTGGCTCAGTCACATGTCTCAGATTCCATTCCCAGCAAATTCCAGAACTTCTCCGGCCAGGGAGTCGCTGACTTCCAACCTGCATGGGCAGTAATTTTACAGCTCAAGCGAGCAGAGAAAATAATAAAAGCACAGCCCTTTAAACTGTTTTCTTAAGAAGGGAGGAAAGTGCCCCAGAATAAGGTTTCAACAGTAGAGACGGGTCTCCATGACTCTCACTCAAGCTGTGGTCGAGAACCTTCCGAAAAAGGTTTCACCCTTGCAATGACCTTGCCTACAGGACAGACACCCCGTTTGCAGCCTGAGAACACAGACAGCGGTGAGGCTGGCCTTGCTCAGGGTCCCGGCAGCTGCTGTCTTTACTTCAGGGATCCTTTCCGCTCAACCAAGAACTGAGCAGCGGGAGACCCATCGGACACTGACCTCAGGTCAACAGGCCTCCCGCACCCGGTGGGAGGGGGGCAGATGACCTTGCGAGGACCTTCTCTAGGAGGAAGGAGATCCTCCATTCTCCGGCTGCTGCCCTGAAACTCCCAGGCTCGCTCACTCTCCCCTTGACCTTGCCACAGGTAGAGGGATTGCTACCACCTTCCCCTCCACCGCACACCACTGAGCCGCCCGGTCCGAGAAGGCTAGAGGAGGTGATGCCTACATGGTGCCTGCAGTGAAGGGGGAGCCAGCCAGGCCAGGGAGCCAGCCAGCACCGAGGCCCAGTGGGGAGCATTCTGGGCGCTGCAAGTTCAGTGTGGCTGGAACAGAGTTGGGGACGAGGCTAGGGAGACAGCAGGGCTCCCGCCCCCAGCTCCTTGCAGCGTTAGCATCACCCGGAGCTTATGCGAAATGCAGAGTTTCAGGCCTGAGTCCAGAATTGCTGAGTCAGAACCCGAGCTTTCGGATGCCGGGATGGACGCACAGTTAGTTTGAGAAGCCCTCCTTTAATGGCAGAGCCGGGGCCACATGGGAAAGGTGAGGGAGCCACTGGGGCCAATCCAGGACACAGGAGGGCAGTTAAGAGCCGGTGCAGCTGTCCAGCAAGAGACGGCCAGCGCCCCTACAGGGCCGAGGGGTAAGGGGCACAGGGCAGTGGACAGATTTCATGGTCTGAAGCCACTCAGGGGGACAGCCCCAAACCTCCAGAGCCCGGCCCAGGACAGCTCAGCGGGCGGGGCAGGCTGGCCCCAGAGGCAGGGCGGAGGGAGCAGTATCGGGGGTGTGGGAACCCAGCCTCTCCGAAACGGGGTTCCTCTGCGTCTGCACGTTGCCTGATGCAGAATGTGAGCCGACCGGTTTCCCGTGCGCCTCCCGTGGGCGCCCCTGCAGCCCGGCACCCATGGCACACCCCACTCACCCCTCCATCCCAACCAGCAGGCTTCCGAGTTCTTGGGGGAAAACGCAGCAGCCTTATCCTTAGCCAGGACACGTCCTGTTAGGGAAATCTGACAGTAACAGTCCCCCCCGCCCCCCAACCTCAGCAGCAGAGAGTGGCTAAGAACGTCCACGGAGCATTGTCTGTGGGAGCCCCACCTGTTTCCAGCCCAGAAGAGGGTCCCTCTGACCCAAAGGACCGGCTGAGAATTCCCCAGCAACACCCGCCATCCGAGCAACGAGCACAGAGCAGTGGAGGGCGTGAAAGGCAGGGCAGTTGGCCATCTCTCGGTGCTGGATATGCAGCTAGTAGGGGATGTGGGTCAGTTTCCCCAGTGCCCACACTGAGTGGAGTGAGTTCCGCACGAACAGCCGTGGGCATCTGCTCTCGCACACAGGGCGGGGGCCAGCTGAGCTGGGCTGGGCAGCTGCTGACAGATGGGATGTCTGCCCTGTGGGGAGAGACTCAGTGCCACCCTCCTTCCATGTGGGGGCTGGGGACAGGGTGGGAGGGGGGGGTGCAGCAGGGGGAGGGGGTGGGAGGTGTGCAATCTGCTCCTTAACAGACCCACCGCCCTCCCCTCTCCAGGTGCTGAGGGACCCTCTGCCCTCGGGCCCCTGCTCTGCCCAGCGCCTGGGGACCGGCTGGCAGGCCTCCCTTCTGCTTGTGCTGCCGTGGAAACAAGCGCTGCATGTGATGAAAACACGGCCAGGCAAGCCCAGCCCCAGGTAGTTGCTCTCCTCCACCTGTGGGGACTCCAACGGTGAGCAGGGCTGTTCGCCTTGGGGGCTCGGCGGCGCCTGAGGACCAATGGCCACGACACGGCCAACACCTGATGGGGCTCAGGGTGCTCAGGCGCTCACGGGGACCACGCCTCGGAGAGAAACAGACAGCAAACCCAGGCGCGAGAGGGTGTCACACGGTGCAGCTCGGCCATGGCCAGGCTCTCAGGGCTGCGCTTCTCCTCCATGACAAGGACAGCACTTCAGTGGGAAAAAGATAGAGGCTCCCCCCCGCCCCCCGCTTCCACCCGTCACCATGATCTACTTACATCTGTGCTTACACACCTCCACACTCCCATGATCTACTTACATCTGTGCTTACACCCCTCCACACCCCCCATGATCTACTTACATCTGTGCTTACACACCTCCACATCCCCCATGATCTACTTACATCTGTGCTTACACACCTCCACACTCCCATGATCTACTTACATCTGTGCTTACACCCCTCCACCTCCCCACCATGATCTACTTACATCTGTGCTTACACACCTCCACACCCCACCATGATCTACTTACATCTGTGCTTACACCCCTCCACACCCCCCATGATCTACTTACATCTGTGCTTACACCCCTCCACATCCCCCCATGATCTACTTACATCTGTGCTTACACCCCTCCACACCCCCCATGATCTACTTACATCTGTGCTTACAACCCTCCACACCTCCCCATGATGTACTTACATCTTTGCTTACACCCCCCCAACACCCCCCATGATCTACTTACATCTGTGCTTACACCCCTCCACATACCCCATGATCTACTTACATCTGTGCTTACACCCCTCCACATCCCCCCATGATCTACTTACATCTGTGCTTACACACCTCCACACCTCCCCATGATCTACTTACATCTGTGCTTACACACCTCCACACCTCCCCATGATCTACTTACATCTGTGCTTACACCCCTCCACACCCCCCATGATCTACTTACATCTGTGCTTACACACCTCCACCCCCCCACCATGATCTACTTACATCTGTGCTTACACCCCTCCCAACCCCCCCATGATCTACTTACATCTGTGCTTACACACCTCCACACCCCCCCATGATCTACTTACATCTGTGCTTACACACCTCCACCCCCCCACCATGATCTACTTACATCTGTGCTTACACCCCTCCACACCCCCCCCATGATCTACTTACATCTGTGCTTACACACCTCCACACCCCCCATGATCTACTTACATCTGTGCTTACATGCCGGGGTCCAAACCCCAGCGGGTCCAGGGGTCCCCAAAGGTGTGGACGGAGTCGGCGAAGAAGGAATGTCACGGAGACAGCGTTCAGTTGATCAGCAGCCTAGCCAGGATCTCCAGCCCGGATCTCCAGAGAGGTTCTGTAGCCATGTTCCCTCGCTAGGTTCTCCAGCCAGGTTCTGTCCAGGCTCTCCAGTCAGGTTCAGTGTCCAGGTTCCAGTCAGGTTCTCCTGCCAATCTCTGTAGTCAGGTTCAGTCCAGGATCCCTTGCCATGTTCTCCCGCTAGGCTCTGTCTCTAGGCTCCGAGGCCAGTCCCGGTCCAGGATCCTCTGGCATGCTCTCGCCAGTGAAGTTCTTCTGTCTCTAGGCTCCGTGTAGGTTCTGTCTTCTGAATTCTGTCTCCTGAGTTCTGAGTCTTTCTGTCTTGTTACAACTGTATTTATACCAGTTGATTCAATCCTATCAATCTCTATTACAAAGGTTAGGGCGTTTCTTATCTCCATTCCAGGGAGAAAAGATTATGTAGTTTAAGCATGATTGTTCGTAGTTAAAGGGATTAATTACCTGCCTGGCACTTAGTTGAGGGGTTTTATTCCCTCCCTAACTTCAGGGGAAAATCCCTACCTGGGGATTCAACCTTTCTCGGAGAGGTGACTTTGGTTAAAACACAGCGCCAAGAAGGTGAGCAAACATATTAAGAACCGTATGCCATATATGCCAGGTCCCTTGAAACAGCAAGGATGGACCGGCTCCCGGCACTTACACACCTCCACACCCCCCATGATCTACTGACATCTGTGCTTACACACCTCCACCCCCCCACCATGATCTACTTACATCTGTGCTTACACACCTCCACCCCCCCACCGTGATCTACTTACATCTGTGCTTACACACCTCCACTCCCCACCATGATCTACTTACATCTGTGCTTACACACCTGCACCCCCCACCATGATCTACTTACATCTGTGCTTACACACCTGCACCCCCCCACCATGATCTACTTACATCTGTGCTTACACACCTCCACTCCCCACCATGATCTACTGACATCTGTGCTTACACACCTCCACCCCCCCACCATGATCTACTTACATCTGTGCTTACACACCTCCACACCCCCCACCATGATCTACTTACATCTGTGCTTACACACCTCCACCCCCCCACCATGATCTACTTACATCTGTGCTTACACACCTCCACACCCCCATGATCTACTTACATCTGTGCTTACACACCTCCACACCCCCACCGTGATCTACTTACATCTGTGCTTACACACCTCCACTCCCCACCATGATCTACTTACATCTGTGCTTACACACCTCCACTCCCCACCATGATCTACTTACATCTGTGCTTACACACCTCCACCCCCCCATGATCTACTTACATCTGTGCTTACACACCTCCACCCCCCCCATGATCTACTTACATCTGTGCTTACACACCTCCACTCCCCACCATGATCTACTTACATCTGTGCTTACACACCTCCACTCCCCACCATGATCTACTTACATCTGTGCTTACACACCTCCACCCCCCCACCGTGATCTACTTACATCTGTGCTTACACACCTCCACTCCCCACCATGATCTACTTACATCTGTGCTTACACACCTCCACTCCCCACCATGTTCTACTTACATCTGTGCTTACACACCTCCACCCCCCCATGATCTACTTACATCTGTGCTTACACACCTCCACCCCCCCCATGATCTACTTACATCTGTGCTTACACACCTCCACCCCCCCACCATGATCTACTTACATCTGTGCTTACACACCTCCATACCCCCCATGATCTACTTACATCTGTGCTTACACACCTCCACCCCCCCCATGATCTACTTACATCTGTGCTTACACACCTCCACTCCCCACCATGATCTACTTACATCTGTGCTTACACACCTGCACCCCCCCACCATGATCTACTTACATCTGTGCTTACACACCTCCACATCCCCCACCGTGATCTACTTACATCTGTGCTTACACACCTCCACCCCCCCACCATGATCTACTTACATCTGTGCTTACACACCTCCATACCCCCCATGATCTACCTACATCTGTGCTTACACACCTCCACCCCCCCACCATGATCTACTTACATCTGTGCTTACACACCTCCACATCCCCCCATGATCTACTTACATCTGTGCTTACACACCTCCACCCCCCCACCATGATCTACTTACATCTGTGCTTACACACCTCCACCCCCCCATGATCTACTTACATCTGTGCTTACACACCTCCACTCCCCACCATGATCTACTTACATCTGTGCTTACACACCTGCACCCCCCCACCATGATCTACTTACATCTGTGCTTACACACCTCCACATCCCCCACCGTGATCTACTTACATCTGTGCTTACACACCTCCACCCCCCCACCATGATCTACTTACATCTGTGCTTACACACCTCCACCCCCCCACCATGATCTACTTACATCTGTGCTTACACACCTCCATACCCCCCATGATCTACCTACATCTGTGCTTACACACCTCCACATCCCCCACCGTGATCTACTTACATCTGTGCTTACACACCTCCACCCCCCCACCATGATCTACTTACATCTGTGCTTACACACCTCCATACCCCCCATGATCTACCTACATCTGTGCTTACACACCTCCACATCCCCCACCGTGATCTACTTACATCTGTGCTTACACACCTCCACCCCCCCACCATGATCTACTTACATCTGTGCTTACACACCTCCACATCCCCCACCGTGATCTACTTACATCTGTGCTTACACACCTCCACCCCCCCACCATGATCTACTTACATCTGTGCTTACACACCTCCACATCCCCCACCATGATCTACTTACATCTGTGCTTACACACCTCCACCCCCCCACCATGATCTACTTACATCTGTGCTTACACACCTCCATACCCCCCATGATCTACCTACATCTGTGCTTACACACCTCCACATCCCCCACCGTGATCTACTTACATCTGTGCTTACACACCTCCACCCCCCCACCATGATCTACTTACATCTGTGCTTACACACCTCCACATCCCCCACCGTGATCTACTTACATCTGTGCTTACACACCTCCACCCCCCCACCATGATCTACTTACATCTGTGCTTACACACCTCCATACCCCCCATGATCTACCTACATCTGTGCTTACACACCTCCACATCCCCCACCGTGATCTACTTACATCTGTGCTTACACACCTCCACCCCCCCACCATGATCTACTTACATCTGTGCTTACACACCTCCACCCCCCCCATGATCTACTTACATCTGTGCTTACACACCTCCACTCCCCACCATGATCTACTTACATCTGTGCTTACACACCTGCACCCCCCCACCATGATCTACTTACATCTGTGCTTACACACCTCCACATCCCCCATGATCTACTTACATCTGTGCTTACACACCTCCACACCCCCCCATGATCTACTTACATCTGTGCTTACACACCTCCACATCCCCCCATGATCTACTTACATCTGTGCTTACACACCTCCACACCCCCCCATGATCTACTTACATCTGTGCTTACACACCTCCACATCCCCCACCGTGATCTACTTACATCTGTGCTTACACACCTCCACCCCCCCACCATGATCTACTTACATCTGTGCTTACACACCTCCACTCCCCACCATGATCTACTTACATCTGTGCTTACACACCTGCACCCCCCCACCATGATCTACTTACATCTGTGCTTACACACCTCCACATCCCCCACCGTGATCTACTTACATCTGTGCTTACACACCTACACCCCCCCACCATGATCTACTTACATCTGTGCTTACACACCTCCACTCCCCACCATGATCTACTTACATCTGTGCTTACACACCTCCACCCCCCCACCATGATCTACTTACATCTGTGCTTACACACCTCCACATCCCCCATGATCTACTTACATCTGTGCTTACACACCTCCACACCCCCCCATGATCTACTTACATCTGTGCTTACACACCTCCACATCCCCCCATGATCTACTTACATCTGTGCTTACACACCTCCACACCCCCCCATGATCTACTTATATCTGTGCTTACACACCTCCACACCCCCCATGATCTACTTACATCTGTGCTTACACACCTCCACATCCCCCCATGATCTACTTACATCTGTGCTTACACACCTCCACATCCCCCCATGATCTACTTACATCTGTGCTTACACACCTCCACACCCCCCCATGATCTACTTATATCTGTGCTTACACACCTCCATACCCCCCATGATCTACCTACATCTGTGCTTACACACCTCCACATCCCCCACCGTGATCTACTTACATCTGTGCTTACACACCTCCACCCCCCCACCATGATCTACTTACATCTGTGCTTACACACCTCCATACCCCCCATGATCTACTTACATCTGTGCTTACACACCTCCACCCCCCCCATGATCTACTTACATCTGTGCTTACACACCTCCACTCCCCACCATGATCTACTTACATCTGTGCTTACACACCTGCACCCCCCCACCATGATCTACTTACATCTGTGCTTACACACCTCCACATCCCCCACCGTGATCTACTTACATCTGTGCTTACACACCTCCACCCCCCCACCATGATCTACTTACATCTGTGCTTACACACCTCCATACCCCCCATGATCTACCTACATCTGTGCTTACACACCTCCACCCCCCCACCATGATCTACTTACATCTGTGCTTACACACCTCCACATCCCCCCATGATCTACTTACATCTGTGCTTACACACCTCCACCCCCCCACCATGATCTACTTACATCTGTGCTTACACACCTCCACCCCCCCCATGATCTACTTACATCTGTGCTTACACACCTCCACTCCCCACCATGATCTACTTACATCTGTGCTTACACACCTCCACTCCCCACCATGATCTACTTACATCTGTGCTTACACCCCTCCACACCCCCCATGATCTACTTACATCTGTGCTTACACACCTCCACACCCCCCCATGATCTACTTACATCTGTGCTTACACACCTCCACCCCCCCCATGATCTACTTACATCTGTGCTTACACACCTCCACACCCCCCATGATCTACTTACATCTGTGCTTACACACCTCCACACCCCCCATGATCTACTTACATCTGTGCTTACACACCTCCACCCCCCCACCATGATCTACTTACATCTGTGCTTACACACCTCCATACCCCCCATGATCTACTTACATCTGTGCTTACACACCTCCACACCCCCCCATGATCTACTTACATCTGTGCTTACACACCTCCACACCCCCCCATGATCTACTTACATCTGTGCTTACACACCTCCACACCCCCCCATGATCTACTTACATCTGTGCTTACACCCCTCCACACCCCCCATGATCTACTTACATCTGTGCTTACACACCTCCACACCCCCCCATGATCTACTTACATCTGTGCTTACACACCTCCACACCCCCCATGATCTACTTACATCTGTGCTTACACACCTCCACACCCCCCATGATCTACTTACATCTGTGCTTACACACCTCCACACCCCCCATGATCTACTTACATCTGTGCTTACACACCTCCACCCCCCCACCATGATCTACTTACATCTGTGCTTACACACCTCCACCCCCCCACCATGATCTACTTATATCTGTGCTTACACACCTCCACACCCCCCATGATCTACTTACATCTGTGCTTACACACCTCCACCCCCCACCATGATCTACTTACATCTGTGCTTACACACCTCCACTCCCCACCATGATCTACTTACATCTGTGCTTACACACCTCCACCCCCCCACCATGATCTACTTATATCTGTGCTTACACACCTCCACACCCCCCATGATCTACTTACATCTGTGCTTACACACCTGCACCCCCCCACCATGATCTACTTACATCTGTGCTTACACACCTCCATACCCCCCATGATCTACCTACATCTGTGCTTACACACCTCCACCCCCCCACCATGATCTACTTACATCTGTGCTTACACACCTCCACATCCCCCCATGATCTACTTACATCTGTGCTTACACACCTCCACCCCCCCACCATGATCTACTTACATCTGTGCTTACACACCTCCACCCCCCCATGATCTACTTACATCTGTGCTTACACACCTCCACTCCCCACCATGATCTACTTACATCTGTGCTTACACACCTGCACCCCCCCACCATGATCTACTTACATCTGTGCTTACACACCTCCACATCCCCCACCGTGATCTACTTACATCTGTGCTTACACACCTCCACCCCCCACCATGATCTACTTACATCTGTGCTTACACACCTCCATACCCCCCCACCATGATCTACTTACATCTGTGCTTACACACCTCCACCCCCCCACCATGATCTACTTACATCTGTGCTTACACACCTCCACCCCCCCACCATGATCTACTTACATCTGTGCTTACACACCTCCACTCCCCACCATGATCTACTTACATCTGTGCTTACACACCTCCACTCCCCACCATGATCTACTTACATCTGTGCTTACACACCTCCACCCCCCCACCATGATCTACTTATATCTGTGCTTACACCCCTCCACATCCCCCCATGATCTACTTACATCTGTGCTTACACACCTCCACCCCCCCACCATGATCTACTTATATCTGTGCTTACACACCTCCACATCCCCCACCATGATCTACTTACATCTGTGCTTACACACCTCCACTCCCCACCATGATCTACTTACATCTGTGCTTACACACCTCCACCCCCCCACCATGATCTACTTATATCTGTGCTTACACCCCTCCACATCCCCCCATGATCTACTTACATCTGTGCTTACACACCTCCACCCCCCCACCATGATCTACTTACATCTGTGCTTACACACCTCCACCCCCCCACCGTGATCTACTTACATCTGTGCTTACACACCTCCACTCCCCACCATGATCTACTTACATCTGTGCTTACACACCTCCACCCCCCCACCATGATCTACTTATATCTGTGCTTACACCCCTCCACATCCCCCCATGATCTACTTACATCTGTGCTTACACACCTCCACCCCCCCACCATGATCTACTTATATCTGTGCTTACACACCTCCACATCCCCCACCATGATCTACTTACATCTGTGCTTACACACCTCCACATCCCCCACCGTGATCTACTTACATCTGTGCTTACACACCTCCACCCCCCCACCATGATCTACTTACATCTGTGCTTACACACCTCCACTCCCCACCATGATCTACTTATATCTGTGCTTACACCCCTCCACACCCCCCACCATGATCTACTTACATCTGTGCTTACACACCTCCACCCCCCCACCATGATCTACTTATATCTGTGCTTACACCCCTCCACATCCCCCCATGATCTACTTACATCTGTGCTTACACACCTCCACCCCCCCACCATGATCTACTTATATCTGTGCTTACACACCTCCACATCCCCCACCATGATCTACTTACATCTGTGCTTACACACCTCCACATCCCCCACCGTGATCTACTTACATCTGTGCTTACACACCTCCACATCCCCCACCGTGATCTACTTACATCTGTGCTTACACACCTCCACATCCCCCACCGTGATCTACTTACATCTGTGCTTACACACCTCCACCCCCCCACCATGATCTACTTACATCTGTGCTTACACACCTCCACATCCCCCATGATCTACTTACATCTGTGCTTACACACCTCCACACCCCCCATGATCTACTTACATCTGTGCTTACACACCTCCACACCCCCCCATGATCTACTTACATCTGTGCTTACACACCTCCACCCCCCCACCATGATCTACTTACATCTGTGCTTACACACCTCCACATCCCCCATGATCTACTTACATCTGTGCTTACACACCTCCACACCCCCCATGATCTACTTACATCTGTGCTTACACACCTCCACCCCCCCACCATGATCTACTTACATCTGTGCTTACACACCTCCACATCCCCCCATGATCTACTTACATCTGTGCTTACACACCTCCACCCCCCCACCATGATCTACTTACATCTGTGCTTACACACCTCCACCCCCCCACCATGATCTACTTACATCTGTGCTTACACACCTCCACACCCCCCCATGATCTACTTATATCTGTGCTTACACACCTCCACACCCCCCATGATCTACTTACATCTGTGCTTACACCCCTCCACATCCCCCCATGATCTACTTACATCTGTGCTTACACACCTCCACCCCCCCACCATGATCTACTTATATCTGTGCTTACACACCTCCACATCCCCCACCATGATCTACTTACATCTGTGCTTACACACCTCCACATCCCCCACCGTGATCTACTTACATCTGTGCTTACACACCTCCACATCCCCCACCGTGATCTACTTACATCTGTGCTTACACACCTCCACATCCCCCACCGTGATCTACTTACATCTGTGCTTACACACCTCCACCCCCCCACCATGATCTACTTACATCTGTGCTTACACACCTCCACATCCCCCATGATCTACTTACATCTGTGCTTACACACCTCCACACCCCCCATGATCTACTTACATCTGTGCTTACACACCTCCACACCCCCCCATGATCTACTTACATCTGTGCTTACACACCTCCACCCCCCCACCATGATCTACTTACATCTGTGCTTACACACCTCCACATCCCCCATGATCTACTTACATCTGTGCTTACACACCTCCACACCCCCCATGATCTACTTACATCTGTGCTTACACACCTCCACCCCCCCACCATGATCTACTTACATCTGTGCTTACACACCTCCACATCCCCCCATGATCTACTTACATCTGTGCTTACACACCTCCACCCCCCCACCATGATCTACTTACATCTGTGCTTACACACCTCCACCCCCCCACCATGATCTACTTACATCTGTGCTTACACACCTCCACCCCCCCACCATGATCTACTTACATCTGTGCTTACACACCTCCACATCCATGATCTACTTACATCTGTGCTTACACACCTCCACACCCCCCATGATCTACTTACATCTGTGCTTACACACCTCCACACCCCCCCATGATCTACTTACATCTGTGCTTACACACCCACACATTCCCCCCTCCCCCCACTATGATGGAAGGGATTCCCTATTGGTGGCTGATCTCTGGACTCAACAGTGGGTTTTACCCTCGCCCTCCCAGGGGCAGCCTCCTGTCTGTTCTGCATATTTTCCCTTCTCTCCCCCCCCCCCCCCCCCCCGCACAGGCCCCAGGACCATTCCATGGGCATAGCATGATGCTGTGGTATCTCCCATCTCCCGTCTTAAAAACCTGCACCACCAGCAAACAGGAGCACACCTCTCACCCTCCCATCTTTCTCCGCACCATCCTTCCATCTAAGGTCCTTCACAGTAAAACTTCAAACAAAAGAAAAAAAAGGAGCTGTCCGCCCTTCCCCACTCCCCTCCGGTTCCGCCTCTGCCTGCTCCACCAGGCTCTGGGCTCCCTGCTCTGCGGACACTAGCATTGCGAGCCCAGCAGCCATTCCTGCCCCCACCCATCCCCCCTCCCGCCAGCATGGGAGGTAACTGCCCCCTCGCCTCTCCCTGAGCACTTTCAGCTCTGGCTTCAGGGAGCTCACCCCTGGTTTCCCACCCTTCTCCCGGCAGGCAGGCCTCACTCCCTGTCGCGGCTCCTCCGGTAACTTTGTTCAAACACCAAGGGCACCAGGGCTCTGTTGGGGCCACCCTGGTGCCTGCCCAGGCTTCAGGTCCCCGCTGACGGCCCTTGCCCACCCAGGCGTGGTGAGGAGGACATGAGCACCTGTGCAGAGTGCGGCCTGTTGCCCACAGCAAATCCAGTCTCTGTGGGCGATGCACAGACCTTCCCAGAGACCTCATGAGCCTGCGGTGTGTCTGTGCCGGCTTTCCCGCCTTCCTCCTGAGGCAGAGCAGCTGGTCCTACCAAAGCTAGGGTCCCTAACGATCTGGGGGGTTCCCAGCGTCGCCGAGAGCAGCCACATGTCATTTTTGAGGAGCCATACCCCGGACCACAAGTCTGTGCAGGGGTCGGAGCCCCTCCGGGACAAAGACATCCTTAGGAGCCCAGGCCACTCGCCTGAAGCTCAGCAGCACCACTGCCACCCAGCAGCCACCCAGAAGCCACTCAGCAGCCACCCAGCAGCCACCCAGCTGCCACCCAGCAGCCACCCAGCTGCCACCCAGCAGCCACCCAGAAGCCACCCAGCAGCCACCCAGCAGCCACCCAGCAGCCACCCAGCTGCCACCCAGCAGCCACCCAGAAGCCACCCAGCAGCCACCCAGCAGCCACCCAGAAGCCACCCAGCAGCCACCCAGCTGCCACCCAGCAGCCACCCAGAAGCCACCCAGCAGCCACCCAGAAGCCACCCAGCAGCCACCCAGAAGCCACCCAGCTGCCACCCAGAAGCCACCCAGCTGCCACCCAGCAGCCACCCAGAAGCCACTCAGCAGCCACCCAGCAGCCACCCAGCAGCCACCCAGAAGCCACCCAGCTGCCACCCAGAAGCCACCCAGAAGCCACCCAGCTGCCACCCAGCAGCCACCCAGAAGCCACCCAGCTGCCACCCAGCTGCCACCCAGAAGCCACCCAGCTGCCACCCAGCAGCCACCCAGCCGCCACCCAGCGACATGTTTTGTCAGCAAGTTCGTGGCCAAAGGCAGACGAGAGCGTCCGCAGCCCGAGGCCGAGGCTGAGGCTGTTCTAGAACCAGGCAGCCTGGCTCTGGTCCTGTCCGAGCCCGACAGGGATCCAACTGCTGGCGTGCTCCGAAGTCCTCATCTGGGAAATGGGGACAGAGGCCGCATTTGGCTCGCAGAGTTGAAACGTGGCCTGGGCCATCGGTGTAAAATGCTAAGAACAGTGCCTGGCCTGCACCAACACTCCACACCTTAGTCCTTCGCAGTATTCCAGGGAATCTAATAACTGAGAGTGGGACTAAAATATGTAACTGCCAAACGCCAAATATACTTACTTAAAAACAGACCGAATTTTGGAGCCGAGACAGTGAGGGCGTGCGGTAGCTGGGCCCGCCGGGAGGGAGGGGTGGGATGAGCTCAGGACAGCAGGGCGACTTCGGCTGGATCAGCGCTTCCCACCTGGGCCTCTGGGCTCAGGCTGTGCCCGGGGGGAGGGAGGGCTACTGAGAGGCAGGTAGTGAAAGCAGCCAGCACACAGCGCCTGGCGGGAGATGGGGCGCCTCCTTCCTCCTTCTGTCCTGGCTGGAGAGAAGGTCTGAGGCAGAGACCCTGGCCTTGGGGGCACAGTTTTGGTCTGGGGGGTGGAGGGCCACCATCGCGCTGTAGGTGAGCGGGCACTGCCCCAACAGTGCACCATGAAGGTTAAGGACCGGGACGGGCCCAGCCGGCATGGCTCAGGGACACTAGTTGCTCTAGGAACCAGAAGGTGAGGGTTTGGTTCCGGGTCAGGGCACGCGCCCGGTTTATGGGCGCGATCCCCAGTGTGGGGCGTGCAGGAGGCAGCCAATCAATGATTCTCTCTCATCACTGACGTTTCTCTGCCTCTCTGAAATCAATAAAAAAGTATTTTTTAAGGAGAGAATTGGGAAGTATTTATGGATTAATACTTATAATATTTAAAGAACTCCTATAGCTCAATAACAAACAAACAAGCAACCCGATTTTTAAAATGGGCAAAGGACTTAGGCTTTTCTCCCAAGAAGACACACAGATGGCCGGTGAGCACAGAAAGGACACTCAACTTTACTGTCACCACGAAAATGCATCCAAACCACCATGAGACACCAGTGTGCACCCATTAGGAGGGCCGTTACAGACATAACAAAACGCAGAACCAACGAGGATACGTGAGGATGTGGAGAAACCAACCCTAGCGCACTGCTGATGTAAGATGTGGAAAACGGCAGTTCCCCAGAAAGAGTAAGAGCAGAATCACTGTGGGATCCAATGGCTCTGCTTCTGGATGGCTGCCCCAAAGAACCGGGAGCAGGGGCTGGGACGGCGCTGGCACTCCCATGGTCACAGCAGCGTTGGTCACCACAGCCAGAGGGCGGGAACCACCCAGTGTCCATCAACGGTGAACGGATCAACTAAACGTGGTGTGTACACCCAGTGGGATATCATTCAGCCTCATGAAAGGAAAGGCTGGCACCTCCTACAACACAGAGGGACCTTGAGGACGCTGTGCTGAGGGAAGTAAGCCAGTCACCGGAGGACACAGGCTGGACCCCATTTGTGTGTGGCACCTGGAGAAGGAAGTCAGCGTCTTGGAGACGGAGTAGCCTGTGGCCGCCAGGGCTGAGGGAGGGAGTGAGGAGGAGGGAAGAGGGAGGAGGGAGGAGGGAGGAGGGAGGAGGGAGGAGGGAGGAGGGAAGAGGGAGGAGAGAGGAGGGAGGAGGGAGGAGTTAGGAGGGAAGAGGGAAGAGTTAGGAGGGAGGAGAGAGGAGGGAGGAGAGAGGAGGGAGGATTGAGGAGGGAGGATTGAGGAGGGAGGAGGGAGGAGTTAGGAGGGAGGAGGGAGGAGTTAGGAGGGAAGAGTTAGGAGGGAGGATTGAGGAGGGAGGATTGAGGAGGGAGGAGGGAGGAGTTAGGAGGGAGGAGGGAGGAGGGAGGAGGAAGGAGTTAGGAGGGAGGATTGAGGAGGGAGGAGGGAGGAGTTAGGAGGGAGGAGGGAGGAGTTAGGAGGGAGGAGGGAGGAGGGAGGAGGAAGGAGTTAGGAGGGAGGATTGAGGAGGGAGGAGGGAGGAGTTAGGAGGGAGGAGGGAGGAGTTAGGAGGAGGGAGGAGTTAGGCGGGAGGATTGAGGAGGGAGGAGGGAGGAGTTAGGAGGAGGGAGGAGTTAGGCGGGAGGATTGAGGAGGGAGGAGGGAGGAGTTAGGAGGGAGGAGGGAGGAGTTAGGAGGAGGAAGGAGTTAGGAGGGAGGATTGAGGAGGGAGGAGGGAGGAGTTAGGAGGAGGGAGGAGTTAGGCGGGAGGATTGAGGAGGGAGGAGGGAGGAGTTAGGAGGGAGGAGGGAGGAGTTAGGAGGAGGAAGGAGTTAGGAGGGAGGATTGAGGAGGGAGGAGGGAGGAGTTAGGAGGAGGGAGGAGTTAGGCGGGAGGATTGAGGAGGGAGGAGGGAGGAGTTAGGAGGGAGGAGGGAGGAGTTAGGAGGAGGAAGGAGTTAGGAGGGAGGATTGAGGAGGGAGGAGGGAGGAGTTAGGAGGGAGGAGGGAGGAGTTAGGAGGGAGGAGGGAGGAGGGAGGAGGGAGGAGTTAGGAGGGAGGATTGAGGAGGGAGGAGGGAGGAGTTAGGAGGGAGGAGGGAGGAGTTAGGAGGGAGGAGGGAGGAGGGAGGAGGGAGGAGTTAGGAGGGATTGAGGAGGGAGGAGGGAGGAGTTAGGAGGGAGGAGGGAGGAGGGAGGAGGGAGGAGGGAGGAGGAGGAGTTAGGAGGAGGGAGGAGTTAGGAGGGAGGAGGGAGGAGTTAGGAGGGAGGAGGGAGGAGGGATGGAGGTTCCAGTTCTGCAAGGAGAAGGGAGTGCTGAGGACGAATGCCCTGGTGGCTCACAACAGTGTGGACACACTTAATGTCACTTCAAGTGATTAAGGTGGTAAATATTATGTGTATTTTACTGTATATTTTTTAAGAAAATTTAAAAAAACTAGTGTTTGTATCAGCTTCATTACAAAGAGGGATTTTGTTTAAAAAATTCAGGTATTTGTTCAAACAAGACTTGTTTAATGAACACCGACTCGATTCCAAGTGCTGTGTCCGCGCTGAGAGGGAAAAGGAAAGGTCCTAGAGAGAGAGGGGACGAGGAGGGTGAGAACAGACAAGGTGAGGGTCTCGGCACTGAAGGAACAGGCAGAGGGACACGGAGCCTCAGCAGAGACGTGCACGGGGCTCGCGCGTTACAGGAGGCCAAACATCACAGCAAACCCAAGATGGACGGGGTCGAGGGGAGACCGGCTGACACACAACAGGCTAAGAACGTGAGGGCAGCCCGGTGGTGTGGCTCAGTGGTTGAGCGTCGACCTATGAACCAAGAGGTCACTGGCTTGATTCCAGGTCAGGGCGCATGCCCAGGATGTGGGCTCGATCCCCAGTCGGGGGCGTGCAGAAGGCAGCTGATCAACGATTCTGTCATCATTGGTGTTTCTCTCTCTCCCTCTCCCTTCCTCTCTGAAATCAATAAAAAAGGAAAAAAGAAAACAATTTTAAAGAGAAATTAAGGGTTGATTAACACCAACAGAAAGGGAAAGCTTTAAAAGGACAGGGTAGAGGACAGGGCACAGGCAAGGCCGCTGCTCTAGGAGACCAGTTCTAAGCCAGGGAGAGAACAGACGGGATTGACTGAAACAGCAGAATTCCGCCCAGCACCGAACCACCCACTACAGCGCATCTCCTGAAAGGGGGTTTTCTAGACTATGCGTCTTTTTTTTTTTTTTAGACTGGGCTTCTTATTCCCTCCGTGGATTCCTTCTCCACACCCAGCAGGGCTGCAACCGGAGCCGTGCAGGACGCATTAGAGGAGGCGGGAAGGAGGGGGTCGGGGAGCAGGGGGGCCGGAGGGGGAGGCAGTGTCCCTAGGGGCCCAGGGCCACGCCTGCTGCCCCAATGCCACGCCCGACCTGAAAACAGACGCTCCACTCCCGTGAAATGCAGAAATATTTATTTTGGTTTCCTTCATTGTTTTTGGAAATTCTGTTTTGGTTTATAAAACATAGAAATAGCCAACACTTAAAGCAAACATTCGAAACCCCCATGTGACGAGTTACTGACGCTTGTGCAGAGAGGAACATACACTCGGGTGAGGCTACGGAGCGTCACACGACGAGGACGTGAGTGCCACCCCCGTGCTGTGCGCCACGTGTGCTCACGCCCAGAAGCGACCGCTTCAAGTGCACGATGACCACGTGCTCCCGTGCCCGTGGCCGAGGCCGCGGGAAGTGAAATGCTGCTAATTTCCCAAATTAACTGAAAGGAGTCCCGGGAGGCGTGGCTCCCAGGAAGCCAGTGCGGCCTTCCACCCCGAGAATCTGGCTTTTGCCGAATCATTTCACAGGAGCCAGGAAGCGTGATGGCAGGAGAGCGAGTTTATTGCCGTCCATTCCCATTCGTGCCCACGCCTATCCACTCCCTCATCGCCTCGGAGACACGCCTCGCCTGAGGGTTTACTCTGGGGAAAAGCGAGGGAAGCACACCGTGAACTTCTGATACGAAAACCACGTTAAAAACCCGTGGGCCGTCACAAACAGAGGGATGTGCAGTGGGGATGGAGTGGACAGTTGCTGAGGCGTCACAGTTGAGCGTGGTCTTGCCAGGTGAGTCTTTCCTTCTTGAAATGCTTGTCCTCACTGTAAGGCAGGTTTTCTCACAACCCCGGGGACAGAGGGCGGGCGGGCCGGAGAGGAGCCGCGAGCACGCTGCTCCGTGGGCGCCGGGAGCGGCCGCGTCTGGGACTCGGTGTGGACACTGTCCGGAGTCCGTCTGTCCTGGGCTTCGCTGGGAACCGTCTGCGCCAACAGGAGCAGAGTCGGGAGGAAGAGCAGGTGTTCCAGAAGCCTTCATCCGAGGGGCGTGAGCGTGGGGGGGGGGGGTGACAGGGATAAAATCATCTCTGGTCCACGCTTGACAGTCCCAGCCGGAGGCTGTTCGCGAGGGACAGGTTCCTTCCAGTGCACAGACTCTCCCGGGCAGCGGGCGGCTGCAGGGTTTGCAGCAAGCAGCAGACATTCAGAAAGAGCAAGTCCGAGCCCCTTGGTTAGGAAAACAGGGGGACAAGTTCCACATCCGCCTTCGGACCCAGGGAATCTCGAACAACCTAGCACATGTAAAGTCTCCCTTGACAATTGTTAAGGCTCGTTTTGGAAATGGTGTGTCACCACACGGGGCCAGGGTCTGCCACGCCCGGCGACCGCAGGGCAGCGTCCCGCTTCCTCTAATGTTCCTATGACAAGAACCCGACGCACACGTCACACACGGCGCCCTCCCCTATGCTCTGTAGTCAAATCGCCAACGTGAAGGCCACCGGGAGGAGGAGATGGCGGAGCTACGTGGTTTCTCCGAGCGCTCCTCCTCCCTTAAACCTTGATGGTGGAATACAGTTCGTCTATCTGTGACCTGAAATAATTCCGAAGTTCTGGCCTTTTCGCCTTCATCGTCGGGGTCAGGAGGCCGTTTTCGATAGAGAACAGTTCCGGGTGGAGAGCGAGGCCCTTGACCTGCAGATCAGCAAGGAGGAGGGGCAGGTGGAACCCCAGTCCCACGCACGTCGGCCCCAGGGGATCAAGGCCCTGGTGGTGCCAACCAGCCTCTCGCCAAGGGAAGGGCGGCAGTCTGAGGGCAGAGGCCGGGACTGCCCCCTGACCTCCAGGGAGAGAATCTCGCCGTCCCCCCTGCCAACCACCCCACGGCCCTCCTCATGCACGTCCTGAGGTCATCTCACCGCCCCCCCCCCCCCCCCCCCCGTGACCTACAAGAACGGAGGCACTTTCCAGGGAGTCTCACCTGCTCAAATGGCTTCAGGCCAGACTCCTTCCCCAGCCGCACCAAGTCCTCTAGGATGGCTTTCTTGACGTCCTGAAGAGACAAGAGAATGAGGCGCTGGCCTGCAGCCTGGGAGGGGTGGGGGGTGGGGGGGAAGCCCTGCAGCCTGGGGGAGGCCCTGCGCGCACTGCACACTCGGCTGGAGGCCAGCGCCCTTACCTTGCTGCGGCACAGCTCCTCGAAGGACCCTGCCAGGCCTCGCTTTCCCGCCCAGCGGCCCAGCGTCTCCACGTCGGGGACCACGATTGCGACGAGAAAGGCCTTGAACACAGACAGGGGGGTTACTACCTGGCCTGACCCACAAGTTCTAGCATCGCAGACCCCGGGAACTGGCACAGGCTGCAGGTCCTCTGCAGACCCTCCTGCCAGCCCGGCCCTGGCCAGGGCAGAGCTCGGGTCCTAAGTCCACGGCATCAGGAATTTCACAACCATGTCCTCCGAGAACCACTGGCGATCAAGATCTAACAAGACCCTGCTTTTTATTTACTTTTGGGTGTACCTTTCAAAAATAAATCAGGGTCAAGTCGGCAAAAAGGTGGCATAGAGCAGGTAAATAAATAAATAACAAGTGACAGGCACGGTACGATTCCAGGTCAAAGAAAAACAGGCGCTTTCTTTTATGAGAAAACACTCTTCTAAAGCTCAAGTTTATAACATGATTAACCTTCCGGAAACTAGGTCCCCTTCTCTCCCTTGTCGCCATCTGTCCAACATTTAGACGTTTCGCTACAATACTGACCTTGGTTTTCAACTGTAAGTGCATGTTGGCTCACAGCCACCGTTTGTTCACAGATGATGTGGGAGGCATATCGTAAGTTGGGCTTAATAAGTTTGAAAACGCTAAACTTTAGAATAATCCATGTCAGTATTTCCCTCCGAATTAAGCTGGGAGTGTATTTTTACCCACTCCCTAGCCTAGTAGCTTTTATCCGCCTCCCCTGGTCCTCTGGGTGAGATAACCATGTGGAAAGTAAAGAGAAGAAACTTTCTGAGGAAGAACCCCGACAGCAAAGACCACCAATGCATCCGAAACATCCCAGCGGGTCAGGCCAGAGAGCTGTCCCACCATCGCACTGGGGCCTGGAGACAGGCCTCGCCACGCCCGCGTCAGAGCGCACAGCTCGGAAGGCACCCACCTGCAGGCTCTCTCCGTGGACAAACACCTGCGCCACAGGCTCGCTCCGCAGGTAGATGTTCTCGATCTTTTCGGGGGCTATGTATTCTCCTTGTGCCAGCTTAAATATGTGCTTCTTCCTGTCGATGATCTTCAGGGCCCCGTTCTGTCCAGCAGAGAGGAGGGCTGTGAGTGGCCAGGCTGGCCGCCCCGGGAGCACACCCTCCACAGGGCACTTTGTGGCGCCCTCGTTCCATCCTCACCACGCCCGGCAGGGTCAGTCACCATCCCGTTTTACAGAGAGGGAAACTGAGGCTCAGAGAGACTAAGAACTGTCCCAAAGCCACTGAGCCAAGCGGGGTGAGAGGCGCGACCCGGCCGAGCCCATGCGCACCCCCCTTCGCCCCTCTCCAGCTCTGGCAGCGCTCAAGGGGCTGCTGTCAGAGGGGCCAGCTCCGTGCAGCCTCCTACCCGAACCAGGGACACAACCGGCGCCCCTCCCCCTCCCACAGTGCTGGCACAGAGCAAGGCTCAGCAATGCTTCCTATGCGACGGGTTTATCCCTGCCCCCGGGCTCCCGGCCCTGCGGGAAGCGTTGGTCACCTGCCCACCTCACACTGTGGCACCCTGGAGTCTCTGGCCAGACCAGCCCAATGCCAGCAGTGCCCACCGACTGTCACCCCTCCCCACCCGGGGCCACTGCGGGGAACTTCCAGGATCTCTCTCCACCCCTGTCCTCCTCCGCTTTCAACAGGGGCCAGCGCCAGGCTGAGAACCGATGCTTAATCCCTCTTGAACCCGGGAAGAGGGACTTAATTTATTCCTAAAGAGCGTGGGTATCTGAAATCTGAATTACTTAGGGAGGCATTTTTCAAATCAATACAAATGTCATAGTGTTAAGCACCTTGGATCTGTAAGAATCAAACAATACACCATAAAAATGACATTAGCCATTTCAGTGTCTGCAGTTAAACCGGTTAATGACTTTGGAAAGCAGTGGCTGTTACTGCAGCTGCAAAACTGGCCAAATCTCTGGGGGCCGCGTCGGCCAAGCCTCCCGCTCCTCAGCGGCGTCTGGAGTTCCTCTGCAGTAAATGGCCCTGAGACCAAGCAGAGAGGAGGCGGTCTGAGCTGGGAAATGCCTGTCCTATTTTCAAGAGGACGAACCCAAGAACCCCCAGTGTTCAGATCCTGCCCTTGTCCCTGGCAGCCCACCACGGACACCTGTTCACCTGCAGCCTCAGCGGCAGGCACAGCACTGCCCGTAAAAAGCCACAGGCTCTCTGCATTTCACACAGGAAGCGGCAACCAGAACTGATGGCAGCCACCAACATGAAACCATCCGCTCAGTTCCCGTGAGAATCCTGCACCGCTTGCTAAGGGACAGGCCCGCCCCCCCCACTCGCCCCAGGACAAAGGGAAAGGGAGCGCCAGGGGCACGGCTCCGGCACCGGGGCGTGCTCTTCCCTCCAGGGCAGGGAACGGGGTGGCGGGGGTCCGACCCGTACCGGTAACCACTTCCCGATGTCCCCTGTGTGCAGCCAGCCGTCTTTGTCCAGCGCTTCTGCTGTTTTCGCCGGGTCCTTCAGGTAGCCTTGAAATACATTTGGCCCTTTCACACACACCTGAGGGGGAGGACGGGGTAGGGGGAGATGGAGGTCAGGAGGGACACACCCCAGAGTAAGGGGAGCAGGTGCGGGTGACGGCCTGCGGAGGTGTGTGGGGAAGCTGTTCAGAGAGGAGGTCCCAGGAGTCCTCACCACAGGAGGACACATTCCTTATAGGGTTTGGTGCCTCTGAGGTGAGGCTGTGGGCTAACTTGCTGCGGCCATCATTTCAGCACAGGAGGCAGGCTTTGGTGCCGCACACCTCAGACCTGCCCGCCTGCGTGTCAGCCACACTCAATCCCTGGGAAGGTGACCTGTCGGTGGCATTCACAGGGGCTTCTCCAGAGAGAACCGGGGTGAGTGTGAGTGAGTGAGTGTGTGAGTGTGTGTGTGTGCATGTGTGGTGTGTGCATGTGTGTGTGTGCACACGCGTGTCCCGACTTTTAGCAAGAAGCCCTGGATTCCAGGACCTGAGGGTGCTGGGCAGCGCCTCCAGGGCCCCACTTCCCTGTCTCAGGAGCCTCAGCTGCTGTCCAGTTGCAGGGCTGATGCTGCTCTGGGCTCCACTCAAAGCTGCTGGAGACCCCGAGGGAACGAGATCCCTCTAAAGTAATCAGCCCCCCACCCCCCCAGCCTAGCGGCAGCGCACTCACAGGCAGGTGTCCAGGGCAATGAGACGGGAGCTGTGCCAGGGCTCAGGCCACCGGAGCCTTTGCGAGCTCTTGGGCCCCCATCCCTAGCATGTCTGGCCGAAGGAGGCATTGGCGGCCCCTCCCACCCACCCCCGGGAGCTAAACATAAATGGACTTTCAGAAAGAGGCTCGTCTGACCCCAGGATCACCAGGGAAATCACGCTCAGTGGCGCAGAGGCCCTGGTGACCCCGAGCGGGGCGGGGCGCCGCACTGGTCAGCCGGCTTTACAGGCAACGGCAAGGAGGGTGAAGGACGAGGGCCCTCGCTCACCTCGCCCTCGCCCTTGGCAGCCAGGTAGTTCATCTCTTCCACATCGACCAGCTTTATCAGATTGCACGGCATGGGGGCACCGACGTGGCCTGTGTGTGCAGTGAAAGAACGGTTAGTCCTGGGGCTGGACTACCCTCCGGCCCAATCACTTTATGACCAGTAGGCCTGCTCACAAGAACAGCTGGCACGCACTCGCTTGCTGCGTTACAGCCAGTCTCCCCGGACAAATTACTCCTAAAAGAAAGGCCGTTTGAAAGGTTCATGTCTCCAGGGACCTGCCCCAGGTTTGATGCTCTAAACTCCTTTTAAAGTGCGAACAATTTGGATGCTGCTCTTCAGGGTTCCACGAGCACCTGGAAGCGAGCTTTGCACACACGTTCCCCTGGCCCCCCTGGTCCGATGGCCCCGGCCCACCTGCCCCGACAACTTGTTACCGTCCCGGTTCTCTGCGCGGAGAGAAGAGCGGTAGCGGCTCTTCTCTCACACCCCCCACCCCCGACCCCCCGGTTCTGGACAACACGGCCTTCATTTCCCGAGTGTGAAGGACCAGGTTTCAGGATGAAGTTTGTGAAGACAGGACGGTGCTTCTCTTTACAGGTAACGGAACGGCCTTGCCAAAGGCCGGTGGGGTTGGGTTCTTTCCCCCACGCAGAAGTGACAGAAATTAGATAGGTTGCAAAAGCACTGCAATAACCCTCCCCGCGTGTTCATCATCTCGGCTTACAGAGGTCCCTGTTCCATCTTCGGCTGGTAAGGAACCAGGCGTTAAACACTGAGCACCGCGGAGCAGGGTCACAGACTCGGTGCCCACCGGGCAGACCATGCTCCTGGGCCATGCGGATGCTCGACCCCTGCCGTACACGCTGCTCCCGTGGCAACGCCCGCACAGACCAGAGCCTGGCCTGCTCACCGGGTGGGCACACGGGAGGGCGTGGCCAGGCTGGGTGGGTACCCTGGCCCCCAAGCAGGATGCGGGGTCAGTTCTTGCCCATCATTTACATGCTTTTAACCCACGACCGGTCGTTGCCTCTCAGAGCGAGCAGGACGTATCCCACAGGGACGAAATACACACAATGTACGTCTCAGGCCCCAACACAGAGCCGCATCCCGGGCAGGGGCTGAGCCCACTATTTCTGTGTGTCTCCACGTTGTCGCTTTGGGAACAAGGACCTGTGCGTCTCTCTCTGCAGTCTCAGCATCCAGCACAGCACACACGGTACGTTAACTGAAGTTACCGGCGGCCACTAGCCCCCGGTCAGTTCCTGCGAGCTCTGCTGGGCTGAGACGCAGCACCAATGAACGGTGAACTCGACCCCACTCCGACCTGCAGGTGTCCACAAGGCCTGCCCCGCCCGTCACCGTACCTGCGGTCCAGTCTCCAGGGATGGTCAGGGAGCAGCCGGCCGTGCACTCGGTCTGTCCGTAGCCTTCGTAGAACTGGGTCACAGGAGAGGAAACGTGATTAGAAGGGGAGCCGTGGCCGGAAGTGCACAGAAATTAAGTTCCCCTAACCCCTGAGTAACAGCCCACGGGGGTGAAATCTCTTCGCATTTCCTGTTTGGTAAATTCATTCGATACCACAACATGCTTTCTTATGACGCCCAAACGTCCCCCCGCTCACGCCAAAGCCAGCCCCGCCCATGTTCATTTTCTACTTTGTGACCTGCGGAAGGCGAGGGAGGACCCTGACACGGAGGACAGTCCCCTGCACACGGGCCACCCAGGAAGGCACGGCTTCGCCAGCTCGGCCCCCCGCCCCCCACCGCCATGTCCTCTGTGTCAGCTGGTCTCTGCTGTCTCCCGCCCCCTGAAGACAGGTTCTCTGCCTGGTGCACAGGTGGCTACTCCTTACCACCCACCCACACCCTCCTGCCTGACCCTCAAACAGCACCACACAGTGTGGACACCAGCGCATGTCCCCTGCCTGGGGTCAAACATACCAACTTCTTTCTCTAAGCAACCTGGGAATAAGAGGACGGTCTATGTAAAAATAAGAGAGCCTGGCAGGCGTGGCTCAGTGGTTGAGCGTCGACCTAGGAACCAGGAGGTCACGGTTCAATTCCCGGTCAGGGCACATGCCTGGGTTGTGGGCTCAGTCCCCAGTAGGGGGCGTGCAGGGGGCAGCCAATCAATGATTCTCTCTCATCATTGACGTTTCTATCTCTCTGCCTCTCCCTTCCTCTTAGAAATCAATAAAAATATATTAAAAAAAGGGAGGACGCCCACAGGAGAACGCGAGTGACTGTGGAAAGAAGACCCCTGGGCGGGACGAAGGCTGAGACGACGGGCCGTGTGGAGCCGCTCACCTGACAGCCAAGCGCGGCTCGCAGAAACGTCAGCACCGTGGCAGACACGGGCGCGGCCCCCGTGATCATCAGTCGGACCTTCCCTCCCAGGTTCGACTTCAAAGACAGGCAGGAGAGAAAGAGGGTTAAATGGTGGGAGTCGGTGAGCGCCCCGTTGCCTGGCCCCCAGCTCTCTGCAGGCCGCACGGAGCTCGCCGATGCTGAGAACCGCAGGCGGCCGGAGAGGAGCACCCCAGAGTGTTTTCCCACCCGGCACTGCACCCTTTGCTCTGAACTGGGATGGAAGTAAGGCGGCACCCCCACGTGCTGGTATCGTAAGGGATTAGAACAAGAGTGTGATGGATTTGTGGCAACTGCCACACTTCTGGTGTTTTTTCAGACATGATTCTTCTTTGCCACTCATGCCTAAAAAGTGACCTCAGGAGTGATATTCTTCTTCCAGAAAAGTAAGACCAAACAGAGACGAGGAAAGGCTACAATATCCTGGTTCCTTTTCCATGCTCGACAGCTACAATCTCACTGATTTATCTTGGATCCTGAGGTTTTTGTATTGGCTTTGTCCTTAATTTTTAGACACGTGCCAGAATTAATAACAAGGTGTCATTCTCTCTTCGCGTCACACCTCTCTTTTAAAAAGCGCCCCCCAGAAAATCTGAAGCCCAAGTTAGTCCCCATGACCAGTAGCAGTGAGGCCGGCTGCTACCTGTATTTTGCGGAAGATCAGCTTATCCCACAGGCTGTTGTTCCTAATGATGCAGCTGCGCAGCTCTGCTTCTTTCCTCTTGGAGGCGAAGTCCAGCAGCCACCGCTTCAGTGTGGTGTTTGCCTGCCCAAAAATCTAAGGGGTCAGGAAGGGAGAAGGTGTCACAATTCCTAGAATCGGGAAGTCAGATAACAACAAGTGCTGGTGACGGCGTGAAGGCCCGGTGGTGGACATGTAACACGGTGCAGCTTTGGAAAACGGTTCCTCAAACAGGTCAACACAGAGCTATATGACCCAGCAATTCCGCTCCGCGGTATCTACCCAAGAGAAATGGAAACACCTGTCCACAGGCATCTGTCCGGGGCAGCACTATTCATAATAGCCAAAAAGTGGGAACCACTCAAATGCCCATCAGTGGATGGACGGACAAATGAAATGTGTTACATCCATACGGAGGAATATTATCTGGCTGCTAAAAGGAATGAAGTACAGATACATCCTACCACCTGGAAGAGCCTTGAAAACATGTTAAGTGAGATGCCAGTTATAAAAGAACACACATCGCATGATTCCAGTTATATCAAAGTCCAGAATAGACAAATCTATAGATTCAAACAGCAGATTATTTTTTGCTGAGGGGTGAAGGCGGGTAGCAGGATGACAACTCAGGGGGAGGTAAAGGGCTTTTTTTTTGAGGTGATAAAAATGTTCTAAATGGGCTGTGGGATGGTCGTATAACTCTGTGAACGCACTGTACACTCTGAGTGGGTAAACTGTGTAGAGCTGTTTTAAAAAGTTTTTTCTAGAAGAACTGTTAAAAAATGAGTAGGTTCTCACAGATGGCAGAAGCCATGCCTCAAAATAAAGAGCATCACATTGCCCAGGCCAAAGTCACCGTGGAGACTGCCCGCCACTGCTGACCCTGCCCTGGCCGTGTGCTCCACGCTGTAAGGGCCCCACAGGGGCCTGGCTTTCTCCATCCCTGGTTTGGCTTAGTCACTTCTCTCAAGGTGGCTAAGCAATATTTTACATGTGCCTGGAGTGTTCCAATTTATAAAACCACTTCACAGTCACTGTATTCATGTGATGCAAAAAGCAACTTTATGAGGCAGACAGAAGGCAGAGGAGGCAACAGTCCATTGTACAGATGAGAAAACAGAGGCTCAGAGTTAATTATAGAAATAAAATGACCTCCACCCATACCTCATTGTGCCTTCATGTTTATGAGTGTGTCTTCTCCTTAAAAACAACTGTGAGCTAATGAACAGATGAGTCAACTCTAGTTCTGTGAGACTAACCGGACTGTCCAAGGCCACACAGAGGGGCCTGGCCAGGCCTGACTCCAGCCGAGACTCGGGGTCGGCGCTCGGCCTGTGCTCTGTGCGTGAACTTACTCGGTCGAACATCCGGTTCAGCAGCCTCGGGACCACGGGGAAGATGGTGGGTTGAAGCACTTTGAGGTCATCCATGAGCAGCCTGATATCTCCCTGGAAAAATCCTATTTTCGCCCCGTGGCACAGCATCACACACTGGAGGGGGGGAAGCACACGTGACCAACACTGCAGCACTCCAGTGGGGGGGGGGGGTTGTGCGTACACCCACACACATGGTTGTAGCATTTCAGGGCAGTTTCCAGAAATCTACACTTAAGGCAGCTTTTTAAAATCAGTTCTTGCAGCCTTAGGTGACTGTACAACCTGGAAATGGGGCATTTCTCTGGATCATCCTGAAGATGGGGACCTAACAGAAACCAGGGTATGTTGGTTTGGTGAGGATCTCAGAGGTTCTGCTATGTTAACTGAATGACACGGCATTAAAGAATCAAGTGTTTTTAGTCTTCCAGGCACTTTAGGTCTAATTTATTCTCAAAACAAAAACTCAGCTGCTTACTAGTACCTACAGTCCAATCTTATCAGCGTTTCATTCTCTTTTTACTAGAGGCCTGGTGCATGACATTCGTGCATGGGGGAGGGGGGGGCGAGCGGGATGGGTCCCTCAGCTCGGCCTGTGCCCTCTTACAGTCCAGGACCCCTTGGGGGTTGTCCGACTGCCGGCTTAGGCCCACCACCCACCTCTGCTGCGCTCACCAGCCATGAGCCCAGCTTCTGGCTGAGCAGTGCTCCCCTTGTGGGAGCGCACTGACCACAGGGGGCAGCTCCTGCATTGAGTGTCTGCCCCCTGGTGGTCAGTGTGTGTCATAGCAACCAGTCATTCTGCCGTTCGATTTGCATATTAGCCTTTTATTATATAGGACTAGAGGCCCGGTGCACAAAAATTTGTGCACTCGGGGGGGAGGGGGGGCCCCTCAGCCCGGCCTGTGCCCTCTCGCAGTCTGGGACCCCTCGGGAGATAACGACCTGCTGGCTTAGGCCTGCTCCCGGGTAGCAGAGGGCAGGCCCAATCCCTAGGTGCAGCCCCTGGTCGGGCTCAGAGCAGGGCCGATTGGGGAGTTGGGGCGCCACCCCCTGTCATGCACAGAGCAGGGAGATTGGGAGGTTGTGATGCCACCCTCAGTCACGATCAGGGTAGGGCTGATTGGGGGTTGGGGCACCATCCCGTCACACTCAAGGCAGGGTCGATGGGGAGGTTGCGGCGCCACCCCGTCACGCACAGAGCAGGGCCGATCAGGGGGTTGGGGCACTGCACCCTGTCACTCACAGAGCAGGGTCCATCAGGGGGGTTGGGGCTCTGTACCCTGTCATGCACAGAGCAGGGCCAATCAGGGGGTTGGGGCGCTGCCCCCTGTCACTCACAGAGCAGGGCCCATCAGGGGGGTTGGGGCTCTGTACCCTGTCACGCACAGAGCAGGGTCGATCAGGGGGTTGGGGCGCTGCCCCCTGTCACTCACAAAGCAGGGCCCATCAGGGGGGTTGGGGCTCTGTACCCTGTCATGCACAGAGCAGGGCCAATCAGGGGGTGGGGCACCGCCCTCTATCACCCACAGAGCAGGGCCGATCAGGGGGTTGGGGCACCGCCACTCTCACACTCAGGGCAGGGCCGATGGGGAGGTTATGGCTCTACCCCGTCACACACAGAGCAGGGCCCGTTGGGGGGGGGGGTTGGGGAGCTCTCCCCTATCAGGCACAGAGCATGGCTGATCAGGGGGTTGGCGCGCCTTCCCCTGTCACGAACAGAGCAGGGTGGATAGGGAGGTTGTGGCCCCGCCCCCTGTCACACACAGAGCCGCAGGGCGATCAGGGGGTTTGGGCGCTGCCCCCTGTCACGCTGATCCCGGTGCCGGGAGGCATATTACCCTTTTACTATATAGGTTAGAGGCCTGGTGCAAGGGTGGGGCCGGCTGGTTTGCCCTGAAGGGTGTCCTGGTTCAGGGTGGGGGGTCCCCACTGGGGCACCTGGCCAGTCTGGGTGAGGGGCTGAGGGCTGTTTTCAGGCTGGGGGTGACTGAAGCTCCCAACTGCTCCTTTTTCTTCTTTTTTTCTTTTTTATTCTGGGCCAGCTTTACCTTGAGGCTTGGCTCCAGCTCTTAGGCCTCCGGCTGAAAGTAGGTTTCTGGCCTTTGCTTACAATGTTGCCAATCTGCTGGCTGAAGTCCGGTGATATTTGTTACAGAGTTTCTTAAACTGCCCGCTCAGAGGCCTGCAGCCGCAGGCGGGGAACGTTGGTTTCCTCCGTCACTGAGGCAAGCAAGCCTCATGTTAGTTTCAAGCTGCCTGGCTGCCGGCCGCCATCTTGGCTGGCAGTTAATTTGCATATCTCCCTGATTAGCCAATGAAAAGGGTAGCGGTCGTACGCCAATTACCATGTTTCTCTTTTATTAGTGCAGATAACTAAAAATCTCTAAAAAGCCACTGAATATGTTGCAGTTGAGACACGAGGACAACTCACACCAGTGTGGCTTCTCATTCAGCTGCAACCTATTGCATGAATACTTTCCTATTGGATGCAAACTGTACTGGGAGCCATGTGCACTTGGCAAGTAGTCTGCCTCTTTCAAAAATTTTTTTTTAAAATATATTTTATTGATTTTTTCACAGAGAGGAAGGGAGAGAGATAGAGAGAGTTAGAAACATCGATGAGAGAGAACCATCGATCAGCTGCCTCCTGCACATCTCCTATTGGGGATGTGCCCGCAACCCAGGTACATGCCCTTGACCGGAATCGAACCCGGGACCTCTCAGTCCGCAGGCTGACGCTCTAGCCACTGAGCCAAACCGGTTTTGGCATGCCTCTTTCAAATTTTAACAAGAAGAAGATGATGCAACAGCCCAGGCCAGGTGGCCCAGTTGGTTAGAGCTTTATCCCGTTGTCAGGGCATGTACAGGAGGCAACCAATTGATGTTTCTCTCTCCCCCCCCCCCCCCCCACTTCCTATCTCTTAAAAAAAAATCAATAAACATATTCTCATGTGAAGATTAATAAAAAAATAAATAAAATTTTAAAAATGATGATGCAATGGAAGGTCAAATGGAAGGTTCAAGCCTGAAAGCAGAAACCACTAGAAAGGCACCAGGGTTCACTGCTTAAAAATGAAAGCTCAGAGGCTGTATCCGTGTGTCCCGCCTCCCAGGCACATGTCTAACACTACCTCCAGCTACACATGGTCCATTATCAACTCATTTGCCCTCTCGTGCTAAGCTTGCAAGCTCTCCTGAGGTGTGTAGGAGGCAGAAGGAAGACTGGAAGATGGGAGCTAAGATCCCTGGTCCTCAGGGGTGAGGAAATCCCACCAGGCGCAGGCAATCCAAGGGCGGAGCCATTGGTAAGCAGCTCTGGGTGAGGCGCACGGGTGCTGCTCAATAAATACTTGCTAAATAAAGGAATGCTGCTCATTTCTCCTATCATACAACCCAGAGGGGCAGGCGGGGAGAGGTCAATGGGGGGAAAAGGGGACACATGTAATACTTTCAACAATTGGGATTTAAAAAAAAGAAAAACAACCATTAAAAAAAAGAAGAATACAATCCAGAACTATCCAAGAAGGAAAAAAGGTGGCTCTTGGCCAGTTTTTAAACTAGTCACACAGTTGTGTCCTGGGAGCCCAGGCAAAGGTCAAGACCATCCTGCTTTTTCAAGGTCACTTAGAATTTTGGTGACAAAAAATTAGTCTTAAGCAACTTGTGCATTTAAGAACAAGCACAATAAAAAACCGAGACTTCTCACAGAGCAGAAGCCTTTACAGAATGGTATTCACAAAAATTCAACTTTTATAGTCAATCTTTCTGGAATCATGTCCACATTCATATCCTTCAAAAGTCTGAGCTTCTAATTTTAAAATGAATGATTCAAGTTCAAGTATTCAGACTCAGAAAAAAAAATTGTACTCCTTTAAATAATTAGCACCATTTCTAAAACGGGGCTCGGCAAGAACTAAGTACAGATGGCGGTGTGAGGTCAGACTTACCTGCATGAGCTGCTCATACATGTGTGCAAGTGGTAAAAACGAAATGTGTGTGTCACTGGCATTCAGGCCAAGTACCTTCTGTAAAACACAACAACTTAGAACACAAACAAACAAGCAAGCAAGGAAAACAAAACTCAGTGCCTTACCTCGACAACTCTTTCAAACATATGGGCAAGAGGCAAGAAAGAGATGAGAGTATCATCTGGGGTGGGATTGACAATGTTCTGTAAGCAAAGACACCAGCAGGCAGAGAGGCATTAAGATTCCAGCAATTTCCCACGTCTCTTAGAGCACATGATCCCTCAACACTCGGGAGAAAGGCTTTTGCTTACGCTCGGCACGTATTTCTCACTCAGGAGTGAAGTGAGAAGCAATACTTCAGTTACTCAGATAGGGTGGGGGTCATTTCTAATGACAAAGTGAACGCACTCAGGACTTTAGCCAAAATAAGAAATGTTTTGCCCAAATTGGGATGCAAGGGGATCGTGTGCTCTAATCATTAATTATTTCAAAATTACAGTACCCTAGTGCCCAGCAAGCTCGATTCCCGCTCGGGGTAGGATCCAGCACAACACAGACAGCACGTTATGTTGTGGAGATACGAGATCCAGTCCCACGTAAGACAGCATGTTATGCTGTACAGGGGAAGCGGGAGGGAAGGTAGGAGAAACTGGATTTCCAAGCTCCTTTTACCTACAGCGCAAGTGCATCTGGAGTATTTCAGTTTGATCAACAGCTTTACCATAAAGCCCCCCTCACCCGTGAAACACAGCCCGGTTTGTTTCATGCAAGCTCTGGGCTGGCGCCAGGGACTTGCTTTCCCCTGACGCGCGGGTGGCGATAGGTTTGTATCTGGACTGAGTCCGGACATCTGGCTTCCAGGCCCGCTCCACGTGGCCGGCACAGCGAGCGTTTGCATGGAGTCTCGCGTCGTTAGCCAGTCCTGAGCGAGCACAGGAGTCCCAGAGCACGTGACATAGCCTGGACATGCCCAACCTGAGAGTAATTTCATGCCAGGATGACCTGCATCCAAACTAGTACTTCTCTGTGGGCAAGTGCTAGACGATCAGAAATCAGACTCAATGGTATTTACAGTTTTCAATTTTCCGATTTAGTGCAACAACATCGTCTGCATTAGTATGATCAGAAGTTTTTACGACATTGCGAATGCCCCAATAATATAGTACTTTAAACAAAAGTTCTATAACCATTTGTCTCATGAGCCACTGATGCACTTGAAGCTTTCTTTGAAGGCCCATTAGAAAGTGAGAAGCGAGCTTTGGTAAGGTAGTGAGGGTTGGCTCCTGTTTAGAAAGTATATACCAAGAGAGGGGTTTCGGACTAAGAGGGTGTGAGTGTAAGTGGCAGTGAGATCGACCTTCTGCACCAGCAGAGATGCCCATTCTCCCAACCCGAGAGGTGCAGGCCCCTGCCACAGACAGAACCCACAGAGACCGAGCGCGCACATTGCGCAAACCGTGCCAAGGGTCTGAGACAGAGGGCGTCACGCTGTTCAATAGCAACTTTCTAAAGGGCACGTTGAAATATACCGTTGGTGTTATGGACTGCATGGTGGCTTCTCCCCCCAGTTCCCTCCAAACTCATGCCGAAGGCCTAACCCAATGTGGCCATATGTGGAGATAGGGCCATTGGGAGGTAATTGAGGCTGAATGAGGTCATGAGAACGGGGCCCTGATCCAAAAGGAACCATGTCCTTGTAAGAAGAGGAGACACCAGAGAACTCTCTCATCCTCCTCGTGCACAAGAGGAAAGGCCATGCGAGGCAGAGAGAGAAGGCGGCTGTCTACAAGCCAGGAAGAGAGCCCTCACCAGAACCCGAATTCACTGCACCTTGATCATGGACTGCTAGCGTCCAGCATGCTGCTGTTTCAGCTGCTGGGTCTGGGCTATTTTGTTACGGCAGCCCACGCAGACTAAGACACTTGGATAGCAACTGAAGTTGGAGGCTTTAGTCCTTCTGATAAAATGGAAGTCAAACCGACCATAAAAGTAATAATAACTCAAAACCTTCAGCAGCATCTAATGTTTCATTGCCAACTTAAGGAAGTTATTTTCCCCCACTGGGCTAGGAGATAAAAGCACAAGAGAGTCATTTCTCCCCTGCCTTTAACCGCTTTCATTCTCGAGGCCTAATGCAAACCAATGAACATGAAGAAAGATGGCAACATCCCCAAAGTTTACCTCTGTCACTTTCACAAACCCCGAGGCGTCGCTCACTATGTTCCGATGAGTGATCATTGCTCCTTTGGGGTTGCCTGAGGAACACACGTGAGCAAACAAAGTCAGAGGACAGAAACTCCATCCAGAAACGAACAACAGACACAGAGAACACTCCATAGCTAGGGCCTCAGGGGCCTCAGAGTCAGGTACATCCAGGAAAGCCAAATGCTGAGTCACATCAATTCCTGAGCGATCTGCAATCCTTTCAATGAAACTTAGTATCGTAAACAACCTTTACTGCTATGGGCAAATTTTGGAGGGTGTGTGGCAATAAGAGAAGAAAAACCAGGAGTTTGTTTGTATTTCTGTAAATCACCGATACAGTTTGTCTCAGGACGATGGATGAAGTGTCACCTTCAATAAACGGCTGAGGAAATATATGACACTCAGATTCTGAGAATGCCTCACGGAGGGACAAGAAGACAGTGTCTGAACCACTTCTGTCTCTTCTGCCTTCGGCCCACCGAAGTAACTCGTCCTCAGAAGGGGGCAGGAGTACACACTGGCAGGTACCGCTCAGAGGCAAGGCCACTGCGAAGCTTACCAGTGGTTCCGCTTGTGAAACAAATGACTGCAAGGTCTTCCGGTGCCGGAGGCTGCAGCACAGTAAAGGAGAGAGCGCGCAGGAGTCAGAACAGACAGCTGTGAGCCATGACCCGTCACCGACCACTCCTGCTCGTCGCCGAGGAGACCAGATAGTGGGAATGCCAGGGGACTGGGCAGGCCTGACCGTCTTACCTTGGGCTTCTTCCTGTTGGCTCTTCCCAGGTCCTAGAGAGAAGAGAAAAGCGTCTTAAACGGACACTCTTGTCCATGTAAAGAAGAGGGTCGCGTCAAGTCCCTCCACCTGACTTCGCTGTGGGACTCACTGGCGGCTGCCCGGAGACAGCATACACTTCCTATCACGGCAACCACGGCAACTTAAGTCAACCTGAGCCAAAGACACACCCACGGCTCTGAGAAGCCACTGTCCAGACGTCTCTCTTACACGAGACTCTGTAAATGGTATTAGGATGGCCTCTGGGATAGGATTTACTCAAAAGACAGGAATCAGAGTGTTTTATGATAGATTTCCTGGCCCCGACTTCCTATTCTGACCTTCCACAAAACCCAGCTCCTGACCGTCACCAAAGAACTAGCTGTAGATGCTCATCCTGGTCCCCAAACCAGAGCACAGCCAGGTGCCTGCTCACCCACTCTGCGTAGCGAACACCTTCATCCAAAGAGAGTCCGTGCTCAGATTTCAATGCCAGCCATTTCAGAAGCCCAGTACCGTACTCCCCATGAGGAGTGGAGAAAAGACCTGGGAACTTCTGATTATCAAACAGGCCTGGACGGAAGATTTAAGGCCGCTCCAGAAAGGACGTGAAGGTTACAAAGGGCAGATTCGCCTGAGCCGGTTTGGCTCAGTAGTTAGAGTGTCGGCCCACAGACGAAGGGGCTTAGGTTCGATTCCAGTGAAGGGCATACACTTCGATCCGCAGCCTGGGTCAGGGTGCAGGCAGGGGGCAACCAATCGATGTGTCTCTCTCACATCGGTACTTCTCTCTCTCTGTCGCTCCCTCTGCCTTTCACTCTCTCTAAAAAATCAATGGAAAAATGTCCTCAGGTGAGGATTAACAACAAAGAGAAGGATGGGTTCATTTAGGAGGCGCTGCGCATCCCAGCGGCCACTCCCGCCACGGGTTCGCTGTGACATTGGTCGTTTACTGCATGAAGCAGTTTCTGTAACGACATTAATCTCTATTAATTTTTTATTTATTTTTAAAATATATTTTTATTGATTTCAGAGAGGAAGGGAGAGGGAGATAGAGATAGAAACATCATGATGAGAGAGAATCATCGATTGGCTGCCTCCTGCACGTACCCTACTGGGGATTGAGCCCGCAATCCGAGCATGTGCCCTTGACTGTAATCGAACCTGGGACTGTCCAGTCTGCAGGCCAATGCTCTACCCACTGAGCCAAACCAGCGAGGGCTAATCTCTATTAATTTTTAAAATAAACTCTGTATATTCTTTTCCTATGGAAATTGAACCACTTGAGTGAGCACACCTAGATTAATAAAAATCACATGGGTGTGCGCAGGCCTCAGTGAGTTTCTGTCCGGCACAGTTTTCAACAGTTTTTCATCTTCTTTTCATTTTAAGTTACATACATAGCAGATCGCTGATTAAGCACAGGAATACTAACATTCAAACTGAAGCCAACTAAGAACTAAATCAATGAGAATTCCCTCTTTTTCCAAAATAATCTTCATCAGATCTAAATTCTCACTCATCTACTCAAAATTCTTACACAACTTCTTGAGATCCCTAATTCTTCAAAAATTGATATTAAGTCAAATAAGCAGTAATGATATGCAATTTAGCTTTCAGTTTATTGGGAACTGTGGTAGGCGGTTAGACAGAGAAAGGTTGGTGAGCCAAGGACAGACACTCACTGGGGCAGAAAGCCCGGTGCCTAGCAACAGGCAAAACCAGAAAATCAAGGACCTCACCCCCAGGGTGACCTCTCCTCCCCCCGCAGATCCCGGTCCTGCGGTTTGGATCCCCTGGCCTTTCCTCCCTAGAGACATAACATCTAGGCCTCAGTTGTACTAGTACTTCAGCTCCAGGCCCAGAAAAGCGGCAAAACCCGCCCAGGACTGTGCTGACCCCGGGACCAGCGGCACTGGACTACGCCCCCTGCCTGGCCAGCAATCAGTAGAGACCCTGAAAGGACACACCTGAAAAGCTGATGAATATTCTATGAGACCTTCCCCTGGGACCGCCCCTGAAATCCCACCCTTAAAAGCTGTAGGAGGGAGTAAGTACATCCAACCTGCTCCTCCCCTCCTGTCTCCTCCCCACCCCTCAGGCCCTTTGCCCTCCCCTTCCTCTCTCCTAGCTCCAGGGCCCTCTCTTTTGCCTCTGTAACTTGTTTCCTGACTCATTTCTTCCTCCTCTGTGATTTTCTAAATAAATGTTCTCTTTGGTATTTAGTCTTGGCCCTGAAATTTTTCCTAGAACTCACGTACAAAGGTTGCTGAACCCAGGTCCAGTCTGACCCCACAGACCCAACACCTGGTGCCATTATGGCCACCAACAGAACTACGTTATCCAAACTGGTGCACTCTGCCAAGAAAGCTTCATTGCCTGAAGCCTGTCTTACGTGATCATTTAGAAGAAAGCACAGTCATCATAAAAGCAAACAAGCTGCCATCTTCAGGTTCCAAATGCCAAAAAAGAAGAGCCATAAGCAAAGGAAACACTGAATTCAGTTAATGGTTAGCACTCTGTAGTTCTAAGGGTGATGAAATCTGCAACCTACTGAAAATGTATTAAGTAAAAGACTGATGGATGAATAGAGGGACAGAGTGAGCGACAAACATGTGATTAAGCAAATACATCAAAATGTTAATTGTAGACTTTTGGTGGGTACATTGCCATCTACAGTACTATTCTTTCAACTTATTTTCATGTTTTAAAATCATATAATAAAATATTGGATAAAATGCAAACATTCCAAATACCAATATTTCTATCTTTGATCTCACATAAATGTATAGTAACATAAACATGATCACAAGGTCAGCCATAAACCTAATTTTAAATAAGTCTGTGTCGACAGGTGATTACTACAATTAGTGGGGGCCACATACTAAGGTCTAAAAATGCCAATCACTATTTTGTACACCTGAAACTAACATAATATTGTATACCAACTATACTTACATTTTAAAAGGTACGACAACAATGAAATCAACAGAGGTGTGAGGCATCAACTAGAGATACAAGTAACAACTTTTACAATAAACGTAAGCTTTCACAAGGCCAAGAAAAGTTCATTTCTTCAAACCTTAATCTTTTGCTCACAAAATTTTTAAAAACAAAATATGAATCATATTACACAGGTAAGTATAAAGCAATGTCTTTTACAAATAAGGACTTTAATATAAATTTTATATTATAATCTTCATTCACCCATCTACACTTTTAACCTTAAAATTACTTCTTTATCATATAGTAGTCAAAAAAGACAAAAAAAATAAAAAATTCCGGTGTGTGTGTGTGTGTGTGTGTGTTGGGGAGGTTAGGGAGAAGGGGGAGATGGGGAAAAAGAGATTATATTATTAAGACAGAGGATTACAAGTAAAACAACCAGTTTAACAATATATGTATTGTCTCCTATGGACTCAGGCTCCATACTGCTGTGTGTCTGTGTGTGAGAGTGAATGTGTGAGTACATGTGTGGCTATGACTGTATGAGTGTATGTGTGTGTGTGATGTGTGTGTCTGTATGTCTCCGAGTTGTGACGTGTGTGTGAATGTGAGTATGAGTACTGTGTAAGCATGTGATGTGTGTGTCTGTATGTCTCTGAGTTGTGACGTGTGTGTGAATGTATGAGTACTGTGTAAGCATGTGATGTGTGTGTCTGTATGTCTCCGAGTTGTGACGTGTGTGTGAATGTGAGTGTGAGCACTGTGTAAGCATGTGATATGTGTGTCTGTGAGTGTAAGTCTGTGAATATGTGAATGTGAGCACTGTGTAAGCATGTGATATGTATGTGGGTCTGTGTGTGATGTGTGTGCCTGTGAATGTGTGTGAGCACTGTGTAAGCATGTGATGTGTGTGTCTGTGAGTGTGAGTCTGTGAATATGTGAGTGTGAGCACTGTGTAAGTATGTGATGTGTGTGTGTCTGTGTGTGATGTGTGAGTGTGAATATGTGAGTGTGAGCACTGTGTATGTATGTAATATGTGTGTGCCTGATGTGTATGTCTGTGAATGTGTGTGAGCACTGTGTATGTGATGTGTGTGTGAGCGTATGTGTGCGAGTGTGTTATGTGTGTGATGTGTGAGTGTGTGATGTGTGTGTGATGTTTGAGTGTCTGTGTGTCTGCGAATGTGTGATGTATGATTGTGAGTGTGTCTGTGAGTGTAATGTGTGTGTCTGTGAATGTGTGGGTACCATGTATGTGATGTGTGTATGTGTGTCTGTATGTGATGTGTGTGTCTGTGAATGTGAGAGTACTGTGTAAGTATGTGGTGTGTGTGTATGTGTGTCTGTGAGTGTGATGTGTGAGTGTGTGTCTGTGAGTGTGTGATGTGCGAGTGTGTGATGTGTGTGTGTGTGATGTGAGTGTGTGATGTGTGAGTGTGAGTGTGTGTGTCTGTGAGTGAGGCAGGAGGCTCTGTTACAACAAATGACAGTTTCTCTCTGATGTTGAAGTTCCGCAGGAAAGGGTTGATAGATCCTATTTAATATAGCCTCGATGCTTTATAGAAAACCATACATAAATTTTAAACCCTATTTATAACAGATCCAGGAAAGCACATAGGTTTTCAGAAAGGGAACTGCTGACTCTACTCAGCCTATTACTTGCTATGATGTGCACACAAGGTCCTCCTCCTGCCTGCAACTTGGGATTGAACTCTAATTTCCGAGCCAAAAGGGAGAATCAGCTTCTCACGTGAGCTGATGCCAAATAGGCAATTTCAGTGTGAGCCGCACTCATTTTCCCAGAATGGTTACCTTTAACGTGATGAATGTGAATCTGAAGAAATTTAGTGTGAAAATAAACCAAACCCAACATCCCTGCTGGAAACTCACCAGGCCTCTACAAAAGCAATTCGGGAAAATATTCAGAATAAGGAGGCGCATGTCCATGCCTGGCTCCGTTTTAGACACAGATCAGAGAGTGAAAGGCACCAAAGCCTAAAGAGGCTCTAAGCTCAGTCCCCGCCTGCAAGTGAGCATCACGTTCCCGCCTTCACGGGCGAGGCATGCCGGGCTCTGGGACGAACGGGTGAGCCCTGCCACTCGCGGGAGGAGAGGAAGCTGTAGATGGGACAGTGGCTCCGGGTGCGCCCGTGGAATTCTCTTTCACTCGGGACAGGAGTTTCTGCTCCGTATCGCTCATGGCTGAGGCCGCCAGCCAGCGCTGAGCCGGTGCGGTCCACTGGATGCCACACCTGCGCCCCGATGACCCTGGGACCCTTGCAGACCTGCAGGCAGGACTCACCTCCATGGCCTTCATGCTGGTGATCTCCACCCCGCACTTCTTGCCGCGTTCCACCAGATCGCTGCCATAGGAGTCCATGAGGACTACGACTTTAAGGCCTGGGGTCAGCTTATTTTCTACGCCTTCCAACAACAGGTTGGCCTTCTCCGGCTTGTCCACAAAAACCAGGGAGAGTTCAGCTGGAGAACAAGAGGTACAATGGGCAAGATACTCTGGAAAATGAGCTTGACTGTATAATTTTTAAAAGGTAGATGGACATTTAAATATAAAACCCCTTTCAAATCAAAGACAGGCCAATGTAAATCACTGACTCTAACAACGAGGCCAGCGTCCGCCCAAAGGCCGCAACGTACCTTTGTTGACGATGTAAGTGATCGCTTCGGTTCCCAGGGTGTCGTAGAGGGGAACGACCACCATGGAGAAAGCAAAGCATCCCTGCTCAATGATCACCCACTAAACAAACGGCAGGGCGGGGAGAGAACACGACACGTCATCATGGAACCCTCCACGAGACCACACTGCCTCTAAAGTGCATCTACTACTCCACGCCAGGCCCCGAGGGATTCATAGTGAGGACCCTGCTTAAAAGGAGGTGCAATGTGCTGGGAGAGCTGAGGCAAGTGCGAAAGATAATTAACAAGACAAGCCAGTGACTCAGAGCCCTGAGGGCCACCTTTCCGGGGAGGTAACTGAGCTGCCCCTTGCAAGAGCAGCACAATTTGGACAGATGGACAGAAAGGCAAGGAGATCCCAAGGGCGGGGACTGCAGGATTAAAAGCAGGAAGGAGGTCAGTGAGCCACGGGCTGGCCTGGAGGTCCCCGAGGGAGTGGGCACCGGAAGGCTGGCTGTGGGCGAGGCAAGCCGGGCATTACCTCCGGTCTGTTCTGGGCAAAGATGCCGATGTACTGGTCGGGGGCAGCCTTGAAGCCCTTCTGGATCAGCGCCGAGCCCACGCACTCTGACATCTCCTCCACCTGGAGCGGGAGGAGAACCAGCGACAGCTCAGGCCCGACCCCAGGAACGGAGCTCGGGACAGCGGAGCAGCACCGCACAGAGAAGGTCCGAGCAGACGGCACCGTCGGGGACACATTCTGAACAACACGGGCCTCCTCACCAGGACTCACTGAGAGCTCTGACCTCACGGGCCCTCCTGCAGAGCGACGGCTGCAGCTGTGGGCAGGGCTTCTCACCCAGGCCCGTTCAGACTCCAGTTTTACAAACTCCCATCAAATTATAAAAGACATACAGGGACGCAGAATTTTTTTTTTTTTTTTTGTATTTATAAAGAGCAGCAAAGCAGCCAAAACCTGTCATCTGGTATCAAGACAGAAACAGCAAGTTTGGGGAAGATCTTTTTAAAAAATAAGGAAGTTATCCTCATTGGGCTCTCCAATTCCATTCTTGAGACTTTATTCTTAGGAAATAATTCAATCGTAAAAGAAGGCTTATAAATGTTTATGTACAAAGACATATATTTCAAAATTACTGCAGGGGTGGCAAACCCTTTTTCTGCCAACAGCCATTTGGATATTTATAACATAATTTGTGAGCCATACAAAATTATCAACTTAAAAATTAGCCTGCTGTATTTGGTCAAACATTTAATTTACTAATCCTCCGGTCTTGGCAGGGCCAGACCAAATGGTTCCGCGGGCCTGTACAGCCTGCGGGCTGGACGTTCCCCATCCCTGAAAAGTCACCAAACTGCAGGGGCCGAAAGCCACGGCTGGGTTAAGTACCGATGCACATCTCTGGGAAATGCCATACGGCGCATACATATTACAATTACGGAAACCACACCAAACATAGAATATGTGCAACAATCCTAAGTAAAAATACACAAAAATGCATCCTATTATTACAACCAAGTAAAAATAGGTAGATTTATAAAAATGAGGCAGGACTATATACTTGCCCCATCCTCTCCCCATTCCTGCCCAAATTAACTAAAAAAAGCTTTTAAAATCTTTAAAATTGGAATTCTTTACTTTCTTCTCAGGAGTGCCCTGAGCTCATGCCCACACCTGTCGGAGGTCAAGCTCACCTATTGTGCCCAGAACCTGATTGGCTCTGCCCATAGGGCCATCGTGGCTCTGCCGTGGGATGAGAGCGACACTGGTGAGTGGCAGAGGGTGACACTAGGATGCTCATCACCAGCACACGCCGTGGCTGTTTCACAACCATGGCTGGCACTGAGGGACGGGAGCCTGGACGTGCCTGCAGTGTTTACAGAGCTCCCTGGGATAACATGCGTGACTTTCTGTCTCTAGAAAGAGGGTCCGTACTTTTCTTCAAAAGGGGTTGCTGCCCCCGAAGGTCAGAGCCCCCAGGTAGTGGGAAAAAAAACAAATGGGAATGTACAAACCCAAACTTGGTGTCAGGTGAGTCCAGTGTCAGAAAAACCCAGCCTGCAATGGGAAGTTCTCGCTTCCCGCCGACACACGAGAGAAGTCATGTGGGAAAATACCGCTGTGGGTAACGCGGCACAGGTACTCCAGAAAGCACCTGAGGATGCTGTGAGGCCTGAGACCATCATGCAATGATGCATGTGCAACACACAGACACTGTCTGTGAACCACGTGCAAAAAGGAGGGATCTGAAAACTACTATTTGAACACTATTATTTGGCTTTGGGAAGGCAAACAAAACAGCAAAATCCACCCAGTCACGCCTACAACCCAGGCGTGCCACCGTTCTCGCCTCTTTGCCCTCTCGCTCCAGATACCCAGGCAAAGCCTCGGAAGCCGCTGACGCTCAGGCGAGGGAAGGGAGGACGCTGTGCGCTGGTGTTGGGAGACCTGACGCTTGGCTCCTGAGCTGGCTCGTGGCTCCTAATGACAACCCCTCCACATACACACCCCGGACGACAGCAACTGCGAACCACACGTCCACACAAAGCCTGGAAGGAGGAAGCCTGCGTGTGCTCACGGAGGCCCGGAGGCCCCGCCCCTGGAGCAGGGAGCACTTCCTGGCAGCTGCGCTGGGACAAAGGCAGCCAGGCCACCCCTGCCAGCTGCTCCTGTGGGTCCGCAGGCTCCCCTGGGACCACGGAGAAGCACGGGCGTGTGGACTCACCGGAATCATAAAACTACAGCTACAGTCAGTGTCCTCCTGCTCTGCTACCTGCCACTCACAGACGACTACTGACCCAGCCGCACGTGGGGAGGGACAAGAGTGAGAATTGCCAGACCCCAGCGTCCTTGGTTTTCATGAAGAACACAGGCGTGTCTCTGTGTGGCTGTTGACGGTGGCCCTGGGGTTACATGTCGCAGGGGTCCCACGCTGCCAGGACGCACTGCTGAGCCCCACACTAGATGGCACGGACCCCACTTCTGGCCCTGCTTCTGCTGCTAACCAGCTGGGACCAGGGGTGAGCCTATCCCTTTCTGGGACCCGTCTTCCTCATCTACAAATTGAGGGCTACTCTATATTGGGGCTTCTCAACTCTTGTAGAACCTCTCACGGCAGAGAGGAGCAGTCCTACCCCACCACGGGTCTGGGGGGAGTCACCTGCTTCAACACATTTCTAGAATTTTATCTTCAAAATTATACTCTACTCCACAATGCACCCACATTGGTTCCAAAATAAAGAGCTTAAGGTCTGGCCGGATAGCTCAGTTGGTTGGAGCGTCATCCTGATACACCAAGGTTGCGGGTACCATCTCCGGTCAGGGCACATAGAGGAATCAACCAATGAATGCATCAATAAGGGGAACAACAAATTGATGTCTCTCTCTCCCTCCCTCTCTCTATCAATAAATAAAAAAGATAAAGTACTTTGAACCCGGAGCTAAATCACTTCACTAGTTTTCCCCAAATCTTTGTGTCAGACTTCCCCATCCGGATGCTGCATGTTTATCCTAAAGCTCTGAGCTGGTCAGGCACATACGTGCTGCAGGGACCTTCCTGCCCGAACATTCGATGGCTCCCAGAACCCACAAACTGAACCACTACAGCTGGGCAAGGCGCCCACAGAGCCAGAAAACTCACCTGCTTGTAGGAAAGCCATTCATAGGGCTGGTCTGGCTTCCGAGAGCCCAAGCAAGGGCCATTATCTGCAAAAGGAGAAAGCAATGGGTGTCACACGCACCAACATCTCAAGTTGTATTCCAGCTCATTCTACACGGTCTCCGGCAGACTCTAGTGGTCCTCAGATTAGAAACAATGAGTTCAGATGGGAAACAACTCTCCCTGGGTGTTGGTTTGATTTCTTTGCGTGTTTACTTATTTCTATTTTGTTTCTTAAATGGGGCAGGAGGGGAGGAAATGAGAGGAGAGAAGGAATATGCAAAAGTTAGGAAATATCAGGATGTGTCCCGATTCCCACTTAGGTACCTGATAAGCAGAAAGAAAGACCCATATTAATTATGTTAATTATTCACGCTAAAGGCTAGCTCACTAATATAATCCAAGTCACTAACATCTGGAATTACACACGTTCCTTTCTACAGGTGGATCCAAGCGAACTTTAAGCTCAGCTGTAGCTGTTGAAGGAAAGGCTAATCCACCCGGAAACAAGCTGCCATTCGGACGGTCAGAGCGGACCGCACACAGGAACGTGCCCTGAGGAAACCAGGCTCTGCCACCAGCGGTGTGAGCTGGGCCTGCACAGCCCCTTCCCCGGGGCATGGAATGAAGTCGGAAGCTCTGTCATCTCCCCTCTGACCGCGGCATCTTACACTTCCGCTTTGAGACCTAAGACATCTGGCTTCACCATTCTCTGTTTGAGCCAGCTGAGGGGTTCATGTTTGGGGTGGGGACCGGGAGGAAGGGGGAGGAAAAGCAGAGCACGGTCCCCTCTGGGGCCCTGAGAAGTGGGGTGCACGTGTGGGTTCCAGAATCCCGTCGTGAGGACTCAGGCCGTCCTGACCAACACAGGAGAGAGCGCCAAGGGGCCTTGTTCTCAGAGCCTCTTCCATCCTCGGGGGCTGCAATAAAGGCCCGGCTGCCAGGGGTCAATAAGCGAGTCCCGGGGGTAATGCACAGAGCCTGGTTAACCAAGCTGCACTGTGTGTTAGAGAACTGCTAAGAGAGCAGATCTTAAAAGTCGCCATCACAAGCAAACAAAGTCTGTAACTATGTGAGGTGATGGGTGGCAACTAGACTCACTGTGGGAATCCCTGTGTTGTATACCTGAAACTAATATAACGTGTATGTCGTCATCTCCAAGAATAAAAAAGACCGGCTAAGTCCACCAGATGATGTTTTCAGATGGAAAATGCATTGGCCATAAGAAATCATATATCTCTATTCCTCAAGAAAAGGGGTGGGCCATCTACAGCCCGGGCCAATCAGGCCTGCCACCTGCTCTTGTAAACACTTTTTGGAACGCAGCCTCACTCATTCCCTTACGTATTATCTAAAGCTGCAGCTGAATCGTTGAAAAGAGACCAGATGGCCCCAAACCCGAAAACATTTACTATCTGGCCCCTCACAGGAAAAGTTGGGGACTCTAGCTCTAGAACAGAGTAGTTAGCCCCAGGCTCAGCTGGGGAACTTAAAATCCATACTATACCCAGGCCCTGCTAGCAACATTCCTGACATAATCGGACAGGGATGGGGCCTGGGCCTTAGTATTTTTCAAAAGCCTCCCCCTCCCCTCATTGACCCTGAAGTGCAGCTGGGGATGCGAAGCACTGACACAGGGAACGCAATCTTTGCAAACCGTGCCCCAGCACAGCTCTGAAACACCAGGTCTAAAAGCTCCCGGCTGGCTCTGCCGTCATTCAGCAAACTCCAACTATCTAGCTCTGGTCACGCTCTCCTACGGAAGGGCAATCTTAGGGTAGCCTCGGGAAATCAAAGCTGGAATAAAAAGCTCCTCTGGGGAAAGAAGTAAGAGTAAAATAACCTGTAAAGCCACGCCTTCAGTCAGTATAGGCTAAAAACACTGAGCTTACTTTTTTCAACTTCTCCGAAACATTCATGTCAGTCCTTCATTTTCCCAGTAGAGAAAGTGAGCCCCAAAAGTTACGTGACTTGTCTTAACATCAGGGCACACTCAGAAGTATGACATAAGTCCCCATCCTCCTAGACCAGGGGTGGGCAAACTTTTTGACTCGAGGGCCACAATGGGTTCTTAAACTGGACCGGAGGGCCGGAACAAAAGCATGGATGGAGTGTTTGTGTGAACTAATATAAATTCAAAGTAAACATCATTACATAAAAGGGTACGGTCTTTTTTTTCAATAGTTTTATTCATTTCAAGCGGGCCGTAGTTTGCCCACGGCTGCCCTAGATGAATCCCATCCTTTGCTAACAGCGGAAACAATGTATGTATATTTACACACATATGTGCTTTGTGATAGTGGTAAATAACACACACACACACACACACACACACACACACACAGGCATACATATTTTTTTTTCATGTGCCCTTATGCTAGGCTGATCTACCTTCTATTTATTCTCATAGACAAACCCTTACCCTGATACTAACTCTGAAGAAATTTGTAAATTCAATATCTAGGAGTATGTTTGCTTTCCCTTTATAGTGGGGCTTAATGAATGTGCTGCAGGAACACTGGGGCGACACAGTGAACCCAGAGTCCCACTTGCCAGGGTCAAGTAAAAGCCAACGGCCCCGCTTGCGCACAGGCCACAGGCAGCATGTGGGGGATGGAGGGCAACAGCACCACAGTCCGTGACCGTAAGGAGATCACAGTCTAACCGCCAAGAGATTTCAATAAAGCGTGGACCCCAAGGACCATTTCTAGAGCGGAACCTGGATCAAGCAAAAGTGAAGAGACTAAAGCAAAAGAGGGGTATGTGTGCCAGGCTGTGTCGGTGCCGAGAGAAGAGGCGGCTGCCCTGGTCAAGGAGCAGCGCTGACGAGACAGGAGGTGGGTAACACAGGTGCGGATGCTGGGAGGAGGAGGGTGACACCGCCCTTGAAGGAAGGGGATGGAAGATGATAGCCCAGGAAGGTGTTAGAGAAAAGGAGAAGTGCAACCTGAATTTAGAGGATTAGTAAGAATATGTCAAGTGCCCTGGGCTGGGGTAGGAAGAACAGGCTGTGTGGGTGGGGAGGGGACGTGCCCCGTGAGGAGCCGGGAAGAGGGCTGGAAGGGAGGGCAGGTGCGGGACATGGGTCTCTGCCGCCCCGTTGGTAACTGAGGGACGCTCCATGTCCCCAGGGCCCCCGATGAAACACTGCTTCCTGGGGACGTCAGCATTTATTTCTTAAAATATGCGTCTCCTGACTGAGAGCTTTGAAAAATACTGGGCCGGGGCCAGTTAGGCAGGTCTCGTGACTGCAGAGAAGTCGGCCCATAATGAGCTAATGTGCGTGTGACTATAAAATACACGACGTGCTGAGCACGTTTCACCGGGGAACCTGCTCTGCTGCCACAGGGGCCGTGCGGAGGGGCCAGGGAGCGCAGGGACTCGCTCCGGAGGGGTTATGGGAGGAGAGGGAGGCCTGGGGGACACGAAGCAAGGCCACTCCTGAATGGAATCCTTAAGCATCAGCACGTAAACTCAGTAGTGCTTACTCGACACCTGGATGCCCCTCTGGAAACCTTCGTATACGGTTCTGACGTCGTCATAGAAATACGCCATGGGCTCGTCACTGTTCAGGAGCGTGGATCTCCGAGCGCCATCACTGCCCTAAGGAGAAAGACAGACAGGTGAGCGAGCACATGAGAAGAAAGCACCAAAAGGAACGGCCTCACGTGCCCGCCCTGGCCCCCCGGGCCCTGGGGAGCGGCTGCCCCGTGAGCAGGCGGTGTTTGCTGAGTGAACGAACTGAGGGCGCGGCAGGGGACCCATCCTGTGTGGGCTCTTAGGGAAACGACCTGCCGTTCAGTTTCTCGTCCACACGTTATCTAAAGTCTTTATTTTTTAATTGAGGTACAGCTGACCAGATGCTCTTTGTGATCATTTCCACTGTTTCCCTTTGCCAACTGCACTGTAATTGGCTGGGAACTCGGTTTCTCAGAGCATCTGCCAGTTACGATCATCGGCTACAAGACGCAGGATGCGCAGACACGTCTGCACGTGTGTCATGCGCACTCACAGCTATGCAGAGCTGGTGCCGCGGTGCGCCCTTCTCTGCGCTGTCTTCCCCCGCTGGCTCAGTGAGCACGCCTGCCCAGCAGACTCCTGACCCGTAGCCCAGTCATCTTAAGGGGCAGCTGTTCTCACCCTGTGAGCTGCTGCGCCCTCGGGACCTCAGACACTGCAAGGGGTCCAGATACCCGTAGGAACGCCAAGCAGGCCTTAGAGACTGAGGAGTCAAAGGTCAGCTACTGTGATGCCAGAGCCTGCAATTCCTTTTAACTCCAGGGAGGGGCCTTCACAGGTGCAGTGGTCAGGAAACATTGTCCTAGGGAAATCAGACAGACGGTACCCGGACTTCTGGCACCACGAGAAAGGACTGCTCGAACGTGGGAGAAGTCGCTGCTGGCCTGAGGTGTGAAGAAAGGAGACGGGAAAGGCTTCGCGAAGAGGAGGCACAGGCCTGGGTCTCGGAGAGCAGACCGGCTGTGCAGGCCGAGCTGGTGGGAAGAACCACGTGGAGACCCTCCCTAAGGTAACGAAGGCCAGGCATGTTTGGGTGGATTCCTTTTCTTGTTGTGTTTTTTAAAAAGTATAGTTTTTAGTTGATCTCAGAGAGGAAGCGAGAGGGAGAGAGATAAGAAACATCCATGATGAGAGAGAATCATTGACCGGCTGCCTCCTGCACGCCCCCTATTGGGGGTTGAGCCCATAACCCGGGCATGTGCCCTGACTGGGAATGGAACCGTGACCTCCGGGTACATAGGTCGACGTTCAACCACTGAGCCACACGAGCTGGGCATTTGTTGTTTTTTAATTATAATTCTTCTCGCCTCCTCCCACACGCTCTCTTTCCTCCCCTCCAAGTTGTTATTTTCATAGTGAAAAATTTTTGAATAACACCAAGGAAAAAAATGACAGCCCTATTACCCGTGTGGTGAGTCCCTTCCAGACTTTTTTCTGTGTTTTACATTTATATACCTTCTTTCAGTTTCCACTAAACGCTATCTGTGTGTATTTAAAACTGAAACTGCTAATAATTTTCTGGAGTAAATATCACCCAGTCATATATTCCTATCTTCACACACTCTTCTCTAACTTGGCAGAAACTTTCTCATACCTGTAGCCACGGTGCCAAATATAGTTAGTAACTACAACATGCTACTTTAGAAAGCAAAGCAGTTATTCTCCGTGTGCATAAAGATGGAAATACAATCATGCGTCATTATTGCTTAATCGCTAAGTCTGTTTTCCCTCTGTAAAATGGGGATACCATGTGTCCATGTCCAGGTTATTTTCAGTTAAACTACAACTTTCCTGTTTCCTGTAAAATATGAGTCTGTCGACTATTACTCAGACACCCTGTAACATGCCCTAACTACAATAACGGTCCTCTTAGCCAATGTCTTTGCTACAAACAATATTCAGATTAAAATTCAGAGGCAATTTTGTGGCTTTGTAGTAAGAAGATTCAGAAACCTCTTCAACCCGGGAAGCCACCAAAAGACGCAGGGCATCGTGACTAGGTGACTAGTAGGAAGAGAAAAGAGATGGGGAATTAAATGCCAGAGAATGGGAAGAAGAAAAGGCTTTGTTCAAGGCTCTGCCATGAACAAAGGCCTCCTGGCCGAGCTGGCCTCCACAGGGAGGGCCTGCTGACGCTGCTCAGTGTTTTGTCTACAAAGTCCAGGCCCCCTCACTCCCCCAGGCCCTCTGCTGAGTCGTGCCCACACCTGTTACCGCGAAGATGAGAATCAGGGGCTAAGACACAGAGCTCTCTGGAGGAGCCTGATGCGTGTCCTTACGTGACCTGAGGGGCTCCAATGAGCACTGGCTGAGCCCAAGAGCAGGGAGGAAGTCAGAGTGAATAGACCAGGGCAGCCTGGAATCTGGAGCCCGGCTCGCCCTGGAGCCGAGGCCTCAAAGGATGAGCAGGGCTACGCACTGCCCTTGTAAGAAAAGCATGTCACTAGCCCTTCACCAGGTCCCCCGAATGAGCAGCTCTGGGGCTGTGGCTCAGCAAGCCCCCCGAGAAATCCCAAATCCACGTGCAAGTGGGAGGACCACCGCCTGGAGGCCTGAAGGTCCCCGCGGGGAAGTGGTGACGATGGGCGATGCGTGAGAGAGAAATCCACAAGGAGCGTGAGCAGGGCGCAGAGCAGGAGGAGGGGAGAGACTGGGGACATCCACAGCCACGGGCCTGGTCTAGGGCTGCCACTCATGGGAACGGGGAGAAGGTGGGCGCGGGAACTGTATGTGGAGAAAAGAAGGGACAGTTGGCGGACTGAGAAGACAGTGCTTCCATTTTATCAAAAACAGAAGACTGGGACCTGGGGGTGGGTTTGAGAAAAGAGATTAAGCTTAGCTTTCGATATGTGGTGACCATATCCCTTCAAGACAGGTCATCTTCCCCAAGTTCATTTTGGGAATCCCTGCTGTAGAGTATAATCTGATAACAGACTTCTGGCTGAAGAAGTCTTCGGTTGGGTTAATTTTTTGGTGACATATAACCCTCAGGACTTTGGGAAACATGGAGGTGAAACAGTCAAACCAAGTTAAAGGAGTTCATTATATCCCAGGTACAGCCATCCTCTCAACAACATACCCAGAGGACAAGGAATTTCTTACTATTCTCGTTAGCAGTTAGAAGAATTAGCTGATGTCTGAGGATGAAGCAGGACATGGGCTCTGTGCCAATTTTAGGCCTAGGGGGAGAGGGGGAAAGGCCGCATTGCCACTTGACTGTGTGGCACGCCCGTAATTTCACGAGAAGAGACGGGATGGGTTAGGGGTGGCGGAGACCAAGCAGCACCGTTTGTGCTTTGAAATGTGTTGCTCTGGAAATGACCACATGTTCCCGTAAAGATCCATTTCCGATGCGCACGCATGTGGCCATGCTTCCCGAGCGAAACGCGGCATGCAAACACGAGGTGTCAGGACCTTGGTCACACACACAAGGGGCGAGGGATTGGAGCTGAGTGCTGGGGAGCACGTTTGTAGCAACTGGACTCAAAACATCTGCTTGCGCCACAGAAATCGAGCCATTTCAAAAGCCGGGGATTTAATTCTTGGGTTATTCAAGCACGCATGCCTATTTTTAGGACTGCCCACTTAAATAAATAAAAAACCCTTCAAATTTGGCCTTCTGGTCTTCTGATATAATCTGCAGATTGGGGGTGGGGATGGGGGTGTCAGTTTTGCTCAAGAAACAGGGTGAACTAAGCAGATAACCCCAATCAGATGTTCAGAAATCAGTAAGACTGTGAGTCAGGGAGGGTTATGGGCCTTTTATTTCTTCTGCTGTGCACTTCTTCATTGTGGCCATATAATTTCCCAGCTTTGTTAAAAAAAGAAAAAAGATGGTGAGTGAAACCCCCACCAGTCAAACCAGAGGCTCCCCATGTGAGCTGGGTTAGGAAGTGCAAGTTCAGACTCCCCTTGGGGGCAGCAAGGGCAGGGCCTCAGTGAACATGAGTGTCAGTGTTTTCCAGACTAGAACCATAGCCAGCATCTGGCACAAGGAGCACTTGATGGTCAGAGGCATTTGGGGCCACTCCCACATTGAAATGCAAAAGCAAACCACATCCTTGAAGACTTCTGGGGGATAGGAAGGCCCAAGCTTCATAAATTGTGGTCTCATGCATCTCCATCTAGAAAATGGACATCTATGTACACGCCACAACTACCCCTCTCCTTAGCCTGCTCTTCCCTCTATGGAGAGGGGTGGGGGCAGGGCAGGAAGAGGAAGAGGAAGGGACACAGGTAGGAGGGGAAGGAAGAGAGAGCCAAGGAGGAGGAGGAGAACTCGGTAACTTCTAAAGGGGCTGTTGAAGACTTGGCTGGATTTTAATGTTAAATCCATCTGGCGGGGGGAGGGAGGGGCGATGGAAGCAGCAGGTAGAACCACAGTCCCAGGGAGTAAAGATGACTCATTCTTTTCTCTTTCCAATATCCTTCATGTGAACAGACTCCTCCAGCACTTAGATTCCATACGGTGCTCATGGCCCAGACCACCACCACCTGCTTCTCTCTACAGCAGCGGTTCTCAACCTTCTAATGCCGCGCCCCTTTAATACAGCTCCTCATGTTGTGGTGACCCCAACCATAAAATTATTTTCGTTGCTACTTCATAACTATAATTTTTCTACTGTTATGAATCGTAATGTAAATATCTGATATGCAGGATGTATTTTCATTGTTACAAACTGAACATAATTAACGCATAGTGATTAATCACAAAAACAGTATGTAATTATATATGTGTTTTCTGATGGTCTCAGGCGACCCCTGTGAAAGGGTCGTTCGACCCCCTTGAGAACCGCTGCTCTACGGACAGGCACACACCTCTTCTTCCATCCAAGGACCCTGCAGCGAGGCCTCCGGCTCCCAGTTCTCATCCCAGCAGCACCAGATCTCCAAAAGGTCAAACTAGGGCCTTGAAGGGCCAGCCCACAGTGACCCCCCCACTCCACACTTTCTGAATGACAGTGGGCAGGACATGAAAAGCATACCTAGACGCCCCATATGCTGAGCCGTAAAGGCCACAGGGTAGCCCTGAACCCTCAGATCCACTACTTCCGCTCAGCATCTAACCAGCTCGCTTCCCGAGATCCCTTGCACCCAAGCGAGCACAGAGAGGGCAGGACCATCACATGATGATGCCGCCGGCGTTGTCATCTGAGCAGGAGAGGGGCAGGCGAGTGCATGTTTACTGGGCGCCTGCTGCAGGCCAGCCAATCTGCAGAGGAGAAAACAGACAGAGAGGGGGGCTGCCTGGTAAGTTACGAGACTTGTCTGCGCTTCACAAGCAGGTTCAAACGGTCACACATTGGTCCTCTCGTCTTTGAGAGCCAGGCCCCGACCACCGCTGCCTGCCGGGGTGACTGGTTCCTCGATGCCGTCCCCAAAGCCTCCGAGCCTTTGCACTTTGCATTCTCCAGCCCCCGCTGTCCCCATCAGAGGACTCCCTTAGGGATGGGGAGGCTGGCAGTGTTAACAAACTGGTTCTACGCTGCTACACACACCTCAGTCTCAACCACCCTCAGAAGGGAACACAGTACCCCCACCCTGTGAAAGCAGAGAAAGTTTAGAGCCACAAAGTCCAAATTCCGCTCCCCCCAGCCCCCCCCACTGTCCCAGCACCACGAGCTGGCCCGGGCCCCTCCATACACCTGCCATTTAGAATGTATGAGGCGTCCCTCGCTCCTGAAGCGAAGGCTGCAGGGCCAGAGCCCAGCGCGGCGCTTTGCGGCCTGTGAGAGGCTGGTGTGACCCAGGATCTGTGTCCAGAGGCTGGGAATGCCTACGTCCGTCGTTTTCCACTTGGCGCATGGAACCTGCTTCGGGGAGGCTATTTTTAAACTTAAGTAAGCATTACAGCCCTAGCCAGTTTGGCTCAGTGGATAGAGCGTCGGCCTGTGGACTGAAGGGTCCCAGGTTCGATTCCGGTCAAGGGCACGTACTTGGTTGCAGGCTCCTCCCCAACCCTGGCCGTGGTCAGGGCTCGTGCAGGAGGCAACCAATCAATATGTTTCTCTCACATCGATGCTTCTCTCTCTTTTACTCTCTCTAAAAATGAATGGAAAAATATCCTGGGGGGGTGGGGGGAGGATTAACAAAAAACAAACCAGCCTTCCAGCCCACATTACGGCCCACATGCTCCCTGCTGGATGAAGCCGGGAAGTGGCATCATTTCTACAGAATGACATGTGCTTTCAGACCCGAGTCACCGTATTCCCATACAGTGACCTGCAGCTTTTCTTCCCGGTAAAAGGAACCCAGGATGTTTTTTTCTAAAACAACCCCCCTCCCTGCTTGGAATTCCTGAAGACAGCTACTTGGTACTCCTGTGGCCTGGTCATGACATCCAGCTCAGAAACTCCTCCCCCAGTTCCCTGTACTGCCCACCCTTCCCCTCATCGCCCATCCACCCAAGGCCGCTTCCCATGACCAGCGAACCCTCTACTACCACATTCGAAAACACTAGTCGCTTTAAAGTTAGTGGACAAGTCCAACAACACATGGAAACCCAGTTGTTTCCTATAATGTGAATTTAGTAAGAAAAAGTAAGTTAGCCAGGTTTTCATAGTTATTAAAAAGCCCAAGGTTTTAGAAAAGGTGCAAAAGTTACCCACCGGTTTAAAAGTGCTGATGGCTGCACACTCCCAGAATAACACATCTAAGCAAAAACCCCCTCTAAATACCCTCTCTCCAGTCCCCTGGTCCCCGGCCCGCCTTGTTGAGGGTGTAGGATGAGGAGAAGGCAGAAGCTCGCGGGATCAGCTCTGGCTGCTGCGCCCAGGTTGGGCAGCTGTGTCTCCCCCCGCCCCCCCCCCCCCCACCGCCGGTCCTCACTCCCATTCCTGACAGTTTCTGATGGATGTCCCACTGTGTGCAGAATCCCAGACCCCATTTCTGACCTAACCTGCCCCCCTTTCCTCCTCATTTCCATCACCATCTTCAGATTCATTTCCCTGCGCATCCATTTTCAGAAGAGCCTGCTCCTAGGGTCAAGAGCTCTAGCCACTGACCCTTCAAATTTAAGTTTCCTTCTTGTCCTTAGTTATCGCCCCCTCCAGCCACAGGTACAACACATAACTGTAATGAAGGCAGCACGACTGAGCTGTGCACCTGCCACGGACTGGCTGGTACAACTCCACCTCCTTGGACGGTTGTTTTCTCATGTGCACAATGTGAGGGTTGAACGAGGAGACCTTTACAGAAGAAACTGGCATTTACTGAACACTTACTGGGGGCCAGGGAGACCCTCTGCGTATCTCCACACGGTCCTCTTACCAACGTGCTGGAGGGAAGGCACTGGCCCCCAGTCTCCCAGATGAGGACCCTGAAGGTCAGGAAAGGCGGGAGCACTTGCCCAAGGCTGCCTGGTCCCAGCAGAGCAGCGGTCAGGCCTCGGCCACATCTTTCTGCCCCTGGTCCCTTCCAGCTCCAACATGCTCTCCTATGTCCCTACTGCAGCCACCGTACCGTGGTCTGTGCCCTGACCAGTCCCTCATGGTTTCCAGTCACTCCAGTAAAGATCATCTTCACTGGGGGGCATGGGGACCACAATCCCAGAGAACAGACCGAGACCAGCGACAACTGGGAAATTCCCATGATCACTTGGGAAAGTGATTGAGGGGAAAAACAGACAGACACAAGTATAAAAATTTGCTTCTAGTGTCTGCTCAAAGTCATGGAGCAGCAGAAGCAAACTCACTTCGCAAGACAGACTCTTTCCCGGACCCGGGGAAAGGCCGGCCCTCACCTCCCTGCTGCAGGCTGGGGAGCTGCCAGTAAAGGCGGGGACACAGCTCTCCAAACAGGATGCTGAGCAGACCACGCTCACAAATTTAAAAAGACACTGGGTTGCCCGGCTGGTGTGGCTCAGTGGCTGAGTGTTGACCTAGGAACCAGGAGGTCACGATTTGATTCCCAGTCAGGGCACATGCCCGGGTTGCGGGCTCCATCCCTAGTGGGGGGTGTGCAGGAGGCAGCCGATCAATGATTCTCTCTCATCATTGATGTTTCTGTCTCTCCCTCTCCCTTCCTCTCTGAAATCAATAAAAATCTATTAAAAAAAAAAAAAAGACACTGGATTCTGTTGCTAGCACCAGCTTCCGTGTCCATTCTACAGTTTATGTCTTTATCGCCTTCCTGCACAGGTGCAGAGCGTGAGCGCTAACGTCCTCTTTGCGAGCCAGATTTGTGAAAGGAAATTTCACAAGCTGTGACTTATAAAAGACCTCAGTGCTGCGGCTTTAAAAGAGAGTAGCTGAGAAACAGCCAGTGTGGGCAGGGATGAGATGCAGCCAAACCAAAAAGAGCAGATTCTCCTCATTTTAATGTCCAGTAGAGTTTATGGGGAGAGGAGGGTGAAAACCACGCTGTGGAATGGGAAGTGGGGGTGAGCGTGGGCACTGGCACCGGGTGCTCGCTTGTTTTCCAAGTAGGAGCGAAGCGACAACATTTTCATCGGGCGACCAGCCCCTGCCAGATACACAAGCTCCTGATTAATACTTAATGGGATGAATTAAGTTCCTCTTTCTGCCACAGAAGTCCGTATGATGAGTGCGCTCTAGGCAAGCATTTATAACTACTAAGTATCACCCAAGGCTAATCTCAAATCCAAAATTCTAAGATCTTCTTTTAGAAATGCAAAGCAAATTCTGCAAACCCAAGACCTACAAATTCTGAAAATCTGAGCTAAATCCATTTCTAAGAAAAATCAGGAAGCCTATATACCAGGTAGTGAAATTACAGATTCTAATTTTCTTTGTGCTTATCTGTAGTTTTAAACTGGTCTACAGAGAAAATGTATGAGTATTTTAGTAAGACTCAGTGACTTCATGCTAAGCTGGAACTTAAAAATCACATTGTAAGTGCCTCCACAATTTCTCATACAAGAAATAAGAATTAGGCACTTTTTAGTTACTGCTAAATTATAAACATTTTTAAAAAAAATATATTTTTATTGATTTCAGAGAGAAATCGAGAGGGAGTGAAAGATAGAAACATCAATGATGAGATCCCCACTGGGGATCGAGCCCACACCCCAGGCATGTGCCCTGACCCAGAATTAACCTTGACCTCCTGGTTTGTAGGTCAACGCTCAGCCACTGAGCCATGCCAGCCGGGCTAAATTATAAACATCTTAAATCTTCACTTGCCAAGTCCTCTTCTCATAGTGAGGGCAATGCTGCTAGGAGACATCAGGTCCTCTCCCGGGAGAGAAAGAATTCCCCAACCCTCACTCGCATCTTTTAGAAAATACTAGATTCTACTCATCATTGGTAGGTGATTAGCTGAGGTGAAATATGAAGCTGACCTTCTACACAGACATAAAGTATCTCAAAGCCACCTTTCCTCAGCAGTTCACTCCTTCTATTTTTACATTTTGACATGAATAAAACTGGCGTATCTTTTATACCTTTTAAGAGTTTCACATTAATGAATCCAAGAAATTGTCTAAAAGAACTAAAATCTTCTAAGTACCAAGACGCTATATTTAGAAGGGCACACTCTCCCTCCCCGACATGCCTGCCCTCCGGGAGGGAGGCCTTTCACCTACATCTGAGAGCGGGAGTGAGGCAACTGGCGTTTTACAACACTGTTTTTCATATAAGTCGAAAGCAACGCGCACGAAATGCGCTCGGAGTGGGGCAGGAAAGGAAGGGGACAGCGCAGAGAGCAGGGCAAGAGTCACCCGCCGGGCACGCGGCTCCGGTCCCCTCACGTTTCTGCTGACCAGGGGAAGGTTCAGAGGCGGAGGCAGGGGCAGAGCCTGGGAAGGACAGGGAGGCATTTCCATTTCCTCGGCCATCCCCCCATTCGGCCCGCGTTGCAGTACGGGGGCACGCTCTGGTCCGGTGTATTTTCCTAACAATGACAGCATGACCTTTCCTTGCCCGAGGGATATGCAGCCATGGCACTCAGCAGCGCAACCCCAGGCGCCCCCGAGTGTCCTGTCGTAGCTCTGTGGCCGCGTTATTCTGGCAAGTTCTATTGGAAATCCCAGAGTCCCTTTCAATGGCTGGGGGATGTGTTCTAACTTTCAGATACAGCACAAGCGAAATCCTTCGGTCTGACATGCGTTTGACAACCCTCTTCTCTGCTGGAACATAAGGCCTGGAGAGCTGGGGCTCGGCCTGTCCCTCCTGTCGCAGAATCTTGGGGCGACCGCAGGGCCAGCGCAGGGGAGAGGCTCGGGGACTTCTGGAATGAGCCCCTGCGTGACGATGGGCAGACCCCCAGCCAACACCACCTCATCGGTCCCTCTGCCCCACACGCTGGCCTCCGCCTCCACTTACAATCATCGGCAAACTTCTGTTTGTCGGGTCCATCTTCCCTTACAAAGCGCCCCGCAAGCAATCACGTCTGACGGGGCGTGGCTCGTCTGGGGAAAGGCAGGGGAAACCTACAGGCGGGCCGGCCGTCCACTTACCGCCACCTCCACCGACTGCATGGAGAGGTCACAGGGTGGCTTCAGGGCCCTGGGCCGCGTGGCGTACCAGAAAGTGGTGAGCGCAGCAAATGCGCCGAAGCCCATGAGCGTGTTGGTGGGAAGCGTGCGCACGTACTGTCGGAAGTCAGCCAGCTCTGGCATCCGAAAATACCGGAACAGCTCGTGGGCCTGCATCGTCCCGTGCCGGTGGCGCCCTACGCTGACTTCTGTGGGGAGAGAAAAACGCCATGTTCATTCCAGGGAGGACTCCTGCAGATCCCAGAGCCCACGCCGGACCCGACGGCCCCAGCCTCGCGGCCAGGTCTGCTCCTGGCTGTGTGATTCCGGTTTTGTAAAGATCCCGTTAGGAAGCATTTTACTTCTATCAGCCTGTATCAAGTTTTCATTAATCACATTTAAAAATGTTTACGCACAGAGAATTCCTGCCACAAAATACCCAGCTAAGTGGCATAAGTTACCATCTTCTTCCCCGATAGTATGCTCTGTTCTCCTCCACCTCATCACACAGAGTCACTGCCATCAGCACAGCGAACAGAGGGAGGAGTGAAGAGGCACAAACAAGCCCAAACCACCCAGGGCCGTCGGTTTTCACTTTTCCCACAACAAGCTCCCAACTGATCAACAGACCCATCCAATGTCAATGTGTGTCTCCCCTCCCCCTCCTCTGCACCATGAAAGCAACAGCAGAAGTAGGTGCATGGGAAACGATGGCTGGCTATTCTGATAAAATAATTTCCTTTATATTCCTCAACGCGTAGTATAGCTAAAACATAACAAACCAGTGTACATAAACTATACACCAACCACCACACACGTGGAGAGAGATTATAGCGTAGTATTGGAGAAAACATATAGAATAGTATTTAAGGTCCCAGATTCCAGAACCAAATCCTGCCTCCCTAGCTCATTAGCTATGTGATTTGGGACAAATGACTTCACCTCTCTGTGCCTCAGTTTCCTCATGTATAAATGGAGATGGAAAATATTAACCTATCTCGGAGGGCTTTTATGAGGACTAAATAATTCACATAGAACTTAGAATGGTACGAGGCACCAGAAAGTGCTCAATGAATGGGAGGCATCATTATTTCTTCTACCAATACTCTGTGGTTAGTCCTGTGTGCAGAACAGTATGGTACAGAGGTAATAAAAGCTTACAAACGAAATTTAGAAACTAAAATTAGATGAATAACTCAAAGCATATTAAAGCCCCAAATTGCATGTTATAGATAATTTACATATACATCAGTATAAAAAATGTGAAGTACAGGTAGTACAGAAGAATAATTCTCATTAGAAAGTTATTGATGAATTACTGCTCTGCAGTCTGTTTGGCAGTAAAGGAAAGGCAGTAACAGTAAATGACCTGAAAGAGTTTTCTCGAAAATTTCTGGCAGTCCACTAAGTGTTCCTTTAGCTCAAAGTTCGGGTGTTTGTGAGCTACTTGTTCTATGTTCTTTTGAACAGACTGAAAATAACCCTCCTTTTTCAAATATAGAAGTCCTCTTTTAATTTCAGTCTGTACCACTGCATTCTTTTCTTTACAGCATAGCAGCAAATCAAGTGCTTTCACTGGCCACTGATACTACAAGGGCCAATAGACTGTATCCGTTCAGCTCATGCAGTCTTGTGCTACAACAGCTCTGTGTAGGTGCAAGCACATATGTACACACACATATGTACACACACACACACACACACACACACACACTGGAAATTTCAAGCTCTGACATGACAACAGAGAATGAACGGATAAGCAAATTTCTTCAGGTCAGAATTCTGCAGAGAAAACACCAGTACTTACAAAACCACTCACCATCTGTGCCACCAACAGCTGAGTGCAGGTGACACACCACTGCAGAGACAGAAAAGGCGGCGGGTGGGGGTGGGGCCGGGTGGAGGAGCTCAGCCTGAGGCTGACCCGCCTGCCAAGGTCTCTCGGGGCATTAGTCACATGCCGGGTCCTGTGCTGCTGCCCACTGGGCTAAAGGTAACTAGCAGACAAAATCCATACTTGACTTCCCAGGAGAAGAGGGTGAAGGATGGCCAATGAGAAGCTGGGAGCAGAGTCACCCCACTGCTCCACCCATGGGCAGGGACAGGCATCAGTCAGTGTCACTGCCAGTGCCAGCTCTGAAAACAGACATTGTTTTCTTTCTGCTCAGCTTCCCAATAGGAAGAGACAATGGGCAGATTCTGAAAAGCCACTGAAATGATCAGATGTTGGGTGGTATGTTGAACCAACACAAGACAGACCAGGAAAGAAACAGACGGTCAACATACACTCACGGCACATTTTATTCTAGATGGATTCATAGGAATTAAACTACTCCAGTCCTTGAACATGTCTGAGCCTCCAGCGTGCACCAGGCATGCGCTAGGAGCTGGAGGACAGCGGTAAAGACAGGGCCGGTGCTCAGTGGGCCAACCAGCTGGGGGGCGGGGGCGGAGATACAGTACAAAATTAATATCTACAAGGTGTAATGGTGTTACCACCATTGACATCCAGTGATCAGGCTAGGCCTCTCTGAGGGAGATGCTTACAGGAGACTTTGAAGCTAAGCAGACAAATTGAGTCGGTCCTCTTGGCACTGAGCTGTCAGACTTCATGCAGGACTGCAATTCTACGAATGCAAAGCAACCTTCTGCAGTTAACGTGCACACCTGCCTTCCCCTCTAATCGACCCACCTCCTACTTGTCTTTGTTACCCGCCCCAGCACTTTAAGTTGAATGGGAGTCACCCACCCTCACCCAACACCCTTGCCTTTCCCCAAAGTAATTTCAATAAAACCTAGATCGTGTGAATTTACAGGGGTGGGGAACCTATTTTCTGCCAAGGCCCATTTGGATATTTATAACATCATTCGAGGGCCATACAAACTTGTCAACTCCAAAATTAGCCTGTTATAGTCAAACACTAACTCACCCCCAAGGCCTTGGAGGGCCAGACCCAATGATTTCTTGGGCCTTATACGGTCCTCAGGCAGGACATCCCCCACCCCTGTTCTACAGAATCACATCCCCGTGTGAAAATATTAAATAACTCCCTGACAAACAAGTACTGTCCTAAACGGGTAGTTTTTTTTTTTTTTTTCTATTGTAAGCATTAGCAATAGCCAAGCGGCAGACAGCATCAAACTAAGAATGAAAGGCATCTATTTTTAGAAACGTCTAGGAAAGAAAGCTTTTTTAAAACTTCAGGAAAGTACAGTAGCACTGGTGCAAAAGCATTTTATTGGATACTGACCTGTAACGCCGAGGGCTTAACGCCAGCTAAATGCTTATCTTTGGTGACAGAGACAAGCTGCAGCTCCCTCCATGCCTCCTGGCTGGCAATCAGTAACCAGCTGCGAACCAGCCACACCGAACAAACTGGTTAATGCTGTGGGCAGGAAACTTCAGCCCATGCAATGCAGGACTAAGCCAAGACCTCAGTTAGATCCGGGGAAAGAACCAAGAGCATTTTCAATCTATCTCCCCATCTATTTAACTGCTGTGAGGAAAAGGAACTTGGAGCCATTAGAATTGGAGGCAGACCTACATTCAAAGAAAATGAGCCACAATAATTGCCTTCAAATGCTGTAGGTCAGCGGTTCCCAACCTTGGCTGCACATTAGAATCACCTGGGAATCTTTTTAAAATCCTGATTTCTGGGCCTCATCATTAGTAACAAAGAAACAGAATTTCCGGAGGATGAGGCCCAGAAATCAGGATTTTAAAAAGATTCCCAGGTGATGCTAATGTGCAGCCAAGGTTGAGAACCACTGTTATAGGTGAAGATGCTTTAGGATCGTCTCAATCAATAATTGGTCTCGAAGAAGTATCAAGACTCATGAACTTGCCAACCGATGGTTAAAACTCAGAATTAGTTCGTACTCCAAATGCTGTTCTGGTTGGAATCTTTAAAAAATTCTTTCCAAAGCAGATCTGCATGCTATCATCTCGGGAAGTGTACAGCCCAGGCAGATGATCCTGCTGTTGTCACTAAGAAGACGACTCAGTTGGCTTAAAGGCTTATGCAGACAGTAGCCAGTATTTCTCGGCTGGGACACGGGAGACTTCCTCTCCGCACCCACAAAAAGAGGATTTGCTCAGTTTGAATTTCCTATGAAGAAGCTGGAGTCTAAAACCACAGACTGACTGGGAACGTGGCAAGGGTCAGGGGAACCTGGCAGAAGCCCAGTCAGTGCAGAGCGCAGCGCGCAGGCCGCCCTTAAATAGACCCGAGAGAAGCAGACGCACGGGGCAGGGAGCAGAAGCGGCGGCATGGCCGGCCGAGAGCAGGAAGCCTGCTGCCCAGCTGCCCAGCCGCCCAGCCTTGGAGAAAGGCAGCTAATGACATAATGAGCATCGATCTCGTGTTCAGAAAGCGTTCGCATCCGGTGTCTCAGCTGAACACCAAATACAAAGTGATGATGGGGAGATCAAGGCTGGAGACTTAGAAAGCTTCCCCCAGGTGTCGCCCAAGATCGGGACACCAACCTGACCCTAAATCTGTGCGTTTCCTCCACATGGACAGTTCTGACCCTCTGGAGGGGCCCTGACCCTTACCACTAAGAACCACCACACACTTCCTTGCACGTGGGCTCACCGTCCCCTTCAGCCCACCCCAGGTTAGGGACCTGCAGGAGCAGGTGGCTTCCAAGGGCCTCCCAGCACTCACTCCCCGGTATCAGTACTGGCGTCTGAAATCCACCCAACTCTCCCCTCTTTACGTCACCACTAGCCTTTACCCCTCACCCGACCTCTGAGCATGTGGGTTCCAGGTCCACTGTGCACAAAGGTTCCCCTTTTACCATCCTGTGGGCACCAGGAAAAAAGTGACCCACAAGGGCATCATTCTCTAAGGACACAGGGACACACAGGGACACGCACACACACAGCTCCTGCAATTCTGCAAACTCATACTTACATGAGCATTGTATGTTCTTCATGCCATGTACAAACCAAAAAACCGGGCGGTTTGGGTGTTTGTCCTTCTGAAGCCCCTCGAGCTTTCGTCCAGCCGAGTACTAGCGGTTTGAAAGAAAACTCCACTTGGAATGAAGGCCTCAAACAAACCCACATAAATAGCACCCTTGCCCCGCGGCAGCCAATGGAGAAATCCTGACATCTTTGCTGAAAACAGCAAGCCAAGCTGGCAAGATGCTGCCATTCCTTGCTCCACCTCCTCCCCTGGCACAATAGGCCATTTACAGAGGCTAAAAGCGCCCCCTTTGTCCTGCACTGGCCGGGCACAGCTCAGCCTCGGGAGGAACAAGAGAGCGGCAGCCAGGCCGCGTGCTGTTCTTTCACTGCGCCACTCCAAACCGTCGGATCCGTGCTCCTTAGCCCTGGCTGGCGAATTACCTAGAGCTAGATTTGCTTAAGCCATCCCCCCTTGCACCAGAAGGGCAGCCGGCTCTCCCTGGAGAGAGGGAGGTGCAGACGCCCGAGAGGCCAGAGGCCACCAGTGAGAAGGGACAGCAGAGGCCGCTGCCCCGCCCCACCCCAGACAGGAATTCCCGAGCACGCACACAGGGTGCTGCCCTGGGACCACCTCCTCACCTGAGCCTGAGAAGGGCAGGGCCACTTGGGGGACCTGGGACCCCAGGGACAGTGAGCAGGCGTTCACAGGGGACTAGGGACTCCCACCCACTGCCCGGAGCGCTCTTCCAAGTACAGTAACCCTCCAACCCACTGAGTTTTCAGGGCAGCGATTCTATGGCTCCCCAAGTCCATTTCCAAGAATATTTTTTTAAGGAGAAACAGCAGGGATGCTGTTTTCAGAAACCCGATGTATTAAACTACTCGAGTCAAGTTGAACATGTCTACACTAACCCACTCCCTGCCTATCTCCCCAAAAGTTATCAGAAAGAGTGAGACACAACGCTTTTAAGGGCAAGGATAAGGCTAGACCAAATTTAACCAGAAAGATTAGGGCCATACCTCACCCATTCATGTTGGCCACAGGCCACAAATAAATAACCAAAATAGATTCCAAATATAGGGTGTCCAACTTGAGCAGATAAACTGCTAGGGATTAGATGAAATGGTCAGATGTCTACGTAAAATAGTTTCTGTACTCATTAAGCTATAGACATATTTAAGTCACATGACAATACCAATTATTTTAGAAGTATTTCCTTTTTCCTATTCACATTTCATTACTACAGTATTTTATTCAAATTCTTTGAACATGCTTCTTCAGACAGGGTTCCGGCCTCGCTGAGGCCACCTTGGAGGGTGGACAGTTTTCTGTGGCCTCTCTCCACATTTCTCTCTCTCTTTCCCTTAAGTTGTCTAAGCATTTTTGAAGTCACACATGTGGCTGCCACTGAAAAAGTCTCCCAGTCACAAGAACACAGTTGTATAATGTTAGGACAGTTATAAAACGTGTCCTATGGGGGCATAGTCATAGCACTAAACCACATGCTTTACTGCCTTTTAAACTGGTATCTAAGAGATTTTGACAATAATATCCGACAGCTGCCTTTGTAAAGTCAGACCTCCAGAAATGATTAGCCAGCCGGTATTAAACTGCTGCGCCTTAGAAAAAGTAAAATTCGGTTAGCGGGCCTTTACGAGAACTCAAGACTAGGACTGGAGACCTCCCTGGTGGGGTTGTTACTACCTTCAATTCAAAGACCAGGAACCAGCGCCCAGAAGCTCAATGCCCCGCCCCAGCTCCACACGAGAACAGGAACCAGGAACGGAGCCCAGGTCTCAAACCAAAGCCGAGGGACCTTGAGAGGCAAGTGCACAACCCAGGCACACGGTGGTTCAAATCCAGACAGAGGTGGGAGGCGACACACAGGACGGCCAAAAGCCACGAGGCACAGTGACAAAAGGCAGGATGAGCACCAGGTCCAGCAAGAGACAAAGGGACACACAACACGTGGAAGATGTATACCATGGAATATTATTCAGCCTTAAAAAAGCAGGAAATTCTGATATCTGCTCCAACATGGCTTCACCTTGAAAACATAATGCTAAGTGAAAGATGCCAGACACAGAAAGACAAATGTTATATGATTCCACTTCTATGAGGGACCTGCAGGAGGCACGTTCATAGAGATAGGACCACCAGGGGTAGAGTTTCTGTTTGGGATGATGAGAAATTCTGGAACTAGAAAGTGGTAATTGTTATACAACAGTGGGAATGTACTTAATGCCGCTGAATTGTACACTTGAAATGGTTAAATTGACGAATTTTATCACAATAACATTTTAAAATTAGTTAAGAAAAAACACACAACACACCAGGCCCTGTCCAGGTGGCTGTTGGTTAGAGCACTGTCCCAGGCATCAAGAGGTTGTGGGTTCAATTCCTGGGCAGGGCATATACCAGTGGTTCTCAACCTTCCTAATGCCGCGACCCTTTAATACAGTCCTCATGTTGTGGTGACCCCCAACCATAAAATTATTTTCGTTGCTACTTCATAACTGTAATTTTGCTACTGTTATGAATCGTAATGTAAATATCTGATATGCAAGATGTATTTTCATTGTTACAAATTGAACATAATTAAAACATAGTGATTAATCACAAAAATAATATGTAATTATATATGTGTTTTCTGATGGTCTTAGGCGACCCCTATGAAAGGGTCGTTCGACCCCCAAAGAGGTCGCGACCCACAGGTTGAGAACTGCTGGCATATACCTAGGTTGCAGGTATGTGCCCTGGTTTGATTCCTCCTGGTCAGGGAGCATATGGGAGGCAATCAATTGATGTTTCTCTCTCACATCGATGTCCCCCCCCCTCTTCCCCTCTTTGTCTCTCTCTAAAAATCAATAAAAAACATATCAAGTGAGGATTAAAAAGAAACACACACACACACACACACACACCAGGATTTGATAACTAAATGGATATAAATGGAAAACAGATGAAATCGGAGGGCTAAATTTTTGAGCCTGGGAGAACGCGGGGAGCAGTGATGAGGTGGGGAGGGTCGACTAGCAGGAGGGAGTTCCATCCTCCATGCCTGAGAAGTTGCATCCTCCCCCCTGGTTCTCTGGGGAGCCGGCCAAGGCCCCACCTCACCACGGCCATGGAGGCAGGGTCACAGGGTCACACTACCTCCACTCCCCTCCCAACTCCCGCCCCCCTCAAAACCCACCACCGTCTTCCCTGCGCCTCCCTGCGCCCTGCACTCCCCACTACCACCTCCACCTTCCGTGTCTCCCTCACTGCAGCTCCATGCCCTGGCCTACTGGACAGGCCCACATCCTCCCCAAACAGGCCAGAGGCCATGTTCTGTAATCACTTCCTACAGGCCGCAGGCCAGAGCGCCCAGTCCTTCCTCACTGAGGAGTATTCCGGCCCTGAGTGGCCCTTCGCTCGTCCTACCTTACACTCTCAGGGAGATGCCTCTCTGCCCCCGGGGCCTGCGCCCTTCCGGTCCCTCTGTCCGTCTTCACATGCCCTTGGTGCCCATCACAGTGCCTCGCCCAGACAGGTCCTCGGAAACATTTCCTGAGTCATGAGCGACCCTTTGCGATTCTGACCCACTCTCCACAGTAAGCCCAGGATATGTTTATAGAGCAGAGTCTCCAATGAGGACGGGGAATTCAAAGCATCCCCCAACCTCAGCCTGTTCCTCTGCACCCCTGGGAGCTGCAGGGGTCTGCAGGCTGGAGGGAGTGAAGCAGCAGCTCCAGGTGATGTGGACGGAAAAAAGGTTCAAGCCACCGATTGCAAGTTCACATGAAGACAGCGTCTTTCAGTGGGGGAGGGGGACAGCTGCAATACTTTTAGTAAATTTTAAATACTTAAAGATAAACTTTAAAAAATAGTGTCTTGCCTTCTTCCCATTATTTCTCAAATAACCCAAGCCATCCAAGAACAAGGGGCCTCTCTTCTTAGCAGACGTTTGGACATACATTCAGACCTTCGACTGCAGATTACTTTAAACAAATCACGCCTGCCCACAGGGAAGGGAACAGAGTGGACAAATACCTTTCTGAAGTGCAGCGGCAAATGCCAGAAGAAGGGCGCAAGCCCAGAGCCCAACACCAGGGCTGCCCCCGGCTTCTGGGAGCGAGTTTTCTATGTCAGAAGAGAGACTCCTCCAAACCAGACGAACAGCCAGGAGCTGGGTAAAGGCAGGACTCTAGGGATGCGGAGGGCTGGGGTGGCACTCAGAGATGTAAGGAATGCTGAGGACAGGACCTGCCCAACATTCTCCAGAGGAAAAAACCCAACCACATGGTTCTCCTGCTTCTCTCTTCAACACAGACATGAGGGCCTGCCCTGGACAACCACTTGGGGAGATGGTAATTATAGTCAGGACACGCCAAATGAGACAACACGGAGCAGCCTGTGCGGGACAGCAGGTTCATTTTACTGCTAAGGAGCTAAATTTTACTGCCATGGTGAGGCGGTGCCCTGGCCAGCTTGCCCAGAGAACAGGGGGAGCGGATGGAATTCCTTCCTTCCTGCCCACCCTCCCCTCCTCGTCACTGCTCCACGACATTCTCCCAGGCTCAAAAATTTAGCCCTCCAATCTCATCTATTTTTTCCATTTATATCCACTTAGTTACCAAATCCTGGGGTGTGTGTGTCTTTTCAATCCTCATCTGAGGATATGTTTTTTATTGATTCTTAGAGAGGGTCCCACTCAAGAAAATTCCGAAGAGAAACAAGATGTTTCCACGGGTAACCACGGATTTGCTACTCTTAAGCGATTCCTGTACATATGTCGGGACAAGGCAAGGATGTGGCTGGTAAGAGCTGGCGAGGGGAGCAGGCGTGGACCAGCAGGCGGCCTCGGGCAGCTGGCTCTGCTCCATCCGATGGGGACGAGAGGCCTGCTGGTTAGGCTGACCCCGCCCTCTGCGAGAGCAAGGCGCCGAGGCTCCTGCAGGTGCAGCTGCTCACCCGCACCTGGACCAAGGAGGCGTGGCCTTTCGGTTGGCATGCGGCACAGGAAGAGCCCAATCGCACCTGCAGGTCTGCATGTTAAAGAAGCTGACACCAACGCTGGGAGTTGTTGGGCAACACAAGCAGAGCCTGTTATGATAATCGCTGGAGACGCAGAGAAAAGTCCTGCTCTGCTGACAACCCAGAGGCAGAGATGACCTTGGTCTGCTGGAAACCAAAGCCGACCCGAACACAAGAGGCTCCGGCGAGAGAAGGGAGGACCACTTCACAGGGAAGGGGCAGGCGTCCTTTCCCAGTGGCCAGCGCTGGGCCTGGAGGCAGGACTCTTCTCCACTGAGGGGAGTGGGCCCGTTTGTTTGAGAAGCTGCACCCACAGAAGGCACCCAAGTCTGGGGTCCATCGGATGCTTTGTCCAAAGCTGCTCACTTCAGTGGTGAATATAGAGACAGCACAGAAAGATGGAAAGAACGGTAGAGTCAAATGCAAAACATTCGATTTGTGTCCTAGGAACTGGCAGCAACCACGATGGGCTACGAAATCCTGGGTCAGCTTTGCCGCTGTTGCCTGTGCGGGCCTCGGGGAGAGACAGGCGTGGGCACTGAGGGAAGCGGTGCCCCCTCCCTCGCCAATGCCAAGGGGCACCTCGAGGACGATGCTGGAGAAGGCGGAGGATGGCCGGGAGCCCTGGCCCAGGAGCCCTCCTACACCCAGCACCTGCAGGCAACCACAGGGCACGTAGGGAAAACCACCAATGTTCAAAAGCATCAATTCTAGGTGGTGGGCACATGGTACCTGCTTTATGATTTTATTATACTTTGAACTTTGCTATATCTTTACAAATAAGATAAAGACACTCTAACTAGGTCAGTCCATTTCTTCTGGTATTTACGTATTGGCCACCTGCTCAGTAAGGGCTCCGGGCGGCAACCTGTCCTAGCAGAGGACGCCGGAGGAGTCGGCCCCTCCCAGCAAGTACACATCCAGCTCTCACCATCTGCCCTGTGCTGGGCCCCGGTGCAGCCACCAGCCTGCTATGTGGGCAACTTCCACCCAAGGGTCCCATGGCAAAGAAACACACAGGGGAACACTCTGAAACCACGGGGGAACAAAACCTCTCCCAGGGAGTCCCTCGCAGGCAGGAGGCCTTCAGCATGAGGACACAGCGCTTGCAGGGCCCTCTGCCTTCAGCGAGGACAAAGACACCTGTACGGACAGACTGTAAGGACTGAAGGAGCCGCCAGGATGCAGAGGCAGGGAGGGCTGGCCTCAGAGCCAGGTGGGACCCGGCAGGGACAGGTGGGGGTGCGGGGAGCAAAGAGGAGGCCGCAGGGCAGGGGGGCAGGAACAATTGTGTCCTGAACCAGAGGCCAAGGACACCCTGCCTCTCTCCCAGGACAGCACCCTGTCCACAGGCTATGACGCAGCTGGGAGCAGGAGGCTGGCCGCAGGCAGCCGCGGGTCGTTCACGGAGTCCTCAGGTCCCTGCCAGGGCGAGGCCTGTGCGGGAGGCGGAGGAGAGACCCAGGCCTTAGGGCTGGAAGAAGTCGCCACGATCAGATATCAGTGACCCGGGTAAGGAGGCTGAGGGGACGCAGGTTGGGTAGGGTTACTTACACCTCCTAAAATAGACCGCGGTTTCAGAGGGCCTGGACAACCAGAGAGAGGGCTCGGCACAAGAGGGCAGGTGGAAGGCAGGACACAGAGACAGACCTGTCCCGGAGCGGGGACCGCGAGCTCTGCTCTTCAGCAGGGAAGCACCGTGACCCTCAGAAGCAGAGGCGAATGGAACCCACAGAGTATCCCCAGGCTGCGCGTGGCGCCTCAGGACCCAGCAGACCTGGACAGATGACCTCTAACTCCCACAGCCCTGCCCAGGCCCTTGGTGGTGCTGCAGGAGGGATGTGAGGCAGAGGAAAGGTTAGCCAGGGTTTAGCTCATTGTATAAGGAGGGATAAGGGAGGTGCTGGTGACAACCACGGGACACGAGCTAGAGTTACACCAAGTGTTCAGGTAACTATAAGACGACAGGACTGGCCCCAGGGGGAGTTAACACAACACAAATCTACTAAGCTGACAGAATTATAGAATAATAGGCCAGTGTTTGTTTAAAGGAGGGAAAGAAGGAAAAAGAGATTGTCCAGTCTGGCTATTACCTACTTGGGTGACACTAGTTTGAGTCTCTTTTCCTTTATGTTTTGGTTAAACTTTTATTTCGGAAATTTCCAAATCTATTCAAAAGTAGCCAGAGCAGTATAATAAGCCACCACGCACCCATGCCCTCAGCTTTAATAATGATAACATTTTGCCCTAGCCGGTTTGGCTCAGTGGATAGAGCGTCGGCCTGCAGACTGAAGGGACCTGGGTTTGATTCTGGTCAAGGGCACATGCCTGGGTTGAGAAAAGAGGAGGCCGCAGGGCAGGGGGTCAGGAACAATTGTGTCCTGAACCAGAGGCCAAGGACACCCTGCCTCTCTCCCAGGACAGCACCCCAGAGGCCTCGATCCCCAATAGAAGGCATGCAGGAGGCAGCGGATCAATGATTCTCTCTCATCACTGATGTTTCTATCTCTCCCTCTCCCTCCCTCTATGAAATCAATAAAAATATATATATTAAATAAAGATCAACATTTTGCTAGTATTGTTTCATTTAATCCATTTTTTTTAAAAGGATTTTAAGGCAAATCCCAAACATCCTATCATTACCTCTGAGGCCGGTCCAGCTCCAGGCTCCCACAGCCTGAGTGCGCACCTGCGCGTGGAGCAGGTCGGACCAGAGCACACACCACCTCCCGCCAGCTGCGTGAAGGTCTACAGCAAGAAAGCCAACTTAAATATTGACTCAGCGTGGCCAACCAGCGTGGCATTTAATTGTCATGTGAGAAAAAGGTCCATATTCTCAAAATGCAAATGTCTATTATGTTCCCAATCTATGTCAACACTAAAAAAACAACCATGTCCTAATGAGGCTTCTACATGGTCGAGTTTTGGGTCCAAAAGCAAAGTGCACTCTGGATTTCACCTGACTCACCCAAGGTCAGAGACCACGAGAACAAGGCTCACAGCCTCGTTTCACAAAGCAGTTCGCTTCCCCTTCACTGACAAACTGAGTCTTCTCCTTAGAAAAACGGTAGAGAAGGAGGTAATTTTCTGATTCCCTAACCTTTCAACAATGCACCCAAAGCAATAAGTAAAATGCATCCCTAATATATAAGTGCATTTACATATAAACTATGTACATATATTTCTATAAAATATAACTTTAAAAAGAAAGCTAAAAAATAAGGATCTACAGAAATCCTAGTACATCCACCCTGCACTCTAATGGATGGTCTACCCCCACCCACCGGGGGCACACACCCCACTGTGGGGACGGCCCCCCATCTCCTGAGCAGTACCTGCAACCTCTCTGATCACGTGTCTCTGGCAGCTCCCAACCATGGGCACAATAAACAGAACTGTGAACTGGGCCGGGGAGCAGCGCCTGCCAAGGCCTGCAAACAGGCTTTCCATCCGGGAGGGAGACAAAGCTATTCAGCATTGCCCCACGATGGAGGGAAGAGTGCAGGACACTGTCTGGACTGTCACCTGCCCAAGTGGCCTGCGGCTGCTCTGGAGGAAGGAGAACCGTGGCCCTGGGGCCACAGCAGCCTCGTCTGAGGAGGTGTGTCCTGGGGACCCCACGGCAGCAGCTCCTGTCTCAGGGCAGAGCACTGTCTGGCTGCCTGAACGCTACAGAGGCCCTGGCCTGGTGGCCTTCGTCTCTGACTCGTGTCAGCAGAGAAGAACACACTGGCACTGTCCTCACAGTCGAGCCTGTTTCTGGGCGGCTCAGCCACACCCTCTGGATCTTGGTGCCACCCTCAGTGAGGTGGCTGATCGGACTGCTCGACAGGCAAGGTCCCTGCCAGCGCCTCACCAGGCCATCTGGGAAGCCGCGTGAGGCACAATGTGGGTAATTGTCCTACAGGAAGAACGGACAGCTGCGGAGGCCGGAAACAAGGTGTGATTCTAAGTAGGAATACCAGGTCAACGAAGACTAGAGTACAGATATGTAAGATTATCGAGAACTTGACACTGATCTCCCCCCCCTGCCCGCCCCCCCCCCCCCCACACACACATCCTGCAAAGCCCACACCACCTGCGGCTCCAGCAGAACTGAAAGAGGCGCCTGCAGTGCCGCCATGGAAGCACAGGCTCTGCTCTGGAGACCTCAGCTTTGCCCGGCATCGCCATATACAAACAGGAACATGTAAATGTACATTTTTGCCAACGACCCTTCCATGGGGCATCGACCACCAGAATGTTTCCAGGTCTCAAGCAACAAGCAGCCGGTACTGAGCACTCCCCGACATTAAAGCCTTACATGCTGCTGAAGACCAAGGCCCGGTCACCCCCTAGGGCAGTGATGGCGAACCTATGACACACAAACTCATTTTTTGCTTGATTTTTATTTGTTAAATGGCATTTCAATATATAAATATCAAAAATATAAGTCTTTTTTTTACTATGGTTGCAAATATCAAAAAATTTCTATATGTGACACGGCACCAGAGTTAAGTTAGGGCTTTTCAAAATGCTGACACGCCGAGCTCAAAAGGTTCACCATCACTGCCCTAGGACCTAGACCAGGGGTGGGCAAACTTTTTGACTCGAGGGCCACAATGGGTTCTTAAACTGGACCGGAGGGCCGGAACAAAAGCATGGATGGAGTGTTTGTGTGAACTAATATAAATTCAAAGTAAACATCATTACATAAAAGGGTACGGTCTTTTTTTTCCCAATAGTTTTATTCATTTCAAACGGGCCGGATCCGGCCCGCGGGCCGTAGTTTGCCCACGGCTGACCTAGACCCATGGTTGGCAAACTGCGGCTCACGAGCCACATGTGGCTCTTTGGCCCCTTGAGTGTGGCTCTTCCTAAGCCTTAGGAGTACACTAATTAAGTTAATAACAATGTACCTACCTATATAGTTTAAGCTTAAAAAATTTGGCTCTCAAAAGAAACGTAAATCATTGTACTGTTGATATTTGGCTCTGTTGACTGATGAGTTTGCCGACCACCATGAGGAGGAGTAGCCAGAGCCTGGAGGGTGGCTGGGCATTTAACTGGGGAAACAAGATATACACCCCTGAAAAGTCAAATGCAGGCCAGAGGGAGGGGGGCTACTCACACACTGAATAACAGCACAGCCAGGCCCCCACCAACGGGGAGAACGGCCAGTGCCCAGATCAGGGTGCAGGAGACCCTCTCAGGCCAGGCACGAACCACCCCCTGCCTCAACCCCTCTCCCCCGTTTCTGAATTAGGGTCGCGGCCATCTTCTGACCAGTCTGGGAGTATTTCAACACGGTCACCGCTGTGCTTGCTGGTGCACCCCGGCTGAATGTCAGCCTAGGGGTCCAGGGCGTGACCTGGAGTCTGAGGACAGTGAGTGGCTCCAGGCAAGTGCCTCTGAGGAACAGGGCCATGAGGAACGAGGGGAGGGTGAGGAACGTCCCTGCTGACAGGTGGAGGGGGGCATGCAGGGCCCGGGAGGCCCTTCCAGGACACAGGAAGGCTGGGGGAGGGGGACAGTGCCCCCAGGGGCGCAGAGGCCTTGGCTGGCCGTGTGCTGGAGACTCCGTGCTCCAAAGGCCCCAGGATGTGGTGGTTGGGAAGCAAGGGAAACAGCAGGTTGGAACTAGACTCCGGAAGCCCTGACCGCCAAGCTCATTGAAGACGTGGGCCTCACAGGAGCCCTGGACGGCGCTGGGCAGAGGGGAAAAGGCACCCCCCTCCCCCGTTCTTAAACGGAGGGCCTTCGCTAGAGGTGACAGACTCTGGACGAGGATGGCGACACAGAACGAAAGGGAGAAGAGGGTGTGTATCAGGCAGCTTGATACAGAGCGCGAGTTAGCGTCAGCAGAACCTGCTGACTGACTGGATGTCGGGGCACAAAGAAAGGTAACGCCAAGGCCCAGCCAGACCCCAGACCGACACCGGGCTCGGGAACAAACTCCACTGTGTCATGCCCGAGGGGACACGGCCATGTCAGATGGGCTGAGGCACCCGGCCCTGCGCCAGTGGCGGCGTCAGTCGAGGGAGTCGGGCTGTCCTGAGCGCCTCGTGTCTGTGTGGTCTGGGACTCCCAGCCCCTGGCCCCCTCCAGCCACCGCAGCCCAGCCTTTACTTATTTTATACACTGAGGTTAAAGCGGCCACACCACCGTGCCTTCAAACCCGGGAAATTCCCAATTCTAGTCTCTCATCTATTAAACGTTTTCAGCATGATTTAGAACTTGCCGAGAAGGTCTGGTTCTGGTAAAAAAAAAAAAAAAAAAAAATTAATTAATAAAATAAAATACCCCAAGGGATGCAGCAGAAAGCAATCCCATGTGCCATGGTGCGGCCAATCTCCTATGTAAACACAGACAGTACCACACTCCGTCCCTGCTAAGCCGGGGTCCCTGTTCCCACCCCTCGTGCTCTCCTTCCGCACACGATGCATTAATCACCATTCTCCACTGTTCTCCAGCCTCATAGGACCAACTTCCAGGGCAGGCCGAGCCTTTTACTCTTTAATTCCCCAGAAAGTAAACAGTGTGTAGCAGATCTTAGCACGCACAGAACCAAGCTGAGTCAACCTCTGTTGTGGTTTACACCCGGCTCGTGGTCCAAGACCGAGTGCAAATGAGACAGGAAAAATCAAGGAGCAATGACACCGAGGAGGCAGCAGCCCAGTCCTCAGCCTCGCCACCTGCTGGCTCACCCGGAAGAGCCAAGCAATCAGGAGCTCTGGCCCTGAAGCCGGACAGCCGAGTTCAACCCGGGTTGGGTGACTTCACCTCTGCACCTGTTCTTTTACCTGCTGTGAACGATGGGTCACAGCAGGACCCACCAGCAGGGCTGGTCCCTGAGTGAGCACCTCTGAGGCCTTGCGAACAGTGCCTGGTACTGTCTGTGTTATCATCACCTACCCTGCCCCGGGCTGCCCATGCCCGGCCTGTGGCCCCCATGGCGGTCAGGGAGGGAGAAACCAGTTCCTGCAGCAACTTTCCCTTTCTGGTTAATAAAATAAAGAACGTACTCAGGGCACATCAGCCTCATGTCTTAGGGACAGGGCTCCCTCAACAGACCCGAGGGCAAAGAGCCAGAACTGTGCAAGTGGGCAGATAACACGTGTGTCAGAAATCCCTCCCGGGATGAGGAAATGGTGCAAAAGGCAATTGCCATGATGCCCTCACTTCTTTCCACTTATCTTTCCAAACCATGAAATCTTTATTTTAACAGTTTTTGACTAGAACACATGAACCCCAAAGTACATTAAAACCATTCATGAATAAAAATAATCTTCAAAACACTGTCAATTTCAACAGCTTTAAAGCAGAATGTGCCCTAATTTCTAAAAGATATATTAAAACATGAAAAAAAATATTCACAATATACTTTAGGCCAGTGGTTCTCAACCTTCTGGCCCTTTAAATACAGTTCCTCATGTTGCGACCCAACCATAAAATTATTTTCGTTGCTACTTCATCACTGTAATGTTGCTACTGTTATGAATCATAATGTAAATATCTGATATGCAGGATGGTCTTAGGCGACCCCTGTGAAAGAGTCATTCGACCGCCAAAGGGGTCGCGACCCACAGGTTGAGAACCGCTGCTTTAGGCCATTAAAATTAAATTATCAAAAATTTTATCTTCAACATAAAATATATGTCTAAAATCTTTAAAATATATTTAGAGAAACAAAAAGGAAATACACACAAATGTGAATAGCATTGAATCTCTCTAAGACCTTAATTTCATAGTTCCCCACTTTCCTAATAAGAAGCATAGATTCCTATGGTAATATGAGTATGTAATATAAAGTTGTATGTTATATATAGCTTTTCTGAGGCAAATGGTTTTGATTTAGATACTGGAGAGCTTTTGCATTTTTATTTAAAACGTGAAGACCGGCAACTCATTCATGAAGAGCATTAGCCCGGATACCTAGACTGAGCCACCGGTGTTGAAATCTTAGATCTGGAGATAAGACGGTGCCTCCTGCCAAATGTCTTCTGGGGAGGCAGGCAGCACAGGGGAGTGGGTCCTCACTCCCCCGAAGTCTCTGTCCCAGGAACCTGTCACCCGTCCCTCCTGCCGGCCACGCCACAGGGAACGCGCCATCGCGTGTCCCCCCCCGCCCCCCCCCCCCGCACTCCACAAAGGCCACAGCACACGGAGTCCTGTGCCGTCTCCAACACACAAGAACTTCTACATGTCAGGATGCCGAGAAGCAGAGAAATGACCGCAACTAAGATTTTGTGACAGTTTTCTCCTGCCACGATGGTATGAGCAGTTGTTTCAAAGTAGGTGTCACCTTGGCCTTACACAACCCAAACTTTATGAGTTGGCATTCAGCATGTTGGGTAAGGAATTGCAGATACAATGACAATCTCGGGGTCGTGGCCACAAGTGCTGATAAAATTGCCTCTACTTACAGTTCATCAAGTCCAGCTACTGCCTCAGGGCTGGTATTTCGTTAAAAGCCCTCAGAAGCCCCCAAGTCCTAGCATGCTGAAACTCCACTGCCAGCAGCTTCGGATCAGCCCTGTCTGCTGAGACCTGGTCTCCAGGCGGGAGTGTTAAAGTGGCCCACGCGTTTGTCCGACCACCGGTGGGGCTGCAACATTTAATAAAAACTCTGGCACCTTCAATCTACCACCTGACTAACCACAGCCTGTCAGGGAGTAAGGCTTGAATGGCCTTAGGATACCAACAGTTTTGAGTTGCCTTAAAAAAAAAAAACACCAACCATGTTCTTTCGTATTTTGTAACACGGTTCTCTAATTCATGGCATCATCCAAGGGAGACCATTCCTAAAACATTGTTAATGCATTCTAACGTAACAGAATTTGGTTAGAAGAGACAGTAAATGCAAAAGAATAGTGGACTAAATTATCCATTTCTCTAAGGTTCTAGAAATTACTCCTATTCCTATAGTCTTGCTCTTCCCAGAAAAGTGAAACATGAAGGGAGAGAGATGGGGAAATTCCCAGCTGTAATGACAAAAACCATGTGATCTTTCCCCAAGCCCTCCTCAAACACACAGACGTTTTCCACAAGACAGCAACATCAAAATGAGAGCCAGCACCGGTTTGGCTCAGTGGATAGAGTATCGGCCTGTGGACTGAAAGGTCCCAGGTTCGATTCCGGTCAAGGGCATGTACCTTGGTTGCGGGCACATCCCCAGTAGGACATGTGCAGGAGGCAGCTGATCGATGTTTCTCTCTCATCAATGTTTCTAATTCTCTATCCCTCTCTGTAAAAAATCAATAAAAAAATATATATATATAAAAATGAGAGCTGTGGCAAGACCTGGGCCTTCACCATGACACTGTGGCCAGCGGTTCACTTTCAGATATTCCAAGCTTCATCCAAAAGCAGACACAGCCATGGAAACCCTGCCTGTATGGTATAACTAGACGCCTGTCCCCTGCATATGTCATGACTATTTTCAAATTAAATGCCAAAATCTAAAAAGCCAAGGGATTGCTCTTTAGTCGGCTGCCTGTAATAATAATAAAAACAGGCATTAATAGAGACAGGAAGAAAATATACCAAATACTTATAACTGAGGGGGAAGGGTGGTTTTTCTTTCTTTTTTTTTTTTTAAGTCTTTTCTGTTTACAGTAGGTGCAGAAAATAGAAGTCTGTAGTATATGGTCTATAATATATCTATATTATTTTAAGGGAGGGAGGTGAGGTGTGCTGCTTTTAAGGATTATTTTTTTTTCTAATCCAGAATTTTAGTTCCTGGAAGACTTTAGTCTCATGCACATTAGTCTTTTCACAAATGAGGAGCCAAGATTTAGGCTGGGAAGGGCCTCTCCCAGCTGAGTCAGGACAAGACAACCACAGGAATGGGAAGGGCAGCGGGGTTCCTTTAAAAGCACCCCCTTCTCAAGCACACCCAAAGCAGACTGTCAACTCCAGCCTGAAGTTTTCAGCCACTCTAACCGGCCACCTCCACCTGCAAATGCAGAATCAACCAGAAGACTGGCTTTGTGTTTAGAAATAATTGTTTACACTGGGAAAACAGAGGTGGAATCTGTGTCAGAAACGGTGAGATTTAACCAGCTTCTCTCCTGCTAAGCGAAGGTCCGTGAATAAAAGGAAGGGTATTATTGACAGCGGGGAGGGGGGGGGCACTTGGGATAGTTCTGCCCCAAAAGGACCTGAAAAGTCTCAACTTTACAAGACAAAGGGCACTTGGACAATTGTCTTAATTAAGCGCCATAACCTTGAAAGTGAGTGAGTGGGTGGGAAGGGGTTCGCAATGGCACCGGATTACCCCGCACCTGTCTCTAGGTTTTGGCACTGTGCACGCCAGTCATCCATCAGCTCTCTCCGGCTACGATGCCTTGTAGTAGATATCACCTCCGCTTGTTAATTAAGAAAAAGAAAAAAGAAAGAAAAAAAGCCAGACTCCTTAAATGAATGACGACCCCCCCCCACCCCCGCCCCCGGGCTCGGGCAGAAGCTACGGGCACTCCTCCGAGACACCGCGGGTTCTGCACATGGCAACCGGCTGCGGGTGCGGCGTGCGCCCCTCCGCAGGCGCTCCTCGCGGGGCATCGGCCGCGGCAGGAGCGGCGGGCAGTCGGGCTCCGGCTGCGATGCTTCCCTGCGCGGCCGGAGCGCCTCTTGGAAGCCCGGCCGCGGGTGCAGGAGGGACGGCGTAGCCGAGAGACCACGATCCCTGCCTCTCGGGACCCACCCCTGGCGTCTGAAGCTCAGGCGGGTCCAGGCCCGGCCGGTCCCCGCCGCCGCACCAACCAGGGGCCGGACCCGCGGCGCACGTCACCGGACCCCACGGTGAACCAGCGCCTCGCCCGTGCGGGCATCCCCGCCTCAGGCACGGGCGGCGGCGGCGGCTCCGGCGGCACCGAGGCCTCCGCAGCTGCGGGCAGAGCAGCCGCCGGGCAGCGGCCATAAAAGCGGAACGTCCCGACGAACCGAGCCGCTGCTCGCGCGCCTCCGCGGCGGCCGCCGTCACTCGGGCTCGGGCCGGCGGGGCAGCCTCCAGCCCGGCACCTCCGCGGAGCCCGCGGGCACCGCAACGGGGACGCACGCAGCTCCCGGCGGCAGGCGCACTCACCTCCTCGGCTGGCCCGGCCGCTGCGCCGCCGGCTGTCACCGCAGACCACTGGCTGCCCCGCGCCTGCTCCGGATGCTATTTAAAGGCGCCGCCGTCACCCCTGCGCGCGGACTGCGCACCAGCCTCTGCTGCCGCGGGGGCGGGCTGCTGCTGCTGCGTGAGCCGCGCCCGGGCCACGCCCCTGGCCACGCCCCCTCCCCGCCCCGCCGCGCTCCCACCCAGGCCCCGCCCCCCCGCGTGCCCGCTTTCCCACGCAGGCGCGCGTGTGTCGCGCAGGCGGCCGGCGTACGGCCGGCGGGCGGGTGCGGGGAAGGGGCGGGCGGGCGGGCGCGCTCGAGTCACCGGAACGTGCCTGGTTTTGTAAGGAATCCGAGGAAGGGCAAAGGGTGAGCTGCGGTGCCTCAGCGCAGGAGCCCCGCCAGCTCGGGGGTCTGCTGTCCGCGGGCCCTGGAGGGGTGACCTCTGCAGAAGGGGCCCTGACAGCCCCAGCGCTTTCCTTTCCTATTTTCTTTGGCACCCACGTGCACGACCCCTTTTAGCCCGATTTCACCACATTCCCCACAGGGTTTTGACACAGCCCCTGGCCAGGAGGACTGGTCTGGACTTCTGCAACGCCCTGGACATGAAGCAACCCTGGGCGATTTATCAGCGGGGTATATAGTTAGAGCTGAAGACATTGCTCAAGAGCAGCATTCATCCTCCAAGTTCCTGGGGTCCCTCCACCCTGCTCTTCCTGGCTGTGAGGTTTTCAGGGGTTCTATGTCCATGCGATACCTACTTGGGGGTTTTCAGAGGCCAATGCAATTTATTTTCAGGCTGCTATGGCACCTGAGGCCTGCTAGTAGCCTTACCCTCTAATCACGGTGGTCCGGGTCCCAGTGATGCTTGTGCCCAGCAGCGGGCGGAGGGCTGTTATCTATTACACTTTGAATCTGAGGCTTGAGAGGAATTCTTGTTATAATAAACGCCTCTGGTAATGACAGATACCGTTTATTGAAACCCTTCACTCACATTATCTGATTGAATCTCCATAATCTTATAAAGTAGGTGCAGTCATCATTCCCCTTTTACAGATGAGAATACTGAGGCACAGAAAGGTTGAATGCTAGTGAGGGCAAAGCTACACTTGGAACTCAGGCAACCTGCCTCCAGAGCGTGCACATATATAATAACCACGAAAATATATTTGTGTTTCAAAATAAAAGCAATACTGAACTGTAAAATAAGTATAATAAAGTTTTTAAATTTTTTCTTATGATGAATAAAAAAGAAAATATATTGCCTTGGTATAAGTGGTTTAGCAGGGTCAGTCAACCATGGGTTAAAAATATTCCAGGGGAACAAACTCAGGTTGCTGATGTGTATACTGTGTAATTAGGCCTAAAATGGGTGCATCTGTACTGAACCCATACAGACTTTTTCTTGTCATTATTCCCTAAATAATACAGCATAATAACTATTTACATAGCATTTACATTGCATTAGGTATTATCAGTAATCTAGAGGTGATTTAAAGTATATGAGAGGCCCTAACCGGTTTGGCTCAGTGGATGGAGTGTCAGCCTGCGGACTGAAGGGTCCCAGGTTCAATTCCGGTCAAGGGCATGTACCTTGGTTGCGGGCACATCCCCAGTAGGGGGTGTGCAGGAGGCAGCTGATCAATGTTTCTCTCTATCCCTCTCCCTTCCTCTCTGTAAAAAAATCAATAAAATATATATTTTTAAAAATAAATAAAGTATATGAGAGGATGTGTGCAGGTTACATGCAAACATCATGCCATTTTATAGGAGGGACTTGAGCATCGCAGATGTTGGTATCCTCAGTGGAAACAATCCCCCATTGGTAACGGGGGATGACTGTGCTCATGGAGGCCTCAAGCACATTCAAGGTGGCTCCACCCTACAATACGCTGAGAACTTCCCTTGGCTCTCCTCACCTCTCCAGAGCATCTGGGCGTGGTGGCAGTAATTGTTACTCCGCAGTGTGCTGGCACCGTGGCACCGGGAAGGTGAGGGCGGCCCACACTCCAGTGGCCTCTGTAACAGCTGTGTTCTTCTAGGTCCCTTTCTACACTGAGATATTCCAGACCTAGACTTGTAAATTAAAAGAAGAAATGGACTCCGCTTTCATTTTGATTGGGTTTCCACTTGGCTAATCCTTGGTTTCTCTGCCCAGGTCTCTCTCTCCCCACCCAGGGTTTCATCATTTTAGCCTCTCCTTTTTCCTCTTCTCCAACCAGTCCTTCAGCCTGGTGCCTCCTCAGGCACTTCCCAAGGTCTGTGCTGGATCAGTTTGCTGGGGCTGCCATAACAAAGGACCACAGACTGGGTGGCTTAAACACAGAAAAGTATTGTCCCACAAGTTCTGGAGTCTGCGAGTTCAAAATCAAGGTGTGAACAGCGGGGGTGCCTTCGGAAGGCTGTGTGGGAAGCATCTGTTCCAGGCCTTTCTTTTGGGCTTGGGGATGGTCGTCATCTCCCTATGTCTCCTCACATGGTTTTCCCTCTGCGTGTGTCTGTGTCCAAATTTCTCCTTATATGGACACCAGTCATATTGTATTAGGGTTCACCCTAATGACCTCATTTTAACTTGATTGCCTCTGTAAAGACTCTGTCTCCAAATAACATCCCATTCGGAGGTAGTGGGGGTTACGACTTCAACATATAAATCTGGAGGGGAGGGGGGACACAATTCAACTCATAACATGTGACAACTGTCACTGGCTCTCCCCTTACCCCTCCCCACTCCAAAACACGTTTCTCCCAAACGCATGCCTCTCCCTGGGTTCAGCCCTCAGTGCCGGTGGTTGGCAGCTCTAGAGTGGGAAAGGCACACAACCAGGCATCACAACTGGATTCCGTCCCCTCTGGCAGAGCCGTCCTGACGTTGGGAGGCAACCTCTTCTGGAAATAGAGGGCTAGACTAAATATTTTCTCAGGTTCCTTTCAGCACTAACACTTTAAAAAGACACGCGTTTCTCCCTAATTATTCCAAAACTAGAGGCCCAGTGCACGAAATTCATGCACAGGTAGGATCCCTAGGCCTGGCCAGTGATCAGGGCCAATCAGGTTCCCTGCCTCCCCGCCTCCTCCTTCCCTCGCCACCCGCATGCCAATGCTGCCACTGGTCGCCCACCATGTTCTGCGCCACCTCCCGGTGGTCAGCGCACATCATAGCGAGCAATCGAACTCCCGGTCTCATGGTCAAACTCCCAAGGGGACACTTTGCATATTAGCCTTTTGTATATATAGAAGTTTCACGATTTGAAGGGCTGTCTTATGACCATCAGACAGAGGGTATGATGAGAGGCAGGACTGCATAGTGGTCAAGAACACAGGTTTGGGAGTTGAGCTACTTTGCATTAAGCCCCATTTCATCCTCTGTAAGACAGGGATAAAAGTCTTAGTATTATTATAATAACAGTCTTATTCCCATAATAATAACCTAACACAGAAGGGTATTGCAAGGACCGACAGCCCATGGCCTCAGTGTTCTCATTAATGAAGGTTCCAGACTCCATAGTTGGGGATTCCGTTTTGGGGACTTGGAAGGAAGTAGGAGACTTAAACTCTTTTTTCTATTTTCTTTTAGCCAAGCATCTCTTTAGCCAAGCAAACAAGAGCCAATTGGAGGCTGCAGTGGAACAAATTTCCTAATGGAAGTTTGAGTCTCTTTTTAAGTTGCTCTCACCTCATTACGTTTTTGGATTGGTTAAAATTTTGTGGCTAATTCTGGCTAGATCCAAATCTACATCTGCCTAAAACTGATTGATCAATCTACTAGAGAAGCTAAAGAGAGTCAAAGTCCTTTTGGGGACAAGCTGAGGGGCAGGTTGACAATGGCCTTGTCTCCAAAGCTCCCACTTGTGATTGCCAACTGCAAAGTTGTTATTATTATTGATCGCCTACGCCCTTTGCTTTTGAGCAGGGCCATCTGAAGTAGAGCTGCATCAATTGATAATGGCCAATGTGCTTTTAATTCCAGATCTTGGTAAGTGGGTGATTAAAGAAAGGGTTGGCGTCAGTGGCTGGGTGTTTGTCACTCAATTTGTTTTGAGGCTACGTCTACATTAGACAGATACCTGTCTCTCCCATGAAGCTGTAAGTGCTTGTTAATCTTCATACACCCCCACTTCCCTGCAAGTCCTAGTATAGTATTTACACATTGTAGGCACTCAGTTTCTGAATTGGACACATTTTTCTATATATTCATATGTGATCAATGGCAACAAAGGGTGGAGCCAGGTTTTGTGGAGTCTTAAGTTCACACAATTTAGGGGACCTCTTTAAGAAAATTACAAATAAAAAGTTGGATACAAACAAAAATTTTTTGGAATGAAAACAGAAATATAGTAAAATACAAATTTAAAAAGTTTATAACACAAAAAATGTATAACACCATAAATTTCACAAAATCCAGAAAAATAACCTTAAAAAATATTAATTCTTTTCTCCTACCTTTGTAATAATTTTTAGAGCCTACCTTTTGGCTGCATACTCGTTAATTGCTTCTTTACATTATATTTTTCATAAACTTTATTTATAGAATAGTTCTAGACTTACAGAAAAATTGCTCCTCTTGGCTGTGATAGTTTGTCAGATTATCCTTGTTTTGGGGAAGCTTGACCACTTAGAAGGGTACTTACTGGTCATTTAATTTTGTAAAATGTCCTAATGGGATTTGACTGATATTCTTCTCATGATAAGCCTGGGTATGGATTTTTGGGAGGAAGACATTTTTACTATTTTCTATAGAGAGAAGGAAAATGCATTCTTTCCTTCCACAGGGTTGATGGAATTTTTTTAATTGACAGTTTTGATCAGACATTGATGAGAACTGAATCCATTGCTTTTCACTTTAAATAAGTGCTGATCAGAATAATTTTCAACAGTATAACTTCTGACTATGTACCGTTCATCCTGGTTTCTCTTTTACTCCCCACATACTTCCAGATGCCTTAGGACAGGCTGATCAGGAGATATGACTGCAGGCCCTCTGGGCATAAGATGCTGGGGAGTTGAAAGAGAATCTAGAGGTAATTCTGGGAACATGGGAAGGTTAGAAATATACATGCAAGAACTGGAAAGCCCATAAATATATCTCCCCAATCCCAAAGTAATATATTCCAACTCCAGTTCCCTTAGCTGGGTTCTAAATATGAGCTGGCCATTTTAGCACTCCCAAGGGAGGATGGTGATAGAGGGGACTTGGAGCAGAGAATGGCAACAGTATTAACTGATTACAGCTAAATTATCTTTTGCAAATTTTGCGGAAACATTTATGTGAATACGCGGCTAGCACCTTCGATGAATGAGGGCCCTAGTGAAGCTGTGTTAACATCCATAGTCGGCAGGACTCTTTCAGCATTATTGTGCTACTGCTCAGATTTGCTAGTACAGCTCTCTCGGACTTCCAGCAATAAGGAAGAAGGATATTTCCACCAAAAGAACACTTTTCTGTAGGTACTGATGATTATCACATGGTCTTCTCTATTTAAGCTATGGTCCTTTCTTCTCCCACATCCTTTTTCTTTTTTAAGTGCACTTGATCCACTGACTTCATTAACTTTATGATGGAGTTCTCCCAGCCTCATTGGTCAGGCCCTCTCCCAGCATGCAGTGCTGCTCCAGCATAGTTGCTGGATAAAGTCAGGGATTCCAGAATTCATCCTGCTCTCCCACAACACCTGACTTTCTATGTCTCGAGGTGATATGACTTTGTTTAGTCGATGTTGAATATCCTATATAATAAAAGCATAATATGCAAATTGACCAAATGGCCAAATAGCGGAACGACCATCCGGACGACCATCCAGGACTACGCTATGACACCCACTGGTGCCAGGTCAGCTAAGGTGGGTGCAATGCGATTGGTTGGGGGCCCAGCCATTGCCCCATGATGGCACTGCAGAGGGAGGACCAGGCCACTGGCTGGCAGGGCGATCAATGGGGGGGGCTCCACGATTGCCCCAAAGAGGGAGGCCCAGGCCACTGACCAGCGGGCTGCAGCAGGTGGGTGGGGCCTCTTCTGCAAGGGAAGCCCGGGTCCCAGATGCCGGAGGGAAGCCAGTGCTGGCAGCCAGGGGAAGGAAGGCCTACTCTTGCATGAATTTCGTGTATTGGGCCTCTAGTAAGTTATAAGTATCCCAATCTCCCAATTCAACTAACTTCTCAATGTCAACCAGTAAAATTCGAACTCTTTACAAGAATTTCTAGGATGTCCTTCATAACCTGTTCCTGCTTTCCTCACTGGACAGCTCTCCAGCCACATCCTCTCCAAATAAACTTTACTGTAGAAGAAGGTTTCTGTATCTGTGTTTAATAGATATGCTTCAATGGCGCACACAACTGAGGGTGGAAACTGGCGGCAGTCACCCAGCGCACCAGCCTGCAGGCAGTCTTCTGGCGGGCTTGCCCAGACAGCAGTCACTCTATTCACATGGCCCTGAGTGTGGGATCCTGAGACAGGGCCTAGCCCTAGGCTGGCACTGTCACTGTGATCAGACGGGTAAGCAGTCTTTGTCACCGTGACTAAATGAACAAACAATATATGTCACAAGGACCTATGATCCCATTGGACCTAATGTTTTAAAACTTTTGGTATGTTTGACAAACTTCCCTAAATTCAAAAATTAGTCTTTCTTAACCTGAAAATAACTTTGAGAATATTTATCAGGATCCCTGAAACATTTCAAAGAATGTCTTCCTCTCTGTAAAAGAGGGGAATTAAACTAATTAAGTCTATTTGATATGTTAAAATTATATGGAAATCACTGTCAAATAACAATAACAATTGTGTTATATTCATATGCACATATTACTGTTATTAAAAGAAATATTATAGGAATTGTATAAAATTTCTAAGGATCTACAATGTTCTGATAAAATGTTTTTATTTGCAATTCGAGTTACACTAAAATATGTGTTGAGAAAAACAAATCTGTCATTTGCATTATAATCTGGTCTTTAACAGTCATTCCAAGTCAGTCATTTATAGGGTCACTGTCTTACTCTGATACTTTTTGGAAAAAATGTTTCCTCTTCAGAGAGATTGGTGGAGAGGACTCTGACACTTACTCTAAAATACAGGTTTCTGAGCAATTTTCAGATCATATCATTGAACTGAGTAGGAATTTTCAAAAGTCTAAGGAAAAACTGGATTCATAAGTCTGCTAACAAAAAAGAAAAATCAAGATAAATAAGACTTAATGACATGGGACTGAAAGGACAACAAGATGTGTGGTCTGAAGGCTAAGCGCTACCCTGCACAGCGCAGTGCTGAGGAGACACAAATGAGAGGGACCATCAGGAAGCGTGAGAAGAGAAACACCAAACAAAAGAATGATGAAGAGTCCCCAGCGCGCAGTCCCTGCTCATCTGCTGGGCAGAGAGGGACCCACCCCAGCTAAAGCACTTTCCAAAGGGATGAAACAAAAACGAAAAGAGAGAGTGGCACAATGGGTAGCCAGCGTCCGTGCCCAGGGAGACACAGGGGTATTAAACGTTATCCGAACAGGAAAGAGGAAAAAGAAAGTGTCAACGAGGCTGGTCACCAAAGTCTGCTTTGTTGGAGGTGGCCTTACTTGAAAACCACCTAAATATGAACGATTCATCAGGCCCATGTAACACAGCCTGCACTGAAGGCCGCCTTTGGCCTGCCAGTATTTTCTGTAAAGAAGAAACCCTCATTCCCACTTCATATAACTTTGGGTGTTATCAGCAAAGGTGCTGTCACCAAGGTGAATGTGAGCGAGTTGGGCCTTGTGACGTGAAAATATGCCCGGGTTACCAGCCATCCTGAAAACGATGGATGCATAAATGCCGTCTTACTGGTTTGACAGCAAGTAACTCCTTATAATTATTGAAGACTGTGCACCAATCAGGAAAGCTCCTTTACTGTGACGTTCCCAAGTACTAGCTCACAGTTTACACGTCTGCAGTCATTAAAATGGCCCAGTTTACAAAAAAAAAGTACAAAGAAGCGGATGGAGTTAATTTTAATATGTTATTGAACCCAGTATGTCCAAAAATAATATTTCAACATGTAATCCGTATCAAAACTTCAGAGAGATGTTTGCATTCTTTTTTTTAAACTTGGTCTCCAAAATCCATTGTGTATTTTATACATACAGCACATCTCAATTCAGACTAACAATATTTCAAGTGTTCAACTGCCTCATGTGGCTCTTGGACGAGACAATCTAAAGGGTGTTGTACAACTTTGCTTCTTGACGTGCAAATCCATCCCCTCTGCCCCGCTGGTCATCTCAGGACCCTGGGGACGGTGTGGGGCTCCAGGGAGCTGAAAACGGTGAAGTGGAAAGTCTGAGCATCACAGCCCCGAGCACAGCTGTCCGTCCACACAGCCTGAGGACCAGCAAAGGCAGCCTGATGATGCCAGAGCCCCATCGCCCACATCGGCATCCGGCTGTCCTCAGCCACACCTGGGTGATTAGGGATCCACTAGGGGAGAATTGCTGTGTGCTTCTAAAATGAGAGCATTGCCACCATGGTAAATAAGTTCATCAGCAAAGTTAAAAAGAAGTTCGTGTTCCGTTGAGTTGGTGAACTGATTTGTCTCAGTCTCGGAGTCTCCCTAGATCCCCTCCGCTGTCCCCGTTCCCTGACGTGTGCAGTGGCTCCATGGACAGCATTTCTTCTCCGAATCCCAGCCCCTGGGCACAGTAGGGCTCAGTCTGTGTTCAGTGAGTGAACACAGGAACGGTAAGCTTGCTCCGTGACTCAGGGGAAGAGAAAGTGTGAGATATGATTTTGAAATTGGTTCCTTCTTCGAATGACAGATACAAAGATACAGAGGAGATGTCTTTTCTGACATCTCCTCTCCGGAGGACTCAGTGCCGGGGTCCAACCCCAGCGGGTCCAGGGGTCCCCAAAGGTGTGGACGGAGTCGGCGAAGAAGGAATGACACGGAGACAGCGTTCAGTTGATCAGCAGCCTAGCCAGGATCTCCAGCCAGGATCTCCAGCCAAGTTCTGGTCTGGATCTCCAGAGAGGTTCTGCTTAGGATCTCCAGAGAGGTTCTGTCCAGGTTCTCCAGTCAGGTTCAGTCACCAGGTTCTAGTCAGGCTCTCCTGCCAATCTCCTCAGTCAGGTTCAGTCCAGGATCCCTTGCCATGCTCTCTCACCAGGCTCTGCCTCCAGGCTCCGAGGCCAGTCCCTGTCCAGGATCCTTCGGCATGCTCTCGCCAGCGAAGTTCTTCTGTCTCTAGAGAATGTTCTGTGTGGGTTCTGTGCCTAGGCTCTGTCTCTCTTGGTCCTGTCTTCCAAGCCCTGTGTTCTAAGTTCTGAGTTCTGAGTTCTGTCTCTTGCTGTCTCTAGATTCTGAGTTCTGAGTGTTTCTGTCTTGTTACAACTGTATTTATACCAGTTGATTCAATCCTATCAATCTCTATTACAAAGGTTAGGGCGTTTCTTATCTCCATTCCAGGAAGATTATGTAGTTTAAGCATGATTGTTCGTAGTTAAAGGGATTAATTACCCGCCTGGCACTTAGTTGAGGGGTTTTATTCCCTCCCTAACTTCAGGGGAAAATCCCTACCTGGGGATTCAACCTTTCTAGGAGAGGTGACCTTGGTTAAAACACAGCGCCAAGAAGGTGAGCAAACATATAAAGAACAGTATGCCATATATGCCAGGTCCCTTGAAACAGCAAGGATGGACCGGCTCCCGGCAACTCAGCACAGACGCTTTTCTTTAACGAGTATTCATCAGAGCTGCCTGCTTCTCCCACCTCACAGGTTCTGCCAAGGTCAACAAGAGCAGGTCTGGAGGACAGGACGACGGCTTTGGAAACAAGAGGGATACAGAGGTCAAACAGAAAGAACTGGTCTTCCACGGTGAGGCGGGGCTTCATCAGGGAGCCCCCACTCAGGAACTGCCACTTCTTCCCACCACCTCAAGGCTGCCGTGCGACATGCCCACGGCAGTGTCTACTTTCCCGGAAGATTCCATGTCTCGGGACAGATTCAGCCCACACTGTCATGCATGTTGAAATTGGCCTAATCTGTCTGTCTCTTGCCTTCCTGGTTCACCTGCTACCTCACTGGACAGTCTGAACACTAGGTTCTCCTCTGGTTCCTGAGCCTGGAGCTAGGTCCGCCCAAGGAATGAGAAGCCTGTGATAATGGGGGGTCTGAGAAGCAGCAGCCAAGGGTTTGGTTAGGGAGCTGCAGACAGGGAGCTCCCTGCAGACTTTAACGGGCTTGGCCTGGAGAGAAGGAGAGGAAGGAAGGTGGGTGGCCTTCCTTGGCCCCCATGCGAGCTCAGGAAAGCTGAGCAAGGCCAGGAGGTCCCAGGACAAAGTCTCCAGTGAGAGGAGTCCCATGTGTCCCAGGAAGGGGCCTGTACCTAGCGCCCCGGCCACACCCAGTCACCGGCCAGGAGCAGCCTGTGGGAACGGTGAGCTCGGCAGAGGCAGAGATGGATTCTAGAGCAGAGGACAGCGGCTGGTGCCGGGCCCATTACGCTGCCGGGGGCTGGAGGTCTGCAAGGTGCATGCTCCTGGCTGCTCTCAGGCTGTCTCAACAACAAGCTGTGTGGGCCCGGCTCAGCCCGGACACAGAGCGAGCACCACGTGACAGGATGGAATGTGCCCTGGAACTGGCCTTGAGGTCCTGGGTCGAGGCCCTGATTGTTACTCACTAGCTCGGTGACCTTAGATACAACCTCTAAGTGCCTTGGCTTCTTGATCTTAAACGCACACCTGCCTCACAGTGTTGTGTAGAAGGAAATGAACTTGCGGTAAAGAGTACTCTGTACAATGTTGATACGAACGCTCACATGGTGAACAAAATCAACAAAGCGCCGCTACTGAGACCAATGACAGGACGTCTGCATTCCGTCACAAGGAAAGTCTGTGGCAATGATAGGACTGTCCATCTTGGAGGTTCCATTTGCACAACACTGCACACTATTCCAGCATTCAAATTCCACAGCATCTCAACCGCTTCAGAGATGTTAGGTTTTTAATGGAATTTATTATGATGACATTGGTTAATAAAAGTATACAGGTTTCAGGTATACAATCCTACAATACATTATCATCTGTATTGTGTGTTTACCACCCCAAGCCAAGTCAGATTTTAAAATTATGTTCTGGGCAGATATTTATAAAATTTTTTCAATGCACAAGGACTGGAGAAGATAAAGAGTATTTCTGAAAGGCCCAAAATTTTACATAAGATAGATATATTCCACAGCTCCTGAATAATTTGAGGGTGACAATAATTCATGGAGAGCAGTGGTACTTGCTCACTGCTCACTGCTTCCCCTTCTAAATGGGGAAGATGCTGGTGGTGGAAAGCTGTTTAGTTAAAGAACACCCCTCAGTTTTTATTCCAGGAAGATGCTGAAATGTCAAAGGCGGGGGAGCACCTCTTAGGAATCACAGGGTGAGGTCACAGGCATAAGCAGTGGCTCTGAGACCTCATCCGACACTCAGATTCCAGGGCAGACTCACTCTTTGGTGAAGGATGCTAGGGGATGAGGAGCCTGAAGCTGGAAGAACAAAACTGGAAAGACTGTGGATTTTTTCCTAAATAGTTGAAGGATTCAGAACTGTCTAGATTTTATTCTGGAAAAAAAAAGAGTTGAAGTAGATAATCTGATATTAGAATCTGTGGTTCTGATGTGAGCTCTGGGGTTATGAGTGAATGAAATTAGACGTTGGACTGGTAGGAACCGGGCAGCCAAGGGTGGAGGCTAAACTCACAGAGCGAGTCACACCCTTAACAATTTACTCGACTATGAGGAAACAGGTCACCCCACATCAGGACACCCCCAGATAGAAGACTCCCCAGCCAACCAGGCAACTTGTCTGTCTGCTGATCTCCATGCAGTGTTTGTTTCATGTTGCCACCACCCAAAGATTACAGCAGCGATTCTCCTTAAAGACAGACCTGAAGTATGGCTTTCCCAACTTCTCTGTCCTTCCGACCATGTTGCCTCTTCCACACGCGGCAGTCCAGCGCCCATAGCCAGTTCAAAGGGCACAGGTCTACAGCAAGAGGAATAAACTCCTTTTGCTCCCTTGTCCTGAATAAGCAGGGTTCCCGAAAGTGTGGTCCTCTGATGCCAGCATCAGAGTCACCTGGAGAGCTGGTTACGGAGGAGATTTCATCAGCCCCACCCAGACCTACTTATCTAGAATGTCTGGGGGCGGGACCCAGAATCCACATTCTCTCCCCCAGCCCCCACCCACACTCATTTTCCCCAAGTGATCCTTTTGCACACAAAAGTGTGAGAACCAGTGAAGGGATCGGTAAGCTCTCAGGTCAAAGAGCCTGGGGCTTCACGGCCCTGGTTTCAGGAGATTTACCTTATTTCTCAGTTATTTGTAGTTTTAAAGTTTTAAACTCCTTTTGCTCCCTAGGTATTCTCTCTGGACCTTCTCGTTTACTAGTCAGAGATTTTTTTTTTTTAAGTCTCAACACATTACTCATACAACAATATACACATATAGTATATTACATGGAAGACCCATGGGGGAGGGGACACTTACAGAGGTGAGGTGCCCTGCCCTGAAGGTGCTTGCAGGCTGGAAGAGGAGCTAAGTCCCGTGTGGAACCAGCTTGGCTGCAGGGCAAGGAAATCACAGGGCTGCGAACTCAGGAAGCCTCCCTTCTGATTGGTCAGTACTTGGCTTAGCCAGTTGCTAAATATGTTGGATATCAATCCTGGCAATAAGTGCTATATAAGTGGTAGAAACAAAGTTTTCCAAGAGTTCTGAGGGGGAAGAGCTCACAACCAACTGGAGCAATGAGGAGAGCTTCCTGGAGGGAGTGCCAATTGAATGAGACCTTGAGGAGCCGTAAGATTTCAATGGGAAGAGGACACGCTGATGGAAGAAAAGGAATGAGAAAAGGCACAGAGGCAGGGAACTGTGAAGTGTGGTCACGGAGAGAGTAGAAGGATAGGTGATGTATCAGGTACCTACTGCTGCGTGACAAACCTCTCCAGAATGTAAAGGCTTAAAACAACAACAGTCACGTATCCTGCTCCTGAATCTACAGCTTGTCCTTACTCAGTGTCAGCTTAACTGGGACTGGGGGTTCACTTTCAAGATGGCACCATCACCCAGCTGGGAAACTGGAGGTGGCTGTCTGTTCTTCCTCTTCTCCTCTTCCTCCTCCTCCTCTTCCTCTTTCTCCTCTTCCTTCTTCTTTTTTAATATTTTTATTGATTTCAGAGAGGAAGGGAGAGGGTAGAGAGAGGGATACATCAATGATGAGAGAGAATCATCAATCAGCTGCCTTTTGCACACCCTGCACTAGGGATTGAGCCCACAACCCAGGGATGTGCCATGACTGGGAACCGAACCATGACCTCCTGGTTCATAGGTCAACATTCAACCACGAAGCCATTCCGGCCAAGCTGTCTGCTCTTCTTTATGTGGCCTTCTCTATAGCATGGGCTTCCTCACAGCTATTGGGCTGCAAGAACACATCCCAACAGGGCCAGGTAGACGACGTATCACCTTTTATGACCTAGCTTTGGGGATCACGTCACCACTTCTGCTGTGGTCACAAGCCCACCCAAACACAAAGGGAGGGATCAGAGAACCTACCTCTCAACGGGAGGAGCGTCGACATGTTTTGTAAGAAGAGGATGTGGGAAGGGAGAAGTTGTTGTAGCCAATTTGGGTAAATAATGTGACAGCAAGCCCTGATGATGCAATAATAATTAAGCAATAATATAAAGCGGTTTTAAAAACTAGATGATTTCATTAGTTTCAAATAGGCAAAGCAAATATCACTCTTCTTTTGCAGATGAGGAAACAGAACTTAGAGATGTGGAGTAGAAAGGCAGGTTTTCTATGCACTTGATGAAGCTTTAGCTTCAGAGCCCCTCACTAGCAATGACACCTGGTGTCAAGGCACCAGGAGGGACCCAGAACGTGTTCATATGTACGTGTGTTCTGTAAATTTTCAGGGGCAAGAGACCTTAGCTGCGATTGGTTAAGTCTACTGTACTCTTCCACTTCAACCTCCCCTCAATCACAGTTCTCCTGTGTCAGGTGTCATTGGAATGGTATGGATACTTTGGAGATCCTGTTAAGGGGAAATTAAATCACAAGATACAATTTCTGGTGGACAGGGATATGCTGATGTGTTTTCAGTCACTTCAGCAGACAGTGAAGTTATGACTGGGCTTCCTGAAGTAGAAGTGACTTCTAGAAATACTGCTCTGGCTTGCTGGCTGACTCACCCTGTGCTGTGATGCTAGAGGCCAGGACGAGAGGTCACATAGGACATGACTGTGTCCTGTGGTATACGGAACCAGAAGGAATTAGTTTGAAATGTGCATCACCAGAAGCTAGTCTGCGGAGAATTCTCCCAATCAGGATGCAGTTGTACCTGCCAGAGGCAGAGTGAGTGCAAGGAAAGCATGAAGACATCATGATACAAGTTATTAAGAAAGAGGCTCTTTCCTGAAACTCTCTGGAAGGAAGACGGGGACTCAGAACTGCTCACAGTGAAGAAAGTTGATACCTGAGATGTGTTTGCAGGAAATGGGAGACAAAAGAGGCCATCTGTGACCCCAATTATCAACTCATCAACAAAAAGCATTTATAAAGTCCCAAGTGTTCCAGGACACTGTGGGGATACTGGAGTATAGAGGGTGACCGCTAGTTAGACGCATTGAATTAGACAGGGTTTCCGATCTGTCTGATATAAGGTAATGTGAAATGAAGTTAACTCAGGCCAACTTACCAGGTAAAACCAACAAAAGAAGGGAAATAAGGCATTACGGACACAGTGCAGCACTGTGTCTACGCTGGTCACTGGCACTCAGCATTTGTTGGTGGAGGTGGAAAGCAGGGAGCAAGTCTGGGAAGGAGAGAGAGGGAAGTAGCTGGAAGTCCGAGGCTTAACCCGGGCAAGGGAAAGAAACCCACCTGGAGGGGCTCCGCGGGGGAAGGCTGATTCTCAGGGGGCTGGGCCGCGAGGCTGTTTCCGGGGCACGTTCCAGTAACAGCCGGTGCAGCTCCTGATGGAGTTCCAGCGAAGAGGCGCAGGAGCTCAGAGAGTGTTTGCGAGGCGTGATCTGAAACCCGCAGTGATAATAGCCACCACTGTCATCTTGTAGATGCCTGTGTCAAACCAAAAAAATCGATGCATTTTATTTATTGGTGCAAGGTGAAATAACTTGCATTCCTGATGATGCCTTTGAGAGAGAAACAGACCATCTTAGATGTGTTTGTGAAAGGTAGGAGCCATGACATCATCAGAAATGGTGGGGCTGGGGTTCCATGGGTCAGGTTGATGAGTGTAGTAGCAATAGTGAAACCGAAAGGAGAAGAGAAAAGTTAATGGAGGTCAGACCAAGACTGTGAGAGTGATCATGGGAAGGAGGCATGTCGGTGAAGGACGGGCCGTGCTAAGGGGTGGTCTGAACTGAAGCTCCCTCGGAGGGTTGCTGGTGGTCCTGGCCTCGCAGCCGCAGCCTGGTTCTCCCATGGACTTACATCTCAGATGAATGGGCACTGCCTGCTGGCTTTCACTCCCGCTGGTGCCTCCCAGGCTGGGCCCCACGCCAGCACTGTGCCAACTGCAGAAGTCCCCTCCCAATCCCCTCAGCCTTTTCTGCCCTCAGCAGCCCTGGGCCTGGTGGGTCCCTTCCTCCTTTTGGAAAGTCCCTTCCCTGTTAGGACTTCTGTGATCTACATTTTTGCCCAATCTCCCTCTGCTCCTTTCCTATGACCTTCCATGACTCCTCGCCCATTTCAGGCTCCTTGATGGTGGGCACCCCCAGGATCAACCCTGGTCCTCTGGTCTTCTCGTTTTATACTGGACACCAGTTCACTGTTATTTTCTCAATACTAAAATTTTCTCACTTACTAAAAGAATCCCCAAAGCTACATTTCCAAAAAGCCAACCATTTTTGCCAAAGCTTCTAGTACATGCTCCCTGCTGTGTTGTCATCATTTCAAACTCAAAATACCCAAAACTTAATTTACCCCCCACCCCCCAAGCCTAATGTCCTCCCTCACTTCCTAATTTCTGGTCATGTTATCACACTTCTCAAATCCTCCTGAATTTGTGCGGTTGGGCTTTCCTGTCCCTTTGTCCCTCCATCAGTTGCCAAGTCCTGTGGACTCACCCTTGCCATGTTCATAAACTCATTGCTACCTGGCTCTTCTCATCCCAAGAATCGAAAGCCATCTCGTCACATCGCTCCAGGGGAGAGTCTGGTAGCTGTTTCTCTCTGAATTATCTTCCTTAAACACTGTCTTGGTAGCAGTAGCTTCATATATCAAGTGCTTACTATATGCCAAGTACTTTAGTAGAAGCTTTAAATACGCTACCTCATTTAAGCCTCTCAACCCTATGAATCGACACTACTGTTAAACACATTTCACAAATGGGAAAACTGAGTCCCAGCAAGTTTACCTCTGTGTCCCAGAGTCATACAGCTAACGTGGAATATGGCCTTGAACTCGTATCTAGTCAACTCCGATGTGTGGCATGCTGCATGCGTGCTAAAAAGCCGACAGCAGTCTCCTGTGACTTATCAGGTCCAGCATCCTTGTTCAACACCCAGCGTCTCCTAAACTAGCCTCACCAATCGGCCCGCTTGACTGCCTTCTACTGTCCAGAGTGGTGCCCTTCCTCTTAACAGCGCCACCTTCCTAAGCAGTGGGTGGAGCACGGCACTGAGTCATGAGCCTGACTGTACTTCTCTAACCCTGAGTTCTCTTACTTGTGAAATACCCACCCCATAACGCCAGGATTGTTGTGAGGATTAAATATAACGATTACAGAAAGCGCAGCATGGCGCAAGGCACATAATAGGTGCACGGTAAATAGGACCCACCGTGACTATTCCTATTTTTTCTGCCTCTCTGCTTTTGTTCATGGTATTCCCCACATATGTAATGCGTGTTCTTCCTGTTGCTCTAACCTAACAGTTATTAAAGGCCAAATCCCATCTTCACGATACGTTCTCTTTAGCCAGCACACACTGCTCTCTCCCCTCTGCAATTCTGAATGTGCTTTTTATGTGCACTAGATGGCTAGTATTATATACTATCTTATTCTCAAATGGTTTCATATAAACGAGGCTCACACGTCACTTGTGAGCTTGTTAGTATTTCTTCTGTTCCCATCTCAAAGCTCTTGGCAAAGTGTTCCAAAGTGATTTATTAACTGACTGGTGGAGAAATTTAAATGTTAGAAGAAGTATGAGAAAATAAAGACAAAATTGGCTATTATGTTGTTTGATTTGATTTAGCAACCAGAGGTCTGTGTTTAGGTTATCCTGTAAGAGGCGCGAACCAGGAGGGGGGTTCAGGAACACAGTTGGTGCCAACTGTGGTAAAGGGGAGGAGAAACGGTACACTCAGGATTATTGCTATTATTGCACTCTTTCCTTAAACCCCTTCTCTTAGAGAAAAGACAGACCCGAGAGGAAAGATGTGAGTTACATTTCCAAGGAACCGCAGGGAAAGAGGCCCGGACGGGAGTGAAGATGCAATGGGCTAGCAACGAAGAGGAGGACCCCAGGCATTCACGTTTGTAAGTAACACAGAAAAAACAGGAAGCACATTAAACAGAAGAGCCAGAGGTCACATTAAGAAGTGAGATTGTGGCTGACACAAGTGTAAGAGGAAAAGCCTTAAATGCACCCAGGAAACTGGGTCATGGAGAGCCAGCAGCGTTGCTTACCTCGCTACTCATGAAGAAAATTAGATATCTGTGTTATTTTGAAAGAAACCAGGTTCTGTTTACTGAATGGTCTGAAAGAAGTGAGAAGGGCCAGATAGGGGATGCTTTGTTTTGGTTCTGAGATTATGTCACACGGGAGAGCCCGTGTGCTGTATTCAAAAATGCCAACACGAGAGAGATCAGGGCAGGTTTCTGAGCTCTGGCAGGTGGGTCTGGCACCGTGGGTGAGCAGCAAAGGTGCCTGAAGGAAGAGAGTGCATTCATGGCTCTGAGCCCCCTTCTTGTTCTGTGGGGAATGGCAATTATTACTTAAAGGCGGAGTGAGAGGAAGTTTCCTAAATCATCTGCATGGCATCGCCTTTGGCTGTGCCACGTAGCCGCTTACCTAACCTGGGGATTCTGCAGTTTCTAATTTGTTCACTTACAGGATAAGAGGAATGCATTTAGCCAGGCCTGCTAGCTTCTGTGTCAGGCAACCCAGAACTCCCATGACTGTCTTCACAGTCCCAGCAGGTGTTAGGCAGGTGGCCTTGCACAGGATAATTCAGTAGCACAGCTCCTTTCCTGTAGTTCTGCCATCTCAACACGAGGTCTCAAGATCATCCTGGTATTACCAGTCAGTCAACAAGTGGGGGAAATGGACGAGAACTTCTTAGCTCCTAAGTGGAAGTATCCTTGCTCTATGTTCCATTGCTGAGAACTAGTCAGATGGCCTCCCCAAGATGCAGCAGGGAGTGGGAAATTAATTTGGTTGTGTTCCTAGGATTGGTGAGTCAATCTCTGTAGAAGAAAATATAGTATTGTTCTGGATAAAGAAATCTAGGCAGTAATTCATATTTTTCTACCAATTGACATGCCTATAAACATGGGATGATTTAATTTTCCATGTCGAACAGATGCTCTGGAATGCGAAGACCAAAAAAGTATGTGGGTCTCACTTTTTGGTAAAAGCATAGGGGTAAGCCCTAGCTGGTTTGGCTTAGTGGATAGAGCGTCAGCCTGCAGAACAAAGGGTCCCAGGTTCGATATCAGTCAAGGGGCACATGCCCGGGGTTGCAGGCTCGATCCTCAGTAGGGGGTGTGCAAGAGGCAGCCGATCAGTGATTCTCTCTCATCATTGATGTTTCTCTCTCTCTCTTTCCCTCTCCCTCTCTGAAATCAATAAAAAAATATATATTTTTAAAAAGCATAGGAGTAAATGAGGACTGCAAAAGTTTATTTGTTGAATTGGTGTGTTACTAAATGAATGAAGCTTCTATAGAGATATGGTGGAAGATATCTAAGAAGCATAAATGAGAGAGGAACCGTGAAAATTAATCATTTAGCCAACAACTGCAGTATATATTGAGGCAACATGGTAATTGTGGAAATCCTATGACTTCAATGTTCCATATTAGCATCAAGGTGAATTGCATTGTAGAGGTTACTGTCATTGTTGTAGGTCTTCAAACCATGTTCAGGTTGAAATAAATTAGAATGTTTTTCATGCAAGTAGCTGAATAGACAAAGTTGAGGGTGTTTTACAAAAGTGTTAAAGGTAGTTTTGAAAGTACACACACACAAAGACTAATATAATATAGCTTATGTAGACAGGAAGGTCATTCTCAAGCAATAGCATAAGGGATATGAGTTGGAAATAAAGACTAGAGCTCCTTGTCCATGGTGGACAAAGTTTTCAGAATCTCCTCCTGGAAGACAGACAGACTTACTTAAAGCCCTTAGCCCTATAACCATGCTTAGGTCCTCCGAGTCATCAGGTAACATAAAATAAAGAGAATTTCAGCTCTGAATTCACAGTTTTATGGTAGAAAGATGTCATCTAATTTAATGCCCATTTTAACTAGAAGGAAAGTCTCCGAGCAGTAGAATGATTTGCCCAATGTCACAGTTGGAATAAATAGTGTAATTCTACTCCATAGAGAAGCATTAGCAATCTCATGGTTGTGTTGAAATCAAGGCTACTTTGTGTGCAAAATATCACGGGTCCTTTCATGAAATGGGTGGTGGAGAGTAAGAAAGAAGGTAGGCTCTCGTTTCTGAAGTGGTGGGGAAAAGAGAATCAGTAACCACACGGTCAAGGTCTAGGACTGGGGGGTGCCGGCAGCCTTCTAGCGCGTAGAAGCCAAGAGGAGGAAGCTCTGTTCTCTGAAATCTGTCTGTTTATGGAAGGAAATGACACTATGGGTCAGTTAAAGTTCAAGAGCTGGGGCCAGGCTGGGTGCCCAGGCCATTGACAACTGAGATTCAGAATAAGACTAGTCTCCCCATGGCCTGGAGATGAGACAGGGCAAGGGATCAGACCCAAGGAGGAAGTGCCCAGCTAGAGATGAGAACTGGGAGAGAGAGCCATCAGTTCTTTAGGTCGGACAACGAGGTCCCTCAGGAAGTCACCTGAGTCAAGCAGTCGTGGCCAGACCTGGTCTGGGCTGGTGACTTATTCTCAAGCTCCGCCATCTACGTGAGGAGGGGTAGACACACTCAGGCTTTGCACCTGTGGTGTCCAGGACTGTGTCCAGGGTGTGAAAGGATGTGGTTGGGCGTTGATTAGGAAGGCAAGGTCCCAAAAGCAGGTGGATTAGGTGGAAATAAAGAACCAGCAGCTCTCTGTCTCTGAAAGGTCCTAGATTGACCCCCCGAAGACCTGGAATCTCAACTCGGCTTTGTCACTACTTGGTTTTTGGCCCTGGACAAATGTCTGTGTACCTAGGTTGCAGCTTCTTCTGTTTAAGGGGGAAATGATAGAGCTAATAAGGAGGGATGCTGAATCTTGGCAATTTGCCTGTTCACTCTGAGCAGATGGTCAGGTTGCTGTGGGATCAAAGGGGCTGAGACACAGGAAGCACTCACAGAGCTGGCAGGTGCTGGGCTGGTGGGAGCTGTTACCCTTCTCAGTCACCTCTTCAAGGGGGCAAACAGTCCATTTTTCCAGGTTGTTCTTCACAGGCCAATTATCCATTTTCTCCTCAGATGATCAAGTCTAGATGTGGACAAAGACCACAAAGAAAGAACCGCCTACCTAAATCCCATTTAGGCAATATCACTAACAGTGAACATTTACTGAATCCTTCCTCAGCTGTCAGGTCCCATGCTGGGTACTTTATATTCACCACCCCATCATGAAGTTTCTACCATTAGGCCCAATTTACAGATGAAGACACTGAGGCCCACAGAGCTGACAAACAAGTGGTGGGATCAGAATTTGAACTCAGGCAGCCTGTGCTTTCTAACCACCAAATCACACGGTCTTTCCTAGATAAAGCTACTAGGTCATGAACAGGTAGGAACAGAGAGTAGAGAGGAATTTTCAATGGAAGAACTGATACCTGCAGATTTTGGGAAGAGGGAGATGGAAAGAATGAAGGAGAAAAAAGGCAGTTTTTGTGGGGAAAATAGAGAAAGTAAAATTTGTGTTGGGAATAAGACTGAAATGAAGCCATCAAAGCTGGTTTTATTCATGCATCATATACTTATAAATTAAACATTCCCTGAACAGCGAGAATCAAACATGGTATCAGCCTTTAGGGGATTCACACTCTAAAAACCATTGTTCGCACACCTTCAAAATCTAGTTCAATGGCTAGAGAGGTTGCTGACAGAGGGAGTGTGGAAACTGCCGCCTAAAATAGATCCCTGGGCCAAGATAACAGAAGAATTACAGGAGGGCTTCCTCTTTTAGCTCTGTCATCACCACAGAGAGAAGCATAGAGCAGGGGTTCAGGAAAGCCCAGCTCCACTCACCCCTGTCAGGTTCCCTCCTCCAATCCCAGCCGATCAAGAAGGAACAAAAATCCATGTTCAGTTACTTGGGGGTGGACAGGGGATGTAGAATGAGATTACTGAGGACTTTTTACATTGAAAAGCCATGAAATTATTTTCAGTTTTGTTCTGTTGTAAGAGGAGCCCAAAATGAGCAACCATTTCTTGGCAGAGAGGCACTGAGTTAGTAAGTCTACTAACCTCTGCCTCATATTTTCAGGTTAGTTTTGTGAGTCTCTAGAAGGTGTTTGATGGCTTAGAGTGAATAGAGAAAGGGCCAAAACAATTACTCAAAAGTTACTGCAGGGTTATTTTTAAAGAAATAAAATCCTGACACCAGGAAAGCAAAGTTCTTAATCTTCTGAACACTGATGTAAACTACCATTGATAGAGCAAGCAGGATTAACAGAATGGCCACATTCTAGATACTTCTGGCAGCCAGAACGCCCAAAACATAACAAGGAGAAGAGCGGGAAAGTAGACTGAACGCATACCACAGCCCCCCCTCCCCCATCATCGTCAGGCCTGTATTGATGGATATGAGTTTACACCAAGGGAGAAAGTCCATCTCAAGCCAATATTGCTTTTCCTAATTATTTCCCTTCTTCCACTTACAATTTTTCCCCTATATAAAAATAGCATATTCATTGAGAAGAATTGGAAAATATAGAAAAGGTCAAAAAAGAAAGAATTTCTTATCATCTCAGTATCTCTTATCGTCTGCTCTAGAGTAAGGGGCCATTTGTCTTTTTACCAAAATTTATTCCCAGACTCTAGCATAGTAACTAGCACATAGTAGATATTCAATACAAAGCCTTTTCTCTCTGAGTCAATCCATACATTTTTGAATCTGTATTTTTAAATGAACCAATCAGTGTCCAGAAATTACATTTTAATATATATTTATATATTATCCTATATTTCAAAGCATACATTTTTTGTAAACGTGTGTATATAATTTTTTCTTATGCATTTCTTATTGTGGTAAAATACACCTAACAAAATTTATCATTAAGCATTTTAAGTGTACAATTCAGTGGCACTAAGTACATTCACAAGTTGTGCAACCCCTACCACTATCCATTTTCAGAACGTTTTCATCATCCCAAACTGAACTCTGTACCCATTAAACAATAGCACCCCATTCATTCCTCCCCATCCCTGATGACCTCAATCCTACTTTGTCTCAATGAATTTACATATTCTAAGTACCACATAATAAATAAAATCATACAGTATTTGTTCTTTTGTGTCTGACATTTCACTTTGTATAATATTTTCAATGTTCATCTATGTTGTAACATATATCAGAATTTCATTCAAGACTGACTACTAACACATTTTGTTTATCCATTCATCTATTTATTGATGGACATTTCAGCTTTTCCAGTATGTACAGTTTTGCATTTCCTTTTTTCTCTTTAAAATATTTCATGAGCGTTCTTTATTTTTTTATGTATGCATATATCATAAATATATATTTATGTGTTACAAATATATAATAAACATCATTACTATAATTATTATATATTTACCCATGTTTTTGTTTTATTTTGGGGGACACATTTTATCTGATCGATTAGCAGTCTCCCTATAGGCGTATAATAGATTCTCTAACCACTTTTCTATGTTTGGACATGTAGGCTATCTCAGGCTTTTGCCATAGTAGGTAAGGCTGTAACACCCTTGGGAATAGCCTTTGTCCAAGTGTGTGATGGATATTACTGTTTCTGAAGGATAGGTTCCTAGAAGATGCATTCATGTGGCAGTCACATTATCTAAACTTCTCTTGATGTTTTCTTTTCAATTCAAATGGCTTCCTAGAAGTGTACAGGGCTCTGCCCGTGCCTATCAAAGAGTATATTGTGCTCTCCCAATATTGAGTGATAGCATTTGAAACATCTTTGCTAATTTGACTGATTAAAAATGATTGACTTTGCCCAGCCGATGTGGCTCAGTGGTTAAGCACCAACCTATGAACCAGGAGATCACAGTTGGATTCCCAACCAGGGCACATGCCTGGGTTGTGGGCTTGATCCCTGGTGAGGGGCGTGCAGGAGGCAACCGATGAATGACTGACTCTCATCATTGATGTTTCTATCTCTCTCTCCCTCTCCCTCTCTCTCTGAAATCAATAAAAACATGTTTTTAAAAATAATGGACTTCATTTGTATTTGATGGGCTACTTGACCTCGCTCAGACATATTCTCTAATATGTGCTGTTTTCCGCAGCACCTCTCACAACCCCAGCAATAGAGGAATCAGAGGCAGAGTTGGTAAAATAGGAATTAATGAAAGAAAAGTTCTTAAGCAGAAAACTCTTTTAAATAAAAACATTTGTTGAAAAATCAGTTTTACATAAATTATTATTTCCAGCCTCAACAGTTACATTGCATGTCAAAGATTTCAAGACTATTTTAACTTTAGGACTTTATTATCAGTTCTTTAGGATTACCACTATGAACCATAATCTTTATTGAATAGATGGAAATATAAAATGTGTATGGGAACAGGATGAATTTATACAGACCTACTTTATCCTGGACCATGTTTTTGGAACAAATTTCTGATATCATTTTTGTTTTCCTTGCATTGGCTTCTTTTTCATAGAAATTCACTAAAAAATGGTTCCAGGGAAGTGGTTAATCAACAATTTGAAATAAAATAAAACTTTCAGAGTTGCATTTCGATACGACAGTACCAAATCAAGAGATGCCTTTACAAATGGGGGAGAGGAAACAGAATGACTGCAGATGGAGTGTTACAGGCAGTTAAACGAATATTTAGCTTGAAGTCATTCCTTGTTTATTATGACAAGAAAGTCTAACAAATGATAGGGAAAACAAAACTAGCCAACCAAGGCTCCGACTTAAGCACATCATAATCAGTTTACTTGAGAATGAAAACCACATCAAGTAGAGCACTGCAGTGCTCAAGCTTGGTCCATTCTAGAAGTCAACGTGGAGCATAAGGCACTAGGTAGATGTTAGAAGGTTGAGCTCTTTGAGCCTTGCTTTTATAATGGAAGAACGGATTGGTAAAATGGAGAGTATATTACAGAAAATACATATAGTATTGTAGAAGAGAAACCTGGCATATGGAAACTGAAAACTAGGTCTAGAAAGACTGTTCACACAAACCATTAAAATATGTGGCCAAAATATGAGTGAAAATGCATAGATGACATGGTCAGAGTGAAATACGTAGATCTTTCTTAATCTGACCTCTGATGGAGGATGTTTCCCTTATGGTTTCTTTTCATTTATTCTAAAATATATTTTTATTGATTTTAGAGAGAGGAAGGGAGAGGGATAGAGATAGAAACATCGACGAGAGAGAAACATCGATCTGCTGCTTACTGCACATCCCCTACAATCAAGCCCACAATCTGGCCTGTGCCCTGACTGGGAATGGAACTGGTGATCTCTTGGTTCCTGGGTCGACACTCAACCACTGAGCCACACCAGCTGAGTGCAGTCCACCAATTGAGATATGTATCTCATCCAAACACCCCCACAGAAACATTGAGATTAACGTTTGACCAAACACCTGGGAACCATGACCCAGCAAGTTTACACATAAAATTAACCATCACAACCCTCTTGACAGATAAAGTAGAGGAGCACATTATATTTTAAGAGCAGAAAATATTAATATAGCTTTGCTCTAGGCTTTTCTTTCCTCCCATCCCCTGAAAATAACAGAACAATTTGAGAACTAAAGTAGATAATGCTTTCTTCAGAAGTAGGCTCTCAGCTTAAACAAACTCAATTTTACTTTGTTTCAAGGTTAAAACGTCACATATTTAGAAAGAAATAATCTGGGAAACTTCTTTTTAAAACTCCTACTATTGTTCTAAATGCTGAATAAGCAAACTCTCTCCTGTACAATGTTGCATCATGCCCTTTAATTATAATTGCCAATGCTGCCCAAAGCAATTTTACTTTCATTGTTCTATACCACCCTTCCCAATTCATCTCAATGTGTGTTTTTCCTATGTATACAAAGGGTGTATGCAACAGATGCACATATGTGTTGTGCCTGTGGATAGCTGTACAAATGCATACATATTCATGGATGCACACAGATGTGCTCATAGGCATACAGATTCATCTCCATGCCAGTATCCATTTATAATACAGATTGGTCCACTCCCTGGCATGCATGCGAGTACACACAGGAGCAGATAATCCAGTGTCCATAGAGAAAACCTGTCCTCCACAGATTGGGGTGTCCTGGGGCTCAGTCCTGGGCTCCCTTCCCTCCTTTATCTGCTTTCTTTCCCAAGGTGATCCCATGTAGTCCCATGGCTTTGAATACCATCTATATATTGTGACTCAAAACTTGTCTCCCCAGCCCCTTGCTCTCCCGTAGGAGAGAAAAGCCTGGAGCAGAGCTATGGTAATATTCCCTGCTGGCCAGCGCTGTGGCTGGTGCTAAACTGCTGATGCTGTTGCTCCCACAGGGGGCGGAGGAGGAACCCCCCTCCCTTGGGTGCTCGTTGTACAGTCGCTTATTTATTCGGTTACTTCTCCATTCCCTTGACTCTGAGCTTGGAATTCTCCCAGCTCTCCTGACTCCATAGTACCTTCTCCTGCATGTGTTTTGGATTAAAAATCTCAGGTTTGATTCCCGGGTGAAGGGCAGGTACCTGGGTTGCAGGTTTGATCCCCAGCCCCTGTTGGGGCATGTGCGGGAGACAACCAATCGATGTGTCTCTCTCTCTCACATCCATGTTTCTCTTTCTCTCTTTAAAAAAAAAAAAGCAATGGTAAAAATATCCTCAGGCAAGGATTAACAACAACAACAAAAGAAAATGGTGTGTTAATTTATACTCCCATTATCAGGGACCCCTTTTCCTACCATTGCTTTTTAGGGTATTATTCTTTGAAATATTTGTCAATTATATGAGTGAAAAGGTTATAACTTACACTTTTCACATTTTTACTCGGGTCCAATTTATCAAGCTGTTAAAGAAGCAACAAGAAAAATGGAACCTGGTGCCTCTACTTTTTTCTGGGGTGCCTTGTTCAGTGGCGGATTTCACCCAACAGCTTCTACCAAGTGTCCTTAGGGACCCAAGCGCCTGGGCAACAAGGCACTGACAAGGCTGAGGAATCGGAGCCTGTTTCCCAAGACTTTGCTCCTCTCATGGAAAGCAGGGTCTTTCACAAGCAGCAGAGTGGTGTCCTAATGCTGAAGAAATACAGCTCTTTCCAACCGAGTTCGCCTAATGACGAAAGACCTTTGCTACCAGGCATGTGCTGGAGTAGAAATCAGAATGTGAAGTTGCCAACTACATGCAAAGCAGTTCCAATAGCAAGAGCCCTTCGCTTTCTGGACCAAAGATCAATCCAGATCCTATCACCACACATCCCCTCGAAAAACTTAGTGGAAACCGTCTAACTCAGAGGTGATGAAAAGCTTCTCTTGCAGTGCCTGCAGTTTGGGTGTGTGGTTTATTCTTGAAATCTGTGTCACTGATACTACGTGGTGGGGGCTCTGGCTACCTCGTTGTCTGGGATGCACCCAGTTTGCCGGGTCAGTGGCACAGTAGACCGAAGGCTTTTGGGGATTGTGGAGGATCACAAACAAGAGCCTACAGTGGCTACAAAAGCATAAAGCGGCATTTTATCATGCAGTCGATGAAGTGCTTGGATTTTCCCCATAAAAACAGAAATTGTTATTCTGCACATGGCCATCTTTTTCTTTAAAAAGGGAGAAAAGTTTCTTTTTTTTTCTTCAGAGAGCGAGAAGAAGAGAGAGGGATAGAGAGATAGAAACATCGATGAGAGAGAAACATCGACTGGCCGCCTCTCACACATCCCCACCAGGTTTCAAGCCTGCAATCCGGGCATGTGCCCTGACTGGGAATCGAACCAGCAACCTCCTGGTTCATGTACTCCTGCAGAGGAGTGAATGCTTTTGGAAATTAAGCATTTGTAGGGGGTAAGGAAGTGAGGACAAAATGCTGAGGAAATTCAGAAACCAAACCCATTGAAGGGTGGAAAAAGTCTGGCAAAACACTCAAACTATGACAAAGCACTTCCCTTGTGCCAAACCGCACCTCAGCCCCAGCGTTCAGCTGTGTCCACTCCAGGATGTCCTCCTCCCCTGCCCAGTGTGTGGCCTCAGCGAATGCCCTCGCGTCTGGCCCTCCGACAGCCCAGGAGGGACAGCCCTTCACAAGACAGGACCGTGCTGTGTCGAGAGCCGTGAGAGACCCCAGAATGTGCCCAGGACGAACTCTACACAGCAGATTCAGGGCAGCCCAGCTACCCCGCGGGCTACCCACCCAGGGGCCTCTCCAGCCCCCTCTCCTTGGGCTGCTCCTCCCCCGGAGCAGTAGTTCTTGACACATAGAACATAGATTTCCAGATGAAATACAGGATGTCCGGGATTTCCAGGGGTGGGAGACATTAGTGGGGACACAGCTAAAACGAAATTAGTTATGAGTTGATGCGTTAAATCCACTGATGGACACCTGAGGTTATTTTGCTATTCTGTCTACTTTCATCTATTTCTTTTTAATTAGAATTTTTCAACTACAGTTGATATACAGTGTTATATTAGTATCAGATATACAATACAGTGATTAGAAACTTATTCACTTACGAAGTGATCCCTCAGTTAAGTCTAGTATGCATCTGACACCCTATGTAGTTGTTACAACATCACTGATTATAGTTCCTTACTGTCACCTATGTGAAAATTTTCATAATATGTTTTAAAAATCATGAGACAGTAACACCAAAGAACATATACGCACAATCCATGAATACAAGCAATAGCATGGGAAAGGCCTACGGTGAGGTGAGGCAGGGGTTGGTTGGAGGGGGGCAAAAAGGGAGAAAAATGGGAAACATCTCTAATACTGTCAACAGTAAAATAACTAACAAATAAACAAATGTCAAAAAAAACCATGAGACCGTAAATGAACAATAACAGAAAAAGCAATCTCTAGAAATCAGGATGAGAGGAGCGAGGCGGGTCCTTCGGAGCCCTGGTGTGCCCTGCCCAGGGCTTCTGGTCAGAAACGATGGACAGCAGTGACAAGGATCCGCCACCACAATGACGTGAGACTGGTGTGGAGAAACTTGGAGGACAATTAGGCAAAACAGGAATCGGCCCTTTAACAAGCACTTCGGATGCCTCAGACCAGTGTTTCTCAACCTTCCGGCCCTTTAAATACAGTTCCTCATGTTGTGACCCAACCATAACATTATTTTCGTTGCTACTTCATAACTGTCATGTTGCTACTGTTATGAATCATAATGTAAATATCTGATATGCAGGATGGTCTTAGGCGGCCCCTGTGAAAGGGTCGTTCGACCGCCAAAGGGGTCGCGACCCACAGGTTGAGAACCACTGCCTCAGACGCAGGGGGCCCAAAGACCACAGCTTGAACAAGTCTTCACTAACGCATTAGCCTGGTTTTTAGCTTCCAACTGGGCTCACTTCCTTTATTCCAGCGAGGCCACTCTAACAGTAGGCTGTGGGCAATGAACTCGGCTCACCTCCTTAGCCGCAACGGTTTGAGAAGGGTGATGATGCGTAACTACTTCCCAAATGCCACATACCTAACCACCGCACCCCAACACAAACATTAACAGGCAATCCCCCCGACTTCTAGTGCTCTTCCCCATGCACCAGGCCACAGAAGCACCACTGTGTAGCGACACCTTGCTGGGAGACTTAAGAGAAATACTGCTCACTGCTGAGAGAAAGAAAGATAGTAAAATACTGTCATTTCTGAGTATGGATGAAAGCATTTGATTTAAAGAACTTTCCTAAAAACTTACATCACTTATTGGAACAAAATATTACCATGTGAGGGTTTTTTGGGCAGGCCCAGGGAGCCAGGTTGGGTTCAGGAAAGAGGCTACGTGCCCTGTTATTTTCTCCTTCACAGTTATCATATTTCCCAGGCCTTTTATCTGAAATTGTAAGCTTGTTAAAGCAGAACATCATCTGACTTGTATCTCTAGGGCAGTGATGGCGAACCTTTTGAGCTCGGCGTGTCAGCATTTTGAAAAACCCTAACTTAACTCTGGTGCCGTGTCACATATAGAAATTTTTTGATATTTGCAACCATAGTAAAACAAAGATTTATATTTTTGATATTTATTTTATATATTTAAATGCCATTTAAGAAAGAAAAATCAACCAAAAAGGTTCGCCATCACTGCTCTAGGGTCTCTCGCCTGGGAAGGAGCAGGTTATGTCGAATGAACCTCTCGGGTTGAGTGGATGCGTCCACAGGTAACCTCTCATGCCCCTACTTCCAGCTTAAGTAACAGCCGTGTCATGTCCAGACCAACGTGTCACAATCTCCCCCAAAACACTCCCACCCCTGGGCAGTGAGTGCTTGAACGTGGGTTGCTCAACGCTTTCCTGATTGCAGACTGCGGGTGCAGGTTTCGGAGGAGGACAAGCCTGTTTCCAAATCTGGCTCTCTCAGAGCCGCGGCTCCCACAGGACACGAGCTTGCTGTTTGGAGGTACTTTTTGCAAAACCCGTCATTATTTATAGCAGTTGACACAGCTGACACGCACTTCTGCTGGGACCGAAGCAGCAGAGCCCGCGGGAAGCTTGCCAGCTGGGCATCACTCGGGGCCACTCTGCACAATCTATTCCCTGACAGACCGAAATGTTCTTCCTCTGGCCTGCTTCCTTCCCATTTCCTGTCCCATGTCTGCTTTCTAATTGAACGTAAGAGGCTACACTTAGCTGTATTTAGTCGCCAATGCGGAGGGCTCTGCCTTACACAGGCCCTGACTCATCTCCCCATTCATTCCACCCATGACATCAGCCCAAGCTAGAAATAAATGCTGCCAAAAGCCAGCTTGGGGGGGGGAGGGGGGAGGCATACGAAGTGTTTTAATCATTTAGTTGGGCTCTGCAAAGTAATAGTTCTTTTGATAGTGTTTTCACGGTTTAATCAAATGTCCTCTCCTCTTGCCTTCTGCCGCGGTCAGAGCTCTGAGAATGGCTCAGAACAAGGAGGGCTAACTGGCGCTGTGGACAAGACCCGCTCCAAAAATTCCCTTTGCAGGTGACGCTGTGGAGGCCTGGATGGCGGAATGGTCAGCCCACAGCAGAGGGCCAGGATGTAGAGGGGGAACCAACATGCTGGTCTGCGGTGCCCACCAAGCCTTGGGCAGCTCTCCTGCTCCTCGGCGTCAGGCCCACGTCCTACCTTGTTGACCCCAGGCCCTCTCCACACCCCCGTCAGCAGCTGGGAGCTGAGGGCTGCGTTTCCCACTTTCTGCCCATAGTAGGCTGACTGCCTGGCCAAGAGAAGGCATCCCATCCGTGTTAATACTCCAGGGCTGTTAGGGACAAAGAACTACACACTGGGTGGCTGAAACAGAAAACTGTAGTCTCGCGGTTCTTTCCGGAAGCTAGAAGTTCAAGATGAATAGGAGTCTGCAGGGCTGGTTCCTCTGGGGCTGAGGGAGAATCTGGTGGCCCAGCAGCCCCTGGGCTATGGCAGCACAACTCCCCTCTCCACTCCCATCTCACAGGGCTGGCTCACCTCTGTGTCTTTACACCAACTCTCCCCTCTGTGCCTGTCTGTCTCCATGTCCAAATGTCCCCTTTGTGTAAGGACACCAGTCTATTAGATTAGGGCCATCCTAATGACCTTATTTTAACGTTATTAGCTCTCTAAGAAACCTATTTCCAAATAAGGTCACATTCTGAGGTCCTTGTGGGGGTGGGGAGGGGCGGAGGCTGTGCGGGGTTGAGGGAAGCACAGCACAGGCCTTGAAGGACATCGTTAACAACGATGGCCTCTCACTGACAGAGATGGCAGCCAACCATGGGTTTTGAGTAAAGAAGTGAGGAGATCCGACTTGCATAACAGATCGAGGGCAGCAAGGGTGTGTGCAGGGAGGTCAGCCAGGAGGCCGCACTGGTGATCCAGGCAGGAGGTGAGGGGCCTGAACTAGGGTGGTGAGTGGATGTGGCGAGAAGGGTTTAAATTCTAGAAATGATCAAGAATGACGTCAAGATTTTGGGCCTGAGCAAGTGGAAGGATGCATTTGCATCAACAAAAATGTGAAAGACTGGGATTTAGGGGGTGGGTGGGGGTGGAGATCAAGAGCTCAGCTTGAAACAAGATGCTTATGAGGCAGCCAAGTGGAGATGCCTGAGGGCTGGCAAGCCGTGTGCCCACAGGACAGAACAGACACATCCTAGGCCCTCAAAGCCCTGCATCTCTCGGTTCCCCGCCTTCCCAACATGGACCACAGGGTCCCTCCTCCCTCTGCACACTTAGCCCTGCCCCAGGACTTCGGTGTGCTTCCTCTTTCTTGGAATCTCATCGCAACTCACTTTTTTCCTGTTGGAATTCAAACCACCCTTCAGTTTTCATTTATTTGTTCAACAGACATGGACTGAGCCAGACACTGGACACTGTGTGGGCTGAAGAGGGTGGGCGTCCCTGAGCCTCCTGCCTCTTGGGAGCCCTTTCCTTCATCCACACTCCTCTCCTCTGAGCTCAACTGCAGGCTGAGCCCTCGCTGCCTGGAGCTCTCCGTCTGGCTTCATGTCATATACAGCACTACCTGCCATCTAATACTTGGGGTGACTATCCTGCTCCCTAATGGAGACGCCAGCTGTCCACACTGAGCACTTGGTGGTACACGTTCAGTGACTCCCTGTGGGATTGCACCCATGGCTCTGGCTCATTTGTTTGTCTAACAGAATCTCAGTCTCTGAGTGCACCCCCAGACCCATCCCAAACTCCCCGCCTCCCTCTCCAGGGATCTCCCAGATTGGTAAAGGAACAGGAGGGAGGAGGGGAAAGAGAAGACATAAAGGAAGGTTTAAGTTGTCAGTATGGTACTCTTGGCCTTAACCGAATGGGCTGTAAGCCTTTGATTCTTTAGCTCCAACACACAGATGAGCACTTCTCTGAGGAGGAGGTCTGTGGTTCCATGAAAACAGCTTGGGCTTTGCTCTCTAGCAAACTTGAGCTTGACTTCTTGGCTCTGCTGCCTGCTAGCTGGCAACATTAAGCAAATTTAATTCCTATCACCCTCATTTTACTCATCTCTATAATGACTCACTCTTCAAGGTTTTTGTGAGAATTAATATACATACAGGGTGTCCCAAAAATGTATACACATAATGTCCATAGATTCTATTACATTTTGAAAATGAAATGTATTTTAATAAACACTGCCTTTATAATTAGTCAAAGTGTGTACGCATTTTTGGGACACCCTGTATGTGGCACATAGTGCAGTGCCAGACATATAGAACCTGGCTGGGAAATCCATGCCCTCTCTCATGAAAGGCCCATGGGGACTTTCTCTGATTCCTGTGTGGACCATCACAATTCTAGTCCTGCAGTTCCTTGTCCACTGGCTTCATCAACTCCAGAGGACAATGTCCTGAGAACTCTCAGAAGTGAGTCCAGCTTGAGCTACCTGCCCACAGGGGTGGCTGCCTGCCATGTCCCCAGGAGTCCTGGGGATGAGAGAGTCTGTAATGGGAGAGTCACCAAGGAGCCAGGGGGCTCCATGGGAAGCCCAGTCACCCTCTTCTCTTGGATCTCGATGGCTTCCCTCACTCCTAGTTTGCTATGACTTGATCCCACTAATTTTACTGGATAGTGAGAGGGATTTTAGCCTCTCTCTACTGCTCTCAGATTGGGTGCGATTGGACATTAGGTGAGGTGTTGCTAAAGGACCAGCCACCAAGCTCCTGAGGGACAGTGGAGTTGTTCACCAGGCTTGGTCTACACTGGGCAAATCAAGTGGAATGTTTACCCCTCAACTCAGCCAAGAATATCTGAGGGGCTGAGGAAGAAGGAAGGGTTGTGGGCTTTGATCACAGGAGAAGATTCTCTGCAACGCCCTCCCATGGACTTGCAAAGACATAATTCTACTGAATCTCTTCCCTCTCTTGGGTACGTAGCAGCCAGATCATAGATGAGGACACTGGCCAGAGCAACTGCAGTAGCAGAGTTGTGCTTAGAAGCCAGGTTTTCTGACTCTGAGACCAGTATCCCCGCCCCCCCCGCCCCCCCCCCCCCACCTCTCTCCTGCCTTGGAGATGGGTCTCAACCCTCCTTGTCCTGCACGAGTTTTCGCAACAATTATCTCTCTGACTGAATCCTACATTTTATGCTCTGCTTGACTTTTTAAAGGATGACCTATGTCACACGTACTTGAGTGCCTATTTTCCTAGAGTTTGTGAAGAATTGGGAGCCTGGCCCAGGAGAACCTGTCTGCGGCTGTGGCTTTCCTTTGCCTGAGTTCTCCAACATGCAATGGCCAAATCTGGGTAAACACAACTGCTTTCCCCTAATTAGCAGGAGCCAGTCAAAGCCTTCTCCCTCTTTAGCCTTTCTTTCATTTGCATTTTTTAGGTTCAAGGGTGGAAAGTCCCCCGATATGCAGAATTTGTAACAGGTAAATATTTAAGAGAAAAGAACACTGGGCTAAAAGTCAGTGTGAAGTTCGGCCTGGTCAGCAGCAGCCTTCACCTTTGTCCCCGCACCATCTCCTCTAAACATCCCAAACCTGCAGGCCCAACCTCAGTCCAGCCTTGGGGGCCAGTCCTGCCCTCAGCCCGGTGGTTTTAGCCCAACACGCTTCTCTAGCCCCTGCCTTGTATGCTCTTGCTTCACTCCCCAAATTATTCCCATGTTTGACCCAATCGCTGGGTTCTGCCCTGGTTCTGAAACTTGAATATCTAGTTTTGTCTGTTGCCAACCTCTTCAGTGCCAGAGGGGCTGAATCTCTAACTTTCTAGTGCTGGGCACCCTCCCAGGGACAGGCAGTTCCAGACTAGGGGCCAGTGCCTGCGCCCGGCTGCCAGGGCACCATGCCATCACTTGGAGAGAGGTATGGTAAAGCATACAGGGGCAGGGAATGTAGCCACCCAAAGGGAAGGAGTTCTGCCTGGAATGCCTGAGGGTTCAGGATTTAAACCTACTCTGTCGATCACAGGGCATGGATTGTGTAATGTTTCCCAATAACTAACAGTAATCGCTAATATCTGTCTGATGGGAGTTCTACCTTTGGTTGCCAAAGAATACATTAAATCCTCTTGGGTATTTGAATAATGGAGTAGATAGTTTGGGTTGCTCAGGTGAACACAAAGTGTATTTTTATCCTGAACAGGGCAATTAGAAGTTCTGACTTTGAAACACCAACAAATTCCTTCTCTGCTTGAATTAGCCCATCGATTGGTTAAATAACAAATATTTATTAAATTCCTGCAATGGAACCTTTGCCTTCTCTGTTTAATAACCCTTGATGAATTCTCTAATATCCAGTCAAAGAAAATATGTCCTCTACCCAATCATCTTAGATCGTGTTTATTTTTCCATTTTATTTTTGGACTACCTAAAGGTGTTCTTTTTGTTGTTGTTCATTTCCTCCCCACCTCCACCCCCAAGAGATGGATTGGTCAATCCTATGTCTCTTTCCAGGTCTAAGTTCTATAACCTTAGGCCAGAAAAATAAAATTAGATTTCCATGTTATAAAAGGCAGACTCACGAGTTCGGAATACCCTAGTCCAGTGGTTCCCAAATCTGGTTGTGTACCAAAACCACATGAAGTACAAATAGATATGTAATCGAATGGAAGCCAGTGTGCCATTAATGCACACAATTTCAACTGGGAACCGCTGGCTTCCTCTCGGAGGCAAGGAAATTAAAAGTCACACAATTTGTGGCTGTTGGACACAACCTTCTCCCAATCACAGTCCTGTTTCCATTCTCCTGAAGCTTCCGTTACATTCAATAACCTCCAGGATTAAAGAGATAAATATCTCTCAGTGAAATTGTAGGTGGATTTTTGGACGTATCTATATTATTTCTTTCCCCTAGAGCCCCACTGTCCAGGAATATACTGGGTCTCAAATCCCTTAATAGCGAAGTGTTTATTACAAGTAGCCAGTAGCACATAGCTAGCCCTGTACTAATTACTACCGGAGACAAGCCACAGAGCCTCAGTTCCATCCCTTGGGGAGCTTGTTGACTCAATCATTCAGCATCTACTGAAGGCTCACCATGTACATGGCTCTATGCTAGGCTCTCTGGGGGTATAATTCCTTTTACATTGTTCCAGAGGAACTTGCAGTCTAATTGAAGAGAGGGTGTGAAAACATAGAAAAGGCAATGAAACCCACCTGTGCATTCCTAAGTTCTCTTCTTGGGGTGTATTACTTTGGGCAGGTTAACTGCTGTAACACACACACACACTCCCAACTGTTCCATAGAAATTTCTGGTAGGTGGGCAGCTATCCCCCGGCTGTGGTTCTGGCTCTCGGTCTCTTTTCCATCTTTTAGCTGCCATCTTCCACCACCACTCTCCACACAGCGCCAGCTAGCTCTGGGCAGCACTTTAAAATGATTAAATCATAAAGCCAGATTGCTACCTGGCTCTCTCCTCACTGAGCCCTGTTATAAAAGGAGTCTGCTGTCCAGAGCCTCTTTAACCAGTAGGGGGCTCTGGCTGAGTCGTCCCCCGCCCCCAGTATTGGAAGCTCCATAGGACCTCCCCACACACATTCTCTGCATGAGCTTTCCCTCTGGTCTCCTTCTTTACTTCTATTTTCCCTTTTCTCTGATTTGGTCTTCCATCACTTCCTTCCTCCCTTCCTCCTAAAAAAAAACAACTTATCAGCGTATAAATTAGGGTAAACCCCGAATTCTAAATCTGTAAGAACATAAATGCTGTTATTTTCATCCCCAAGCCTTTCCTAATAAAGCACGAGATGCCTACGTAAATGCATGAAAGGAAGCACACGACTGCTGCACCCAGAGAGGGGACCACGGCGCCCCGTGCCTCTCTGCTGTGATGCTGTCTCACCTGACAGCAGAGATCAAGAACACTGGGTTCTCTTCCCAGCCGGTGCGGTGACAGCCTCCTACCCAGCTCCCCGCCCAGGGAACCACAGGGACAGGTCTCGAACGGGTTCTCCTTTGTGGCCAGGTGAGGGGATCCAGCCTAATCAACAGATTTCCTTCAACACCAACAACAACAAAAACCTTCCCCCAAAGGAAGTGGAGTTGGGAGGGGCAGAGAGGAGATCATTGAGAAGACAGATTCAGCACATTTTTAGAGATCTTGTAGTAGCAGGAAAAAAATGGTCACTGTGAGTATGGGCACAGCCACTCCTACATAGATACAGCATATATATAATTTTTTTATTGACTTCAGAGAGGGAGGGAGAGATAGATAGAAACATCAATGATGAGAGAGGGTTATTGATCGGCTGCCTCCTGCACATCCCACACTGGGGATTGAGCCCGCAACCCAGGCATGTGCCCTGATTAGGAATCAAACTGTGACCTCCTGATTCATAGCTTGATGCTCAACCACGGAGCCACGCCGGCCAGGCGCCACTTCTACTTGTCTAGTGACCAGGTTCCACCCTCTCCTCCCTGGCACTGGGTGGGCAGAGAATTGGCGGAGCACGTTTTCTGAAGGTTCTTTTTGGCTCTTCCAGGGGTCTTCTTTGACCCTGAGAGAGGCGACCATCAAGGTTGAGTATAAGATGACCCCGGATTCTCTGGCCAGATATATACACATAGACCTCTTGGAAAACAGTATACACACATATGTGTATATTTTGCTTTAATACGTACATATAAGGTGTTTTTTTCTAGTTATGCAATATATGCTTACTGTAACAACAAAAATTCATGGAAATTTTTAAAAAGACAAATTCATTTCTCACCCCATCTCTCAAAGGCAAATTATACTTTATACATCTCTTTCCTGCTTTCACATATATATGTATATGTATTTGTATATATAATATGTATGTATATATGTCACATAATTGGGTTTATATTATCTATGCCACTTTATAGTCTTTTTTGGATGCAACATTATATCATGAGATTTTTGCCCATCTCACTGAAAAAGCTTTAAGGACATGATCACTAAAAGCTGTTACGAATAGACCACGATTTCCCAATCATTTCATATTACTGAGCACTTGAGTTGTTCCACTTCGGGGTGTAATGTAAGGCAGAGTGACGTTGGCCTGCGTGTCCGTTGCTAAGCTCCCAAGCACATCCAAAAGGAGGCGTGAGCCTGGATGCCTGCTCATCCCCATAGAGACAGCCGAGGATGCATCTGCTCCCAGATGCTCAGAATCAGCAGGTGCGTCTGGTTCGGCCCGTTTAAAGGATGTCGTATCTCACTGCCTCTAGAGAAGGGCCCTGTTAAAAAGGCTTGACTGCGTGGCGGAAGGAAGTTTTTATACCGGCTGGAGACACCAGGAGCCAGCAGTGATGGGGCAGGAGAGGAGAGAGACCCCCAGAGCCATCAGAGGTCGGGGGGCTGGGCTATGTGAGCAGCCGTGGCCAGCGGGATGACGGTGCACCAGGGACCAGCCTGTTCCTCATGAAAGGCCCACACCTGTCCCCACCACACAACCTTCTCCTAAGAAGTTGGCCAAAGGATATGGCTTCATTTCAGTGGCTAAATTTTGAGCCAGGTGACCTTGATAAAAACTAAACATCCTTCAGTTCTCTTCCCTTTATCCATTCAAACAAATAAAAACACAACACAGTAACATCAAATAAGGTACATTAAAGGTCTAAGCTGGTCTCTCCTACAAGAAGCATGGCCTCTATCACCCCCTCACCATCTCTGTCATCGAAGTCACTGTGGCCTGGACACTACCCTTGTACCTTGTAGTCACCGCCAGACACAGCGTTTCCTCTACATTCTCATCCTCACGTGGTCGCGTCATTTCTCTGGAAGATAAAGTGATGCTCCTGCTCATTTGTGGGTTTGGACAAACAACCCCAGGGGAGAGACATGCTGTTCATAAAGGGGGGATGTACTTCTTCTCTCAAGGCCCCTGCAGACAGATGGCCCGCTGTGGACAGCCTGGAGGAGGCCCCAGGAAGCAGGGAGCCACACGAGGGATAGTCGGTGGGCAGAGCCTTTGGACACGCTGTGGGCACTCTGCTCCCTCTGGTCTCAGCACAGTGTCGCATGCCACAGTGTCGGCAGTTCTGTCCTCAGAAAAGATAAAGAACAGGGTGTTTTTTTTTTTAATGTTTACTGAACTTATTGGGGTGACATTGGTTAATAAAATTATATAGGTTTCATGCACTGGCCAGATAGCTCAGTTGGTTAGAGCATTGTCCCAATATGCCGAGATTGTGGGTTCGATCCCTGGTTAGAGCACATACAAGAATCAACCAATGAATGCATAAGTGGAACAATCAATGTTTCTCTCTTTCTCAAATAAATAAATAAAAATTTAAAAGTATATAGGTTTCAGGTGCATAATTCTAGTAATGCCTCATCTGTATATTGTATTGTGTGTTCACCACCCCAAGTCAAGTCTCCTTCCACCACCATTTACTCCCCTTTTCTTCTGGACATCACCATACTGTTGTCTAAGCCCATGAGCCCTTTTTTCTTTCTCTGCTTAATCCCTTCACCCGATGAGGAACAGTTTTCTGTAATGAAGGAGGCCCCAGGGAACCAGCGGTGCCTATGTTTTACAAGAGAGGAAAGAGCACAGAGGGCCTGATTTCTTCCCAGAATCTCATTGCTCTGTATGTGCTGGCATGAGACCCTGCCCACAGCAGATCTGGCTAAGTTGTAGGCAGTTTCTAGAAAGTCCAGGGTACAGTCAGTGTGCTGATCTGCTAGGTCCCAGGCTGGTGCCAGCATGGGGCCTCTCTTCTCCGAATTCTCAAACTGGATTGCCAGCCAGGGCCAGGAAGCTTGCCAAAGGGGTCACAGGAACAAGCAATGCATGCAGTTGCTATAAGCCTGTGCACTGAGCCCACTTGGCAAGTACACCAGGGACCGTTCTGTGCCACTATCAGGGACCCCTGCTTGGATCTGGGCTCCAGAGAGCATGGCTTTCATGTGTGTTTCAGCATCATACCTTCTGTAACCACTGGGCTGCCAGGTACTGGTGTTCCAGTGAAGTTGCCCCAATGTCTTAAAAATGTTTTATTCCTCATTCTAAAGATGGGGACTATGGTTATCAGAACAAGAAATGTATCAAATAAGAGAAGATATGAGGGAAGTTCCTCATGGACTGTGTGACTACTGACCGCAGAACTTTTATTTGCTCATTGTTTTGTTTATAGAAATGTGTGTGTGTGTGTGTGTGTGTGTGTGTGTGTGTGTGTGTGTGTGTGTGTGTAAGGCAGAGCATGCAAAGGTGACTTCTTTCTACCACGAGTATCTCACACAGTTTACCAGTTTACGTGGGGCCACAAGACTTTGAGTAAACAAAAGATTGAGAATAGAGCTACCATACAACCCAGCAATCCCTCTCCCCTGGGCATATACATGAAAATCTCAAAATCATTTCTTTGCAAAGATATATACAACCCTATGTTCACTGCAGCATTATTCACGGTGGCCAAGACATGGAAACAACCAAAGTCCCGAGATAGCGAACTGGATAAAGAAGATGTGGCACATATACACATGGAATACTACTCAGCCATAAGAAAGGATGAAATAGCGCCATTTGCAACAATATGGATAGACCTTGAGAATATTATGCTAAGTGAAATAAGTCAGTCAGAAAAAGCTAAGAACCATATAATTTCACTCATAGGTGGGATATAAAACTGAAACTCATGAACACAACAGCAGTGTGGTGGTTGCCAGAGGGAAGGGGGAGAAGGGGGTCCTTAATATATGGTGACAGGAGAAGATTTGACTTTGGGAGGTGAGCACATGGTACAATATACAGATCTTGTAACATAGAAACCCACACCTGAAACCTATATGTTCATGTTGACCAATGCTACCCCAATCAATTTAATAAAAAATAAATGAAATAAAATAAAATAAAATAAAAAGGAAGACTCTGAGTAGATAAATATGTGGCTGGCTGGACTCACGCACTGCCTGAGGCACATGGTTGGTTTGGGCAGATTTAGGTTAACTGGACCCTCTCAGTCCACGTGTAGGCAGTGAGGGTGCAGGGGGAGTCCAGGAAAGGCCGAAGGAGAAATTCTAAGAAGAGAAACCAAGGGGAGCACAGCTGCCCGAGGGATGGAAATCTGGGAGAAGGGGTAGGTTAAGAAGACGTTTAACAGGCCTTAGTGATCTGTGGTATAACTCCCTTTCCATGTGCCCAAGAAGCTTCCATTAAAAGGCCATGTCTATCGCTGTCACAAGGGTATACACAAGGGGAGAGGGGCCACCGTTACCGTGGGGAGTCGGGGAAGACTCCACTCAGGAAGCAGCGTGCAAAACTGAACTGGAAGGATGGGCGGGGATTATCTGGAAAGAAAAAGATGGGAGGGCAGGGCTCTCAAAAGCAAGCCCAGGAGAGGCACTGGCGATGAGTTTTCCAGTGACCTGAGGGGAAATGGGGAAGATAAGGGTAAGGGAGCACGTTTTTCAGAAAGCGAGGTTTATTCCACTGAAAGCAGCTTTGTTTTGAGATGACATACTTTCGACTGCTGAAGTGTTGCAGTTTTTCTTTCTCTTGTGAAATCAAGGTGATAATAGATGGCATTACTATAATTTATAGTCTCTCTTACGTGGCCTAATGCAACAACACACATCGCCCACGTTGAAGAAACGGTCGGCAAGCTGTGGCGTGCATTCCAGGCTGAGGAAGGCAAAGGCCATCCTCAGGGCAGGCCAGGGTCCGTGGGGAACTGGGAGGAGGCCGTGCGTGGCAGAAGCTGGGACGGAGCAGGACGGAGCAGTGCTTTAGGGTCCGATGGGGAGCCCTTTTTTAAAAAATATATTTTATTGATGTTTTACAGAGAGGAAGGGAGAGGGATAGAGAGTTAGAAACATCCATCAGCTGCCTCCTGCACACCCCCTACTGGGGATGTGCCCGCAAGCAAGGTACATGCCCTTGACCGGAATCGAACCTGGGACGCTTCAGTCCACAGGCTGACACTCTAGCCACTGAGCCAAACTGGTCAGGGCAGATGGGGAGCCCTTTTGTCAGGAGTTCTGACTTCATCCTTTAGAGAGCAGGGCTTTCCGAGTGGAGGGGAAAGTAGGCTGCGTTTGTTTTGTGGGAAGTGAAACAGACTGGAGAAGAAAGAGACCAGAAGACCAGTGCTAAGACCAGGTGCTAATTAAGACCAGGGGCAGCGGGCAGGAGGACACAGAGCTCAAGAGACCGTTCTACGACATAACTGGCCTCAGAGACACGCGGCGGACGAGGAAAGTGCTTTAGGGCACCAGCGACTTGGATGCAGCAGGTGTATCCAAGGGGATCTGAGGATGTTGCAAAGCTGAGTCGCCAAGACTGTGAACAGCCTACAACCCTTTAGGCTCACAAATCTCATCTTCCGAACCGACCTGCACTGTCCCCTGCACTGGGGTTCCCACAGGCATTGGGGCCATTGGCCGGATTTTCACCTGGCACTTTTGAGATACGAGATGACGGATTGAAAAGACTCCCGCAGCCAGGGCATCTAAGGGAGCAGATGGACTTGCAGTGCGAATGCCGCTGACATGAAACTGACACTGGCCTGTGAGAGGCTGGAGAGGGCTGAACCCGGAGGAGCGTAGAGATGCCACAAACTGGAGCTCAGGGCCCAAGGGGCGGCTGCTCAGACACCCGCCTGCTGTGGCCATGAAGCCAGATTTGATTTTTTTGAATGAAGCTAAAAATCTGGATTTTTATTGTCAGTCAATTCAAGTTTCAAAACAACCACAACACTATGGGTGTCAAAATCCATTTGGTTTGCAAGCTGAAATTGTTCCGCTGACCTCTAGCCTGAGGCTATCAGCTCATATAGCCACAACAAGCCCTCACACAGGAAGAACGAAAGAAGAATGAGATCCATGTAGTCATACCGGTGATATTGGAACCGTCGGGGGGTGGGGGTGGGGGGACTATGAAATATTTTTTAATTCACAATTAGCAAACGCAGCAATCCTGAGTCTCCGCTTCTATTCCCAGAGGATGGCATGGCATGTTTGGGGAACTGTACTTGTGACCTCCAAGCAATGCTCTGCTCTTGTCACATCTGCTTTTCACAGCTGCCTTTATAAAGGAAGAGCCTGTGTTCTCAGCCTCACATGACTAATGTGGAAACTGAGGCAGGATGAGGTCGTTTCCCTAAAATCCCTGAGTATGGTGGCTGCAGAGGGAGTTGAGAGCCCCTCCCCTCCACGGCACCAAGCATCCGCCTGCTGGGCCAGCTCAGCTGCACTCCCCTGGTTTCCGGGGACAACCCTAGGAGCCAGGAGTGTTGGACTGTGTCAGGGAAAAGCAACAGTGACCCGCTGCTCAGCCAGTCACACCAGCTTGGCTCTGGACTGGTCTGTGTTACACAGGCTTCCAGCATGGCCTCTTGTGTCCAGGCTGTAGCTGTGACTGCTGTCAGGGGCGGCTCAGCCACAGAAAACCACCCTACAGACGCTGCCTGCTGTCCTCACCTCTTGTCTACTTGGAGCCCTGTCTGTGAGGTTGCCAGGGCAACCAGCAGTCCTCTGTGAACTGCGCGGCCTTTTGGTGAATACACAGACGACTTGCATCCACAGCTTATGACCTGACCTTTCACACAAGCCCCAGCAGAATTTTCAGGTGCCCGGCGGAAGAGGGTTGTTTGCACCTCACAAACCAACAAACAGCCCAGAGGCCAGAACAGAGCAGAACACGTGGGGAGGATGAAGCCCACGATCCCACCCGAAAAGTGACTGCGGCGGTGTGCTTCCTGGGAGCCAATCTCTCACAGTTTGTGTCTGCCTTGCCCAAAGACTCCCTCTGGGACACGGATTTCATTGAGGCATGCCTTCAACCACGCCAGCTGGGATCCTAGCTCTTTTCCTCTTTAAAGGCCAAGTGTGCTCCAATGAATGCTCTGGGCGGTCGTGCTAAACAAAGCAGGGGTCACAGAAAGCAAACAACTGGAAGAGCAGGGCGTGTGCTCCTCGGATGGGGCTGTGGCCAGCGGGTTAGCCCGAGCCCTGACTGGACCTGGTGCTTCTAGAAAAGGTGTGTTATTGTGATGAGAGCACTGGGCTAAGCGGTAGGGTCCCAGCCTTCCCTCACGGCACAGCATTCTCATCCGAACCTCAGACACATCATAAAATGGGAATCGCAACACGGACCTCACAAGCTTCCTTTAAAAGTCCTTCGTAACATTTGATGCGTTCTATGGGTATTTTTTATTGCCGTTGTAAGATTGCTCATTTTAGGGACAATATTAATCAAATTTTCCAAATCAAAAAACAACACATAACACCTCAAAAGTTATTTTTACAACTTAAACCTTTAAAAGAACTAGATGATTGTGATTTTCATGGATCTTACAGGACCTACCATCCTCTGAATTTCAGAATCAGAAACTTCAATACGGAGATTGATTAATTCATATGAATGAACAGTATCTGAGGGTTACTTATTACATGGGGTGCCCAGGAGCTGGCTCACTGCATATGTACACCTTCAGACACTGTGCACAACACGAACGGAGGCCAGGCATATGCGCAAAGCACACTGGGCAAATAATCTAATAAACTGGTTAATTTGAAGTCAGTGTATCTATAAAATGGTCTGGAGGATCTAAAGCAAACTACTGTCTTTATTTAGAAAAATACCCTGTGTAATCAAACTAGCCTGCTTGAACCCACTGGAGAAATACAAATGCCTCCTTCAGTCTACAGAATCATAGCTGCCCCATGAATACAGAATGAAAACTAACTTAAAGTAGTTTTAATTGAATCCACTTACTATGCAATGTTTCCATGTACACTTTTCCTGGCAGTTGAGGTGGGTGAGGTGAAAAGATCATCTGACCTTAGCAGACCCGAGTTCAAGTTTGGGCTCCAGCGGAGATCAGCTGTGTGTACGCTGGCACATTACTTAACTTCTTAGAGCTTCAGATCCTCTCACACCTATAAAACAGCTTCAGTTGTGGTTACATGCGGCAGTATTTGTAAGAATTCTAGACCTCAGTTTACCAATAATAACTTTCAGGACTGCAGGCTAGCCATTTAGTCTTTTGGTATCTCAGGTTCTTAATCTATCAAATGGGACAATGACGCCCACCCTGTAGACTGTTCAAGGATGTTATTAAATATCATGAAGCAGCAGATGCGAAGGTGCTCTGAAGCTAAGGGAGCCTTAATGTGGCCAGGCTAGCACACAGCCGAGGCCACGCTCTTCCCCAGTCCCAGAGGCCGGGTCACAGCGGTCCCTTGCCCGCTTCCCCCATCACAGCTGCCTGTCCCCACTCTCAGCTGAATAATAAAAGCCCTACCATTCACATTTGTGAGGGGCCGCCAAAGCTGTGCTTCGAAGGAAATGTATAATGTAATGCTTACACTAAAAAGAAGAAAGTCTAAAAATGATGTAAACATCCACCTTATGAAGCTAAAAATAAGGGGAAAAAATAACCAAACTGACCAGAAAAAAGAAATATTACAGATCAGAGCCGAAGTCAACATAGAAAAGGGACAAACAATAGGCAGACAATCCGTGAAGCCTGAAGCTGGTCTAGATAAGGGCACAGAGGGCAGCAGAGCGTGCGGAGGTGGGTGCTGGAGGGGGTGATGGTGGGGATCTCTGGAAGCTCTTCGCCGGCGGCCTCAGTGAAACAGGAAGCCGTAACAATCTTCCTGGTTTTCTAGTTGTATATGGAGAGCCCAGTACCAAGTACTCGCTCTTGGCCAGAAGCTGAAGTCCTCGAAGTAGCTGTCTAAAGCTGAAACCTCCCTTTGGTACAGACCCCATCTTTCTCACCTACTAAAGGACACCTTTCTGGCAGTTCTTCCCTGTCTTGCCCTCATTATCAAATTTTTGTTCTCTACTGGATGATTTCCATCGTACAAACATGCACTGCTTCTCCCGTATCAAAGACAACAAAGCCTGGCTGGCGTGGCTCAGTGGCTGAGTGTTGACCCACGCACCCAGAGGTCACCGGTTCTATTCCTGGTCAGGGCACATGCCCCGGCTGCAGGCTCCTCCCCAGTGGGGGCCATGCAGGAGGCAGCCAATCAGTGTTTCTCTCTCATTGATGTTTCTATCTCTATCTCTCTTCCCCTTCCTCTCTCTCTAAAAATCAATAAAAACATTTTTTTTAAAAAAACCAACAAAAATCTTCTTTTAATCCTACTTCCCTCCTCCCCCCGCCATTCAATTGCTCCTCTGAGTAGCCAAACCCCTCCCATCAGGCCATCTTCCCCTCCACATAAACTGCTCTCATCACAGTCAGTAAGAACCACCAAACTGCCAGAGCCAACGGTCAACACTCAGTCTTCATCTTACAACAGATCCAGACCTACAAGCAGGACGTGTCCCAGGAGACCACTCCCTCCTCCCGGATATATCCTCTTCGCTTGGCTCCAGGACACTGCCCTCTCTTGGTTTCCTCTTCCCGGCTCACTCACCACCCCTTTCTCTCTCCTTTGCAGGTCCCTCTTCCTCTCCCCAACGTCCTAATACTGGAGTGCCCCAGAGTCTTGGCTCTCCTCTTTTCTCTAGCCACTTCCGTTTCCATGGCGATCACACCTGAGCCCATCACTTCAAATACCATTATTATCCCATGATGACAACATATAAATGTATCCTCTGCAGCTCAGACCTCTCTCCCAAATGCCAGGCTTGACTATATCCACTTGGATGACTAGAGAAATTTCCAAGTTAGCATGTGTGACACTGCTTCCACCCTTAGTATTCCCGTCTCAGTTAGTGGCGACTCCATAGTACAATTGCTGGGCCCAAAACATCCTTTATCTCAGACATATCATGTCCATTAGGAAATCAAGCTGGCTCTACCTTCAAAATATACCCGAATCCAAGTACTCCTCACTCTCTTCCCTGATACCACTCCAGTTCATGCTACCACCGTCTCCCTCCTGGATTACTTACTGCTCTCCCCTCCTAAGAGATCATGTAGTTCTCAGTTCAAAGTTCAGTGGCTCCTTCACACTCCTCTCTAGTCACACTAGTCTCCTTGCTACAATGTAAGTCCCATGAATCAGGAACCTTTGTATATTCCGTTTTCTCCTAAACTCACATCACAGAGCCTGGCCTAGTAGCAGACTGCGCAGTAAGTATGTGTTGAATGAACAAACTATTCCCAGGCATCACCTGAAAACAGTGAAGGAGAGGGAAGGAACTTCCTCATCTCTCTGACTCCTGAGCAGGAGTGGGCAAACTACAGCCTGCAAAGTGAGCCTGCCACCTGCTTTTATAAATAAAGGTTTATTGGAACCACAGCCAAGCCCTTTATTTGCATACTCTCTGTGGCTGCCTGCCCACCACCATCCCAACAGAGTTGAGCAGCTGCCACAGAGGATAGGAGGTCCACGAAGCCTGAAACACTTGCTGTCTGTTCTTTACAGAAAAAGATTTCTGTCCCCTGCCCTAGAGGGTGCAAGGGGAAACTCGGCTACTCTTTGCTGCTCACACAAACATTCAGGCACCAAACTCAAAGAATGAAACGCACTCAGGCTTGGGCAGGCATCCAGTCACGCAGCACCATCCAAAGATGCAACAACCCCGCTGTGGGGTCAGTTCGCTGAGAAATGCCCCCACCCCATGTATAGGTGCTATTCTGTCTGTTGAGGCAGCAAAAAGTAGCCATGTCTGCCCGCACACGTCACCAATGGGCAGACAAGGGAAATAGGTCTATATTTTTTTTTTTAACTCTACTTCAATTAATCTCTCAAGAGCTGAAAAATTTCTCCTAACTGCTTATTCTTAACCGTGCTCCCACAGGAGGGCTATTTGTATCATAGACTTTGACTAAATGACGCATTTCAGTTCCTTAGAATAGAGCCAGAACTCATCCATCTTGTAGACAGAGCCTCTCGGCACACCCGCCAGTGGGTGCCCTGGGGGTCAGCAGGGGCTTCCCAGGCAGGTGACCTGCGCTTGAGAGAAGCGAGGGGTGAGCTGTGGATCCTTCCAAAACGAGCCCGCTGTGGGCAAGCAGGCGCCCGCGGAAGGCTTCCCCAGGAAGCTGCCATGGCTCTCAGGAAGGCTCTGGGTTGGGTCTTCCCTGGGCCTGTCCCAGCCTCCCTGGGGTCGTCTTGGACTTGGAAGGACTCTAAGTAAAGGAGCCCAATGAGATCTAGATTTACACCCCAGTAATGGCCAGAACCAGACCAACCACCGGGCGCCTGCTGACCCTGGACCATGAGATATGGAACTTGGCTGCCTTTGCTTTAGTCACTGAGGGGAAATATCCCTATTTCTCCACTCTGGTCACATCTCCCACAGGCATGGGGCCCCTCTGTAAGGAAAAAGAAATAAAATTCTGTAATGTGAAGAAGAGAAGGCGAGGAGGGCCGATCAATTAAATGGTCCACAAAAGATGATGCCTAACCATGACTCTGTAAACGTAAACAAAGCCCGCTAGACTTCGATGGAAGACAAGGACCTTAATGGAGAGGAAATTCCACCCGATTGTAAAAGCAGTCCGCCACCGAAGACGCCAGGTGGAAAACTGATTTGAGAAACATTCTAAATGATCTACATACCCGAGAAGAAAACGAACCTTGAATGATGGTCAACCATAGCAATGGTGTCTGCACCCAGGTCCCGGGGGTGGGGGAGGGGGCGGGAGAGGGGTATATGGAGGCCTTATTCTCTGGAGAAGGTTAAGACCAGGGTAGTCCTGCTAGGACGGTGTAACCTTACCCACATCTAGAGAACTGGGTTGGAGAAACCTCTCAACCACCCTGTGACTCCACAAATAATTAAAGTAAAAGGAAATTCAAGGAGAAAGAAGAGGCAGAGGGTTGTGGTGGGTCTCTAGTCTTGGCCCCCAGAGCACTGCCCTGGGCTTACGGGTCCCCAGGGTACAGATCAAGATGGGCTCCTGGAGGTGGATGTTGCCAGCGTCATTAGTAACAGCACTTACAGGGGCTGCTTCTCTTCTCCAGGGATGCTGGGGACACGGAAGGCTCCTGCAGGACACTGGGCTAGGCCTTTGCTAAGTGGAGGGCTCTTTTCCTTGGCGTGGATGAAAGGAGATGGGTGTGGTGACAACTCAGAGGACAGATCTGTTACCTGAAAGTCAGGAGCCCATCATGCTGGAGGCCATGATCTGACCTCTCCACGAGACAAGAATTCATAGCCATCTGCTCACTGGTACACAGGAAAGTTGCTCTGCGGCAAGCTTGGACTTCACAGGTGTTAAGCAACAGAGTTAACAACTTTACATGATCAGTCCCCAGGCACTGGGAGGGAGGAAACGGAGGAGATGCACGGAGAGTACAGGCATACACAGGTAATTCTGTTCCAATAAGGTGTTAAAGGGCCGGTTGCCTCCGACCTAAGGAAAATGCCCACGCATGAAGTCACGTGGAATCAGGGCAGGAGAAGGAGGGTCTCTCTCTGCATCCTTGCCTGATGCACCCCATCGCCTTTGGTGCCACAAGGGCGGGGCTGCTAAAGCCTCTGTGTGGGGGTGCCTCCCTCCCTCTGGGAAGGTCACTGTCCCCAGAGGAGACCCCCAGAGTTCAACCTGAGTGTGCTTTCAGGAACGCTGGCCTCTCCTCCAGATCCCCACCTGGAGTGACACCCCTCCTGTCCTCCACAGGGACATCCCATCCAACCCAGGGCCACAGCCTTCTCTGGGGAAACCCAGCCCCTCCCACGATGTCCCAGGAGCCTGGGCCCTGTCCCATTGAGCCTGGCACACTGCAGCCTGGGGCTGTGGCCGGCTGTTGCGTGCTTGCTTCTGCCTCTGCTGCTTCTGCTGGGCTGAGAGTAAAGGTAGGGTCTGTGAGAGGAGGCAAGACAGGCGCCTGGGCTGTCTCCAGGCTCCCCCCCAACAACGGGCTGTGCCTCAGCATCCTAGTGCCACCTGCTTCAGAAAGACACCGCCTTGAGTGTCACACAGGAATGTGCCTTCCTCTAAAGCGTGTCACTGGTACCTCCTGTGCCATTTTAATTTCAAGACACTCCTCTCCTTCCAGTTCCTGGGCCGAGCCATCTGGAGGGACGTCCCCTGATAACGAGGTGAGGGTGAGGGCATGCTGTCTGCTTATCCCATCGCCCAGAACTGTCTGTCTGTGTCTGATACTTCCTCGGCGGCCTGGTGGGCCCTGCCTCCTGCACTGACCTGCCCTCTCCAGCCTCCCCCTGGCTCTGCCCCACTCCCCCAGCTCCATCCCAAGGTGTCTGCCCTGTACTGCTGCCAGCAAGGCCTGTCTCCTCACCCACAAGCCTGCAAACAAGGCCCGGTGCATGGGGAGGGCAGGAAAGGCCAGCGACGTGGAACTAGAGGAGAGGAGGCCCCCTCTCACCTCCGCATCCAGGATGGGGTGTGGCTGTTCCTCCCCAAACTCAGAAGCAGTTCCTAGAATCTTGGTACCTGTGAGCAGAAGAAAACTTTGTCTAATGAATGAGGAAATCAAAGCCCTCAGCTCAGCTTGGCCTCTTGACTCCTGATCGACACTCTCGTCATGACATTAAGCCTCCCCAGTCTAAACTCCTGAGGTCACAGAATACCCCAAACCTACAGGAGGGACCAAGCCTGTCCAGTTGGCACTGGGAAGGGGTCCCTTCCCGCCCAGGACCAGGGAATGTGGCTGAAGGGAACCCAAACCTTCCTCTTGCAGAGGAGATGAGACTTTCAAACTTCCACCCAGTGAGCTGCCCACTAAAGCCCTGCTGATGCCTTTTCAACAAATGCATGCCACTGGGATTCCTTAGAACACCACGCGTTCTCAACGCCCTGGAAAATAATTCAAGGAACACAGTTTGTATCCACACAGTGCCTCTGTAATATACATTTTGCATAATTATTTGAGGTAATTAATGGGGACTAGATTAACTTTTTTCACTCAGCACAGGGACTAGTTGACAGCCAGAGTTGTCAAGCATTTAAAACAGAAGGTAACTGTCTCCATAAAATTTCCATTTTCATGTTCCTGAGGCCTGGGTTGGACCCAGCGACTCTTTGCGACCTTTTATAGATTCGCTGATAAAGGAAAATATAAATCTATGAAGTAGAAAATCAAAGTAATGTTTCTTCAAACAGAGTTTTCCTTTTTCTTACTCCAAATCTATCCTGATAGATGCAAATTAAAACAATGAGATACCACTTCACATCTATTAGAATGGCTAACAATTCTCCCCCCACCCCCCCAAAAAACAAAACAAAACACACAAAAAAAAAACAAAAAACAACCCACCAAGTGCTGGCAAGGATGAGGAACAGCTAATTAGAATCCTCATGCATTGCTGATGGGAATGCAAATGATACAGCCACTTTGGAAAACAGGGTGGCAGTTCCTTACAAACATTCACTCACCATATGACTCAGCCATTCCTCTCGTAGGTGTTACTCAAGAGAAACAGAACATCTATATGCAAATATTTATAGAAGCTTTATTCATACTTGCCAAACATTGGCAATAATCCAAATGTCCATCAACAGGTGAATACGTAAACCACTGCCACACGGCTACAATGGAATACACCTTAGTAACAAGAAGGAATAAACAGCTTCTCAAGGGCGTTGTACTGAGGAAGAAGCTAATAGCAAAAGGTCACGTGCTGTATGACTTGATTTATGTAACGTCCTTGAAATGACACTATTATAGAGATGGAGAGGAGTTGCCCAGTGGCTGCCATGGGTGAGGAATGGGGGTGGGGGCAGCAGTAGGTGACCACAGAGCAGCTGCGCTGGGGAGATCTGCTGGTGCGGGGAGAGCTCTGCGTGCTGGCTGACGTGGTGGCCGCACGCGCCTGTGCATGTGGCGGAATGAATGGCACACCTGGCGGTGGTGTCAGTTTCCTGGAACCCATCCTGCACTATGGTTATGTCAGATGCAATCATTGGAGGAAACTGGCTGAGGGTCCGGGAAACCACTTGGTACTGCCTTGGCAACTTCTGATGCTATGCTTATTTTAAAATGAAATGTGAATACACATGTGCATGAGTGCACACACATGTATGATGCAGGCAACAACATGGATGACTCTCAAACACATTATGTATAGTGAAAGAAGCTAGGCACAAAAGGCTACATTCTGAATGAGTTCATTTATATGACATTCTGGAAAAGGCAAGACTTCAGGGGTGTAGGGCAAGTTCATGGTTTCCCGGCATTACATGTGAGGCAGCACAAGGGACTCCGGAATGATGGGACCATTCTGTGTCCTGTTCACTGTGGGGGTCACAGGAATCTATACATGTGAGAATCAATAAAGGGAAACTTCATTTAAAACGGAGTTGGGGGTTATCAGGGGACCCTCATGCACTACCACTGGACATCAATTACAGATGCCAACAGGAAGAATTGTCAATTACAGACCTGGACAGGAGGAGACCTTACATGCCAACACTACTTCACTTGTCCAGCAACTCAGCCAATGAGAAACTGCCACCACCCTGAACACTCACTTTCCTCCAATAGACTTTCCTTCAAACAACCCTGCCCACATCCTCCTTTCTCTCTATAAAATAATGCTCCTCTCCCTAGCTCACTGGACTTGTTTGTGAATTTTGCTATAGCTTGTTTGTACCAATCGCAATTCTCCACTATTCCCTAATAAACCCATTCTGCTGGCAAAATAACTGGCTGTTGAATTTTTAAGGTTGACAATGTGTTTAAACTCATGGAACTATACACTAAAAAAAGAGTGAATTTTACTGCATATAAATTTAAAAATAAACTTTAAGAAATAAAGTCAGTAAAACACAGAAAACCTCACCTTTTAAGGAACTATTGTGATTATTTTTGCATAAATTACACATTTGGTTTTCACAATTTATGCCCATAGCGACTCTACCCTGGGGGGGGGGGGGGGAGGATTCCCTGAGACTGTGTGACTGAAGGACTGCCTTTACATTGAATCTCTTCAGTGCTTTAGATGTTAGTGATGCAAATGAGAAGTTGTAATGGGTTTGGTGTGTTGACCGGCCTGCTCAAATTATTGCCGGGCGTTCACCAAAGCTTGAATGATCACACCATGAAATTAGAATCTGAACAGACTGGTGGAAAGGTAACTTGAAGCCAAAACAAGATTTGGGGGGAGAGAGAGGGAGGGAGGGAGGGAGGGAGGGAGGGAGGGAGGGAGGGAGGGAGAGAGAGAGAGAGAGAGAGAGAGAGAGAGAGAGAGAGAGAGAGAGAAAGCTTGGGAATTATTTGCAATATTTGAATTCATTTCCTGTTTCCTTGAAAATGTTTTCAGTTTGCTCTCACGGATTCAGGTGTCCATTTCACATTCAGCAGTTGATTCTTTGGACCCATTTGGAGTGTGGAATGTAAGTCTGCTCTCCACCCCACCCCACCCCGTGGGTCTTCTTTCAGCAGGTTTCTTTAGTGACTGTGGACAGGTGACTAATAGGTCAAGACCTTTGAATTTCAAGTCACCACTCTTGTGCTCAGTCTTTTCTTTATGTTATCTTTGGCTGGGTTCCACACCAGGAAGTTTAAATGTGATGTTGCAGATACATCTCATAGTTCTCAAGACTTCTTTTTCCGCATCATTGCATATGCGCATGAAAAACTGAAATTTCAGGTTGCATCTGGAATTTAACCATCAATAAGAATGGCATCTCTTATGTGGCTGCGACCTTCCCACCCCTGGGAAGTGTCGATCACTGAGCTCATGCTGAGCTTCCCTTCATGTGTGAAAACAGGACTTTCTGGCTCTGAACTCAAAGAGCCTCAAGCAATACTGGGTAGAATCACGTGCTATCATGTTATAAAACATTCATCGCTTAGTTTAATTTACTAGTTCAGAGAGACAAGCCATGTGGGCTTTTTCTGTTTGTTTATACTCTTTTACTTTAATTTTGACTAAAGTAATGCTGTTACCAGGCTGAACAGTACCATTGGCCTGTGCACATGAAAGCCCAATAACAAACCAACAGGAGTTTGCAGCCAAGAAAGTAAGGATTTCTGAAGGAGATGGCGCCATGCCCAGAGTCACAGGTGGCTTTTGATCACAGACCTGGCTCCCGCTCACAGACCTGGCTCCCCAATGGCTTCCCAGGCGTGGATTATACAGGAAAGATCACTAATCAATGTGACTGCTGATTAGTTGGTGCTAGGGGAGGGGTAACTGATCCTAGCCTTTGGTCCTGATGTCAGCCATGGAGTTGCTCTGTCCAATTTCACTAGGGCTTGTTCTGTGGGGTTGTTCTGCTTTTCTGGGTCCGGAGCTAAAACACCATTGAGACTAGATATTATGTTTAGTTGGATTGAAAACTGTCTCAATAGTCAGTAGGACCTTGTTTCTAAGGCTACTGGCTGCCGACCAGAACCTCACTGTCCTGAGGGCTTCATGATTAAGAAGGGAGGGGGAGGGGGATGAGTCAGCATTAGGTGGGGCTAGTTTGAGTCTCTAATATTTGTGAAGACAGCGTTTCCCCCATGGCCTCTTCTCCGGACGAACCACTTTCGAGAGTCTGAGCTGATATATATTTGTTAATATGTTTTTATTGGTTTCAGAGGGAGGAAGGGAGGGGAATAGAGATAGAAACATCAATGATAAGAGAGACTCATTGATTGGCTGCCTCCCGCATGACCCCTACTGGGGATCAAGCCTGCAACCCGGGCATGTGCCTGGATCAGGAATCAAAGCCTGACCTCCTGGTTCATAGGCCAACACTCAACCACTGACCACACTGGCCAGGCTGAGCTGATGCTTTTAGTATTAACCTCTATATTTCTAAATAAAATGTTTGTTTTGCTTCTGAAGGCAGTGGAATATGCCACCCTGAAATATGACTGTAGTTCAGGACACTCACCCCCCTCGCCCAATAAGCCACTTCAGTTTATATTGACTATTTTGAACTGTAAGCATTTGACAAATAGCAAATGCAAGGGGCGGCTTTCTCTGAGTCCCCTTATTTGCTTAAAGACAGAACCTCCAAGAGGAACTCAATTGTCATAAATCCCCTCCCAGGAGTTTCATCAACCAGGGAGACTTAGTGAGACTTATGAGAGGAGAAGAGACTAGAAGTCAACACCATTTTGTCACATACCATCATACCTCCCATCTATTTTCCTATGGGCCCATTCATCGCTCCTTAAAATCATTTCCTCTCCCCTGAGGGGCCCACATCCTACCCCTTTCCCTATGAGAATTTAAGTTTAAATTCTAAGCCACTTGGGGCGTTACTCATTTTTCTCTGGGTATCTCCCATGCATACATGAGGCATACTTGTTAATGTTTGTTTTCCTCTTGCTAATCTGCCTTTTATTACAGGGGTCTCAGCTAAGAACTCAGAAGAGTACTGAGTTATTCCAGCCCCCCCCCACCCCCCCACACCCCCCCCCACAAACAGGTTCCTTGATTTTTCATTTTCAGGCATCATCTATTGACTTAACAGTTTCCAAGTTAGGGATTTGGCTCTCTCTCTCCTCCCTTACCCCTGTGTAACACACATAACTTCCCCATCCCTTTATCGTTCCCACACAGATAATAATTTTTGTTAGATCTTTATTTGGTGTTTCTATCATTATGACCATACTAGAGGCCCAGTGCATGAAATTTGTGCGGGGGGGGGGGGGGAGGGGGTCCCCTCAGCCCAGCCTGCACCCTCTCCAATCCGGGACCCCTCGGGGGATGTCCAACTGCCACTTAGGGCCCTATCCTGGGGATTGGGCCTAAACCGGCAGTCGGACATCCCTCTCACAATCTGGGACAACTGGCTCCTAACTGCTCACCTGCCTACCTGGCCTGGTTGCCCCTAACTTCACCCCCCTGCTGGCCTGGTCACCCCCAACTGCCCCCCCCCCGCCAGCCTGGTCACCCCTCACTGCCCCCTCTGCCAGCCTGGTTGACCCTCACTGCGCCCCCCTGCCAGCCTGGTCACCCTCAACTCCCCGCCCACGGGCCTGGTCGCCCCACACAGCCTGCTGTTCGGTCATTTGTTCACCCCTCACTAACCCCCCCTGCCGGCCTGGTCGCCCCTTGCAGCCTGTTTGGTCGTCCATTCGGTTACGATGGTAGCTTAGGCTTTTATATATATAGATAAATGTTACTCTGAACTAAGCCATGTAGTAAACTGTAATGACTTTTCCTATCCTGAACAACTTTTTGTTTTCTGGATAATAATTTTTATTATTACTAGTATTGTTGTTGTTATTGCTTATCACTATTTCAAACACCAACTCTCATTCAATTATATAAACTTCCCCTCAAAGCATTCAGAGCATCACATATTTAATCAAGTTGTTCATCTTGAAGAAGTGTCCCCCACATCTTCTGACCTGGTCCAGTCTGGACTGTTTGTTTTCAACATCTGGTATAGAACTGTCATCCTGATATGTCCTTCACCACCTTTTTGAGGATTCCCTTCACTCCTCTCTTCTGTTGGATCTCGTCTTTCCTGTATCTTATGTCTTCTTTCTTGGTTTACTCTCTTGTTTTGGTGAAGCATATCCTTTAGTAGCTTTCTGATAAAGGCACATGGAAAAATGCAATTTTTGAAACACTGCCTTCTTAAAATGTCTTCATTCAATCCCCATACATAATGGGTGTTTTACCTATGTATAGAATTCTAAGATAGGAGTCATTTTTCTTCAACATTTTGAAGGCATTGATTTATCTAGCTTCTAGTATTATTGTTGAAAAACCAGGAAGCATTTTTTAAAAATATATTTATTGATTCCAGAAAGGAAGGGAAAGGGAGAGAGAGAGAGATAGAAACATCAATGATGAAAGAATTATCGATCGGCTGCCTCCTGCATGCCCCCTACTGGGGATTGAACCTGCAATCCAGGCATGTGCCCTTGACCAGAATCAAACCAGGGACCCTTCAGTCCATAGGTTGACACTCTATCCACTGAGCCAAACCAGCCAGGGCCCAGAGAGCATTATATTTTGATCTTTTGTAATCTACTAAGATCTCTCTTTATCCCAGGAGATTTAAAGTCTTACAATGACATACGAGTTTGTATGTTTTTATCTACTGTGTCAGTCTAGAACAGTGGTTCTCAACCTTCCTAATGCCGCGACCCTTTAATATAGTTCCTCATGTTGTGGTGACCCCCAACCATAAAATTATTTTCATTGCTACTTCATAACTGTAATTTTGCTACTGTTATGAATCGTAATGTAAATATCTGATATGCAGGATGTATTTTCATTGTTACAAATTGAACATAATTAAAGCATAGTGATTAATCACAAAAACAATATGTAATTATATATGTGTTTTCTGATGGTCTCAGGCGACCCCTGTGAAAGGGTCATTCAACCCCAAAGGGGTCGCAACCCACAGGTTGAGACCGCTGGTCTAGAAACTTAGACCATTCTTATATGGGAAATTGTTTTGGATTGTTTTGTCAATGATTTCTTTCACTCCTTTTCTCTGTTCCCTGCCTTCTACCCTCCATCCCCCTCTCTCTCCTTCCCTCTTTCCCTTTCTCTCTGAATCTCCTATTATTTAGATACTAGACACCTAGTACATGAAATCCATTCATGGCGGGGAGGGGTCCCTCAGCCTGGCCTGCACCCTTTTGCAATTTGGGACCACTGGCTCCTAACCGCTCGCCTGCCTGCCTAGTCAACCCTAACCACTCTGTCTGCCTGCCTGATCGCCCCTAACTGCTCACCTGCCTGCCTGATCACCCCTAACCACTCTGCCTGCCTGCCTGATTGCCCCTACCTGCCTCTGCCTATGCCCCTGCTGCCGCAGTTTCATCCAGAAGGACATCCAGAATGATGTCCGGAAGGTTGTTCGACTGTCTGGTCTAATTAGCATACTACATTTTTATTATTATAGATTAGATCTCCTGGACTAGCCCTCTAGTTTTATTTCATTTTATTTTTAATTGAATTTATTGGGGTGACATTGGTTAATAAAATTATATAGGTTTCAGGTACATAATTCTATAATATATCATCTGTATATTGTATTGTGTGTTCACCACCCCAAGTTAAGTCTCCTTCCATCACCATTTATCCCACCATACCCTCTTCTACCTCCCTCCAGCCTCCTTCCCCTCTGATAATCACCATATTGTTTTCTGTGTCTTTGAGTTATTGTTTTTTTCATTAATCATTTCACCTTTTTCACCCAGCTCCAAAATACCCTCCCCTCTGACAGCTGTCAGTCTGCTCTATCTATGAGTCTGTTTCTATTTTGTTAGTTTATTTTGTTCCTTAGATTCACATATGAGTGAAATCAGTCTTTCTCTGACTGGCTTATTTCACTTAGCATAATGTTCTCCAGGTCCATCTATGCTGTTGCAAAGAATAAGATTTCCTTTTTTTAAAATATCTGAGTAGTAGTCCATTGTGCAAGTGTAGCACAGCTTTTTTATCCACTCATCTACTGATGGGCACTTGGGCTGCTTCCAAATCTTGGCTATTGTAAATAATGCTGCCATTCAAGCTAGTGTTTCAGGCTTCTCTGATTATATTCCCAGAAGTGGAATTGCTGGGTCACAAAGCAATTCCATTTTTACTTTTTTGAGATAACTCCATACTGCTTTCCACAGTGGCTGCACCAATCTGCATTCTGCCCTTTTCTCCACATTCTTGCCAACACTTGTTTGTTGATTTAGTGATGATAGCCATTCTGGCAGGGGTGAGGTGATATCTCACTGTGGTTTTAATTTGCATTTCTCTGATGATTAGTGATGTTGAGCATCTTTTTAATCTCTATTGGCCATCTTCGGAGAAATGTCTATTCAGGTCCTTAGCCCATTTTTAACTGGTTTGGTTTGTTTGTTTGTTTGTTTTTTGGTGTTTAGTTTTATAAATTTGTTGTTGTTGTTAATCCTCACTCGAGGATATTTTTCCATTGATATTTTAGAGTGAGTAGAAGAGAGAGGGAAAGACAGAGAGAAACATTGATGTTGAGAGCAACACATTGATTGGTTGCCTCCTACATCCACCCCGACCAGGGCCAGGCTGGGGAGAAGCCTGCAACCAAGGTACGTGCCCTTGACCAGAATCAAACCTGGGACCCTTTGGTCTGCAGGCCAATGCTCTATTCACTGAGCCAAACAAGCTAGGGCAAGTTTTATAAATTCTTTATAAAATTTGGATATTAACCCCTTATCAGATGTATCATTGGCAAATATGTTCTCCCATTCAGTGGGTTGTCTCTTCATTTTGTTGATGATTTCCTTTGCTGTGAAAACTTTTTAGCTTGATGTAGTCCTATTTGTTTATTTTTTCTTTTGTTTCCCTTGCCCAAGGCAGTATTAGTCCTTGTTTCTTTATTTTATTTTGCTTTTACATAGTTGTTGGGCTTTGTTCTACTTTTTGAGAGACTTCTTCAATTTTATCTTCCACTTTGTTTTTTAATTTTAATTTATTATTTATTTTTTTCTTTATTGATTTTAGAGAGGAAGGGAGAGAGAAACATTGATGTGAGAGAAACATGGATCAGTTGCCTCCTGCATGGGGGAACCCCAACTGGGGATCGAACCCACAACCTGGGCATGTTCCCCCACTGGGAATAGAACCCACTACCCCTTGGAATATGAGACGACATTCCAACCAACTAAGCTACACTGGCCAGGGCTATCATATTTTTAAAAAATGACTGTTTCCATGTTCCTAAATGTTTAGAGCTCTCTTTTCTTTAAAAGTTCTGTTTTATTATCATTGTTACTGTTTCAAGGTCAAAATTTCTTTTCTTATATCCCTGAAGATACTACTGATAGATTTTTTTTTAAAAGCTTCCTCTCTTTGAACATCAGGTTTTTAAATGTTGCTTTTTTTTTTTTGGTTTGATGTTGGCCTGACTTGGTCTGGATCTTTCCCACCAGGACTTGTCTCCCAGGTGGTAATCCTGGATCACATGCTTGTAAGTATAAATAGTGCCTGGGGCGTTTCAATAACAAACTTCCCGCCAGGGGGCTGGCTTCGCTGCTTCGCTGGGAACCTCAGTATCTGGACTTTTTTCATGGGCTGCTCAGATTCCCTGAGGGCTCTCCAGTCTCCCTCCTGAAGGGCTGGTCGGGCAGGATTCAGAGAGCAGAGGAGGACAGGGAGGGCTGGGTCTCAGAATCCAATAAGAATGTCCTGTTTCACTCCCTGTTTCTCCTACAGCGCCCACCTCCACCTCTGCCTCCTGCCCCCAATCCAGAGACCTCCTGCTTCCCCGCAGCAGGGAACAATCTTCAAGGCTCTGTGAGTGCGAAGGAGGCCTGCTGTCCCACTGCACAAAACAGCCGTTGGTCTGGGGAACGAAGCTGCTCCCCCAATTTCAACAAGTCCTCCTTCTCTAGACCCCTCCCCTGACCCGTGACAGTATGTCAAGGGGATGAATTAGCTCTCACCCCAGTTTCCCTGAAGTGAAATAACTACTTCTATCTTCATCGGGGTGCAGTGTGGGTGTGATCATGACCTGCGAGTTCTCATAGAGGGTTGTCCTTAAACAGTGAGAAACACAAATGCTAGATCCCCGGATGTCACGGGTCCTGCTGTAACGAAAAGTTGTGCTCACAGCAATAATCACCTCCCACTGAACAGAAGAGCAGGGTTAGTCTGCCAACATTCCTACATGCTGACGAAGCACACAGCACAGGAGGCATGGGACAGAGTGCAGACCCAAGGCCAGTCCTGGCCCTGCCAAATGCCCTCGGGTGGGCCTGGGTGGGGGAGAGCAGCCCCAGTGGAGAACCACCATGTTAATATCTATAGATTCTATAGTGATAGATCTCAATATTGATATTGGTAATTTGTGTTGTCTCTTTTTCCCCATCCATCTGATTAGAGCAGCGGTTCTCAACCTGTGGGTCGCGACCCCTTTGGCGGTCAAACAACCCTTTCACAGGGGTCGCCTAAGACCATCCTGCATATCAGACATTTACATTACGATTCATAACAGTAGCAACATTACAGTTATGAAGTAGCAACGAAAATAATTTTATGATTGGGTCACAACATGAGCAACTATATTTAAAGGGCCAGAAGGTTGAGAGCCACTGGTCTAGAGACTCACACATTTTATTTTCACAAAGGAAGGAAGGAAAGAGAAAGAGAGGGAGACTTTCTGTTCCTGAATTTGCAGAGTACTTGCTTCAATTCAATCTCATGCCAACGGGTGTCGCTTTTTAACTTCAGGCACAACCTTCACTAGGATGTCCGCTGCTGTCACTCAGAGTGTGTAACAGATCAGCCCCAGATGTCTTTGACGTGCTGTGCATCTGGCCTGTGGGCAGCTCTACAATGATTCACATCTGCCTGGATCCACTCCGTGGGCCATTTGGAGGCAATTGGTAAATGAAAGCTTGTTTTGCTACTGTGGGTGTTGCTGGTCTTAGCTACTTCCTTTTTCTCATACATGTACTTTACTATGTACCCAGCTGAAAATCTCTCTGTCTTAGCTGACACAACATCTAAATATTGTAAGCTATTTTCCGTTATCTCAACCTTTCAGAAATATATGTGACGTCACTGAAAGGAAGGAAAGTTGCGTGGCAAGAGCAGGGATTTGTATTTGCAAGAGCCGGGCCCAAGTCCCACTCGGTGGGGAGGCTGGGGGGTGGGGGTGGGGTCGTTAAACAAGCATGTTGCCACCTGTCATCCCAGAGTCCTAGTCGTTACTGTAGGTAGTAACAATGCCTCCTGCACAGGGCTGTTTTGAAAATCAAGTGACCATCTAAGCGATAGGCTAAGTCCTTCGGAAAATGCTGCTGATCATGTGGCCTAGGCAGCCTGGCGTGGTCGAGCTCTGGCCTGAGAGCTGAGTCTGGGTTCTAACAACAGCCGGGGAGAACCTCTCTGGTGACCTTGAACAAACCCCTTCATATCTCTGAGGGTCGATTTTACATCTAAAGAAGTAAGTGCCACTCTCAACTTGAATGCACCTAAAAGTCAGCGTCGCTGTGTCCCGGTCCGACTCCAGCAGTGCCAGTTGGTGGCTGAGAGCTGAGCTGAGCCGAGAACCTGTATTGTTAATAAGCATCAGTGATTCTGCTGCCTGCGGGCTGGCAGCCACACCAAACTGAGCATGGTTTAGGTCTTCATCCATCTCACAACAAACATTCACTGAGCACCTACGACACGTCCTAGGAGCTGGAGAAGCAAGAAGGGTCTGGCTGTCCTTGAGTTTACACTGTAGTGGGGGAGATGGCTATAAACAAGTAAATGACAAAATGCAGTCGCAGTGACAACTACGGGAGTGTGGGGACCGAGGGGTTGAACAAACAGGGGAGCCTTGCAGTTAAAGACGACAGGCCTCGTCCAGGCCTGGGCAGTGCCACAGTGCCCACATCACTCAGCAAGCTGCACTAGGCACGTGTCCCTGCCTGACTTGCTTGTGGAGTCCGCAAAGGACACCAGAGAAGCGTGGGACACGGCTGGGCGCCGACTCCAGCAGTCACTCTCCCACTGGCGAGCCAGCAGCACGGAGCACATCTCTGTGCCCCATGCGGGCGCGGGTGCAGGTGGTGTGATGTGGCTGGTGGAGCATGGGCTCTATGTGCAGAGGGCTCGGCCTGGCTCAGGGGGTTAGAAACTGCTCAGAAGACAGGGCTCAGAGGCAGCGCCCAAAAGGTGCCGATCTGAGAGAGAGAAACAGGCCCAGAGAGCAGCAGGCTTCACAGAGATTTAGGTTGTTTTGAGGTTGGCAAAGATGGAGGTTTGATACCCATGGCGTCAAAAGGAGAAGTGTAACCTCGGGAGATAGCGGGAGATATAAGTTGTCATCTAATTCTAGAGCCTCAGCCATGTCATTTAGTTTCTCTGGGCGCTAATGTTTTCACTCATAAAAGAGGGATAATAATTTATGTCAACATCTCCCGCAGGCATAGCGTAAGGGAGAAAGGAGCTAATAGCTGGGGATATGTTTGGGATAATAACGAGTAATAGGAAGCAGGCTATTAGCTTCACAATTCTGCAGTTCACGGTAGCTCTGTTTGATGGCACCAGGAAGGGTCAGCTATGAATTCTCTGTGGGCGCTTTATCTTCGGCCCTGCCGGATGCTGGAGCTAATGTCCGGTTTCCATGGGTTTACTGTCCACTACCACCGCTTTATGTCCAGCACTTGCCCAAGTCCTGCATCTCCTTCCAAGTGGCTCCTGACCTCTGCTCAGGGTCGCGGAGGCAGGAGAATGGGACCCCCATGATGTCTGCTCTGACCTCAGCTACACAAAGACAAAAACGATGGCACACTGTAAAGTGGACCTTCTCACGTTTTGAGCACAAGACCAAGTTTGCGTTTTGTAATGACCTGGGGCTCTGTGTCTCCCGAGGCCGGGCTGGAGGTGGGCGAGCCCAAGCCTGGCATCCTTCCTCCAGCACCAGCTGCAGATCACAAAGAGGAATTCTTGATCTTGTTGTCATATTAAGTCCAACATGCCCAACTCGGTCTCTCTGTCTCACAAGCCTGTGACTAAAGAGTAAATTATAATTCTCCCACTTTTTAATACATTTTTATTGATTTCAGAGAGGAAGGGAGAGGGAGAGAGCAAGAGAAACAAATATCAATGATGAGGGAGAATCATTGATCGGTTGCCTCTTGCACACCCCATGCTGGGGACCAAGCCCACAACCAGGGCATGTGCCCTGACCTGGAATGGAACCGTGACCTCCTGGTTCATAGGTCGATGCTCAACCACGGGGCCACACCAGCCGGCTATAGTTCTCTTTGAATATTCAAGCTACAAAGTCATGCACTCACACCAGGCTGCTCGCTAGAGTTTCTGGGGCTTCCCAAGCGCATCGCTTCACGATGTTCCGAGCCCTGTCACTTGGCCTTTGCTGCCCTTTCCTCTTGAAGGAGCAGCCATCACGGAGCCTTTGCTCTCTGCCGTTTTATGCAGTATCTGTCCCAGCAGGCCCAGCTGGTGGTCACCACTGCCACCCACACTCAGCCCCACGAAAGGACTCTCTCCTTTCTCGTTCCCACAGCTCAGCTCAGATGGTGTGCTATCAACCAGGTGTCACCGAGGTGGGGACGAATGCAGGAGCACCAAGATGCCTCACTCGAAGGGCCTGGCACCAGCACCCACAGGCTCAGCCCCCTCCCGGTCACCACACTGCCCTCAGCAGGCTCTACAGGTGCAGGGCTCCACTCCACCACCACAGCCCGCAGTGAGAGCCCCAGGGAGCTCAGCCCCTTGGAATGAAGGCCACCTAAGCCCGGGAGAGAAAAGTCCTACTTCCCCCAGTCTCAGTCCCCCCCTTTCCTCCTCTGGGGTTAGACTCTTCCCAGGATGACCAGCATCCATTTGTCCCGAGGAAAACACCCACATGCACACGGGGTCTGCTCGCCACCAGCCAAGACCAGTCAATAAAGTAACTAATGATGCGGTTCACCAAGTCCCGCCCACCGGGTCTCAGGTGCTGGCAGGACCAGTTCCGGAAGACACTCACTGTGTGATTGCACCTACAAAGGGAACCTGGGGAAGCCAAACTCTAGAGACAGGAAGCAGACTGGGAGCTGCCCGGGTTGTGGGCTCCATCCCCAGTGTGGGTGTGCAGGAGACAGCCAATCAATGGTTCTTTCTCATCTCTATGTTTCTATCTCTCTCCCTCCCCTTTCCTCTTCCTTCCTCTCTGAAATCATATATATATATAATTTTTAAAAAGAGTTAATGGGTTAAACAGTTTCAGTTTGAGAGGACGAAAAAGTTCCAGAGGTAGATGGTGATGATGGTTGCACAATACTGTGAATGCACTTAATGCCTCATTTAAAAAAGTTAAAATGGTATGCCCTCGCTGGTTTGGCTCAGTGCATAGAGCGTCAGTCTGCGGACTGAAGGGTCCCAGGTTTGATCCCGGCCAAGGGCACATGCCCGGGTTGCGGAGGCTGTGCAGGAGGCAGCCAATCAATGATTCTCTCTCATCATTGATGCTTCTCTCTCTTTCTCTCCCTCTCCCTTCCTCTCTTTAATCAATAAAGAAAGATGTATTTTTTAAAAAGTTAAAATGGTAAATTTCATGTCCTCTCTATTTTATGTCAATAAAAGGAAATAAACAGTCCAAGTTGCTCAGGACCAGGCCTTGTCATCATGTCCCCCATGTGAGCGGAGGCGGGACCAGCCCTCGGGCAGCGGCCAGTGTGGCTCCGCTCTCCCATGCGCAGGCCTGGACAGAAAGGCACACAGACATTTCCCCAGATCAACAGCCTTTTCCCACCCGGGCCAAGTGCGCATGTGGGAGAAAGAAGATTTCTGCTGACTCTGCAGGCGCCGTTCACTGCCCTCCAGGGTTCAGGGTCTCTCGGTGACTGGGAGGCTCGCCTGATGCATTTTCTCAAAATGAAATCATTCTCTCCGGGGCACTTTTCATTGACCACTCCCTCAACCTCTGGTGCAGAAAACTGCTGGCACCTTCTACCTGGCAGAGGGAAACCTCTGCTCCGTGCACCTGGCCATGCGCGGACAGACTGGTGCGCTACCTAATCTGCGGGGACCTGACAGATGGAACTCGCCTTCAAAGTAATGCTAATCTCCCTCGGGTGCTGGTCACTGTCAGCGTCCAGGAGCTTCTCAGTGGGAAGGTTGGTAACCCTTTCAACCCTCACTTTGCAGCAGAACATTGAGAACACTGGAATAGTAGGGTGCCACTGGGGGCATGCGCCCTGACCGGGAACCGAACCGTGACCTCCTGGTTCATAGGTTGACACTCAACCATTGAGCCACGCCAGCTGGGCAACAGTAGGGTGCTTTTCCGGTGATATTCGGTTCTCTAGCAACATAGCAGTAAAATCACAATCTTAGCAGAGCGGAGGCAGAACGGACATTATGAAAAGTTTGAAGTGCATACAGTACTTCCCAGGGGCCTGAGAATCAAGGTGCCGCCTGAGGGTAACGAAAGCTCAGGGAGTGCGGCCACAGGAAGGGGCCTGTAGGACCCAGCGGGCAGGAGCGAGGAAGAGGCCCGTGTCTCCCTCTGTTGCTCTCGTCCTCTCCCCCCCCTCCCCGCAGTGTCCAGGCAGCACATTACCTGTCAATGTACACCGAGGGGCGGGCCCTGCAGCGACTCATGGGAGCCCCCGCACCTTGGACCTGACTCAAGGCTGGACCTGAGCAGCACTCCCCCCACTCTGAGCTGGTGCCTAGGAGCGGGCAACACTTCTGGTCAGGTGGGGCCTCGCCTTGGGCTCCTAACTTGTAAAACTGGGGGACGCATGTGAATTGAATCAGTGCTCCTCAAATCCTCGCATAGGAACTGGTGCTGAACTGGGAAGGTTTTGTTTTTCACAGGCCCATGGAGAAAGGAGAAAATGTGCTCCCCCAAAAGATGGGTTTTTCATAAATCTAATTTGTTTCTCTTAGAACAGTAAAGCTACATTCTGCTATATTCACTTTAATGTAACATCATAGGGGTGGCAGTGACTATCAGGTGTTTTCTTTACTTCCTGTGAGTAACAAAAAGTCGGCCACTCTAGATAGGTCTCGCAAATCCTCTTCTGGAACTTCATCAGTCTGCCCGATCCAAAAATGTGGAAACTGTTAGATGAACTCAACTCCAGGTTCCCTAATCTTTAAACTTCTTTGTGCCCATAGATTCGACTCCATAGAGTATCTGGAGGGCATCTAAATATCTGACAGCCAGGTACTAATTTACCATGAAAAACTGAGCCTAATACTCGGGCAGAAATCCTGTCTTATAGCCCTGGTTTCGTGGCATCGCTCTCCCTGCCTTACTCCTCCCACCTACTGCACATAGCGGATGCCACACAGACTGCTGCCTCTCTCAATCCCTGGTCAATAATTGACTTGACTTGGGCAGGTACCCACATGCTTTCAGAAAACCTTCAGGGAAGGAAATTACTCTGACCTTTTCCCTAGATAGCAGTCCGCATTCCAACCTTTTCCCTGGATAATAGAAGACTCGACCTCATCCTGCTGCTCCCATCCAGCTCTGGCCACAATGTCAGAGATAGCGGGGCGGTGGGGGGGGGGGGGACTGCCACCTGCAGGGCCCACGCAGAGGAGCCAGTGCCTTGGGAACAGTGGGTTACTCAGTCTCCATTTGCAAGTTGCTCATAGTGGTTATTTCCAGTCACCATGTAAGGTCCTGCTGGGGGTGGATAGAGAAATGACAGGAATCTTGACGTATGCTGATACTTAAACATCACTGCACTTACCACATGCAGATGTACTAATTTGAAGAAAAGATAGCTCTGTTGTTGAGGTTCTTGTTTTTGTCTGAGTATCCAGTTTCCACTGGAGGTGTAAGATCCAAACTCTTTCTGAATCCTACTCTAACCTAGGTTCTTTATTTGTATAAAACTGTGCTTCTTTCCTTCGCATTTATCTCGATCTCTAATGGGATATAACTGCAGCATTTGTCCATGCGATTAAGAGCCCCCTCTGGATGCAAAATACTAAGTGGTCCCGAGTCAGGCACAATTTTGTTTCCCGTTGTATGCCCTGCACTACATGTCCAGCACACGGCAGGCACTGAATACACGTTACCGACTCAATAAGCAAGAGGAAGTGCCAGGCACTTGTCTCTGCTCAAGGGCACGTTGTCAAAAACACTTATTTGTTCTCAGCAATCGCTTTCTGCTACTCTAGGCTTTCGAGTCTAATGGCTTGAAATATACACCAACACCAACCAACCGTTCGGAACCTGAATATTGGGGGACATCCACTGACAACCTCCCTGCCTTTTCTGGAATCCCCTGCCCAGACTGTCACACTGCTAAAGTAGTTCTACAACTGGGCTAAGTCGGCTGCAGCAAAAGGAGATGACAGTCCTGTGTTGGGTTTTCCTTCTCTTCATTAGTGACACAATTTGCAGGAAGCAAAGACCACAGGGACTCCCCCAAGTTGGCCCCTTTGAGAACTGTCGGATGGAGGAGGTGCTGCCTTGTCCTGTGGGCTAGGAGTGGCCCTGCCCCAGGGGTAGGGCAGGCCCTGGGAACAGGAAAAGCTTATCCCAGCGTCCAGACTTAGCATCCTCTTTTGGAAGCAGTGGCTACGTTTACGAATATAAGTTTTTAAAAAAGCATTAGCTTTCAAAGTCTGAATGTAGGCATCACCATTGCTTGTGTGGGAATCTGGTCCATTGAGATCCAATCCATTTGCTACAATCACACTCCAGCCAGTAAGAAAACAAGGACAGCAGATCACCCGGAACCCGTGGGCTGCTCAGACTCTCCAACATCCAAGCCCTCTTGCATTGGGAGTAAGACCCGAGCCTCTGGACCCTGGGATTATTAGTCCACTGAAGGGAGAGGCCTGCTGCTAGGTCTCAAGCAACTAACGGGGAAATGGACATTTAAAATCATTTTTAAAAGAATACAAATAGTTACTATTGAGAAAAAAGGAACAAGCCCAATTTCTAAATTATTAGGTTTTTCATAATAGCAAAAAAAAAAGTAAACAATCCCAATGCCCAGCCTTTGAGGTATTGTCATATATTAATTTGAAAGACTATAGAGCCATTAAAATAATAAATGCATGGCCTGTGTCAACACATGGAAAAGCAGGTAGGAATAAAGAGAAAAAAGATACACACACACGTTCACTGATGGCTACCACGGAAAATCATGTTTAGACAATGATAAGAATGAAAAACAATAGAGTTAAGCAAATAGGTGGTGTTCTCACGTGAAAGGGTTCTTTGTGTTTAGGGGAGGTGCGATGTGTGAGTCCCCCTAGGAGATTGTTTTTAAAATAGCAAAGCTAGTTGGTGTGGCCTTTCATAGGGACTGTGTGGTCACATCTTCCCAAGGCTCGAGTCCTCAGGGCTGTCCTGGGCACAAGAACCTAAGAAGTCAGTCTATGCTGCAACCCTCCTCCCTAGCTCTGCCCTCCCTAAGACCCCCAGGGTCCCAGGTGTGTCTCTCTCTCTCTCTCTCTCTCTCTCTCTCTCTCTCTCTCTCTGTCTTTACACAAACCAAGCTCCTTGGCCCACTCTCTCAGCCTTGCACTCGGCTCCTGGGGGGGCAGCCGACACAGTGAGTTAACCTCGGCTTATATAACTAGTCAGAGCATACCAGAGTGTTTGTTATCTTAGGAAATATTTTTTTCTAGTATAATATTAGTTTTTACCCCCTCACCTCTAATTTTAAAAGTAACAGGTGCCTATTATAAAGAATTTCTCATTTTATAAGTGACACTGGGGAACAATCCACAGTGGTTCCTAGGGGTGTCTTACACGCGTGTGCTGTGTGTGGCGGCTCAGCCCCTGGCCACAGCTGCTGGGCAGGATGACACCTGCCTCAAGAGCAGCCAAACCAGTGTATGAAAACCTCCTGTGGCTTTACTGTGACTGCTGAGCCAGTTGGATGCTCTCAGGGAATTTAAATGTGAGGACCCAGGAGGGAACATGGGTGGGCGTAGCATTAGCCTGAGGACATGCAGAGAAAGGAGGGAGCCAGAGCTGGACACCGCAGGACCCATCCACAAAGGAGCCACAGAGGGAGCAGACAGGACTGAGCTGGAGTCAGGGGAAGAGAGGGAGGGGAAGAGAGAGGAGGAGGAAGGAGGGGGAGAGAGAAAGACATGGGAGAGAGATGGAGGTGACATTAGGCTCTCAGCTTCCTGGGGAAGGGCCCATGCTTATACTGTGCCTGGAGATGAGCAGTGCCTGGCTCCGGGAAGCCACCCAATGGGAGGGTGTGGCCTGCCTGGCAGACACGTGAGGAAGCACAAGCAGGGCGGATGGCACCTCTGAGGGGTCGCCTGTCGCATCTGTAGAGCCTAAGCAGGCGCCAGTCTCCACCTCACCCACAGGGTCCCCATTCCAGCCTCCTGTGCCGACGAGACCCCCCTCTCCCTCGCTGCCCCACGGTTCTCGACAGTGAGCCTCAGTGTGTATGATACCTTTTTTGTTGCGGTGGTTCCTGAAAGCTCAGAGTCCAACAGAGAAATGTAAACAAAGGACAAAATAAAAGTCCTCTAGGAGCCAAAGATGATGACTGTCCACTTTCACCCTGAAAACATACTGTTTTGTTCCACTTTTTTTATTCTTAACAAGTGAACTATTTCCACACCACGGACAAGCTTTTTAAAACGTGATTTCAGTGACTACGTGTAGGGGTGTTAGGTGTTAGGTGTTAGACCAGCTGTGGGCAAACTACGGCCCGCAGGACGGATCCAGCCGTTTGAAATGAATAAAACTGAAAACAAAAAAAGACCGTGCCCTTTTATGTAATGATGTTTACTTTGAATTTATATTAGTTCACACAAACACTCCATCCATGCTTTTGTTCCGGCCCTCCGGTCCAGTTTAAGAACCCATTGTGGCCCTCGAGTCAAAAAGTTTGCCCACCCATGTGCTAGACACTTAGGTTATTTCTGAAAGCTCGCTTTGTAAGTAACGCCCTCTGTCTGTGAAGTCTGTGGCAGCTTTATTCCTAGTTGCTAAGGCACTGAAAGCAACTCGAACGCCTGGCAGGAAAATGGATAAACAAGCCACGGTACATCCATACAACGGAACACTACTCAGCAACACAAAGGAACAAACCACTGATGAGTGCAAAATAGCGGGTGCCCCCCGGAAACATCATGCAAAATGAAAGCAGCCAAATGCGAAAGACCACACACTGTGATCCCATTCATATGATGTTCATGAAAAGGCAAAACTACAGGCTAGAGAGCAGATCAGTGGTCGCCAGGGCTGCGCAATGGCTCACGGAAGGGGACTGACAATATAGGGTAGCACAGATGAAGGCACTGAGACGGTGGGGACCTTTTTCATTGTGATGGCATCAAGCAGATGCCATTCGTTGCAATTTACCTCAGCTTGCAGAGAGGTGTTAAGATCTGGTGGGCAGTTCAGACAGAGAACTCACACAGCTGTTAAAAGGTCTGAGCGACTTCACCCACTTACCCCATCACAAGAGCTGCACTACTTCCCCACCCGGGTTGTCTGCGCACATCTCCGGCTCATAGGCCTCAGCACGGACCTCATCTCCTCAGACGCACCTGGCGATCCCCCAAGCTCGGAACTCAGAGCCGGTCCTCCTCTGCTCCCTCTGTCCCCAGCCAGTTGATGCCCAAGCCCGTAGGCACTGGGTCATAAATACACCTCATTTCCTACTTGGGACCCTCAGTCTTCCTCCTCTCACGGCAACAATCTACCCACTGGCCTCCCTGCCTTCGCTCTGTCCCGGAGTCATCGTCTGGAGACTAATGTGGATAAAGGGTTGAACAAAGCCCTCAATGTCTGACCTCCAGTTGAACTTGGCTGTCCCTTCTCCCACCGGCCCTCAGGCTCCCATCTCTCCAGCCGCAGAGCTGCACCTCAGGCCCTGAGCATGTGTGTTCTTCACAGCTCACGCTCCCTGCCCAGAAGGTACCCTTATCCATCGGTAACCACGCTCATCCCTGTCCCTCTTGAAGCTCCCCAGTTCCCTCAGCAGCCACGCCTCCAAAAGCCCTTACGGAATTTCATGTTTTCATGTGTGTCTCCCTCTGGACTCTGAGTCTCCAGGGGACAGAAAATGTGCGCCCAGGGATGCCACCAAGCACAGAGTGGGAGCCACACGCATGGCCTGGCCTGATAGTATCCGTTCTCATGCATATAGATTTGAGCAGCTCCATGCAGCTGGGACAGAGAACAAGAAAAGGGATTCCTTATAAGCACTGAAGAGGTGCGAGGGTGGTGACCCCGTTCAGGGGTCAGTTCTGTGCCAGACACTTCCTATATGACCTCATCGAGTCCTCACTACAACGTGTGAAGATAGTAGTATCACCATATTTTATAGGAAACCAGACTCGATCGTACCCGGGCCGCAGAGAGGCCTGGTCCAGGCCCCAGGCCCAAAGCTGCACTCAGCTACGCATTGGCTCCAGGACACACCTTTATCATTTATCTCCAACATATGGTGTGAACACTGCTCAGGGCCACATGTCCTAGGGTAACTAGCTAAGTTTAGGGGTGGCTACAGAAAGGGGAAGGAAAACTCAGTGAGTTGTTTTCATTTGAATGGCCTTTTGATTGGTGGAATATAGTTTCTTTCCACCTTGGGCTTGATTTGTTGATTACTGAGCGCCCTCATATCCCACCTACAAAGCGGAGACATCCGGGCCCAGTGCTCCAGCCCACTGGCCCACAATTAAGTATGGGTTGGCAGTGGGGGCTGACAATATAGGGTAGCACAGATGAAGGCACTGAGACGGTGGGGACCTTTTTCATTGTGATGGCATCAAGCAGATGCCATTCGTTGCAATTTACCTCAGCTTGCAGAGAGGTGTTAAGATCTGGTGGGCAGTTCAGACAGAGAACTCACACAGCTGTTAAAAGGTCTGAGCGACTTCACCCACTTACCCCATCACAAGAGCTGCACTACTTCCCCACCCGGGTTGTCTGCGCACATCTCCGGCTCATAGGCCTCAGCATGGACCTCATCTCCTCAGACGCACCTGGCGATCCCCCAAGCTCGGAACTTAGAGCCGGCCCTCCTCTGCTCCCTCTGTCCCCAGCCAGTTGATGCCCAAGCCCGTAGGCGCTGGGTCATAAATACACCTCATTTCCTACTTGGGACCCTCAGTCTTCCTCCTCTCACGGCAACAATCTACCCACTGGCCTCCCTGCCTTCGCTCTGTCCCGGAGTCATCGTCTGGAGACTAATGTGGATAAAGGGTTGAACAAAGCCCTCAATGTCTGACCTCCAGTTGAACTTGGCTGTCCCTTCTCCCACCGGCCCTCAGGCTCCCATCTCTCCAGCCATTAATTAATAAAATAAGCCTGGCCCGTTTGGCTCAGTGGATAGAGTGTCAGCCTGTGGACCAAAGGGTCCCAGGTTCGATTCAGGTCAAGGGCATGTACCTCGGTTGCAGGCTCTTCCCCGGCCCAGGCCCTGGTTGGGCTCATGTGAGAGGCAACCAACTGATGTGTTTCTCTCACATTGATATCTCTCTGTCTTTCCCTCTCTCTTCCACTCCCTCTAAAAAAAAATCAATGGAAAAACATCCTCATTTGAGGATTTAAAAAAAAAAAGGAATAAAAATGACTTTGGATTTGAGCGAAATAAAATGGAGTCACTATGGTCAAACTAAATTTTTAACTTCAAGTGGCCTGCGGGATAAGAAAATCATTATTCTTGTTCTCACTGACTCTGGGAACTTAAACTTTTGCACTTTCTACTCTTGTGTTGATAACTGGATCCACAGTGCATTACGCACTAATGACCGGACATACCTTGAGCCTTCACAATGACCTCAGGAGGGAAATGCTCCACTGGACACCTGACGGTCACCATCCTGCTCCAACCTGGGAGTTAAGAAGGCAGAACTGATTCTTCTCAAGAATGTGCTTTTAACTGTAAAAGCCCTCAGCTCTTCTTTCTCCTTTGGAACACTCTGGGCAGGTCCTAGTTGTGTTTTCAGTGTGCAAACCCTAAGACCCTTGAATAAATCTTTGTCATTTATTTCTAGCCAAAACTTTGCTACCGAACTGAAGGGGTCCCAATAACACACCAACAGGAGTTTGCAGCCAAGAAGGTGAGGATTTCTGAAGGAGATGGTGCCATGCCCGGAGTCACAGGTGGCTCTTGCTCACAGACCTGGCTCCCCGATGGCTTCCCGGGCGTGGATTATACAGGGAAGATCACTAATCATGGTGACTGCTGATTAGTTGGTGCTAGGGGAGGGGTTTCTGATCCTAGCCTTTGGTCCTGATGTCAGCCATGGAGTTGCTCTGTCCAATTTCACAAGGACTTGTTCTGTGCGGTCGTTCTGCTCTCCTGGGTCCGGAGCTAAAACACCCTTGAGGCTGAGGTATTATGTTTAGTTGCACTGAACACTGTCTCAATAGTCAGTAGACCCAGGACCTTGTTTCTAAGGCTACTGGCTGCCGACCAGAACCTCACTGTCCCGAGGGCTTCATGATTAAGAAGGAAGGGGGCGGGGGTGAATCAGGGTTCTAGTGAGGCCAGCCTGAGTCAAAGGGGGGAAAAAAACAAAATAAAAGGCCAGATTAAAAACAGGGGTTTGTAAAGTATATCATTTAAGATGGAATGTTTTCCCTTTTCAGGGACATTGGCGTTACAGCCTCCAGACTCTCTGTGAGTTCAGTTGATGGGCTGTGAGTGCAGGACCCACCCAAGAAGACACCTACTGATCTGTTTCTCTGCATCGCCTGCAAAGGACACTCTGTCCATCAGTCCTGGGCTCCTCCCTGGAGCAGCTCCGAGCTCGATATGTACCAGCGCTTTCTCTCCAGAGGCCCATCCTGCAGCTTCATCACGCTCCGCTCCGCATCTATTCTGGGCCACACTCATTTCCTGTGGTGGAAATTAGCCTTTGACAGTGTTCCTTTCACACTTAATCTGTTCATTCTCATTGCAGCCAGTCCCTTCAGCTCTGCCTCGGCGCTAAAGGAATGGTGCTACCAGAACACACGGTCCCTTGAAAAGCCCCTCCCTCGCCTCCTCCTGCCCCTCGAAGAGGCAGGAAGGCACTGCATTTGGTGCAGACTCTTGCCTTTTACCTTCACTCCAAAAAAGAGGTGCCGGAAAGCAGCATTCTCCGTACAGTTTGCTAGCCAGGGGGCCACCTGGTGATGAAAGAGATGAAATGCAGCAGTAAGGTGTAAGAATATTCTTTTTCCTTTTCTTTTTTTTTTTTTTTTACCAGCCTTATTGAGGTTATCATTCATATATACATATATATATATATATATATATATATATATATATATATACACACACACACACACACACATATACATACATACATACATACATACTGTGTGTGTTTAAGGTGTACAACTTGATGTTTTGGTACATATACATTGTGAAGTGATCACCAAAATCAAGCTGATTTAATACATCCACTGTCTCCACATAGCTACCATTGTCCTTTTGGGGTGTGTGTGTGTGTGTGTGTGTGTATGTTGAGAAGCTGTAATTGAAGATCTACTAAGCACATTTCAAGTATACAAGACAGTATTGTTAACTACAGTCTCCAGGCTTACATTAGATCAAGGATTTACTCATCTTGCAAACCTGAAACTGCAGACTCATAGAGGTGAAGTGTATTATTTTGAATGTTTCACTCTTCGTCACTTACTTTTCAGGGTTTGTAAAGTGTATCATTTAAGATGGAATGTTGTCCCTTTTCAGGGACATTGGCTGACCTTTCAACTGCACTGGGTCTGTGAATGCATAGTTAAAACAAAACTAAAACTTCTTACTCTCAAAGTTCTTCGTCACCATCCCTCAGAAACATTTTGAGACATCTCATAATTTGAGGGTCAGGGTTAGCATTTGGCAAAATAGAAGCCACAAGAGGTGAGGGAACGAGACTCAGCTGGAGTTAGAGGACAGGATTCTGGTCCCTGCTCGGCCCTATCGAGCATTCCCACCGAGGGCAAGCCATTGACCTCCCAAACCTCAGCTTCCTGGTTGTCAAATGAAGATGCTGAACTACAGGGTCTTTAAGAGCCTTCCAGCTCTGAAATGATAAATGTGTGAGATACAGGGTGGGGCAAAAGTAGGCTTACAGTTGTGAGTAACAAATACAGTTTATTCTTGTATTCTTGTATTATTGATGAATTATGGCACTATTTTCCATATGAACAACTGTGAACCTCTGTTTGCCCACCCTGTACAATCATGTGTTGAATTGTTTTTAGAGATCTTAGAGGCAAGAGGCTGAGTGTGAAAGGAAATGGGAGTCTGTCCTTGGTAACCTTTCTGGTATGTGAGCACTGGTCATGTGGGCCACAGGGGAATTGACCAAAGGGACCTCCGGTCCCACTTTGCAAGCCCACTTATGAATTATTCATGTTTTACAAGCAAAAAAGTGTGTGTGGGGGGGCGGTTAATTGCTGGTTTGACCTCTGAGAGGAGATCTGCTGGGAAAGAAATGTTGTTTGCTAGAGAGGGCAGACCAAGGGCTTTTCGGAAGGAAAGGGACTTTACAGGTCATCTAATCTACACCCACCCACATCCAGGGAAAGAAACCAACCTCAGATGGACTTAAGTGACCGGATCAAGATCACAGCTAGTTAGTTGCAAAGTCAGAATAGTCCACTAAGAGGGGCTCCTTCTAAATAGGAAGAAATTCCTGATATTATAACCCAACACATCCAGGGGTAGAGAGTCTGGTTTCCACGCTAATGCTCACAAAAGTCCTGTAATGCAACATATAAATGTGACAAATATTAAAAGCCACTGCTCTGTGCATGTCAGTCATGAGCAGACCCCAGATGTCCCTGGAGAGCAGGAGAGGGAGAGGGGAGAGACACTGCCTAGGAGGGCGTCTATTTCCTCGAGTCCGATCAGGGATGAAGGCCCCACCCTCCAGAATCTTGGACCCAGTAACGAAATATTGAACATTTTTCTAATGTTGTTACTGAACATGAATAATTGATGAACCACTGAATTTTCTCCCCACATTTTGACATTCTAAGAATTGGTCAACTCTACCAGCCTCATCCCTTGACTCTCCTTCTCCCTGGCCTCCTCCAACCACGCTGCTGGCCTCCTTGCCAGGCTCTGAGCCCGGGGTCACCCTTCACGCTCCGTCCTCGGTACCCACGCACAGGCTGCTCCTCTTCTTGGAAGGTTCATCTCCCAGAATCCACCTGACTCACTCCTCCATCTTTTCCAAGCCTTTGCTCAAACATCATCTCCGCACCCTGGCCAGTGTAGCTAGCTGGTTAGAGCATCAGCCTGCGGACTCAAGTGTGGGTTTGATTTCCAGTCATGGGCACATACCTGAGTTGCAGGTTTGATCCCCAGCCCTGGTCAGGGCACATGATGCAGGAGGCAACCAATCTGTCTCTCCCACATCAATGTCTCTCTCTCTCTCTCTCTCTCTCTCTCTCTCTCTCTCTCTCTCTCTCTCTCTCTCTCTCTCTCTCTCCCCACCTCCCTTCCAGAATCTCTAAAAATCAATGGAAGAAATATCCTTGGGTGAAGATTAACAACCAAAAAAATATATCCTCTTCGCAGGAGGCCTTGCCTCAGAGCCCTATAATTTATAATTAATAACCCCTGGCTCCCTTCACTGTGCTCTATCTTTTCTGTAGCTCATCACCTCCCACATTCCATGCTGCGGATCTGTCTCCTCCCTAGTGTGTGAGCAGCATGATGAGGGCAAGGGCTTGGTGGCTTGGTCTGTTTTGTTCTCTGTAGAGTCCTGGGGACCTAGAACAGTGTCTGGCACATAGTAAGTGCTCAATCAATATTTGTTTAGTGCATGCAAGCTTTTACTCACTTCCTATTTTTGTCCCTGCTTGCCTCTACCTTCAAATTGTAACCTCTTTCCCAGACCTGCTCAAATCCACGCCCCCAAGTGGAAGTGGATCGTCGTCACAGCTGAGAGAGGACAGTCTCCAGCCTCCTCCTCTTCATTTGAGGAAACCAGCAATGTTTAGTGAATTGTCCAAAGTCACAGATCCAGGACTTGAACTTGGATCTTTGGTTGACTCCCAACCCAGGGCTCCCCCCACAGCCCCGTTTCTCTGTGGCTCTCTATGCCGGTGCCTACCCTGCCTCCTCACAGCTCACCTGAGTGATGCCGAGTCCCGACTCTGCCACTAGTTAGACCTGTGTCCTTGGCGAAGTCTCTGCCTCCTGTGCCCTGGGCATCTCCCTGCTCAGGGGGAATAACATCTGCCTTATACACTAACCAGGAGGTGGAAGCCCAGCTCCTCCCCGAGTGGGAGCTCGGTGCCTGCTTGTTTCTTTCCCTTTCACTGCCTTGAGAAGAGGGTCGTTTGCTCTGCACAGCATTACATTTCTTGAGGTCTCGTCTGCTGCCTTCACCCAGCAGACGCTAAAGAAATACTCAGGGCCTAGCAGACTGTTAAAGGGACAGGTGGCAGGGAGAAAGCCCTCCTCCTCGTGGGCCCTCTCACTGTCAGGGCTGGCTCACACGTTCTGGCCCTTGGACCTCGCACCCCCATTAAAATGGATGATGACGATGAGCAAAGCCTCCAGGTAAGGCAGCATAGAGCATTTTTTATTCTTCTCAGCGGCCAATTTATTGGCAAAATGGCTGTTTCAAAGGTCATCCTAAAGGAGCAGGAATCAAGATTTCCTTAGATACTAGCATATGAGTATTTCCCAAATTCTGCTCCTAAAAAAAAAAGCCGGGGTGCTTTGTGATCCAGACACAGTGGGTTTGAGTTATCGAACGACACTTAGGATTTCTGCAGGACTTTTCAGAGCCTTTGTTCTGCATAAGTGCATGTGGCTCTCCAAGAGGAGTGGGGGTATACTCGCACTAAAACATTTTCCCAACTTACTTGTACACCCTTTCCCCCCACATAGCTGTTCTTGCAGCTAGTGTTCTATAGACCACATTTGGGGGGATTCGGCTGTAGACAAACTTCCTCTACTGGAGCTGAAAGGCTGAGCTGGGACAGGTTCATCAAGATCAGATGACTAGTTAGGGCAGAACCAGGGCTGGAATCCAGCCTCCTGGTGTGTTTTCTATGCTGTTCCCTCTACACAGCATGGAGGTTCAGGAAGGCCCTTGAAGCAGACTGGCTCTATTGAGAGATCCTGCTACTTTCACTCCAGGAAATAAACCGACATGGAGGGTAACCAAAGAGATAGACTTTCTAGCGATAAAGAATGAAAGTGTGTCTGTGAGAGCATGTGTGTGTGTGCGCGTGCGAGTTACGGGAATAGCAACGGCACTGAAAGATGTATTCCCACCCAAAGCAGCTGAGTAGTTCCCCAAAGCCCCAAAGTAAAGGAGTGTCTCTCCCAGCCCTCCCCTGCCCTCACATGCTCCTGGGAACGGCTCACGAGAAGCTGAGCCTCCATCCGTGAGGGCGTCCACCCGGCCCAGTGTGGGGGGCTCAGCAGTGGCCCCCAAAGACATCCATGTCAGTCCCAGGACCTGTGACTGTCACTCCATACGCAAAAGGCACGGTACAGCTGTGATTAAACTATGGCTTCGGAGGGGAAATTACCCTGTATTATCTGGGTGGCTCCTACATGAAATCACAAGTGTCCTTCTAAGAGGAAGGCAGAGGGAGAGGTGATGATGGTGAAGAGAAAGGGACCACAAGCCACGGAATACAAGTGTCCACAGATACTGAGAAAGGCAAGGAAACAGGTCCTCCGGTGGTGCCTTCAGAAGGAACCGCCCTTGTCCACACCTGGACATGAGCCCCGTGAAAATGATTTCAGCTTTCTGACCTCCAGAACCAGCAGAGAATACATCTGTGTTGTTTTAAGTCCCTAAGCTCGTGGCAATTTGTTACAGTCGTAGTAGGAAATTAATATGCATCCAGAGTGATGCAAGCACCCCAGTTCACTCTGAGAAGGTTGTGCCACCCAGATAAGGTGAGTGCTGGCAACAGCCCACTGGGTGGTGTGACAGGCTCAGGTGGCAGCTCAGTCACCCCACACTGCTAGCAGCCATCCAGAGGTCTCCTCCGAGCATTGCCCTCTGACACAGCTTCATGCAGAAGGGGCTGGGCTTCCCTGTTCAGACAACATCGGTGCCTCCAGCGGTCCTCAATCTGTCCCTGTTGCAAGAAGTGGGCAGGGACGGGTCTGTGACACCACACCTCACCTGTGTGGCCTTCAATGATGGCTTTCCTTGGCAGCATCACAGCTTAGCCAATGGGCAAAATGCAAGTCAAGCCAGTTAGGTCTGCTTGGGAACAGGCTGCACTTGCTCATGAAACATTTCAACATTGGCAGGGTGTATTTTCTCCCACCTGTCCCGGAATACTTTCTGACATCGTTACCATTCCTGCGTGGCCGGCACTGATACCTCATAACACAACATCTCACCAGCAAATCTGAGGCCCAGGAAATTATTTCACCTGAAACTATCAAGCACATCTCAAGGCAGAAAGAATTTCTTCTAGCCCAAGGCAGCTGAAGAGAGTGTCTCTGGCTTGGCTGCTATTTCGCTCATGGAAGGTAGGATATTGGGCAACATTTAATGAGATAAGTGGCAAAATCCAGCTCAGCGATAACACTGCCACATGCTGCTGTTTTCTTGTGACGTGCTAGAGGGGAGGGCGTGGCATCTGGGGTGACTCTCTGTGATGCTGCTCAGCCAATGAGAAAACGAGGCACAGTGAGTTACCCAAGCTCCAGACAGGTCACTGATGCCAATCAACGTGTTTAAAGCAGAGTCTGAAAATCACACGGGCCCTCTAGATTTAATCGCATCGCCAGAAGTTAAAACATGACGGGGTAAATAATGTCACCGCAGCAACTCTCAGACATGGACTTCAGCCTTTTTGGCTGCTTCTCCTGCAGGGTGGACAAATCCACGAAGCCCTGTACAGAAGTTAGGGATCCACCTCCTGCAGGCCCCCAGGTCTGGGACCAGGGGCCACTTTCAGAACCAGGGTGTTGAGTTGCACAATTTAAACCTCTTCATTCCATAGCCCAAGACTTGGTTTCTGAAGCACTGGAATGCTCTTCCTGTCAGTCAACCGGCAGGGGTCTCCTGCGAAACTGTCATAGTCACTAACAGCCCATTCGTAGAGAGATCACAGAGCCAGACTGCCTGCCTTTGAACCCAGCTCTCCCATGGACAAGCCCTGTGACCACAGCAAGCTACTTTAACATCTCTGCCTCGGTTTCCTCATCTGTGAAAAGAAGATAAAAATACTACCTACCTCAAAGGACCATGGTGAACATTTAGACATCATTCTTTTCAATGCTCCAACAGCTCCTGGAATGAACTATCAATAAAGGTTGGTTATTATTTTATTATCAAAGATGAGCTAAAGGATAACATCATAAAAGATGATTCGCTGAGCGACCAAGGTTTAAAATGGATCCTTCCTATAATCGTTATGTTGCTGTCACCTGCTGTAGTGACCGATCCCCACTGCACTGGCTTCACACAATAAAGGCCTGTTTCTGCTGGGTTACAGTGAAAGCGCATGTCTTGGTTAGCGGGCAGCCCCCCTCCAAGGGATCCCTACAGGAACCCAGCTCCCTTCCATATTCAGGCTCCACATCTTCACAGCCTCTTCCAAAGTTGCCCGAGGCTGGTCCCCATTGGAGCCACTCAAAGGGGAAACTAGAAGGAGTGGCAGGGGGCACTTTATGGGCCAGGCCCACAGGTGGGACTCAGGTGACCCACAATCCTCTGGCCAGAACCTTGCCTATGGCCACACCTAACTGCAGAGGAGACTGGGAAGTTAACAACTAGCCTTCTCTACCACCCTTTATCAAAATATTCTTATGAGAGAATTGCACTGCCTTCAAATTTTTCCCCCAAATCTGAATTTGGTTTTGGTTTCTAGATTAGTTTTAATTTCTCCCTAGCCCCAGCCTACTCAAAGTTCAGTATATTCCAGGGTCCTCTGGATTTAGGATACACACTGGGGAATCATTCCTTATATACTAATATTTCAAATTACAAGTGTTGACTATTTCCCAAGCGTCCAGGATTTTATCAATGACAAGTTGAATTTCCTCTCTTATTTTCAGCTTAATCCACTGTCTTTTGATACCTCCTGATTGATACGTTTGTTGAAATATTTCATCAAATGAATAGTTGGCTTATATTTTATGCAGAAGGAAAAGTCTCCCAAAATCTAAAATGTGAAACACACAAGAAACTGACATTCAATGACCCGGCTACAAAGTGGCTGGTGTGAAACGCCTACTTCTAAATCACAACTAAATTACTAAATTATAACTAAAACTATAAAACAGACTCAAAAAACATTGAAACTATCAACAATTCTTGACTTTACAAACAGCTATGTTGTTTTTATAAATGGTTAATTTAAAAATGCTAACGCTTTGGTTTCTAACAGGGAGCAATAGGGATGTGAAGATTTGATAGTGGTTTGCAGAAAGATGCAATGTGAACAAGTAAAATCTTTCAAAGTCTGCCGAAACCGGTTTGGCTCAGTGGATAGAGCGTCGGCCTGCGGACTGAAGGGTCCCAGGTTCGATTCCGGTCAAGGGCATGTACCTGGGTTGCGGGCACATCCCCAGTAGGAGATGTGCAGGAGGCAGCTGATCGATGTTTCTCTCTCATCGATGTTTCTGACTCTCTATCTCTCTCCCTTCCTCTCTGTAAAAAATCAATAAAATATATTTTAAAAAAAAACAAACAAACAAAAAAAACAAAGTGGTGATGCCCAAGGTATTACTACAAAAGACTATATGATTCCTGTCTCAAATGTAAAAATCTACACCATAACCACAAAGATGGGAATGAAGAAACAAAAAGTAAAATGCTAAAAAACTTCCATAGAAAATCCTGAAATTGGGGTTCTGAGTCTGCTTTACTGGATTCTACATATATTTATTCATAAGAGGACTATATTACTCTAATATATGCTTTACCCAAAGTCTGCTGAGTTAAATGCTCATGGCATCTAATAAATACTTCACAGCAACATCTACACTAGTATTTGACAGAATATCTGGGTACCATAACCTAGCCTAGTTGACACACAAAATTAACCAGCACACCAAGTAAAAAGAGGTGCTTGGTAAATGTTTGTGGAATCTATATATATAAAAAGCCAGCGACCTGAACGCTGTAACAAGAATGACCAGTCACTATGACCCCCACTGCGCCAGTGAACAGGCTAATCATGGGTGGGGCCAGCAGCCAACCTCTCACAGCCCCTTCCCCTTGGCGGGCCCTGCCCGAATGGGCCCCCCCACCACTGTGATTGGCCTGCAGCCCCTCCCACTGGCTGGCCCCACCCCCAATCGCCCTCCTTACCCCAATAGGGGGCGGGGCTGTCTGGCCAACCTCCTGCAGCCCCGCCCCCTGGTTGGCCCCGCCCATGATGGCCCCCCCCATTGCAATCGGCCTGCGGCCCCTCCCCCAAGACAGCTCTGCCCCCATTCGCCCCCCAACTCCGACCAGTGGCAGGGCTGGCCAGCCAACCACCTGCAGCCCCTCCCCCCAGCTGCTCCCGCCCCCAATGGGCCCTCACCACTGTGATTCTGTCCCCACCCCCAATCAGGCCCCCACCATCCCAATCAGCCTGCAGGCCCTCCCCCCAGCCAGCTCCGCCCCGGATCAGCCCCCCCCTCCTCCGATCAGGGCAAGGCCAGTGGCTACCACCCACAGCCCCTCCTCCCAGCTGGTCCCACCCCCAATCGGCCCCCCCACCCTAATTGGGGGTGGGGCCCACCAGCCAATCACCTACGTCCCTCCTCCCAGCCAGCCTGGTCCTGACTGGGCCCCAGTTGGGGGGACCAGCCAGCCAACCTCCCACCATTTTCTCCTGACAGGCCCAGCCCCAATCCACCCTGATCGGGGCTGGGCCAGCCGGACCCCACCCATGCACAAATTCATGCGCTGGGCCTCTAGTTAACTAATAAAATCTGCTAATCCTATATTTATTTTCTTCCCTTTTCTCCTTCCCTTGTTGGCTTCTCTTTTAATGCCCTTCCCAAAACCTTCCACTTTCTCTCCTTGGTGTGTCTTTCCCTTGTGGTTCCTCCCAGGCTGGGTCCCATCAATGCAGAGATGCACAAGGAGGCAGGTGGACAAAAGCCCCAGGCTGTGGCCATCGGCCACACAGCCTCCTGCTTGGTGGGAAAGGAGACTGCTCCCGCTCGGGCACTGGTTTAGGACTCAGAAAAGGCCCCTGGCAGGTACCTCCCCACAAACTGCCCTGCAGAGAAACCAGGTCGTACTGACTCCTGCCTGGCTCCATCAGGTAGGACACCAGCTTATACTGTGAGTCAAAGAACTCAGGTGGTTCCAAGCCTCTAGAGTCAGAATCCAGGTGTTTCCTCAGCCTCAGGGTGGGGGTGGGGGGCAGCATGACCTCCACAGCAGCTATGCCTTCACCTCTCAGCCAGGCTTCCGACGTGAAGGGCTACAGTGCCCTCCCTCCCACTTCACAGGACTCAATCTTGATCTGCCACCTCCTGAGCCAACAGAAGCAAGTCCAGCAATCTTCCTTTCCTCCTTCAATAGCGTTTACTGAACACCGTGTCCATGCTGCACTGTGCCAGACGCCGAGGGCCCAGTCTCCCCAGTGGAGCGTCTTGTGTGGTGGTGCAGGGCTGTCACACCTGCGTCCTTGCCTACACGTCACACAGCCCTCTGGGCGAGCTGACACACCATTCACTGATATCTTTGTCCAACCTTCCATTTTATACAGAAGAACGCTGCAGCCAGAGAGGTGAGTCGCCCAGGCAAGACACAGCAGGTCTCCAAACAGTAAATTCAACTGAATCCAGTTTCTTTTTAAGTGGCTCAAGTGGTTCGGTCCTTACCTTAGAAGTTGCTGAATACTTCCATCCACTAGAGGGCAGCAGCCAACCCCCATCCATCCAAATCCTCCCACATCCTGGAGAGTCAGCACTTGGCGGATTGCTCTGCTCCCCAATTCATAACACTGATACCTTTTACCTTCTCAAAATGAGCCTCGCAAACCAGGCAAAGTAATAAGAAGGTAAGAGGTGAGGGAGTCAAGTACCATAATCCAAAAGAGGCCAAAGATGGCCTTATTAACAACAGACCAGGCCCTGGCTGGTTTGGCTCAGTGGATAGAGTATTGGCCCGAGGACTGAAGGGTCCTGGGTTTGATTCTGTTTTGGTTAAGGGCACATACCACATTTGCAGCCTTGGTGGGAGCACATGCAGGAGGTAACTAGATACATCGATGTTTCTCTTTCTATGTCTCTCCCCCTCCCTTCTACTCTTCCTAAAAAATAGAAAAAATATCCTTGGGTGAGGATTAACAACAACAATAAAAAAGAACATATCAGGACCAATGATAGAAAAGATTTTGTAACACCTATGCATGTTCATTATCCAATCCACCTGCCAAAACTATTGCCAATGGATAACCACGTAATCTCACGTTATGACAAGCTATTGTACAGTAGTGGTATCAGAATTATCCGAGACGTTTCTCTTGTTTTAAGACACAGATCTGAGGACCATGCCCACAGAGATTCTTTTTAACAAGTCTGGAACGGGACCCAGGAACGTGTGATGTCAGAAGATTCTAATATGTAAGAGTTCGGAAGTCATTGCTAGTCACTGGAGTTTCAGAAATGTAAAGTAGCGAGCGTGAGAGACAGACTTGAGCTCAAAGGTAACTTGCACCTATGGGGGCCAGGAGGGGGAGGACAAGGTCATTGGGCATTGAGAACTGCCCCCCTGCTTTGTGAAGCGGCAGCTACGCTTGGTCCTTGGAAGGCAGGTGAGTCCCTCGCTGAGAGGTCTCTCCCAGGACTTGTAATCTCACTGGCTCCAGGCCACAGCAAGGCTGGCAAGGGCGTGGTCCTGGGTTAGATCCGCCTCAGTTTGTGTCCAGCTCTACCAGCTAATGGTTATATACCTTTACATGTCCTTGACTCCCCCAAGTCTGTCTCTTTCTCTCTGAATTAAACATAATACTTTTCTCACTGTAGTGAGGATTCAAGGAGAACAGCTCTGCAAAGCACTTAGCGCCCAGGGGAGCGCAGTGCCTGAGAGGTACGGGACGTTCTCTGTCTACACACGGAGCATCATTGCTATTAGCCTCTGAGAAGGAAGAGCAGCAGAGTCCTGGCTGTCTGGTCCAAGACACACCTCAGCAACTCCAGCTGGCAGTGCCTAGGAGGGCTGTCTCTCCGGCACAGAGTGGCTCCAACAGCTGAGAAACACCCCTGTCCTCACAGGCCAGGTCCGGGAAAGCCAGTGAGCCGCCTTTCTGTGTCTCCCACTTTCCAGAACCTGGCAGAGTTGGATGAAGACCTCCATGCTCAATCCCCATGGACCCTGGGGATCCTGGGAGCATGTTCCTCTCTCTCCGCGTCGGATCCTGCTGGGCATCTCCTCCTCCTCGAAGCCACCGCACCTTTATCCTCAGAATCCCAGGAGCCCTCCTTGGTCGAGGTCCTTCACAAACTCTACATTAAATGATAAGTGTCCTTATAAAAAGAGTGGGCGAGACCATGGAAAGCCACATGAAAACAGAGGCAGAGATTGGGGTCATGCTGCCACACACCAAGGAACGTGGTGCCACCAAAAGCTGGAGAGACAAGGAAGAAAGTCTCCCCTAGAGCCTTCAGGTGGTGCCTGGTTCTGTTGACACCTTGATTTTGGACTTCTGGCCTCCAGAACTGTGAGAACATTAATGTCCATTGTTTTAAGTTACCAGGTTTGCGGTAATTTGCTAGGGCAGCCCTAGGGAGCTAATACACTCATCCTTCAGGGTTTGGTTCATCCGTCATCTCCTCCAGGCAGTCCTCCCTGAGTTTCTCCTGCCATCGCACCCCTGTCAGCTTATATCAGACTAGAGGCCCAGTGTGTGTCCCTCGGCCTGGCCTGAGGGGATTGTGCTGAACTGGCTCTCCAACATCCCCTGAGGGGTCCCGGATTGCAAGAGGGCACAGGCGAGGGTGCAGGCCAGGGTGAGGGACCCCACCGGTGCAATTGGGGCCAGGGAGGGACCGTGGGAGGGCTCCAGGGTGTGTCTGGCCCATTTCACCCAGTCCCAAATGGCCGGACCCCAGCAGCAAGCTAACCTACCAGTTGGAGCATCTGCCCCCTGGCGGTCAGTGCATGTCATAGCGACTGGTCAAACAAATGGTTGGACACTTAGCATATTCAGCTTTTATTATATAGGATTCCCTGTTTGACTCCATCTCACTCAATAAACTCCTAAAAGACAGCACATGGGGTTCTGTTCCCAACTGTAATATGGGCACTGCTCCAGGAATGGATCAGGTGCACATCTAAACCCAAGCATTACGATCTCAGCCCCTGTGCGCCTCCTATGGTGTGGACATTATGCCAGGGACTACCAAGCATTACCTCATTGAGCCCCTCAACAAGCCTAGGAGGTAGGAGCCATCATTTCTGTTTTATAGATGCAGAAACTGAGGAGCAGCAACTTGCCCAAGACCATCCATTAGCAGAATTAGAATTTATATCCAGATTCTTTAAGTCACAGGTCCCAGTAAGCATGAGCATGACATTTTCCAAAGACCAGTAGCCAACTAGAAGAGGGGTATTGGGAAAGAGTGGGGAGAAGGTGGGGTTTTAATTAGCTAGTTTTTTTGTTTGCTTGTTTTTAGATATATTTTTATTGATTTCAGAGAGGAAGGGAGAGGGAGAGATAGAAACATCAATGATGAGAGAGAATCACTGATTGGCTGCTCCCTGCGCTCCCCACACTGGGGATAGAGCCCACAACCTGGGCATGTGCCCTGGTCAGGAATCAAACCGAGACCTACTGGTTGGGTCAATGCTCAACCACTGAGCCACGCAGGCCAGGCTTAAGTAGCTAGTTTTGAGACAGAGCCAGTGTGTGTGCGTGTGTGTGCATGTGTGTGTGTGTAAATGGGAATGAGGGTCATAGGTTAACAAACTCCAGATTAACTCATCATGCAGCATTAATATATCACAGCAGCTTCAATTCTGAGGCCTGGGAGAAGGGGCCCTGTGATGCAAGGGGAGTAAGAAAGGAGAAGGGAAAGCAGCAGAAAAAAGAAGGAAGAAAACTGTGTATGGGAGGGTTGGGGGGCATAGCTCTGCTAAGTTGGGAAGCAGAACATGTTTTCCTTTTACTCTCCCCTTCCTCTTGCCCAGGCCTCTGTCCACTTCTGGTGGCCTTGCTGCCAAGGCATCAGAGAGTACACAGGTGTTGTCTGAGCACCTGCTGTGGCATTTAACCAGGTGTGGGAGGCTAAATAATGTCCCCCAAAGACATACACGGTCCCATTCCTGGAACCCATACACGTTACTTTATATGGCAAACGAGGACTTTGCAGATTTGATCAAGTGAAGCACCCTGAGCCGGGGAGATTACCCAGATGGCCCGAAATGCAGCTCTAAGTGCCCATACAAGAAGCAGGAGATCTGACACAGGGAAGAGAAGGCCATGTGACTGTGGAGGTGGGGACTAGAGGAAGGCGACCAAAAGCCAAGGGATGCTGGCAGCCATGGAGCCATGAAGACAAAACCAAATTCTCCTCTAGCTCCTCCCCACCCCCCAGGAAGAATGTGTCTGCTGACACCTGATGGCAGCCTGTGTCCCTGACTGCACACTTCTGACCTCCAGCTTGTGAGAGAAAAGTTTCTGTTGTTTTAAGCCACAAGTTTACAGTAATTTTTATAGCAGCCACAGGAAGCAAATACTCCAGGTTTTACTCGTCTTAATCAAAACTTGTCTTCTTGGCAGCCTGTTTATGGGACGTTCAAGAGGAACAAAATCCAGTTATAACAAATCAGCCAAAACCCCTCAGTGATCACTTCTGGATGGTTGCTCAAATGAACACAGAGCAAAAGCTGTAATTATCAGCTCCCAAAGAAAGCCAGTTGCCTAGAACCGTGGTGAGCAAACCACGGCTCTTTGGCCCCTTGAGTGTGGCTCTTCCACAAAATACCACGTGCGGGCGCACATGTACAGTGTGATTGAAACTTCATGGCCCATGCGCAGAAGTAGGTATTTTGTGGAAGAGCCACACTCAAGGGGCCAAAGAGCCGCATGTGGCTCGCGAGCCGCGGTTTGCCGAGCCGCAGTTTGCCAACCACTGGCCTAGAATAATCAAAGCCTATTATGGACACCATTCACAGCATCTGTAACATACTTCTAAGTGATGTTAACATAAAAAATAAAAGGGAAAGCAATACCTTCATCTATCCTGCAATCTCCCTAAAAGTATTCTTTCTCCCTCAGTGGTTATAGTTACACTTCCCCTAGTTCATATATATATTGATTTCAGAGAGGGAGACAGAGTTAGGAACATCAATTATGAGAGATAATCATTGATCGGCTGCCTCCTGCATGTCTCCCACTGAGGACTGAGCCTGCAACTCAGTCATATGCCCTACCCAGGAATCAAACCATGATCTCCTGGTTCATAGGTCGATGCTCAACCACTGAGCACACCAGCCAAGCTCCCCTAGTTCGTTTAAAAGTCCAAAAGTAAAAGTTGAACTATGATCCATGGGGCCATGTGAGAGACTGCTATAGAATTAGCTCCAGCATTGATGCCCAAACAATCCTGGAGGCTCTGGTCCCAGTTTTCCCTCCTTCAACACAACCACACTGAGCTGAGCGGTGTAAACATGACCTCAGGGAATCAGAATCTGCATTTGACAAGATCCCCAGTTGATTTGAGCACTTCGAAGCTTGAGAAGCACCGCTCAGGCCAAAGCTGGAGGCCACCATTTGGCATTGGACAGCTGATGGCGACCTGATGGGCAAGTCCCAGGTAGGAATGGCCACCCCGGAATGACAGCAAGAGAGCCAAGGTGGGGACTTCCAGGCTGTGCTAAGTGGGATGGATTGAAAGGCTCCCCCCAGCGAGGCGGCTTGCGAGCCCTGCTTGTTCCAATTCTGTAAAGGGTGTTCACGGCGCTGTCCCCTTCCATAACGCAATGACCATGTGCCTGCATGTCTCTCCAGGAGTCTAAATGCAGACTAATATTTAACACTAGATTGCCCAAGGAAGTCATTTTGACTGCTTTTTAATTTCAATTAGAAAAACAATTATGTATATAAGGACACAATGTCTTAGAATTTTGTGACTTTTTGTTCAACATATAAATGCGTTTATTAATAATTGTAGTTACCTCCCCCTCCTTCATTTCCGGTATATATATATGTGTTATACCTATATTGCCCAAAAGCAGTCATTTTGACTGCTTGGGGAAATTTTAAATAATCAAATGACTCTTATTATTGAATTGAGTAATAACAGTTCGGCTCTGTATTGAAATAACAGTTTTCACTTTTTTTCGATTACCGTCACATGATAACATACAAGTACATGATAAATTGTCGATACTTGATAAGTTGCAGTTGCTCAATAAGCTAAACTAGTACTTGTTATTTGAATCTTTATTCAGTGATACTTGTTCTAATAAGTTGTTTATTTTATTTCTTTTGCGCCCTAAATTCATGAAAGAAATGTCGAATAGAAGTGAGTTATTGGAAAAGCTAAGGAACATAAGTGAAGAGTGCTCTGATATTATTCTTTCACAATGCAGTCATTTTAACTGCTTTTGGGCAATATAGGTATATACTAAATTTCAGTCTTTCTAGTGTTAATCAGTGTCGTCTAATTTCTACATAGTCTTCCTTCCCAGTTTCGCTTTGATTTTGATGCTTATCGTTCAAATCACTTGAAATGACTGTTGTGGAGAGGCTACGCACTTAAGCCTTTTTCAGGCTCACACGCTGGGAGAGCACAGCTGGCCAGCAAGCACTAGGAGACGTCACCTGTGGAGGGGCGTCCCTGGGCTCATTTGCCCAATTTTGGTCAATTTAAGAAATTACTGTGGCTTTTTCAGGGAGAGTGAAGCTTTCTTAGCAATGAGACAAAAATATGAAAATAGCCCTAGCTAGTTTGGCTCAGTGGATAGAGCGTTGGCCTGTGGACTGAAGGGTTCCAAGTTCGATTCCGGCCAAGGGCACATGCCCGGGTTGTGGGCTCGATCCCCAGTGTGGGGCGTGCAGGAAGCGCCGATCAATGATTCTCTCTCATCACTGATGTTTCTCTCTCTCTCCCTCCCTCTCCCTTCCTCTGTGACATCAATAAAAATATATCTTAAAAAATATGAAAATACCATACAACCCTGCAAACCCCACAAATGCTGGTCTATTAGAGCCACTTAACAAGAAGAGGCTTCCATGCAAAATAACGCCTTTTGTCGAGTAGGAAAGCCTGGTTTTAGGTGCCTTGCCTATGTTTGCTGACTTCCTTCCAGTGGCCACCTGTGGCCTGTAGGTACAGAACTTGTCTCCATTTTACAGAAGAGGAAACTGAGGCACAGCAAGATTCAGGGAGCAGCCCAAAGCTTCGCCCTGTAGGTGGTGGAGCTGAAGTTTGCACTGTCTGGTTCCAGTGCCCACCACTCTTTGTTGCTCTGCTCTCATTTTGGTGGAAACCAGGTTAAGATCGGGGACATTCTCACCACTCCGAGGAGGAGGGTGAAGGAGGAGATGGCGAGGAGGATCCCTGCCCGCACTGCCCGTGGTTCCAGCCTTAGGCTGGTAAGGGAGAAAGGGAACCCCCTTTCCCTCACCTGACCGGGAAGAGGAGGCCTTCCTCCCCCAAGAGCTGCAGCCCCAAGAGAACATCAAGAGGGCGCGCACCTCTCCGCCCCATCTCCGCCCTCTCATTTGCCTTCTGCTCACTTGGGCCCTAAACACACTCGGGTACATGCAGCCCTGGGCTAGCCCTGGAGCCCAGCTCCCCAGCAAGCACGGGAAATTAAACAGTTTGCACAGAATGAAATGTGGCCATGAAAGGTGCCTGCAGCTGGTGGTTAACACCAGCAGTAAGAGGATCAACGCTAGTCCGCTGGCTTAAAGGGGGCGGGGGTGAGAAGTGTGCGCGCTCCCTTTTACCCATTCACGTTAGTTAATTTGGATGATAAGGGTTCGAGTTTAATCCCTTTGTGTGTGAGTGAATATACTGAAATTGACAACCCCTGAGAGGGCACCCCCGCTGGCAGAGCAACCTGCGGGAGGGTGCGGGCTGTGTCCAGTCTGGCATGAAGTAGAACAGAAACTTCTTGAGAAGACAGAAAGCCAGATGGAGAGGGACCTAGGGGTGCAGACTGAGCTCAGCACCTCCCAGGCGGGAGGCAGGTAGGCTGCTGGCTGTCCCAGCGCCCCACGCAGCACAGGGTAGCCTCTGCGCCCTAGGAGCTCCCCAGTTCCCACAGGAGAGCAGGGCTCCCCACAGCCACCTCTGCAAAGAACTGACCATGCTCGAGGGGAGAGCCTGGGGCCTGGCCATCATCAGCAGAGTAGAAAGAATTGAAGGGGAGGTGGAGAGCAGAAAGGAGGGGAAAATGTCTCAGGGGACATCTGGTTTCTCAAATGGAACCGATTAGGAAAAGGCGAGAGCTCCGTGGTTCCAAGTCAGGTCATGAAACAAAAGCCATTTTCATAGTTTCCATCTGCAAGAAAGCTCCCCCCTACCCCCCCCCCCCACACACACACACACTGCAAGCTTGGAGCCCCCAGAGTGCGGCTCCAAGGCAGCAGACTGCGAGCGAGCCCTGCTGGTGCCGGAGGAGCCCGGCCCCTGGCGGATGGTCCAGGCGGCGGAGAGACGCAGCCAGCGGAGATCCCTCCCCCTCCTTCCCCGTGGGCCCGTCCAGCAAACGTCCTCCCTGGTTTCTGTTGGTGCCTTCCCTCCCTCCACCCCCCCATATATTCGCTCTCTAAAACCATAAAAAAGAGATCAACTTCCCTAACTTCACGGAGCCCTTTTCAGTGACAAATATTGATGCCCAAAGTGTCTGCGCTCTCCGGTCCTCAAACGTTAAGAAAAGGCGTCCGCGAAAGGGGGACATAAAAAGTTAACAATGCTGTGAAAATATGTTTGCAGAAAATAGACAATCGTTGGATTAAACGTATTCAAGTATGAAATAATGCCTTTTTGTGTCAAAACTTGGGCGATGGGCGGGTACAAAAGTTCCCTGTGGCAGCTCCTTGCTCCCTTTGTGAGCCGTGCGCTTTGGCGTCTCCACTTAGGCGCATTACTCAGAGCCCTCTAAGCGCGATTGTTTCTCCCTTTCTAATGACATTTACCGGATCAAAACATGCTGTTAATTCGATCAGAAGGCTTCACCCTCCCTGACAAAGCCACAATAATTTCTCCTGAAGTTTGTTAAATTGACCAAAATTAGGCAAATGAATAGGGGTCTGCAGGCGCCCCCTCTCGCAGGTGACGTTGCATAATGCTCGCCTGGGCCAGCTGCATGCCCCCTTTTCTTCTCGGCCCACTCTTCTCTGTGTTGCCCCCCAATCCTCCCACCACCCCCCTCCCACCACCCCCCTCCCACCACACACACAAGCCTGCCTGCCTGCCTCTCCTCCCCCACCCTCTGGCATGATTAAAATTTAGCCCAATGAAACTATTCATACTTTTCAATGGGCATTTTCGTATCGGCTAAGAGGCTACAAATTGAGCCTCTTCCCCTCCCCCGTCCCCCTACCCCCGCGAAGAGGGGCCGAGGGGGGAGAAAAGAAAGCGAGCGACGTGGTCAGGGAGAAGGGGGAGCGTCGCGTGCCAAAGGCGGGCGGGAGGGGCGGCGCAGCGCGGGAGCCTCGTGTGCCAGCCGCAGCCCACACCTGCCGGGATGTCCGGACAAATGAAGCGGCGTCGACAAAAAGGGGGAGATGGACGTGTCACCAAGTCGTGTGAGAAAAGCCTGGGAACAAACGGGGCGCCTCCGTCTCCAAGGGCTCTCCCTTGAACCCAGCGGAACAGCCTATTAAAGGCTTACTTAATTACTTTAATGGCTCTGGACAGGCTTTAAAGCGCACTGGGCGCTGGGACTGCGCCCTTGCTGGGATTTGTAAACAGGCAATCGTGTGAGACTCGGTGGTGGGACTAAAGGAGGCGACACTGTTTTGTGAGGGTCCTCACCCCCCGGTGCCCGCGGCCGCTGCGCCCCTGCGCTCTGCGCCTGTGGCTACGGGCGCTCGCTCGCTCGACACCGGCCCCAGCTACCGCCTCCTTTTCCTGCCGGGGCTGTTGCCATGCAAATGTTATTCCCCGCCAATCACGTGTCCTTTGAAGGGCCACGTGGATTAACAAAGCTCATCTACCCCCAGCTCGCCCCCCTCGGCTGCTAATTTTTTTTCCCTTAACTTCTTTAAAACTGATCTTGAATGCATACATCCCGCAAACGCAGCTCCCTAATCCTATGGAATAATTCAACTCGTGAATGCACTTGGAGCCCTGGGTGACCGCTTTATAAGGCAGCCCCTCGGCGCTGGGAGGCGGCAGTCTACCTGGGACCCTGAAAGGGGCGCACGAGGCGGAGATCCGACGGGTAGACGGCTCCGCGCCCCCGCCTCTCCAGGGCGCGCTCTCACCAGGATGTCAGACAAGCTCAAGGAACGCAGAGTGAGTCGCTGGGGCTGGACGGCTCTTGCGCTCTGATGGTGGGGCACTGACCCCCCAGCGGCCACCTGGCTGGGCCGAGGGCAGGGACGTGACCACGCGTGACTTCTCCTGTAAAGCAGTTCTGAGTGGTTTGGGAAGGGGAGGAGGATGGAGGGAGGAGACTCCTGAACCCGCGAGGAGCCCAGGCCTAGTGGCCACCTCCCCACAGCCTTGGCCCTCAGCTCGGGGTGTAGCCCAGCGAGTAGGGAGGCTGGATGGGAGCGCGCCAACACGGCGAAGGAGGGCAGAGCTCTTTTATCCACGTGTGGAGAGGAAGGGACCCCTTCGGGGGCGAGCTCCTGGGCAGCACTGGGAGCTGGGAAGCCGGTGGGCGGGGGGATTTCCACTCCCTGGGTAAAGCCATCGGAAATTCACAAACTTCTGTTCGCAGAGAACCCGCGTTTCCCACAAAGTGATAGAAAAGCGGCGGAGAGACCGGATTAACCGCTGTTTGAACGAGCTGGGCAAGACGGTGCCCATGGCCCTGGCGAAGCAGGTAACGTATGGCACTGAGAACAGGGAACTAGATGCCGGGGACCCTCTGCTGCCACCCTCGGCCTAGATGCCGGGGTCTGGGGACAGAGAGGGCCCTTACGGGAGCCTCCTTCCCCGCCTGAGCGCCGAGTCCAGGCACCGTGCGCGGTGCACAGCAGCCGCTCGCTAGTCCTCTGCAGATCGCACCGCGCACGGCCCCGAGGCTGGCCTGCGCCTGCGCGCGCTGAGGCCCCTTCTCCCGCTGCAGACCTCCGGGAAGCTGGAGAAGGCGGAGATCCTCGAGATGACCGTCCAGTACCTGCGGGCGCTGCACTCGGCTGACTTTCCCCGGGGAAGGGAAAAAGGTGCGCCCGGGCTGGGCCAGGCGAAACCCGGCCGGGAGCGTGCGCCACACAGACCTGGGGGTGGCGGTAGGAGGAAGGCGCGCAGGAGAGGTCTCCTCTCCCGACCCTGCGGAGCGGGCGCGGTGGGTCCTGCAAAGGCTAGCGGACGGGGCCGGGGGGGGGGGGGGGGCGGTTCTGGGCTGGTTGGTTCCGTTGCCTCCTCTCAGGTGGGGAGGGGCAGAGTCAGCCGCTTAAGAAAAGCAGGCCTCTGGCTTGTTCTTTTCCCTTCTCCAGACTGGGGAGAGGGGAGGCGGACCTCCAGTGGGAACTCTGGCCAGAAAGTGTGGTGGGAGGTGCCTGCACCCGCCTGGGGCTCCCGGCAGGGAAGGGGCCGCTCAGTTTCTTTCCTGTCTATGACTTTCCCGCCCTCCAGCAGAACTGTTAGCAGAGTTTGCCAACTACTTCCACTACGGCTACCACGAGTGCATGAAGAACCTGGTGCATTACCTCACCACCGTGGAGCGCATGGAGACCAAGGACACCAAGTACGCGCGCATCCTCGCCTTCCTGCAGTCCAAGGCCCGCCTGGGCGCCGAGCCCGCCTTCCCGCCGCTGGGGTCGCTCTCGGAGCCGGATTTCTCCTATCAGCTGCACCCAGCGGGGCCCGAGTTCGGGGGCCACAGCCCCGGGGAGGCGTCCGTGTTCCCGCAGGGTGCAGCCCCCGGGCCCTTCCCCTGGCCGCCCGGCGCGGCCCGCAGCCCGGGGCTGCCCTACCTGCCCAGCGCGCCCGTGGCGCTCCCCAGCCCCACGCAGCAGCACAGCCCCTTCCTAGCGCCGGTGCAGGGCCTGGATCGACACTACCTCAACCTGATTGGCCACGCCCACCCCAACGGCCTCAACCTGCACCCGCCCCAGCACCCCCAAGTTCTCTGACACCCGCCGCCCGCCCGCTTTCTCTGGGCACGGGCGCTGCGCTGCTTAGGAGATACTGCGTGTTGTACAGGTGTATATAGCGTGCCGACCAACAGCGGGTGGGGAAGGCCAAGAGCAAAGCAAGTCTTCTGAAGGGTCTCCCCGGTAATAAATGTGTTCTGTTAAAGACCCAAAGAGATGGCTTTCTTTACCTTCTGCTCCTCCACAATCCACCCCTCGGATGTGCCCAGCCAGGGCCAGGGGCTCACAGGGGCTAAGGTGATGGCCCTCAGTAATTTGGGGAGCTTCCCCCAACCCCTGTGCAGTGTGAGGGGGCGGGGGGGGGGAGCTAAGTGGAGGTGTCCTTGGGACTGGATTTTGAGGCTTCCCTGAGGCTGCAGACCCGCTCCGCCCCACATGCATCTTGGGCATTTGCTCAGGGGAAGGGCAGACGTGAGTAACGGGGCTATTGGCTCTCAGATAATTCAGGTCCAAGGACTCGCCCCAAACTGGCTTTGGTGGACTTGCCCAGCTCAGACCTGCCGCCCTTCCTGCCCCACAACAAGCCCCAGGGATGTAGGCGCCCGCTGGTCTGGAGTGTGGTGACACTCAGGCCGCTGAGTGGGCGACAAAATTTACAGCCTTAACACATCTCTAAGTGCATATAACTTCTGAGGTATGGCTTAAAAACAACATCCAATGAAGGTTTTTTGTTTCGTTGTGTTTTAACCCCTGCTCCGGAGGGTTTAGAGAAGCTGGCATTGCCTTTTATGCACAGATGGGCTCAGCTTCCAGGGGACTAGGAATCAGGGTGAGAGGCCAGCACGGCTGGGCTAGGAAATGAGCTCTCCAGGGACTGTTTCCTCCGCATACCCCACAATGAGGATCCCCACTCTGTGCCACTGGCTTGGGGTTCAGGTTCTCAGGCCTATAAGCAAAGGCTTCCCCTCTTCCCCATCCCAGGGGGTGGACAAGGAGGGGGTATTTAACCTTCCTGCTCCACCCAGAACACAGGCAAGTTTGGGGCTAGACTGTCTAGGGGAGACTTGGCTAGTATCTTTAAGGGATTATGATTTTCAATTCCAGTTGGATCTGCACCTTACCCATAAAACAGGGATACATTTAAAATAGCGAGCTAAGGTCATGTTTTTCTAAGACCTAAACAGCAAAGTAAGCCTGGCTGTTGTCCTATATAAACGGACAGAATTCAATAAGGTGCCCAATCAGCTAAAGTTGTGTTTATGGGGATTTAAATGTTTCCCTTTATTGACCCTTTTCTTTGTTCCATCTTTTCTTTTTGTTCCTGTTGGCTTTGATGCAATTACATAAAGAATTCGAAATTATGTAGCAGGTTCTGTTTCCAGGGGCCATTTAGCTCAACTGTGATGGTCTGTCTGCTCCCAGATTAGCGGGAGGACAATGATTAGCTTACTCCGTTTCTGTGGACAGGGTTTAAGGGAGCTCTGACCTGTGCTGTTTACTGAGGTCATGAAATAGGATGACCTGCAATTTGTAAACCATCAAACTTGATTATACAGAGAGGACAAAACAAATTGCCTCATTCCATTCCACTGCCCATACATTGAAACTTAAATGTGTATGTGTTTGTTGTTTTTTTTTGGGGGGGGGATTATAAACTTTAAAAAAGGCTTTGTAAGTGGTTCTTGTCCTGACATGCACTACATGTTGCTGCAGTACTTATCTAAAAACTGTGATGTGCAGACAAATATCTCCTCCTTTATGAACTGACATAGTTGGAGCATGAAAGTGAGTGTAAGGCCAGGAGGCCCTCTGGATAACAAATATACACTGAGCAATATGGGACGGAAACAAACCAAGCAAAAGGGGAGCCTGCATGGCGCCTATTATTGGAACACATGTCTTACACCCATTTTCCTCAGTGCGGGGTACAGAATCTGAGGACGGCCTTTCAGGCTTTTCTCCTCCGAGCACTAAGCCCATCTGAATTCCCCTGGCAGTGAAGCATTACAGATATAGTGTTACCCTGGAAATATAAATTATTAATATATTCAGCATTTTTGTCACTTCTCAACTGTTAACCAAATTAGACAAAACTTTCTTTTGCTAAGTAGATTTTCTCTCTGGGATTAGCTCTGGAAATGCACAGGGCCACCACAGTAAGAAACTTTGGTCATTTACATATAATTCTGCAAACTTCCACTGGCCCATGACAGTCTTTGTACCTCGAATGTTGGTATTCTTGATTTTTTTCTTTCTCATTTAACTGTGGAGGATAAAACCCTGCTTTGGATTTACAATGACTTTAGGATAAAAGTCTCCCTCCCCTTCCTTCCCCCTTCCTGTGTGTGTATGTGTGTGTGTGTGTTGTCCTTTTCTGAAACCTTCATCCAAAGTTCCAGTTCTCTAGGCTTGCCTAAAAATCAAACTTGGAGTAGTTTGACTTTGCAAAAGGTTAAAAATGTCACTACAAAATGGCCTTGATTCAAATCGGAGTGAAACTTTAATGCGTCCTTCCTGTACTTTCTTGGACAACACATTACTTCCAGCCTGGCTGTCCCAAGCCCCCAGCTCCTCCCCCCTCCGCCTGAGTCTCTTAGGCCCAATCCCTCCACTCTTTCTTTTAAGTGAGTTGTATAGTAATGGTTTCCAAGAGAGGCTCAACCAAACCCAGGAATAACAAAAAACAGTGGGTTTGGCGGGAGGTGACCCATTGTGACGCCTCTGAAAGGAGCAACCTCTTGTTTCTTGGGCTTCATCCTTGAGTGGGCAAGAAGAAAAATAATCGTCCCATGAAATCAAAGGTTTTCTCCAGGGGCTTGAGGAACAAAGCTGATGGCTGTGCTCTGGGTGTGTCCTGTGGCTCTGCAGGGCGAGAAGTAGGCACTTCCAGGCACTCCGGCCACAGGCCGAAAGGGCGGTAATACAGAGCTCACTTGTGCTTCCAAGCGTATTGAACAAACACAGCGCGCATATCGCTGGGGCCTCCTGTCTAGGCTGCGAGATGCCAGGCAAGGAAGGTGGAGGAGCAGCTATGTAAGTGCCTACCTGACTCCCCACAAGTATGGATCCCAGAAACCTGGGGGTGGATATCTGCGCAGAGTAACACACCAAGAAACGGAAGGCGACAGGGGCATGCAGTTAGGAGCCCAAGAAATATGCTTGTGGAACGAATGGTGCTGGGCTTCTTAGAATCCCGCATCTCCCCTAGACCTCTTGTTTCTGGCCTCTGTTCCCTCCTGACTTCAGCAGAGACTAGAAAGTACTCGTGCAGCCACCTTGTCATCTGTTGAACCATGTGCACATTCTGAGGAGTTGTCAGCGGGAGCAGTGACCCTGCTTCTCCCTGCAACATCCACCTGTGTTCTGAGCAGGAGACGATGCTTGGCCTGCATGGTTAAGGTGCAGGCCCACCGAAATGTAGACCCCAACTGTAGGATGTGAATTCAGAACTAGCCTGAGGGGGGCTCTGATCCTTTCACATGGGAAAGATCCAAGACTGGGCTGATTCCACCCTCTTTTCCACCACCCTAGTTGTTCAGACTGTGGCTTCTGCAGCCAGAATGCCTGGATTTGTACCAGCTCGGTTGTGTACTAGCTGTATGCCGTTGCTGAGGCAAATTGCTGAGCCTCTTCACGTCTGTTTCAACATCTATAAAATGGAGCTATTAAAAGCACATTTACCTGATAAGGTTGCTACGAGGATTAAGTGAACTGGTACATTCAAAGCACTCTAGACAGTGCTTGAGCCACAGTGAATGTTCAATACATGTGAGCTATTATAATTACCTATTCCTTCCTCCCTTCTCCCAAAGAGTCAGATCCTTGGAGCCACCTCAAACTAAAAGTCAAAATTCGAAGGCAAATCATGAAAAAATTTTAAACCTCAGGGCTTGTTCTTACACCCCAAGGCTTGTTCTGGAACATGTCAGTATTCCTCCTTTAGGGCAAGTGGGGGTTGGGAACTCTAACTTCTTCCCCCGGTCAATTCATCCTCCAAGTGATGGCTGGTAGTCAGAGCCCCTGTGTTACTGTGGAAGGCTATCTCTCCTTTCTTTCCCATACAGGAACCTGGCCGCGTGTTATCTGGCAATAGCTCACATACCTGCACTCCTACATTCTCTCTCCAATGCCTATTCACACACAAATCTTGGCCATCGCAAATTCTGTACTGAAACATGGAGTAAATAAAGTAATTCAGTATTTACTAATGGTACTTCCTATGGCAGCTTCAGCTTCATGCTCTTCTCAGCTTTCTCCCAACTTCCCCCTACTCGGGTCCTTTTATCTGTTCCATTCATCAGCTGGCTGCTCCGCTCAGGGCTCCAGACCCAAGCCTTGGTGTACGTCCGTGGTCGGCAAACCACGGCTCATGAGCCACATGCGGCTCTTTGGCCCCTTGAGTGTGGCTCTTCCACAAAATACCACGTGCGGGCGCCCACGTACAGTGCGATGGAAACTTCGTGGCCCATGTGCAGAAGTCGGTATTTTGTGGAATAGCCGCTATTTTGTGGAAGAGCCACACTCAAGGGGTCAAAGAGCCGCATGTGGCTCGCGAGCCGCGGTTTGCCGAGTCGCAGTTTGCCGACCACTGGTGTAGGTGAAACTCAGCTGCAGACGTCCAACTCCGGAGCCTGTTCCCTAAGTCTCACTCCCTTTCCACTTGGCCTTCAGCTCTGATTCTAACTCATTTTCTGATTGCTCGGCTCCAGACATCTGATCCCCCATGTACCTGGGGCCTGGTGTAGGGATTTATCCATGTAAATGTATGTGTCCCAGGTGGACAGAGATCACTGCAGCAATAACTCTTAGCATCTCTCAGCAGCCCTCCTCTATCCCTCAGCTACCTGATTGGGGTGTTTAGAAGGCAGACCAGGCAAGCTTACCTCTGCCCCTTCCTCTCTGGGTGTGAACCTGCCCACAGGAAGCAAGCAAGAGTTCTCTCTGGGCTGCTGGGGAGATTTCCAGCTTCCTGTACTTTTTACGGGTGAGTTTAATCTGACATGAAATGCTGCAATCTCACTCTCTCTGCAGATTGAAGTCACAGCCCCCAAACAGTCACAAAATAGACATTTTTATCTCCATCTGACACCTACATCTCTAATGATTCTAGGCACTGACAGGAGAAAAAATGACTTTATTTATCGAATACCCTAAAACCCCAGGACCTGGGAGCCTACATATGTGCAGCTGGGAGGAAGACACAGGCATTTGCCTGCATGCATCAGGTGGCACAGGTCCAGGACTGTCTGCATGCATGTGTGCACAGGATGCCTGCCAGTGTACACGTGTGTGCACATGATGGACAAACTGGGACCAAGTAAAGAGCCGCCCACAGAAAAGAATTGCTAGGTTAGAGCTGTACAGACCCAACTATTTCTAGCTCACTTGGAAGATAAGCAGCAGTCTTGATGAAGGTCTGCAAATCTGTCCCATTATAATCTTGGCCAAAGCCTCTCCCTGGTAGGAAGAGCTGAAGCAGAGCATTAGGGAGGCAACAGACAGTGTTATGGGGCCGGGGGAGATAGGAAGTTACCCAACCATAGAAGAGGGCAGTGGGAACTTGGAGCAGGAACTCTGGGTTGAGCAATAGAGAGAAGGTGCAGGTGAAAGGACCTCAAGAGAAATGGGCACCTGGGCACCTTTTGCTCTCTCTATTCCCAACTAGCCTCATTTATTATGTGTAGCTTAAAAACAAGAGTCAATAAAATATAGTACTTAAAGCTTTATGACTATAATGAAACGTTCTTACTACTATATTTCTAGAAGCCCTAGAACTGGCAAATTAGAACTGAATAATAATTATTCTGAAACTGAACCCGAGGCTGATGATGGGCCAAATATATGTGGTGAGGAGAGGCTGCAGGGGAAGGCATTTCATTGCTGTATCATGAATTCTAGAAGGAAGAAGTTGGGCTAAGAATTTCTTAAACTATAATTGAAAGTAGAAAGGTAATTTCTAAAACCTACTGGAGGTAGGACTTTATACCTGTTTCCTTGGTATAAAAAGAACATCACCAGTGAGACCACATTGCCAAAGCTTTCCAATCAACACTAATAAAAGAGAAAAATGGTAACTGGCGTACGAGCTACCCTTTTCATTGGCTAATCAGGGCTATATGCAAATTAACTGCCAACTAAGATTGGCAGTTAACTGCCAACTAAGATTGGCAGTTAACTGCCAATAAGATGGCAGTTAATTTGCATATGTAGGCACAATGCAGGGAGGCGAAAGGGAAAGCAGGAAGAAGCCCCCTGCCACTGACAGTGATTGGAAACCCAGGGGGGAGCTAAGAGCTGGGGGGCAGGGCAAAGGCGGCCCCAGGGCCGCCTTTGCCCTGCCCCCCAGCCATGATCAGAGAATCAGGTGCCTTTTCTGCCCTGGCCAGTGATAGCAGGAAGTAGGGGTGGAGCCAGCGATGGGAGCTGGGCACGGTCGAAGCTGGCAGTCCCAGGAGCTAGGGGTCCCTTGCCTGGGCCTAAAGCGAAGTCCACGATCGTGGGGCCGCTGCAGCTGCGGGTCCCCGCTGCCCGGGCTGGACGCCTCAGCCAGAGGCGTCCTGCAGGGGCAGGGGCGGAGCCCGCGCGATCGCGGCACCCCCTGCTGCCACTGCAGGTCCCCGCTGCCTGGGCCGGACGCCTAGGCCAGAGGCGTCAGGCCTGGGCAAGGGGCCGATCCTGTGATTGGAGGGTGATGGGGGTCAACGCCTGAGGGCTCCCAGTATGTGAGAGGGGGTAAGGCTGGGCTGAGGGACACTCCCCCCCACACACACACACACCCAGTGCACGAATTTCGTGCACTGGGCCCCTAGTTATGTATGATAGGAAGAGACACCGGAAGGCTGAACGTGCTTTGGGTTGGATAACGGGGTTTAGGAAACAGTAATGCCCAGAAAGCAGCAAATGACTTTCTATGAGGACAGTCCTGTAGGGACTAACCAAGCGGTGGCGCTAAGAGGATATATGATGGATTTATGTTTGCACCTGGTGGAGGTTTGGGGCTTCAGGTGTGGGCTGTGGTTTGCAAGCTTCTTCCAAAAAGGATTTGTGGTCTATTTTTCCATCTAACTTCTGGCCATATTTTGACAGGACCTGATAAACCTCACTGTCATAAAGGAGGACTTGGCTGAGCTTAAGAGCTGACCTGAATTCTGGGGAGGAAACGTAGCCACTACTATCGACATGTAGCTTCTTAAAAGCCCTCTGTAGGATCTTCTAGTCACTCTGGAGCTAACAGGAGAGAAAGTTATTGGACAAACTCCTCCTTCCCCAATAGCTATATCAAAACATAAATGTTTCCTCACCTTCTCTCCTTCTTTCTCTACCTGCCCCCTCTCACCCTGATCACCAGCCTTTTTCTCTCTCTTATAGGATAGGCTCCAGTTATCCTGAAGGATTCTTTTGGGGCCCTTAATCGAGGCAAAGCCATCCATTGCAATGGAAAGGAGACCACTGTGGTCTTATTTCCAGATCTATCCTCACTCCAGGGAGACTCAACCTGTCACTCCTTGATTCACCACTATCCCTTGACCAGCTTCTCTCCCTTCTCCAAAACCCCACATCCAAACAGTCACCATCTTGTTGATTTTGCCTCCTATCTATTGAATTCTTTCATTTCTATCTATTTTGCCACAGACCAGGCTACCAATGTCCCTTTTCAGCTTCCTACCAATTACCCAGCCTCCATTTTGCTGCTTCTTCGAATTCATTTTCAATATCGCAGCAAGGGTGGTTTTTTCCTACAACAAATCTGAAAGGCCTCTGTTTAGAATTATTCAATGCCTGCCCATTACTCTTAGGACAAAGACCAGTTCTTTTTCAGGTCTTCCCACTGCATACTTCTCAGGCCTAGTCGTCAACACTACCCAAGATGCACATCAGTCATACTGAGAGTTTGTCCAAAGTCATATAACTGTATTCTGGCAGAGCTAGGATTTGAACTATAATATGTTTGCTTCCAACTCCAGTGCCCTTTCTCCTATGCAACAGCTGCCATAATCAGGAATATTTTCACACTCTATTAGAACTGTATGGTTTGGATCCAAGTGTAGAAATACTCTCCTTTACCTGTGTAAAGTTGAGGTCCTCCAGGACCTCCAAATTGGGCAGTTGGATGTCCCAAAATACAGTCTCTAAAATTCAGGTTAAAAAAATAACTTTCACAAACGAATGACAGAAGCAATATATGCTCATTGTAGAAAGCTGGAAACACAATGAAGAGTACGAAGAGGATACAAAAGCGCCTACAATCCCACCACCTAGATATCAGCTCTAAGATTCTGGATGTGTTCCCTTAAAACCTTTCTATGCACACACTAATTTTAAAATAAGTTTTAAATAGCTAATCCATGTATATGGTATAAAATGTTAGAAGTACGAAGGGTCCATAGTGAGGAGTCCCCCTCTCCTTCTGCCCCAGCCACCCAGTGCCCCTCCTAGGAAACAACCACCATTTCCAGTTTTCAAATGTATCCTTTGAAAGTCCAGGCATACACGTAAACTGAGTAATTTTTAACCTCTCCTTTAAAAACATGAGCCATGGTCAGAGTAAGCACAAGCACATATCTCATTCTCCTTAGTCTCTAGAGCAGACTCACCTCCCACCTCCTTCCGGCACTTCAGTCATATTCATGCAGGTTGATGCACAGGCCAGTCAAAGCCACCTTCAAGTCTGCCCTGCTGGTCAATGCGGCTGGTGTGAGAGGGATCAAGTTCCTGAGTTCTTCTGAGATCATCCCGGAACTGCCCTGCCTAAGAGAAGAATCGGAAGCATTGGACGCGAGTCTCTTCAGCGGGGCTGCACGTGTTGCAGGACGTGTGCTGTTACATCACCGCTCTCCGTACAACGCCCTTCCAGAAAATTCAGCCTTCCTGCATAGTAATGGTCACTGGGTCTAACTAACTTGCCTATTCTGACCCTTACAATTCTGTCTTCCAAAATACTTGTCATTGCCTAAACTTGCCAAGCTCTCCCTTGCCTTGGCATATGCTCTTTCCTGTCTTCTAGAAATGCATTCCACCATCATCCCAATCGCCTCACCTCTCTTCCTTACCTGGCAAATCCCATCTTCCCCTGTATGACGTAGCCACCGGCTCTTTTGGAAAGCTTTCTCTGATACCCCCATCTTCCTACCCCTTCTACCCCCCAATATCATCAGGCACTTCTCTGTGTTACTCATTACATCTGTGTAAACCCCTATTATCCATTTGACAAACACCTATGAAGTGCCTATACATGCCAGGGACTGAGGAAATGATTTCCTGATAGCAGTCATACAGTCACATGGGGAAGCAATTATTAATGTCTGATACATGCTAAAAAGAAACATTCTGGGTGCTGGGGGTGGGGGCAGGGAAAGAGTCCAGAGCAGAGCCTCCCAACTGGTCCAAAGGAGGCAGAGAAAGTGGCATTTCAGCTGACGCCTGAAGGACGTGTAGGAATTAACCAGGTGAATTGGGGAATAAAAGGAAGGAGGGCAGTTTCAGGTAGAAAACATCCCGCATGAAGGCTCAACAGCAGGAAACAGGACCTTCTGAGAAATCAACGGCTTCTGCATGGCCAGGGAATTGTTTTAAGACTTAATTAGAAGAAAGACCATTCTGGTTTCGGTGGGGAGAGGAGGAGAACTGGGGAGAGGGGGACCTGTGTTTGTAACCTTTACATGGATTTCCCTATAAAGAGTTGAAGCCCAGCCTGGCTGGAGGTCCCAGTTGGATTCCCAGTTATGTGACAAGCACGTATCTCATTCTCCTTAGTCTCTAGAGCAGACTCACCTCCCACCTCCTTCCGGCACTTCAGTCATATTCATGCAGGTTGATGCACAGGCCAGTCAAAGCTAAATTTTATTTTTAAAATATATTTTATTGATTTTTTTATTTATTAAGCAAACACTAATCTCCAAATTTAACAGATGACAAGTACTACCTACAGTGTGGAAGCAACCCAAAGAGCCAACCACAGGTGGAGTGTCATAGACAGCCACCAAAATGGATCTTTAAGGCAATGCTTGATGTAGAAATAAATAGTGGTTTCAATAGTGGGTAGTATGTATGTGTATGATAAAGATCTGATAGATACAAACATGGCCCAATTGTATTACTAAATTGTGACAGAATTATGAATGTTAGAGAAGAGACTAAAGATAATAAAATACTCAATAAAAACAATGCTTTTTACAAATCTTCCTATATAATAAAGAGCTAATATGCGAATTAGACCAGATAGCGGAGCAACCTTCCGGAATGACCAGTGGGCAGGGGGAGGGGCCGTGTGAAGGCCTACCCTTGCACAAATTTCATGCATCGGGCCTCTAATTTTACTATAAAATTAAACAAAGATAGAGGAAACCACATAAACCAAATACTGGTTTAATGATTGATTTTTAAGGGGAATACCCTTGTAATTACCACGCAGATCACAAAGCAGAACTTTGCCATCTCCTGTAACCACTAAGTAACCACTAAGTAACTAAGTAACCACTATCCAGACTTTTACAGTAATCACTTCCTGGGATTTGTAAAAAACAAAACAAAACTGTCACCCAAATGTGCAACCCTGGACAATATCGTTTAGTTTGTGTCTTTCTTATTTAAAAATGCTTGATAGGTCTTTTAAATCTCTTTTAATCTATAGATTCTCCCCTCCATCCCTTTCATTTTCTTACAACTTCTTACACTTCTGGCTCCTCAAAATCTATTTCCACAGCAGTCTGCATGGCCTGCTAAATGGAATTTAGATCATATTTTCCTTCTCCACTAATTTCTTCAAAAACCTCTCATTACTGCGATAAAATCCAAACCACTTACCACCGTCAGCAAGACTCTGTGCTCCAGGCTCTTGTCAACCCCTCCAACCTCTGTTCTCCTCCTGGATCTATGCACCAACCACCTGGTCTCCCCTCAGTGCTCACGCCGCCCTCTAGGGGCTTCAAACACTCTGCCCCACTGCACTCCTCATGCTAGTCCTCAGGCATCAGCAATACCTTCCTGGACCACCTACTTCACTCAGACTGTCCCTCCCTCACTCACTAAATACCTGGTGATGAAAATCTGTTGTTTTTCAAATTAAAATGACATTGAGGTACCACCTCACACCTGAGAGAATGGCTACTAGTACCATTAATAAATCAACAAATAACAAGTGCTGGGGAGCATGTGGAGATAAAAGAACCCTAATACACTGCTGGTGGTTTTCGCCCTTCAAATTACTTACCATAATTATTTTAAATTGTAAATACACAGAAAATAAAATTTACCATTGTAACCACCTTAAAGTGTACAGTTTTGTGTCATTCAGTACACTTACATTGCTGTGCAACTATCTCCAGAACTTACTAAAACTCTGTCCCCATTAAACAATTCCCCATTCTTGCCCTAACCGCTCTGGTTCAGTGGCTAGAGCATCCGCCTTCAGACTGAAACCCAGGTTTGATTCTGGTCAAGGGCATGCACCTCGGTTGTAGGCTCAATCCCTGGCCCTGGTCACAAGCAACACGATTCTACTTTCTGTCTCTATGAAATGACTATTCTAGCCATCTCATGAAAGTGAGATCAGTCAATATGTGTCCTTTTGTGACCAGCTTATTTCCATGTTGTAGCATGACAGAATTTCCTTTCTTTTTAAGGCTGAGTAGTTCCGTTACATGTACGTACTACATTTTGTTTATTCATTCATCTGTTGATGGGTACTTACTTGGGTTGCTTTCACCTTTGGCTTGTGTGAAAAAAATGCTGCTATGAATTTGGTTACAAATGTCTGTTCAAGTCCCTGCTTTCAATTCTTTTTGGGTATATACCCGAAAGCTGAACTGCTGGGTCATATGGTAATTCTATTTTTAATTTTGTGGGGAATCACTTACTGTTTTCCATGGCACCTACATCATTTTCCATTCCCACCAGCAATGCACAGGCTTGCAATTTCTCCACAATCTCACCAGTACTTGTCAGTCTCTGTTTTTGCTGTTTGTTTAATAACTGCCATCCTAACGGGGGTGAAGTAGTGCCTCATTGTGGGTTTGATTTGCATTTCTCTAATGGTTAGTGATGCTGAGTATCTTTTCCTGTGCTAATTTTTGTATCTTTGGAGAAATGTCTACTCAAGTTCTTTGCCTATTTCTAGATTGGGTTGTATGTTTTTTGTTGTTGTTGAGTTATAGGAGTTCTTTATATATTCTGGATATTAACCCTTTATCAGACATATGATTTTCAAACACTTTCTCCTATTCCTTGGGTTTCTTTTCACTCTGTTGCTGTGTCCTTTCAGGCACAAAAGTTTTAAATTTTGATGAAGCCAAATTTATCTATTTTTTATTATTGTCTGTGTTTTTGATGCCATAGCCAGCAAATAACTTATAATTTTTAGTTATATTAATCATCTGAATGTTTTATATCACAAATGTCTATCCTAATAGACTGTAATTTACACAAAGGCAGAAACCTCTGTTTTTTTATGTTTTTAAAGAAATTGATTTAAAAGAGAGAGGAAAAGAGAGGGAGCGAGAGATAGAAACATCAGTGAGAGAGAAACACCCATCAGCTGCATCCTGCATACCCCCCACTGGAGATCGAGCCCGCAACCCAGGTATGTGCCCTGACTGGGAATCAAAAGGCAACCTTTTGGTGCATGGGTCGATGCTCAACCACTGAGCCATACCGGCTGGGCAGAAACCTCTGTTTTGCTCACATTCCTATCCCCACTGCTTTCACTGGGGCTAGTGACTGGATGTTCCATTATATATTTATAATCTGATGAATGCATATGTTCTGATGTTTTTAACTTGTGATATAGAATGGTACCCTATTAACTAGTACAGTTTTGAAAAATACTGATTAATAAATGTGATTTCTATGTAGTATATAATTGTCTTTAGCATGAAAATTCACTCAATTATGGCACATAATTTAAATCAAACCACATGTAAAGTTTCAAGAAGTATTTAGAAAATATTAAATACAACAGAAACTATATCAATGGCTTATTTTGAAAGCATATTATTTTTTTCAGATCAAAGCTTTACAGATCATGCCCTGGCTGGTGTGGCTCAGTTGGTTGAGCTTTGTCCCATGCACCGAGAGGTCCTGGTTCAATTCCTGGTCAGGGCACATGCCTGGGTTGCAGGCTTGATCCCCAGTAGAGCACATAAAGGAAGCAGCCAATCGATGTTTCTCTCTCTCATCGATGTTTCACCCTCTCTCTCCCTCTACCTTCCTCTTTCTCTAAAATCAATAAAAGCATATTCAAAAAACTTTACAGATCAAAATGAAATGACTAGAAACCCACCTTCCAGGTTTAAGTCAATCCATTTCAGATCTAATTAACTTCATGATATATTTCTTCATTCTTCATTGGTAGTTTCTCCAAAGTGGCATAGACTGCTTCTTACATCAAATGCGGGGTACAGCCCCTTGCACTAATCTGAGTGTTAGCCCAGATAAACTGCTAAAAATAGCCTTCCTCTCCTTTCTTATTTTGTAAATATTCTAGAGAAATTTAACAAGTATTAATCTGTCTCTTAGATCAAGCAAATCTACAAGGGAGTCTCTGATTCTCTTAGTACTTGTAGGCTTCTGGGAACTGTAATTGAATAGGGCCTGTATTGTCAACTGTGAAACAGCAGGGGGAGCTCATGAGGTTTTTAAAGCAGCTATTACCAGCCACTGGCTCCCTCCAAAAAAACAGTGCATTAACTATAAACTGAACAGTACCACAGAGGAACCCAAACAAGGAGAAAAGAAAGCAAAAAGAAATCATAAAAAAATAGAATGTCTTCCAATGAAAAGTAATAATGGCTAAAATCAATTGTAAAATAAAGGACTGATAGAAACTAACACTTAAACCTACAAACCCAAGTCTCAGACTATCCTTAGCCTAAACTCAGTGTATCCTGGGTGCCCAAGACCCCATCACTGCTTTGAACCCTTAACCGTCTTTCTTATGTATCAAGTTTCTAGGCAGCTGGCTTCAAAACGATCGTGCTTACATTTCCTAAACATGTTTTTAAAATATTCTGTGAAATTCTCTTTGGAGAACAGCTTAAATTGTATTTTTAAAAATGGGTTGTAAACCACAGAATAATTTAAGAATATATGTAATATAGGCCTGGCTCATTGTAAAGAGTGAGGGGAATCAGGAAGTTTTGGGGTTAGGATAAGAAGTGACTCCTATGAGCACAGGAGTGAAATGAGAAGATGAACAGAAAAGCATTTCCTATTTGGGAGAAATCACAAGTGGCATTGGTATAACTTGTGCTGTCCTGTGACCTTTCCCGAGCAACAGGAATTAATCTTTAGCATTAACAAGCTGCATACTGCTCTTTATCCTTTGTCATTACTTGTCATTTAAATATATCATCAATGAGAGCATGTAAATACGCAAAGTACAAAGAAGAAAAAAACCCGATTTTATAAAAATCAACTGCTAACCTTTTCAGGTATATTCTTCACTCTGCTCTGTGTGTATACAATATGTTTACACATTGAGATTATACCTTCATCCTACCAGGTAAATTGTGGAGACAAAAACTTGAGAGTATCCTGGGGCGGCTCAGAGGGAATGTGACCAGGGAGGGGGACTAATGAGGCTTCCGCTGCATCTGTAAACTTTTTCAAGAAAAGAGCTGAAGCAAATACAGCAAAATGTGAATTAAAATCTATTGCACCTGGGTAGTAGGTAAACAAGTGTTTGCTATATTACTACTCTCTATTCTTCTGTAGATGCTTTATAGCTTCCAAAGGAAGGAAGGGCTAGGCTTGTGTTATGACCTAGCGTGGGGCATGTGTGTGGCAGTTTCCCCATTGCTGGGGTCTCTGTTTGCGGCGGTCTTCTTGCTGGGAGTATAGATACTTCTGGCTTTTCATAAATTGCTCTTCACAGAGCTCAAGAGACCTCTAATAGAGAGTTAAAAAGACTGATAACTCTCTCCTACAGAGAAAGGTACAATCATTTAAAACCCCTCCTTCCTTCGTCAGTAACAAAGTTTCAACTGTCCCAGTGTCGCCTGAGAGCCCTGCACACCTGGGGGCCATGAACACTGAGCACGAAGCGGTAACACAAGCATTTGAAGCTCCGTCACATCCCTAAGTGATGGATCTTTCGGAGGATGAAAGTTTTGATTTAGTGGCTCAGATATGACACAAATGGATATAAAATCATGACTTTTGGTGCCTGTTGCCTGGAGGTTTGCTAGAGCTGGAGCGCTGTCGGCACACAAACACCACTGAGACCAGAAAGCTCAGCCTCCTGTGCATGGCACACGCCAGCGTGCTCTTCCAGGGCCCGAGCTAAGGCTCTCGGTGACAAGGTCTCTTGACTTCATCTGGGGCCAAGACTATCTTATCTGCCTTTTTACAACTCAGATGATGGAACCAAACTCTTGGAGGGCTTTGACAGTTCAGCCTAGGTAATTTGTCCTTCTGGAAAACTGCTGAAAGGCACCCAAATATAGGAAAATCCACTCTTAAAATAGTATCACATAAAAGGGAGTATGTGATGAGATTCTAAAACATAATCGTGTGGATTCCCATGTGGGTTGTGGAGCCTACTTTTCAAACTTTCACATGGTACTATAGCTTTTAGTGACACCTCCCTTAAGTGCTCAAAAGACACTAACCATTGTAAGGCTCTATCTAATATGGCCATTTTTTAGTTGATGGTCCAGAAGAAGGAAGGAGAAAAATATTACAAAGAAAATCTCCTTGAATATCCAAAAGACTTGACAGTCAGGAATCATGGAAAGCTTTATCAGAACTGTGGAAACAACCTGTAAATTTTTCAGTGAAAACGGAAGTGAGGAATTTGGTTCCCATTCATTAAGGCTATTGTAGTCAACCAAGACAGTGTCTCATTTCCCCCTCCCATTTGAGGAGCGATCTTGGCGGAGGAGAGCATGACCAGTGAGTGGGCAGTGGTGACACAGTGTGAGGAGGCCTCGGCCTAGAGGTGGGGATCACAGAGATGGAGACTTTGAAAGGACTCCTACCTCTGGGCCCACCCCTACACTGAATGTGTGGCCTGAAAATGAGGATCTGGCAGCAACTTCCTACCAACTTAAAAAGAAAAGAAAGGGGAAAAGTCCCCCTCCTGCCTTCCCCCCTCCCCCCAAGAAGGCCAGCATCTTTCCCCAAAGATCATGGACATGGAACACACAGCCTGGGCATGGGTGTGGGCGGGCAGGCTCCACAGCCTGGTGCTGTCACGGCCAGGGCCGCCTAGCAGGTTCAAGGGGAGGTGGCCCATTCCTTGAGGACCTGGAAGAGCTGTCAGGGGCACAGCCAAGTGCATCGGATAAAGAGGTTGAGAAAACATGGTGCCCCTTAATGAGTTATTTCTGTGCTTGGGTAACCTCAGGGCTGCTTCAGGAGGCTGGTGACAAAAAACTTCCCAGGCCATTGTATGGAGAAAGGCAGGCCCTTTCCACCCTTTTTGGTACTAAAAAGAAGGCCTTTGGGAGTCTTCCTGAGAGATGTGGATTTTAAGGGCGACCTTCGGTCATACAGAACTAATCAAGTGAAAACAATAAGAAAATGAGCCTGACAGTCAGCAAGTATCTGAGGACTTTATCAAAAAGAATTAGAAATGGACAAATTCACTGGGAGCTGCCAGGGATCGAATCTGCAAGGTGGCATTGTGTGGCCGGGATTAAATTATTTATTCATTGTTAATTTATTTATTTATGTATGTGCAAATGACCTTGCTGCTGCAGGTGCTCGGCGCCTCTCAAAGGGCCAGGATTTTTAGATCCAGGCCCAGAATGTTGGTCCATTTAACTCATTCTTTCCTTAAGGCGATCAGCACTGACTTTTATCTGAGGAGCTGGAGGGGGACCGGCTGTGCGCAGAGAGAGCTGCAGGACCAGAGCAGCCCAGAGGACCCAAGGATTTCACTTCATTCAAGATTCTGGGGAAGGCTCCACGCAGTTTAATGTCCACCAAATTAGCAAATGAATGCTTATGTCAATATGTGAAAAATCCCTGCGTAGTCTAAACAGATAAAAGGCCTCTGGGGAAACTCCAGAAAATGCAGGCTCCTTTTCTTTCCCTTTTTAGTTAATTTAATTTAATTTTTAAAAGGTCACAGCACTTCCAGAGTTCGACGAAAACCCACAGAAGTACAAAAATAAAAAAGGTCTAATGGATACTTGATCCAGTACATGCTTGAGATAGACTCAGGGGTGACTACTGGAAGAAATGAGGAGACTTTATCAGCCATTCTCTGTACCATGTTTATTATTTAATTAGGGGCCCAGTGCTCAAATTCGTGCACCTTGAAAAGAACTGTGAGCCGCAAGGCTGCGGTGGGCACAGGGGCAGGTCTCGGCCCATCCTCCATGGTCCTCCCGGCCCCCTCCTGCTGTGGCCCTTTGTCCCCTGTCTGCCCCCTCAGAAAGGTGGAGAAGCCCTGAGGGGTGATCGGTGCCAGCAGCCGCAGCCGCTTGCACCTGCTGACAGCACTGAGCAATTGGGGCTGGCGCCAGGCACCAGCAGCAGGTGCTAGCACCCAGTGGGACCACGGAACGCGGAAGCAAAGAATTTTCAGTAACCACTAGAGCAGCCGTGGGCAAACTACGGACCGCGGGCCGGATCCCGCCTGTTTGAAATGAATAAAACTATTGAAAAAAAAGACCGTACCCTTTTATGTAATGATGTTTACTTTGAATTTATATTAGTTCACACAAACACTCCATCCATGCTTTTGTTCCGGCCCTCCGGTCCAGTTTAAGAACCCATTGTGGCCCTTGAGTCAAAAAGTTTGCCCACCCCTGCACTAGAGGCTTGCTCCGATGACAGCGACTGGTGCCCCACCTTGGTCTGGAGTTCCCACTCACCTGCTCCACCATCCCGCCGCTGCCAATGCTTGCCATGTTCCATGCTCTGCCGCCTGCTGCCAACGCCCACCATGTTCTGTGCGTGCCCTTTGGTGGTCAGCGCACGTCATAGTGACTGGTTGTTTGGTTGTTCAGTTGTTCTGCCTTGGTTTACTTGCATATAAGGATTTTATATATATAGATAGTATCCTGCCCAAATGGAAAAGCAAAAAATCCACCTTTAAACTCTCACATAGGCCTAAGGCGTGCAAACAAATAATTATTCTGTATGTACAGCAACAGAGTTTGGAGAAGAAATCAATCGTGATATTATTTCCTCTAAGGTTAGGCAAATAATGATCATTGCAAATGGCCATCCTGCACAGCTGCTGACCCCGCACAGTGCGGGTGTCAGACTGGACCTCTAGAGGAAGGGAACACAGAATTCAGCGGGGGGGGTGGGTGGGGGATTCAGACAAGAAGCCCCACATATGGAGCCAGCAACCTCGTGTCAGTGAGTCTCCTTAAGGGGAAAGACCCGCTTACTGTGCAAAGATGACAGCCGAAGACGCCGGGGGAGGACCTTTCTACTACACTGGTAAGGATGCTAAGCAAATGATTTCCTGGGAGATGCCGTGTTTCTTAAGATATAGCTGATCCCAAGGTATATTCAAAACCTCTTTAATTGCACAGAGGTAAGCATTGCCCAAAAGGGGTGGAAAAGGAAAAAAGTAAAAAAGAAAGAAAAGAAAAAAACCAAAGGAAATGTCTTCGAATATAAGAGCAATATTTTATTTTGCATATTCAGATATTCTTGGTCCCTAAAATATAATAGATTGGCACCCAAGTAGTAAATAAACTAGTAAGTTCTAAAGGAGAGAAAAATATAGAGGACTTTTCTATATTGCTGAACATCATTAATTTATTCTCCACTATTGTGAAAGTTGTATTTTTGACACTAAATACCAAACTGCCTAAAGAAGAAAAACTCCAAGAAAAGTTTCTCTCCTCATGAATTTTTTAAAAAATATTATTTTATTGATTTTTTTACAGAGAGGAAGGGAGAGGGATAGAAAGTTAGAAACATCGATGAGAGAGAAACAACGATCAGCTGCCTCCTGCACACCCGCCACTGGGGATGTGCCTGCAACCAAGGTACATGCCCTTGACCGGAATCGAACCTGGGACCCTTTAGTCCACAGGCCGACGCTCTATCCACTGAGCCATACCGGTTAGGGCCTCATGAATTTTCTTGAACTTACCTCAGAGTAAAAGGATAGTCAGTCTAAAATAACAATATAAATTAAAGCCTCATAAAATTATGAATTCCTGAGATAAGTTTTCAACTTCTGAATCTGTAATTAATTTTTGTATGCTAAAGTTCCATTTTGTTTGTGGCACACCACAATATAATATCTGCCTGCTTTGACTAGGAATGTAAAAGCACTTTAATTTACTTAGGTTTTCATTCATAATGTGGAGGGTGCTGTATTGGAAGGACTAGGAGCTATGTATTTAATTTTCCCCATAATGAATAGATGCTTATCGTCTGCCCCATACTTCTATGTAAGTAGAGAGGGCACTCTGCCTTACACAGGGTGGGACTTTCAGCACTTAGAACATGCCTGGTGTACAGTGCATGCTCAGTCACTCTGTGTTGGCTCACTGATGGCTTCTTTCCCACCTTTCAGCTTCCAAAACACATCCTGACCCATGGATATCGCCAGATGACCCAGCACCTTTTCACCTTCGCACATATACTAGCCATTCATACAGTATCAGTTGCAATCTTTGAGTCTTTTGCTCTTTCCAAGTTGGGATGGGGTGGGAATTAGGGTGTCTGCTATGAAAATCAAGTGTATCATAACCTTAAAGCTTGTAGACCTCGGAGGTGGAAGAAACCTTGGACACACTTCTCTGCCCCACCCAGTACCCCAGGAAGTGGGTCTCTCCCTAACAGCTGCATCACTGCAGCTTCTGTGACTCCGGGCTTCCACCTGGGTTTGTCAATGAAAGATGCAGGAGACAGAAGGCTGGGAGCTTTACCGCTGCTGTTGCTCTGCCTTGGAGCCGTGATTTGGCCAATGGCGGTCAGCTTCCATTGGGTAGTCCCCCTTTCCCACTGTGGGTGACTCCCCGTCTACAGCTCCACTGAGCTCCTTGAATAGCACTGCCTTCTTCACTATATCAGGCCTGATGGTAAGGCCGTCCTCCTGGGGCTAGTTCACTGGTGCCTCAACAATCCTGGTAGACTCCCTCAATCTTGCTCACACCTCTCAAAGTAGTTCCTTCATTCAATTCTCTTCACAATCCTTACTGACATTCCCTACTTTTTTCCTGCTGGGATGCTAAGACAAAGACCACATGGTCCAACTGCCCATCTTATGCAGCGGTTTACCCATTTCCAGCATTCCAAGGAGCTACTCCACTTACAGACGGTTCTATTTATTTAAACGTTACTCCTTTTTTCAGAGGCAGGGAAGATCTGCTTCCCATGAAATCCTGCTCCCATCTATGGAGCACACAGAATAATCTCCTCTTTCCGCTACCCGACAGCCCTGTAAATATTTCAACCCCGCTGTCCTGCCTCCCCCAGGTCCTCTCTTCCCCAAGCTAAATGCATTCAATTCATTTTTTACTTTACATATCTCCTGCCCCATCTAAGTGCCTGGAGACTAGGGAGTGAAGAAATACAATAAATTTATAGGCGTGAGTGATGGGTAAAGGAACCAGGAGGAAGAACTTGCCTACTTCTGACCTCATCCCTGGGGCTGATTTGTCAACTTCTCATTACATGTTTTTACTGCTATCTCCACTTAAGCTTGTGTATCACTTGGTCTATTCGTTTTGGGCATTTTTACTGTGGTAAAATAAATATAACATAAAATTCACCACTTTTAAGTGTACAATTCACTGGCATTAAGTACACTCACAATGTTATACAACCACCACCACTATCGATTTACAAAACTTTTCCATCCTCCCAAACAGAATTCTGCAATTCCCCATTTTCCTCTCCTCCCAGAACCTGGTAATCTCTCTTCCTCTGTAACTTGCTATCTTAGGTACCCATATAAGTGGAAGCATGCAATACCTGTCCTTTTGTTTCTAGCTTATCTCACTGAGCATGCCTTCATAGTTCACCTATGTTGCAGCATGTATCAGAATCTCACTCCAAGAGAGATAGAAACATCAATGAGAGAGAATCATTGATCAGCTGCCTTCTGCACGCCCACACTGGGGATCAAGTCCACAACCTGGGCATATGCCCTGACTGGGAATTGAACTGTAACCTCCTGGTTCATGGTTGACGCTCAACCACTGAGCCACACCAGCCAGGCTCTCACTCCTTTTTACTGGGTAATATTCCATTGTATGCACATACCACATTTTCCTTATCCATTCATTTGTTGATGGATACTATTATGAATAATGCTGGTATGAACACTGATATATAAATACCTGTTTGAGTGCCCACTTCCAATTCTTTGGGGTATATACCTAGGAATGGAATTACTGGGCCATATGTAAATTCTATCTTTAATTTTTTGAAGAACCACCAAACTGTTTTCCACAGTGGCTCTATGATTTTACATTCCTAGCAGCAATGCATGAGAGTTCCAATTTGTCCACATTCTCACCAACACTTGTTATTTTCTGCATTTTTTTAAAGTTATAACCATCCTAATAGTGTAAAAATTTCTTTCTACAAAGTGGTTTTATTGAGGTAACTTATATACAACAAACAGCACATATTTAAAGTATATAATTCAATAAGTTTTGACATATGTATATACGTGTGAAACCATCATCATAATCAAGATTATTACTATATCTATCAAAAGTTTCCACAAGCTTCTTCATACTCTGTCCCTCCTATCCTTCGCCCTTCCAAGTAACTTCATCCATCCTTAGCCTCCTATGCAATTTGGTTTCTCTTGCCTGTACTGCTTATTCCCTTCCTGTGAATCTGATCTCTTGGATCAGAAGATGAGAGCAAAAATGATTAGCAGATATATTCAGTAGCTTTTAGACATTCCAAGTCCCCCTCTCCCAGCAAGTCAACCATAAGTACCAAAAGCACCATTTCTTTGAACTTGCAGCCTCCTTTTTTCCAAACAGAAACAGGGAAACCAGATGTAAGTCACAGTTACCTTTGAGGTATGAATTAGTATTCTAATCTTATAGACAAAGGAACAGAGGCTTGCAGAGGTTAGACAACTTGCTCAAAATCTCACAACTCAACACCAAAAGCACAAGCTATAAAACAATTGATAAGTTGGGCTACATGAAAAGACACCATTAGGAAAACAAAAACGTAAGTCACAGACTGGAATAAACTATGTACAAATCATATGTCTGATAAAGGCCTTGTATCAGAATATATAAAGAGAATTTATAATGACTAATGTATAGAGCTTGACAATTGACCAGATTTTTTAAATGCGCAAAAGATTTGAATAAATATTTCTCCAAAGAAGCTATACCTACACCTAATAACGCACAAAAAGATGCTCAAAATCACCCAGCTGGTGTGGCATCCCATGGACCCAAGAAGTCCCAGCCGGATTTGATTCTGGGTCAAGGCACATGCTCGGGTTGCAGGCTTAATCCCCAGCAGGGGGCGTGCAGGAGGCAGCTGATTGATGTGTCTCATTGATGTTTCTATCTCTCCCTCTCCCTTCCTCTCTATCTAAAAATCAATAAAAAAAATATTTTTAAAAAATCATTAGGGAAATGCAAATAAAAACCACAATGAAATACCACTAGGCATCCATTAGAATGACTATAATAAAAAAGATACACATTAACAAATGTTGGAGAGGAAATGGAGAAACTGAAACCTTCGTGCATTGTTAGGGGTAATGTAAAATGGCACAACCATTTTGAAAACAGTGAAATTTCTTAAAAAGTTAAACATAAATTTACAATACAATCCAGCAATCCCACTCCTATAGATCTATCAGAGAAAGGAAAACGCACGTTCACACAATGGCACGTACACAAATGTTCATAGACTATTATCCATAGCAACAAAAAACTGAAGACATTCTAAATGTCCACCAACTGATAAATGAATAAACAAAATATGGCATATCTATAATATGGAATACTATTTGGCAATTAAAAGGAATTCTTTCTTGATACGTGCTACAACATGGATGAACCTGGAAAACATATGCTAAGTAAAATAAGCTAGACACAGAATACATATTACATGATCACATTTATAGATGTCTAGAAAGAACAAATTTATAGATACATAAAGAAGATACAACTGTTCTAAAACTGGACTGTGGTGATAGTTCATTATATATAATAACTCAATACATTTATTCAAATCACTGAACTACAAAGCTTACAGTGGATGGATTTGTAAATGATTAAATTTTTAAACGAGTAAATATGTAAATTATATCTCAGTAAATCTGGGTGTTTTTTAATCACACAGTAGGTAAATATCAAGAAAAGTTCACTTGAAAGACTATGATGACTAAACCCAGGCAAAGAGGTAGAAGTAGAATGTAACTTGGTACTAGACTTCTTCAACCTCCCTAAAAATTAACAAAAGCTTATTTGGGGGGTTATGCTACACAATCATACTTATGGTGTTCCTTTCACAAGAAGCCATTAATTATTTTTACAGCCTTTTATTGTATTTTGAATTTCTCCCAGTTTTTCTTAAGTCTATTTTATTCCCTAAGATTCTGTTAAGTATTGGCAGTGGATATATTTTTGTGATTCTATTTGAAATTTTGTCTTATTTTAATTCCTGTGACTGAAAGCATTCTAATAAAGCGCAAACACTGACTGTAAATATGCTCATATGACAGAGGATAATCTCTGAGGATGTTCAGACGACCGTCAATCACATACCCACAGATACTATTTCTGTAAAGTAGTGGCCACTACTTATGAGCAATTAAGGCATCATGGATATGACAGGATATTCCACCTAAATTACCTGTGGCAGAGACTTAATTATCTACCACATCTATCTGCCTCTCCTCTCTCTCCTTCCTAGCTGGGCACATTGCTATTCAGGATAAAAGACTACATTTCCCAGGCATCCTTGCAGCTAGGCCTCCCCACGTGACTGAACTCTGGCCTTATGTTAGTAGAAGTATTGTGTGAGATTTCTGAGAATGATGCTTAAAGTGAACAGACTCAGCTGAAAGGACCCCCTTTTTGCCCTTCTGTCTTCTCCCTATTTCAGACCTGCCACTAGTACATGCAGGCCAGAGCTTCAACAAGCGTCAGAACCATGAAGTAACCTTTAATATGAAAACCAAGCTTTAGAATGGGAGAGCAGCCTGGCCCCTGATAATACTAGGAAACTACCACATCAGCCCTGGGCTGCTCGCTCCATCCTCCTTTTGAGGGATGGAAAACACACCTCTACCTTATTTAACACACAGGAGCCATGTTTCTATTATTGATTCAGAACCTCATCCTAATCAACACACTGTCTAACATGAGAATCCATTGGAATTGTTTCTCTAAGGAATGAGAGGAGACAGGAAAGCAAGGAAGTAAAGTTTCAGAGCTGTAAGCAACATGGAGCTGAGGCCAGCAGAGGGATACAGTGATACTCAGTAGCCATGGTAACAACAACTACAGCTGCTATATTGGGAGTCATCTCAATAATAGGATTTCTAGAACTATATTTAATGATTGCTGCCTAGTGAGGCATCAAATGGTAAACACACACACACACACACACACACACACACACACACACACACAAATGGTCGTTTCCTAAATCTGACTTAACTTTTCAAAAGATTAGAGACTTATCATAAGGTGAAAGCTAAGTCCATGCAGTTCTTCCTGAAATGTTGATCTAATCAGAAAAACAATTTTCTCAAAATACGAAATTCTCAAACAATTGCAGTTTCTTAAAATTCTTTTCATTTATTTTAGAGAGAGAAGAAGGGAGGGAGAGAGATAGAGAGATACCAATTTATTGTTCCACTTTGTTACAGGTTCATTGGTTGATTCTTTTCTGTGCCCAGACTGGAGATGGAACCCACAATCTTAGAGTATCAGAATGATGCTCAAACCAACTGAAGCACCTGGCTAGGCCTTGAAGTTCTTAAAAATACAGTACTTATTGACTATATATAAGGAAAACATATTATATTGTGTCTTTGTGGTTTTTCTAAATCTAAATTATGTGCATTCAGACTCAGTCTCACCAGCTGTTCTGTCCTACTCATTCAAGCACTTCCCGTGTTCTCTAATGAACACAATCCAGTGGTTATATTAGTATTCTGTGCAGATAACATTTAGTGAATACTTTAGATAAAACAATTTGATGGTTTTTATGCCCATAATAGTGGTGAGGTGGTGGTCATATGGGACAGATAATGTGTATGTCCATGTGCTCAGGATAATGTGTACGTCCATGTGGGTTGGTAGTTGGGCTCTGGTGCAGATGTATTGCTAATTTAGGCTTAGATATATTAAATGACTAAGAAAAAGACTTAGATTCATATAAAAATTAATGCCTGAAGTTAATCTTTTCTCCAGAGGCCTCAGGAAGTCACCTTTCTGCGTCTCACATTCCTTCCTTGATCAGAAAGAAGTTGGACACTTTGACCTTGAAGGTTTCTTTTAGTGCTAGCTGGCTAAGAACATGAGTTTTCTCCTGGGAGTAACATAAAATAAATATACTATAAATAAAAATAGTGCTGGCTGGTGACTCAGTTGGTTGGAGCCTGGTCCCATACACCAAAAGTTTGCCGGTTTGATCCCCAGTCAGAGCACATACAGGAGGCAACCAATCGATGTTTCTCTCTCTCTCTCTAAGAAAAAAAAAAGCAATGAAAATTATATCCTTGGGTGAGGGTTAAAAAAATAGTCCAAGCATATGAGTAAATGCATTGTCCTCAGATATGCTAAAAAGGAAAATGTTCTGGGAATCAATCAACTTCCCGATTTAGTAAGTATAAATGATTTGGATATTGAGATAAATGAACTCTCCTTTAAGATTTCAAGTTACAAGTTATTTTAGACAAGTCAAGCATACAAAGTAAAACTAAAAATACATGGTCCTGTTGAAATCAGAAGAGATTTGGCATGCATAACTGGCTCTCCATTCCTAATACTTTTAATAGACCTACTTGATACAGATACCCTTGGACATCTGCCCTGGCTGAGGGAAAAGCATTCCAAGCTTATCCTGATGGCTTACTAAATACAGCCCTGTGGGAAATAAATGCTTACAAAGCCCTTCTGCGTTTGGCTTGTTTAGACTCCTTTCCCGAGTTGAAAACTCAGTATGTGACCATTCTAGTCAATACAACCTGGAGGATTTGGCAAAAATCAGAAAGTGTGGTTGGGAAGCTACTGGCTGGCAGGTCAAAGGTATTTATTTTGATGTTCTGAGAACCTGAAGTCCTCTCACAAGATACATTTTAAGTTCCTGGGATCCTCAATCTTCTTGTAATTCATTCATCAACACAAACCAAAAGTTGCCTGGCAAGAAGTCACTCACACCCAATGGGCTATGCGTTCCTATTAAGTAGCACTGTTCCTCCTGTGTTTAATCTTCCCATATTAATTTGGATACCAATATATTTGTATACCAGTATATCCTTACAAATTCTGGAATAGGAAACTATGGCAACAAAGAAAGAGCAGTGGCTGCCTGAGACTGGGGGAGGAGACTGATGATACAGGGTGAGGACGCTGTTTTAGCCCTTCATTTTAATGGTGGCCTCCATTCATCAGAATCCGCGGACCACAGGCCTAATTATTTTTCCCTGAGCATCAGTTGCTTCCACAGATTTTCTACCAGAGTTTCCGTAACAGAACTGCTGATACAAATAAGAACTCACGGACTAGTTAAACATATTAATGAGTATCGATATTCGCATAATACAGCATGTTCTAAAAGAATTATCACTAGGTTATAGCCTTTCATTCCTTACACTGGAGAGAAAATTTGTATTGCTAAAATCCAAGAACGTGACCAATTGTCTAAAATTCTTTTCCTAGATAACATAATTGGACAAACGTGATGAAATCTGAGAAAAGCGAGACCAATAATTAACCTAGTCGGTAAATAAAGCTAGTCTCCAAAAAGCCCTCTAAGACCTCTGTTTAAACATGAGAGATTAAACGCACGAGTTTATCTCCTCCCTCTCCTAAAATCCTTCTAAAATGACAGTAAAGACATAAAAAGAGCATAAACGCACCGGACCAGGAGTGCAGCGTGACGACAAGATCACACGGGGATGTCCAGCGCCACTTTGATACCTGAAAGCGTGATGAGCAGTAACTGAGCAGCAGAGAGAAACCTCAGAACAGGACAAGGGGATGCCGACAGGAGGAACTGGATCCCAGAACAGATTCCTGGCTAGGCCAGGGCTGGATGCAGCAGGGAACCTGGAAGGATAAGAAACAAGGATGAAAAAAAGGAGGAGAAATTGAACCAGGAAGATTCCAGACTCAAAAACATCTGGGAAACTGGGCTCAGGGTCAGGTAAAATAAAAACAAGAATTAAGCGGAAGTTTGCCCACTCAATAGTTTAACTGCCAAATATTTTCTGCCACTTGCCCCCAGTACTGCTGGCAGGGTTATATTCCCAAGGCAGGAAAAGAGAAGGTTCTCCATTAAGAAAGTGACACACACACAAGAGGAAAGACATAAAAATTGACATTTGGGAGTCAGCAAATAATCACTATCTTACCAATGCACAGGGAGCATCCAATTGATTTGAATGCCTTACTTTTAAATATAAATGAATATAGAAAGACTGCTAAACATTTAGGGAAGCCTCTAACATGAAAGATAGAGATAATAAAAAATAAAATACAATGGCAAAGGGGAAAAAGAAAAGAAGGGAGATTACAAAGATAATGTAGGAAGCAGAAAAAAAACTTAAAACAACCTCCTATAATTAATATCCTCTTAGGAAAAGAGAATATCACTTCATTCATTCAACAAAGATTCATTGGGCAGCTGATAAACATAAATTTTATTCTCATTTCTGAAAGTGCTAAGACTTGAAAAGGATACAAAAATTCCTGCCTTCATGTAGTTTATAATCCAGTGTATAATGTATTTATGAAACTAGAACAGAATGCTATATGAGGAATGATCACATAATTTTTAAAAGAGCTCTAATAAATTAAAAACTATTATAGCCCTCTCTATTGCCGCTGCTTTATTTCAGGCCCTTGAATTTTCACAATGGCTTGGAAAGAGGTCTCCTAACATCAGACTTTACTACCACCCCCCCAATCCACCTTTCTCATAGCTGCTGGAATAACTTTTATTTGACCAATACATCTTGAATCATGTCATTCCTCTTCCTAAAGTTCTTTTGTGGTACTTAACTGTCTTCAGGATAAAATCCAAACTATTTGGCAAGTCCTTAAGGCTCTCTATGATCTGATTCCTGCTTATCTCTTAAATAGCACTGCCTACATGTACCCCATGCTACACCCATATTTGAATTACTCTTTATAATTCTTTGAACACATAATGCTCCTTCTTAAGACTCCAAACCAGTGGTTTTCAATTTTTTTTATTTAAACCAACAATAAGAAAGACATTTTACACTGCAACTCAATAAATACAGTTTCTCCCTCTCCTCTCCTCTCCTCTCCTCTCCTCTCCTCTCCTCTCCTCTCCTCTCCTCTCCTCTCCTCTCCTCTCCTCTCCTCTCCTCTCCTCTCCTCTCCTCTCCTCTCCTCTCCTCTCCTCTCCTCTCCTCTCCTCTCCTCTCCTCTCCTCTCCTCTCCTCTCCTCTCCTCTCCTCTCCTCTCCTCTCCTCTCCTCTCCTCTCCTCTCCTCTCCTCTCCTCTCCTCTCCTCTCCTCTCCTCTCCTCTCCTCTCCTCTCCTCTCCTCTCCTCTCCTCTCTCTCTCTCTCTCTCTCTCTCTCTCTCTCTCTCTTGCACACATAAATACAATGGGGGAAAAGGTTTCATGAAAAAACACCCATACTATGTGAGGTACACGCTGATATTTTCTATTCTATTTTGTTATTTTTAGAATCCTGGTCATAACACATTCAATTGATTTCATGATCTATTAAGAGGACCCAACCCATCATTTGAAAACAACAACAACAACAACAACAACAACAACATTGCTCTAGGTCCTTGCATGTTAACTTCCCTGTTTGGAATACCCTTCACCTCCTCTTCTTCTGGCTAATTCTTACCTGTCCCTCAAGACCCACTTTAAAGTGCCTTCCCTTCTCCCTGCTCCCTGGACTAGGTGCCCACTATGTTTCCCTGGCGCCTCATGGACACTTGCCACTCTCTGTTATCACTGTCTCTTCATTGGTTTGTTGCCCCTATTGAGTGGATTTCTAGAGGGCAGTGATGGAGTTGCTCATACATGTGTACATCCACTGCCTGCGAACCAGTGGCTAGTGCCTAGAAGGCCCTCAATGAACTCCAGCTTATGAATCCATCGATTCCATTGTTCGCTTGGGTAAACTGAGATGCCCCAAATCACAGAGTTCCAAATCCTGAACTTTTTACCTACCTGAAGAAAGCAAGTTGTCTCCTGAGGGAAATTTTCTATAACAGAGCCATCGAGAAGTTTCTAGTTTTAGGTGGGAGCACTTCCCTTCCCACTATGGTTGAGAACAGCAGTTTTCAAACTTTTGAGTCCAAGAAAATGTTTACACTTTTAGCATTAGTAAGGACCTCAAAAAGCCTTGATTTCTGTGAGATGACATATGTATGTATTTATTATGTGTTATGTTATTGCGAAAACATGGATGAACCTAGAGAGCATTATGCTAGTGAAGTAAGTCAGACAGACAAAGACATATACCATAGGATCCACTTATATGTGAAATCTAAAAACAAAACCAACCAACAAACAAAACAGAAGCAAACTCATAGATACAAAGGACAAATGGATGGTTGTCAGAGGGTAGCAGGGAAATGGGTGAATGAGGTGAAGGGGAATAAGAGGTATAAACTTCCAGTTATAAAATAAATAAATCGGATGGAACTGGAGAGCATTATGCTAAGTGAAATAAGCCAGTCAGAGAAAGATAAATACCACATGATCTCACTCATTTGTGGATTATAGAGAACAACATAGACTGATGAAAAGGGACAGACCCAAAGACTGAGAAACAGCGATCAGGCTATCAATCCCCAGAAGGAAAGTAGGGGAGGGCAGGGGTAAGGGGAAGAGATCAACCGAAGGACTTGTATACATGTATATAAGCCAAATCAATAGACATGGACAACAGGGGGATGGGAGCATGAGTGTGCGGGGCGGGGGGGGGGGGGGGGGGCTAATGGGGGGGGGATGAGGACACATTTGTAATACCTTAACTAATAATAAAAAATAAATAAATAAATAAATAAATAAATAAATAAATTGTGGGGATATAAAGGGCATAGGGAATATAGTCCATAATATCCTAATAACTTCATATGGTGACAGATGGTTACTAGATGTATCCGTGGTGATCACATCCTGAGGTATATAAATGTCTAAATCACTATGTTGTACATCTGAAACTAATATAATATTGTGTGTCCACTCTAATAAAATATAATGCTATAGGGATTTTTCAATGAAGCAATGAGAGGAAAGTGTAAGATTAAAACTCTTTTAAAAAATAATGGCTTGTGAGTAAATCAAGAAATAACTTAGTTTCAATTTGAAATAAAAATGTGATCATTCATGTATGAAACAAGAAATTTAACTCTAGGCTTCATTGTACTTTTACATTTTCCAATGCCAAATCAGTCAGGGTCTCTCTTATACTTTTCACTCTCCTTTCTTTGTGAGCTTTATGAAATGAAATGGGCTCTTAAAGTTACATCCATTCTTTCCTGTCTTCTGCCACCTGGAGTTTTCACCAATGTGATTCGCTCAGTATTTTCTTCTGCCCAATCCCTAATATCTCGGTATGTTCACTTAGGTTTCAAGCTACTGCTAAACTTTTAGCTTTCTTTCAATGCTCAGACTGACTGGAAGTAGAAGTTTCTTGGCAGAAAAAATATTAATGAAGTAAAACCCCATTGTTTATTAAGTATATATATACTTTTCTACTCAAATACAAATTTCAATGTTAGGTGTCATCACCAAATAAACTGAGAAAGCCTAGACAGTTGAGAGACCCAAGCATGCCTCATGTTGCCAAAGAAAATAAGAAAGTCCTGAAAAACTACAGGCTAAGCATTAGACAGACACATAGCTAGAATCAATGTGCTTTTTCTCATGCAAAGAAAAAAATTAGATGCAAACTTTACATTTAAAACTGCATTGTTCCCCTTTAATCTGGCCACCATCCGAGTGGTGATCTGGATGTTAGAGAAGAGATGAATGGGAGACACTGGCAGGGATTGAAGCTTGGAGATGAATGTGGAAATGTAGAATGGATGTTTCTTTTTTTTGGCTTTGAGTTGACTGTTGTTTCTGTCTGTTTTTTAGAACTGATCCGAGAGGACAGGGAAGTCAGTGTGGGCGGCTCTGAGGAGCCTCCCTTCTACAGCTGCGGCTCAGAGGATTACGGCGCTTCATCCACAAGGCAACATTGCACAAGTCGCCTTTGAACAAAAGTCATGGATACTATTAATGATATGGTAATCCTTCATCGAGCTACCTCCCAGTAGTGATTATACTGACATGGGAAGAATATCTAAGTCGTGGAGGCAGCCCACAACAACACTGTGTCATTGTTCACCCCAGGCTTGACCAGGACTAACTTTTACCAGCATCTCTCATGTCACCTTCCCTCTGGAGCCTTCCCCAGCCCCGGCCCCGGCCCCAGCTCCCACTCCCACCCCATCATGGTAAAAAAGTGGCAAAGAAAACCCTGATCCTAAATCTTTTTTTAGATTTGTTTTTGCAAGTTCCCACACACATTTAGTGTCATCTCAAAATTCATGCTGTCAACTGTCCCCAGGAACCATTTCCATCTGAGAGCAAGACCACACAAAGGTTAGTTCGGTAGGTCTCAGAGAAGATGTTTTAATTGTCGGACAATAGATTCTTCCATCATTTGACTTGCAAATACTGTCCTCTTGCTCTCAGATAACATGCTCAGAATTAGAGAGTTTGTCAAGAAATTTCCAAAATCTTCCTTTATTATAACACTGAGATAGCAGTGGTTTCCCCCTTTGACAAGACTCAAATACTCTCCAGCAGAGAACATTTTATGGCTCACGACACTGTGGGACTCCCCAAGGGTCAAGCTAATTTACTCATAGATGATTTCCCCTTAATGTAAGCAAAGTGACTTTTATGAAAAAGAAATATGTTTATGTTTTTTATGTAATTATGTGTGTAGGATAAACATGTTTACATTAACACTTCAAATGACTTATGGTGAATGTACTTGACAATGATAAAGAAACTATACACTTACCACCATCCTGACCTAATTATTTTCTTTTCCAAGAATTATTAATATTTGAAGGTGATACCATTTCTCTGCTTTCCAAAACAAAGGCAAACAAAACCAATACCTACTATAATTTTATGGACACTCTCCCATATTCATGAGACTACATAGATAATTTTTCTATCCCACATAATAAACCATGCTCTCAGCACACAATGAAGTTGTGATATGAAAAAAATCTGACTTTCCTAACAAATATCTCTGGAGAAGATCACTGTTCTAAATCAATTTTTCTTTAGTATTTACAAAAATTCTTACAGAAATGACACATCATTTTAGTAGAAGTGACATCTTTGATAAATATATACACTTAACCAACATATGGCTATAAAGGACACACAATAAATTGTATATATATAATATTTTAAAGATTATTTTCTGCTCTCTATATAGGCTATTTTCTGCTTAATATAAAGAACACTATGACAATTTATGAGAAATGTTAGGACCAATGTGCTGTCATCTTCCTTGTTAAAATTAATAATGGACCGGCTATTTTTGAAGCTAGATTTGGAAGAAGATGATGAGAGCATCTCCATCTGTTATTTAGACTTTACATACACTTATTTAATGGTTAGATATTTATAAGAATGTACTGGGTCTGAGGTGGCTGCCATAGACGCCAACAGAGCAAGCAGGCGTGCAGAGCGGCGTCAGATCTGCCTCTCTGTGAGCAGCCATAGTGGGGTGGCACCATGAGTGGGGGCACCTCTTACATCTGCAGCAAGATCAGCCTTATCTCCAAAGCGGAGATCTGCATGGAGGGCATCCTCTACACCAGTGGTTCTCAACCGTGGCTGCACATTAGAATCATCTGGGAATCTTTTTATTTTTTTAATTGAATCTTTATTGTTCAGATTATTACATTTGTTCCTCTTCCCCCCCCCCCCATCCTCCCAGCTCCCACCCCACCCTCCGCCCTCACTCTCCACCCACTGTCCTCATCCATAGGTGCACGATTATTGTCCAGTCTCTTTTCGCATCTCCCACACCCCTTTCCCCCCCAAGAATAGTCAGTCCATTCCCTTGCTATGTCCCTGATTCTATTATGATCACCAGATTATTTATTCACTTGATTCTTAGATTCACTTGTTGATAGATGCATATTTGTTGTTCATAATTTTTATCTTTACCTTTTTCTTCTTCCTCTTCTTAAAGGATACCTTTCAGCATTTCATATAATGCTGGTTTGGTGGTGATGAACTCCTTTAGCTTTTCCTTATCTGTGAAGCTCTTTACCTGACCTTCCGTTCTGAATGATAGCTTTGCTGGATAAAGTAATCTTAGTTGTAGGTTCTTGGTATTCATCACTTTGAATATTTCTTGCCATTCCCTTCTGGCCTGCAAAGTTTCTGTTGAGAAATCAGCTGACAGTCATATGGGTATTCCCTTGTAGGTAACTGGGTTTCTTTCTCTTGCTTCTTTTAAGATTCTCTCTTTATCTTTTGCTCTTGGCATTTTAATTATGATGTGTCTTGGTGTGGTCCTCTTTGGATTCCTTTTGTTTGGGGTTCTCCGCGCTTCCTGGACCTGTAGGTCTATTTCTTTCACCAGGTGGGGGAAGTTTTCTGTCATTATTTCTTCAAATAGGTTTTCAATATCTTGCTCTCTCTCATCTTCTGGCACCCCTATAATTCTGATGTTGGTGCGCTTGAAGCTGTCCCAGAGGCTCCTTACACTATCTTCGTATTTTCAGATTCTTTTTTCATTTTGCTTTTCCAGTTGGGTGTTTTTTGCTTCTTCGCATTTCAAATCTTTGACTTGATTCTTGCGCTCCTCTGGTCTGCTGTTGGGTGTCTGTATAATATTCTTTATTTCAGTCAGTGTATGCTTAATTTCTAGTTGGTTCTTTATCACAACATCGAGGGTCTCATTAGATTTCTTGAGGATCTCACTACATTTATCGGCGGCTTCTAGACAGTTCTTAAGAGACCTTAAAAGTGTGGTTCTGAACTCAATATCCTCCATTGACAGTTTTGTCCTGTTTCTTTGTCTCCGCATTTTTTATGCTTTCTTGGTACACCCCCAAGTGGTCTTTGTGCGCAGTCTTGTTGCCTTTAAGCCTTGATTGATGTCGGCAATACCGGGGGTGATTTGACCTCCAGGCTAACTGGCTATGAGAGTCAGCTGTGTCTGCAGTGGGAGGGCTTCTGTGCTGGATCTCTAGGGCGGTGTTAATCTAGCGTTTGCCTGAGGCTATCCGGCAAATGGTTCTGCGCCGGGCTTGGGCGGGGCGGGTCCCTGGGGATCTACAGGGCGGGCTGGAGCGAGCAGTTATGGCTGCTCTCAGTTCCTTCCCCAGGGGCTCTGCCTCTCAGAGTCCCAGCAATGGCTGCAAACCTCGGAGAAAAAGCTGCCTTCGAGTTCCGACCGAAGCCAGACAGTCCCGCTTCTCCCATTTGAGTCTGGGTCCCCAGAGACTCGCCTGGATCTGGAGCTCAGAGTCTGAAACTCCCTCCTGATTGAAAACAACAACCATGCCCTCCACCACCAGCCCGCTCCACGCGCACTCCGCACCTGAGTATTTCACTTCAGCACTGCGCCTCCTCTGAGTCTGGGTATGATATTCTCTTTCCTCCTAGTTGTAGAATTTCCACTCAGCCAGCCTTCCTGTGGTTCTGGATGCTGTCTGTTCTGTCCTTTAGTTATATCTCTGAAGTGGTTGTTCGAGGGCAGCAAACTCCAGCGTTAACCTTGCCGCCATCTTGGTTTCTCAAGCCTGGAAATCTTTTTAAAATCCTGATTTCTGGGCCTCATCCTCCGGAGATTCTGTTTCTTTGTTACCAATGTTGTGGCCCCACCCCATAACCAAGAAACAGAATTTCCAGAGGATGAGGCCCAAAAATCAGGATTTTAAAAAGATTCCCAGGTGATTCTAATGTGCAGCCAAGGTTGAGAACCACTGCTCTACACCATCGACACTGAGAACTCCACCGTCGCCCTCGTAAAAGTTCCTTTGGTACAGAAGACAGACCAACAGATCATCCACTATTACCCCGAGATGAAGCCTCTGAATACATTCTATTCCATGGAGTGATATTAAAGACTTCACTGCTTGTGAGCCTCCAAAACCACAATGTACTTTGCCTCAGGACCCAGCTACCGTTCAGTCTTCACTAGGCTCATCTACTTCCTCGTTCCAGCCAGTGGGTTCCTGTGGACCTTTTGGCAGGGTGTTGAGGTACAGTCAGTTCAGTCCAAGGCCATTAGTCGGGCAGCAGTTTGCTGTTGGTGTTGCTGGAGGCTCCTTGACATCCTTTCGAACAGAAGCATCAAACAGCGGTACCCTGGCCCAAAGTAGTGCAGTTGGTTCTGCCTTTGCATGGGATACAAGATCTGTTAAAACACAATTGTCTCGAGGTCGTTCAAGCCCTCAGATCCTTTGAGAAAAAGCCTTGCCATGGAACAAGTAGTGCAGACTGCCTCGGCCCACTTACCAGCTCTGGCGCCTGTTGGGAGAAGGAGCCCTGTATCAACCAGGCTTTTACCATCTACCAGCCAAAAAGCAATGGACGATCAAGAGCACAGGCGAGCTGAAATACACACCGTTTCAAGACTAGAAATGAGCCACTCAGAAATGATAGCAAGAGACAAATAGTTCCAGGTGCTCCTTTAGCTCCAAGGAGAGGGTGCGGGGTCACTGACGTGGCAGGGGAGGTTGGTATTCGGCGAGATGGTGCTATGAAATTTGAGAAAGACTTTGAAAGTGAAAATGCACAATTTAACAAGGAGGGAATAGACACAATTTCATAATAAACTTAAGTTGAAAGTGGAAGATAAACTTGAGAAACAGGAGAAGCCTGTAAATGGTGAAGATAAAAGAGACTCAGGAGCTGATACTCAAAACAATGAAGGAAACGCAGATGAAGATCAACTTGGACCTAATTGCTATTATGACAAAACTAAATCCTTCTTCGATAATACTTCTTGTGATGAGAGAAAATGGAGACCAAGTTGGCCTGCAGAAGATTAAATGCTGAAACATTTGGAATCCCACTTCGTCCAAACCGGGGCTGTGGGGGTACAGAGGCAGAGGAGGTCTTGGTTTCAGTGGTGGCCAAGGGTGTGGTGGTGGCAGCGGTGGTCGTGGGGGAAGATTTTGAATATAGGAAAGACAATTAAGTTGCTGCATAGTCTACAAACAAATCTTTGAAAATAGGTGAATTTCTACCTTTCCATGGTCCTGAGAATTGGTTTCAGTCTTTACCAAGAATGAAGAAGTGAATTCACTGTATATTTGTCACTAGCACTGGATTTTCTTGTTTGTTTGCTTGTTTTTCTGCTGAATTTCAAAGATATGATGCAATTATATTGGGTGGGGAGGGAGGCACTACATCTTTAAAAATTAGTATTAAATATATTTGAAATATCAAAAGGTTAATTTCTTATGTATAGTTAAAATAAAGCAGTATTTCAATGGGACTTACAAGTACTTTTTCATCACTGAAAGGATTCTTATCACTAAACTAGAGGCCCAGTGCACGAATTCGTGCACGGTGGGGTACCTCGGCCTGGCCAACAATTGGGGCCATCTCGCCTAGTCCCAATAGGGGCTGATCAGGGCTGGACAGCTGGCGGGGAGAGACCTCGGGAGGTTGGCTGGCCATGGGAAGTTGGCTGTGGGAGCGCACTGATCACCAGGGGGCAGCTCCTAAATTGAGTGTCTGCCCCCTGGTGGTCAGTGCACGTCATAGCTACTGTCCAGTCGTCCGGGTCGTCTGGTCGTAATGGTCACTTAGGCTTTTAAATATGTAGACTAGAGGCCCAGTGCACGAAAATTCGTGTACTCAGGGGGGGTCCCTCAGCCCAGCCTGCACCTTTTCTCAGCTTGGGACTCCTTTTGGGGATGTCTGACTGATAGCTTAGGCCTTCTCCCCAGGGGATCAGGCCTAAGCTGGCAGTCAGACATCCCTCTGGCAGCCTGGGAGACCTCGGGGGATGTCCAACTAATGGCTTAGGTCGACATCCTTAGCACTGCCATGGAGGCAGGAGAGACTTCTAGCTGAGCAGCGCTCCCCCTGTGGAAGTGCATTGACCACCAGGGGGCAGCTCCTGCATTTAGCGTCTGCCCCTTGGTGGTGAGTGTGTGTCATAGCAACATGTCATTCCTGGGTCATTCCGGCATTAGGGTCGATTTGCATACTACCCTTTTATTATATAGGATTGTATTTGGCAATTATTGCAAGGTGCCTAAGGATAGGGCCCCGATACTGTGTCTCCAGCCACAGAAGGGTGTGTGTGTGAGTGTGTGTGTGTGTCTTTTGTCCTTTCTTTTTGGAAGTTCCTGTAATATCACCTTTGAGTAGCTTATTTTGTCAGTTAATTAGGGTGCTGGATGGTAGAGAATTTTGTCAGTCAACTATGCACACACAGTAAATACTGTTTCTTAGGCAAAGGTAACCTTTTTATATAGTTGTAAAATTCCATTAAATAATATTGCCAATGAAACATTAAGAACTTTGTAGAGCTGTATAAAAAGCAAGTAATTTTGTAAAGAATAATCATTTTAAGGTCAGCAAACATACTGTGTCCTTGCAAAAGTTGTGCTGAGGAGCAGAGCTATGGGTGGGTCTTTTTTCATAACTCTCCAGGCATAAGATTTTTTTATTTGGATTTTCTTTTTTAATGTGTGGAACACAAATAAAGATTTGATACATTCTTTCATTATCTAAAAAGGATAAATTACTCATGCTTAACATAAGAAATTCATTTTATAGTAAATGGCATATCACAGTATTTGTAAAAAGAAAAAAAAAAACCAGTATATGAATGTAAGGCATCATAGATAAGAATGTACTTAGCTGTATTTTCAAATAAGTAACCCCTCCCCTTTTAAAGATAATAAAAGTAGCTATCAATTAACCTGATCTTCCTGATAATGCCTGGAATTTTGTCATAATAATTCGACTCCTTCCATTATATTTCAAGAGGAGTCAGAGTGTTAGAAATACAGAAGTCCTAGCCACAATGATCAGACAGAAGAAAAAATAAAAGGCATCCAAATTGGAAAGAAGGAAGTAAACTGTCATTATTTGTAGATGACATGATATTGTACATAAAAAACCCTAAAGATACCCAGCCGGTGTTGCTCAGGGTTGAGCATCGTCAGGTTTCCATTCCCAGTCAGGGCACACGCCCAGGTTGCAGGTTCAATCCCCAGTAGGGGGCGTGCAGGAGGCAGCCCATCAATGATTCTCCCTCATCATTGATGTTTCTCTCCCTTCCTCTCTGAAATCAATAAAAATATATTTAAAAAAAAAAAACCCTACGGACTCCACCAAATAACTACTAGATTTAATAAATGAATTCAACAATGTAGCAGGATACAAAATTAACATCCAGAAATCAATGGCATTTTTGACAATACTGAACTCTCAAAAAGAGAAACTAAAAAACTATCTTGTTTACCATTGCAACAAAAAAAATTAAGATACTTAAGAATAAACTTAATCAAGGAAGAAAAAGACCTGTACTCAGAAAACTACAGAACTTTGATAAAAGAGATAGAGAAAGAAATGAACAAGTGGAAGACTATATCATGTTCGTGGATTGGTAAAATCAACATCGTTAAAATGTCCATACTACCCAAAGCAATCTATAGATTCAATGCAATTCCTATTAAAATACCAATGGAATATTCCACAGATCTAGAACAAATACTTAAAAAATTTATGTGGAACCAAAAAAGACCCTAAATAGAAAAGACCCTTTCAGAGTGAAAGTTCTGGGATTCTGGTTTTTGTTAAAATTGGCTATACAAATTAATACATCCTGTCAAGGAAAGCACAGAAGCTTTAACCTCATCCCATTTATATATTTCCCTCTTTCAATCCTAAAGGGAATCATAGCTGAATACCATCACACCTAAAAATTATGTATAATTTTCATTACCTGGGAAGTGTAATGAGAAAAGTATTGGCCTTAGAGCCAAAAGTTTCAGCCCTGCGTCTTAACCATTTTGAGTCTGTTTTTAAATTGTAAAATGGAGCCCTGGCCCATGTGGCTCCATGGTTAGAGCATCAGCACTCACATCAAAGAGTTGAGAGTTCAATTCCCAGTCAAGGGCATGTACCTGGGTTGTAGGTTCAATCCCCAGAACCCATTGGGGTGCATGAGGGGGGCAGCCAATTGATGTGCTTCCTTCACATCGATGTTTTTTTCTCTCTTCTTCTCCCTCTCCCTTTTCCTTTCTCTCTTTCCCTCCCTCCCTCCCTTCCACTCTATCTAAAAAGCACTAGAAAACTATCCTTGGGTGAGGATTAACAAAAAAATTTCAATCTATAATATGGAGATAGTAATACCTGTCCTTGGCACCTTATTGGCCCATACTAAAATAAATGATTATTATTCAAATAAGATTGTAAAGCCAGAAGTGACAGTGAACCTCCACACTACAGAAATATTTTGTTTTGGGTTCAGTGTCTGGAGCTCAAAGTTGCACATTTGCTAAAAGAAAATAGTAAGTAAATACTCAGATTCATATTTAATCTAGATAAGCTGTTTGTTTATATTATTCCTGCTTTCCCAAATTATTGTCTAGTCTTCTATAAACATTCAGTAAAATGATTCATAAGTACTTTTGATCAATTTGTTAATTAAATTTGTGAGGAAAATTTAAGTTTTCTATCACATTTTATAGATAGGAATACTAAGGCACAGAGACCATATGAACTGATTTACTTGGGGTCAATGACTGAAATAATTCCTTCCTTCCATTATGCTGCCTACTCTACAAAGATTTGCTAATTCAGTGCTGTCCAACAAGAATACATTGCAAGCCATATAAGTAATTTAACATTGTCAATAGGTTTAGAAAGGTACAATTAATTTTAATAATACATTTTATGTAACCCAATAGACTCAAAATATTATAATTTCAACATGTAATCAATATAAAAATCATTGAGATATTTTAAAATTCCTTTTATTAATACTAGGTCTTAGAAATCTGGTATTTTATACTTACATAAAATTTCAATTCAGACTTAAATAATAATAATCCTACATAATAAAAGGCTAATATGCAAATAGACCAAACGGCGAAACAACTGGAACAACCAAACAACCGAACAACCGGTCACTATGACGTGTGTTGACCATCAGGGGGTGTATGTGGAACATGGTGGGTGTTGGCTGCAGCAGGATGGTGGAACAGGTGAGCGGGGCACCAGACCAAGGCAAGGTGCCAGTCGCTGTCATTGGGGTGAGCCTCTGGTGGTTACTGAAAATTCTTTGCTCCCGCACACCGTGGTCCCACCCAGTGCTCACACCTGCTACCAGTGCCAGCCCCACTCGCACCAGCTGCCAGCACCGGAGCTGCTGCTTGCACCCACTGCCCGCGCCAGCCCCGCTCGCACCTGCTGCTGGTGCCCGGTGCTGGTCCTGATCACTTGGCGTCATCAGCAGGTTCAAGCGGCGGCTGCCAGCCCTGATCACCCAAGGGCTTCTCTACCTCCTCCTGCTCCTGTGGGGCGAACAGGGCAGCAGCCACCGCTCATACCACTGATGGTGCCGGCCCTGCTTGCACCAGCTGCTGACACCAGCTCAAATTGCTCCACACCATCAGCACATGGGAGCAGCAGTGGCAGAGCGGGGCTGCTGGCAGACAGGGGACTGGGCACCATGGCAGGAGGGGCCAGCCGGGACGCAGAGGGTGGGCCAAGACCCACCCCATGCCCACCACAGCCTCATGGCCCACAGTTCCTTTCAAGGTGCATGAATTTGTGCACTGGGCCCCTAGTAATAGTAATAATAATAATCTACACTAATAAAAGAGAAACATGCAAATTGGTGTCACTCCGCTACACCCACCAGCCAATCAGAGCAACTATGCAAATTAACCCAACAAAGATGGCAGTTAATTTGCATGTGCAGGCACGGAGTGATGACTGAAGGGTCCTGTCAGAGTGAAGACTGAAGACTGAAAAGGCTTGGCTTCTCCGCTGAGGCCAGACCAAAGGCCTGGGTCCCGGTGCCGGAGGAAAACCGGTGCCAGCAGCCAGGGAAAGGAAGGCCTATTGTGCGAATCTTCGTGCAACGGGCTGCTAGTAATAATAATAATAATAAATGGCAAGAACAGATTAATTTCTCAGAATCTCTGAATCTTTTATTTCATGTGCTCCATGGCCATATGTAACTTACTGGTAACTTGGATGTAATTGCTCCTCCCTGACAGAGAAGCAAAGTGGAGTTAGGTGTGTGGGTTTGGAGTCAGCCTGTCTGGGTTTACCTCCTGGCTACCACTGCTGGCTGGGTGACAATGGCAACTTACATTCTGGGCCTCATGTTTCTTTCTTTTTTTTTTTTTTCTTATTACAAAGGGTATTACATATGTATCCATTTTATCCCCCCGCCCTAGACAGTCCCCTAGCCTCCCCTATCACCCAGTGTCTTATGTCCATTGGTTATGCTTATATGCATGCATACAAGTCCTTTAGTTGATCTCTTACCCCCCTACCTCCTGCCCCCCAACCCTCCCCGGCCTTCCCGCTGCAGTTTGACAATCTGTTTGAGGCAGCTCTGCCTCTGTATCTATTATTGTTCAAAAGTTTATAATGGTCTCTATTGTCCATGAATGAGTGAGATCATGTGGTATTTTTCCTTTATTGACTGGCTTATTTCACTTAGCATAATGCTCTCCAGTTCCATCCATGACGTTGCAAATGGTAAGAGTTCCTTCCTTTTTACAGCAGCATAGTATTCCATCGTGTAGATGTACCACAGTTTTCTAATCCATTCATCTACTGATGGGCACTTAGGCTGTTTCCAGATCTTAGCTATGGTGAATTGTGCTGCTATGAACATAGGGGTGCATATATCCTTTCTGATTGGTGTTTCTGGTTTCTTGGGATATATTCCTAGAAGTGGGATCACAGGGTCAAATGGGAGTTCCATTTTCAGTTTTTTAAGGAAACTCCATACTGTCTTCCATAGTGGCTGCACCAGTCTGCATTCCCACCAGCAGTGCACAAGTGTTCCTTTTTCTCCACATCCTCTCCAGCACTTGTCGTTTGTTGATTTGTTGATGATAGCCAGTCTGACAGGTGTGAGATGGTACCTCATTGCTGTTTTGATTTGCATCTCTCGGATGATTAGTGACTTTGAGCATGTTTTCATATGTCTCTTGGCTTTCTGAATGTCCTCTTTTGAAAGGTGTCTATTTAGGTCCTCTCATGTTTCTTATATGTAAAATACTTAATAGGGCTGTTGCAAGAATAAAATGAGTTAACATTTAGTGCCAATTAGTAGGCCTTAAATGTTAGCTATGCTCAGAGAATACATGAGAACAAACTCTTATATCCTCTCTCCAACGAATTTTATAAAAAAACAGACATTGGCTTATATAATTTGGCTTATATAATTAAATCACTTTATCTTTCTATACATCCCTTTTCCCAAATGCAAAATGGGAATAATAATGAGATATGTCAAATATCAGATAAACAGAGACATTTGTTCATATTAACAATGAAGTTACAGACTGATATTTAGTGTCTTAAATCAAGAATATAAAGAACTAAAAGTATTGTCTCCTGTCATTAACAATGATCCACCCCAAACTGAAGGGGAACATCAGCCCTACCTTTCGTACCCCTCAACCTCGCCGCTATCTGGCCACCTCACCCTGGCACTGACACTTCCCCCTAAGGGCCCTTGCACTGCTGCCTTCTGCATGTTCAGGAAACTCCCCTGCAGAGTCCTGCTTGTCTTTCTTTCTCTGTAGCCTCCACATTTTTAAAAAACTCCCTCCTTTTCTTCATTTCATTCTCTCAGGCATCTGAGCTGGACTCTCTAAGATAAAACTATTTCGCAGTTTACTTTAATCTAACTAAGGTAGCCTTCCCAAATTATGTTCTGCGAACACTGGCCTCTAATATGCGCCATGAAAGGTCAAAGAAGTTTGGGAGATGCTGTAGACTGACTCCCACCACAGCAGATGCCTGTCTTTGGAGAAGGCCCACCAGTGTCTCCTGGTTCCTTTACTGAGGCTTCCTCCTGCGAGTGCCCCTGACTCGGCCTGAGAACAAGGCGCCCTCACCCAATGGCAGGTGGCAGGTGATGGATACAGGTACTCCAGGGTCCTGGTCCTCAGCTGGCACTGCTCTGAGGTGGGTTCCAGACAGTTTCCTAGAGGTCCTCCCCCAGTAACCTGCTCCCTGATGCATCCTGCATGCGTTTTCTTTTTCTCTTGCTGCGTTGGTTTTCTTTCTTCCATGATCTCACTTCCCTGACACCTTACCCGTATTTTCTGGGATCATCTTTGAAATAAACTCCTTGTCTTTGTACTTGTTTCTTCTCTTTGTGAGATTCACAACATACACTAGCAATAGTAAAGGCCATGTGAAGTCATTCAAGAAAGGAATTATTGAACTTTAATACATTTCCCAAACTTCTTTGGCTACGGAACCTTTTTAATGGTGAGAGTTTTGACCGTCCTATGCAACTAGTTAGTATTCCTCTGACACACTAGTTGGGAAATGTTGAACTAAGCATTAATGAATGACAAATTAAAGATTACCTTTCCCAGAGATATTAGTATCTTAACAGCTTCTTCTGTGGATCAGTTCCTTCTGACTCAAAGAACTGAGACCCTTAAGGGGACAATTTCAGGCTCTATGGTGGGTGTGATGGAAAATAATTTGGGAGAGTGTGTGTTTTGTCATGCCCTTCACATCAAATCAGGTTGATAACTGTCTCCTTCACTATCAAGAGCCAACAGGAAGTGACGGGTGGGTTTCATGGTTAAAGAGGCCAGTCCTGGGATTTGGAGGACAGCGCAGAGGAGTTCAGGGTTAGCACAGCCATTTCCTGAAACTGCTCTGGAGAAAAAAAGTATCTTTAGAAAGAGGGTCTCAGCCAAAAACATTAGATACCTGGGACTGCAATATCCCTCCAGGTGGTTGCGGAATAAAATGGACAATACTGATTAGAATTTTAAATACTTAGGCCTTGAACTACTCTGTAAAATACATACAAATTTTTTAGGAAAAGAGTAAAACCTTGGATTCCATGATAGAGAAATACAAATTAGGAATATTTAGAAAGCATTCTTGCTCTGCTTTTACACAACTACTGGCAACAGGTGGACCTCTTTGGAAGGTAATTAAGAAATCTTATAAACGGATAGCACTTGGGAGGTAAGTGAATGAGTAGCAGGTCATGCATGTGGAAATTATATTTAGTGCCATTGAGGAAGTTCATCTCCTCACTTTTCCCACTTACAGCTATTCTCTTCCCAAGTCTGCAAACAGTTTACAGTCCTCTCCCTTTGTCATCTCTGTCACATTGTCCCTTCTCTTGTCCTCTTTTTCAGATGTTGAGATGTTATTTTTAAGTGATTTACCATGGATCAACACTTAAATATTCATTTGTTAACACTGCTATTTGAAATCTTTGTCACTTATAAACTATTGATAAATGAGATACAAATAAATAAAGAGAAATTTAAAATAATCTGGATTCTTTTAGAGGCCCATTTTCTGTATTAAAAACAAGAAGAGAAATCTAATAAGGAATGAGAAAATGTGGGAAAGGAGTACTGAGAATCAAACATGGCCGTGACTCAGAGTACCTGACATGTCCATCTTCATCAGGGGGAGTCTGTCAAGTAGCAGCTCAAACTCTTCATCAGTAATCTCCACACCAAACCTGGAACAAACAGAGTTCGCATCAGTCACCCCCAGTTCACATCTGAGTCACCCGCACCCACAATACCCCGAGCATATGGCTGCCATTACCGCTTTGTGACTGCTGCAGTCCTCCAGATCAAGAGCACCACGTGACTATCAGAGGTTAATCAGGGTTTTGATCGCTTCACTTTCTCAAAGAAAGAGATTCTACCACAGAATCCCTGCATTGGTGGTGCACAGAAACAGAAATACCAGGACGCTGAATTGTGCATGATTGTCTTCTATAAAAAGTTATTCATTACACTAAAACAGTGGTATTGCTTAAACAAGTTAACTCTGAAAGGCCTTTCAATTGGACTGCTTAGCATGAAAGAAAAGGTAGAGAAAAAAGTGCCTTTCGCTAAACAGCTTCCTAATGCTCTTGCAAAGCATTTCATCATGGCTTTAAAGGCATTTTGCATACAAATATTTAAAAAGTGGCAGTGTTTATTCATCAGCAAGAAAGTGTTTTCATCTCTCATGAACAATCAAAACATAATCCTTGAATTACTGGCATAAATAAGAATGACTTAAGCAATAATAATGAACAAGGAAGGCATTCATTCATCATTTTGCAAAGCTGGTAAAACCCGGCTGACTTTTGGAAAAGAGGGGAATATATTTTCTTTCAGCAATGCAATAAAAAAATAACACATAAAAATTTTTTTCACCATTTTCATTAATACTTCCTTGATAATTACAAAGCAAAGCATAGACACCATCAAGAGTAGCACAACAAACAAAAAATGGCTTTCTCATAGACTTCAAAGAATGAAGTTATCAGATATTTGTATTTCAGAAGTACTTGAATTTGAATAGCGTCTCAGGGACTTTGCAGTTGGGTGTCCTTTCTTCACTTGCATAAACTTAGACAAATAAAAGGAGACAATCGGTTATTTAATGAGACACTTTTTAATAAGATAACACTTTTTATCTTATTTCCTATTATTCTCTTTTCCGCTTTTTAGCAATTAAGTTACCAGTACTAATAAATCTTCAGCATTTTGTCTGAGAACTTAAAATTAATTCTCTAGCTTTACTTGGATGTAAACTCTTACAGTAAAAAAACTTATAAAGAAAATAAACAGGTTTTTCATAGGCATACTGGGAAAAAAAACACCAGGCCAAAAGTCAAAAGAACTAAATCTAATCTATATCCACCATTGCACAGCTATGCTATTATGGTAAAACCCCTTACCTTCAATATTTCAGTTTTCTTAATTCTCAAATAGGGTATAAGTGTTTCTCAGCTTACTTGGTGGTCATAGGATAATGAGATAATGAAAATAAAAAATACCTTGAAAAAAACCGGACATACCATATAAATACTGTGTACTGTCATATTATTATTGATATAGCATACAGGTTTTCAAAGTCCTCAGAAAACACTAGAATGGCTGAAACCTAACAGTGACACAGTAGCCCTTCCTCTCAAGGGGCCGTCTGAGTGGCAGAATAATACAGTGGAGAAAGCATGGGCTTTCTAACTAGACCCACACTGAACCCCAGCTCTGCCACTTAGCTGCATGTGGCTGCAGACGATTTACATAACTCCCTGAGCCTCCGTTTCCGTACCTATCAGAGGATAACGGAGCTGGAGAAACACCGGAGGAGGAACCGGTTGTGACGTGACGGTGCAGGTAGAGACCATGAGTTCAGTTTTCGACGTGTGGAGTTTGGACTTGGATCCGTCCAAGAGGAGGTGTCCACTCAGAGGTTAGAGATACGGGTCTGAAGCTCAAGAGAGCTCTTGGCTGCACACTTGGGAGTCACTACCACCAAGAGCAACGGAAGCCAGGAGCACAGGGGTGGAAACTCGTCTCCGATATTTATCCCTAAGGGAAAAAAGTTACTGTCAGGCTTATTCTTTTAAATTCATAGCAGACAATATCTTGTTTGTTTGTTTTTTTTCTTTTTAGCTCCTTACATTCCTGCTTCCCATTAAACAAGGGTCATCTATTTACTCCAACAGGTAAGTAACTACAATGGGGAGGCTAAACATTGAAGGGTTTATGTATGAATGACTTTTGAGATATTCACTAAGGGCCTTGTCATTTTTACTAAATGACATTCTTTTTAAAAAATATTTTTATTAAAAAAGTATATATTTTTATTGCAAAACTACAATGAGACACCACCTCACACCTGTTCGAGTGGCCAATCGACCCCAGAGGGCCTCCCGGTTGCCTTTTGGGCCACATCACCTTGAGATATATGGGTTTGTTGTTTGGATTTTTTTAAATCAAAATGCCTTCAAAAAAAAAAAAAAAAAGAAGAAGGATATTTGATATTATAGGGAAGTCCTTGACTTACGTTAACCAGTGAGAACACATGCGAAGGGCTTTGAATATGGCTTTTTTTTTTTTTTTTAAGGAATCTGTTAGCAAAGGTCAGTGATTTTCAACTGGCATGCCGTAAGAATTTTGCAAACATGCAATCCCTATTTAGTCAGGGGCATGGCCCTCTTTTCCCTTAGATTGTCAAATAAAAAGACGACAGCAGCCAACACAACAACAGCCGTCCAGTGTGAGTGAATCAAAATTATACCCTACTTCTTGTCAGATCGGCAGAAAATGTATTTTTTGGTGGTTTGTTTTTTTGGCCACGGAACTTTAGTCACCAGTGTACGTGCCACGAGATGGAAAAGGCTGCAGATCGCTGGCACAGGTGATGAGGTGGGAAGTGAGTCCTCAGTTCTGCCCCCTGCAGACGTGAGCCTTGAGCAAGCCCTTAACGCACAGGCGGCTTCACTACCCGTAAAGCGAGTAAAACAACCGCACTTACCAGTAGCCTCCCAAGCGGCGCGGCTGTTTCGGGGTCGCCCCGGGTAATGACCATAGAAAGCTATCCCATAGCCCTAAAGCAGCCTCTCGCTGCCAGGCCTTCCTAATTCCGACCATACTCGTGGGCACCGTCTGCATTCACCTGGACCCCGTGCTGCAAGGGGGGAAGCTCGTTTTCCTGCCGAAAAGAGGGGGGAGGGGGGGCTCGTTTGCTCGCACCCCCTTTGCCTTCCCTGTTCCTCCAGACAGACTAACGCTCGGTTCTGCAGAATACGGTTTAATTTGAGTTACGGGGCGACAAGCAGTTCAACAATGAATAGCCGCCAACGCAGGACCCGGCTGGAGGCTGGCGTAAGAAGGACGAGGAGGAGATGCCTGGTCCCGAGCAGGTGCTCCCCAACGGCCCGGCCTCGGCCTCGGCCTGGCTGACCGTGGGAACAGGCTCGTTCCCGGCGGGCTGGCCGTGGGCCCCTGGTTTGGGGGATTCTGGAGGCCACGGGAGCCCCGTGGGAGGAGGGCAGGAGACCCCAGCACTGAGGGACTGTCCGCGTGTTACTCTGACCTGGAGGAAGTCTGGTCACCGCACACCAGCGCCTTCCTGGGCCAAGGGCCAGGCGCTCCTGCAGGTGCCCGGGCGGCCCTGGGGCTAAAGGGCAGACGATGCCCTCCAGGCCTGAGAGAGCTGCTGTGGGAGCGGGACCGGGCATGCCGGGATAGGAGCAGAGCATGCCGGGAAGGTGCGGGGACAAGCCAGGATAGGAGCAGGGCGTGCAGGGATAGGAGCGGGGCAAGCTGGGATAGGAGCAGAGCATGCCGGGAAGTCGGGAACTCGCCTGCTGACCCTGACGGGGAGAGAGGAGGAGGGGCGGGACCCTGGGGCCCTTGGAGGAGGCAGGTGGCCAGCAGCAGTGCTTGTGGCGGTTACTGCCGTGTGGGTGGGTGTACAGGTGCCCTGGAGGAGTCCGTTCAGAGTTGTCCTTACAGCACAAGGCAGCCTGGGTGGTTTGCAACCAGCATCTCTCTCCACAGATGTGTCTCCCCACTGGGTGCCCCTAGGACCTCGGCTTGACCCAGATGGCCTGAGTGCTCCTGGTCCCCACTGGGCTGACTTCCTCGTCCTGACTCCCGAAGTCCTCTCTGCCTGGGCTCCAATATTTTACAATACTTGGGCTGGGGGGGCGGATGTCGTTGAAGTTTTACTTTGCTTCCAGCTGAAATGGATCATCGAGGCCCTCACAACTTTCCAAAGTCATATTTTAAGTCCCGGTGTAAGCGTTTTCATCTTAGGCAGATTAACTTTATGCCTGCGTTAATTTGGGACATACGAGCCCCAGCCTTATGTGAGTGGGTGGTTTAATGAAACGCTGTTAACTAGAACTCTATCTGATCTGACTGCAACATGCAAACACATTGCAATACAGCTTCTGTGTCATTTTGAACACGACAGAGGATTTACACTTTTTCTTCTCAATCTTCTGTGGTATAAATGGCTGAGATTTGACAATGGACAGTCTCGGTCTGGTTTCACGTTGGCGGTTTTTCTCAATGCTAAGTGGGAGAACACCCTCACTCCCAGGTGAAATGCTGGTCATCACTCTGTTTTTCATGTGTAACCTAATCTAGTTAATTCCAAATTTAGGGCAGTTAGTTCCACCTGCGTGGATTGACAGTTGCAAGCCGGTTAGCTTCCAAATCCTGCTGTTGTCTAAAAACCTGACAAACTATTCTGTTAAGTGTATTTTAATATATTTGTAAAAATATTCTTGCTCTTCACTTTCAGCTTAGGACTTTGTGATTCTCGGGAAGGACTGTCTTTAAATTAAAAACAATAAACATTTTATGAGATTTACAAAACATAGCAGAAGAGCTGAAGGGGATGATTCATGTTAATTCAAAGAAAATATTAAATTGAAAAAATATTAATTACATCCTTAGGTAAGTTATGTTGGTATTATGAACTATGTTTAATATTCTGTTTTACAGCAAATACAGTATAATACAGAACACATTTAAAATCATCACTTGTTAAAAGTATCACTTTTGTCATTTTAAACTAATATTTTTAAATGAAAATAAAACTTTTACTTTGGGATCGCCATTTCATAGATAAAAAACATTAGGTATAGATATATACACACCTCTGTATAAATTACTTCAATGTATTGCAAATAATAAAATTTTCATTTTTCAACTTCATATTTACTATGTTTCTTCTTTGCAGCATAATTTATTTCTGTATTTGTTCATTTTTTTCTCCAATACATAATGGAAATTATATGAGTTTTATTAAAAAAAGATTTGAATACACAAAAATGTATAATATAAAACATACCCCACCCCATAACAATTATTCCCCTCCTTCCCCTGAAATAACTACCTTTGGCTGCTTGATGCTTCAACCTCCAGATGTTTTTCCATTTAACATTATATATGAAAAGTATTGTCATTTTATTTTTCACTAGATTGATCTTGGATATCTGTGCTAACATTTCTATACTTAATTCTTTTTAAGAGCCTATGTGGTATTCTATGTATGTACCATAATTGATAAAACCAACCCCTTACTAACGTATATATTGGTTGTTTCTAATTTCTCCTTACAATTTAGCTTCTTGAACTATATTTTTATTCTTTCTACTGCAAACCTCCTGCCCCCCCCCCCCCCGCAATTTGGTGTTTTCTAGTGACCCAGGGCCACTTTATTTCATTTTCATTTAGCCTATTTTGAAGTGTTTTTCTGACTTTTAAGTCATCTTGTCCTTTCCTTTTGAATCTCCTCTTTTCATTCTCCTATTTTCTTCCCATTAAGGACAAAGGTCCTCTTACACAAAAATCTCTCCCCTCTGGTACCAATGTGCTCTCCTCGCACTCTTGCCGACCCCAGCAGCGAAGAGAAAGAGGCACTGAGTGTTCCATTTCTGATAAGAAACAAGAAAGAGGCTGCGCCTGGCAGGGAGCCTTGTCAAGATCTCCGTCATTCTGAGCACTCCATTCCCACGTGAACGACAATGAATGGAGACTTCACCCGCCCACCCCACATTGTTCAAGTTGTCCTTTGCCCTTCCTGTCAAATCTGGGCACCCAGGAGACAGCAGAACATGTTTTGAATTCAACCCTGGGGAGCCACCGATCAATATCACTGGACTCTTCTTACCCATTAGTTGTTCTCATTCTGTGCCTGACGCGGAGTGGTGCCTGAGCTATGCTTTGTCATGGCCCCTTCTCGGTTGGCCCAGCTAACCCGTATGGGTGGGATGGCTCCCTCCGGCCACGAGGCAGAGTGCCACAGGCAGAGTAGAGCATGGCTACCGTACAGGACATGGGTTCTCTTGCTGCTGCAGCTGCAGGCTCCGAGGCTGTGGGGAAAGCTAGGGTATTTTACCTCTTTGTGATCCTATTTGTCAAACACCAAGAAGAATATTAACTGTCCACTTAACTCACAGAATACTGTAAGATGGAAATTTACAAAATGCATTGAAAATAAGATTCCAAAGAAACAGGGTTTCTTGTTTTATATGTCTCTTCTCCTTTTTTAGCACATATATGTTAAATGACTTCCTTTTTTATATCTGTAACTCATCTGGTTTTCCTGCCACAGGCACCTATTCCTTCTCATGAATCAGTTCTTACTTATGGAACACACACAGACCTGGTGAGGCCTTTCAGCAGTGTTTTTGGAGGGTGGGAGGTTGGGTTCAGAGAAGGAGAAAGACATTGCTGTTGTAATTTTTAATCTTAATTTTTTTAAATGTTACTCAAAAAATATTTTAATATGAAATATATAAAATATATATATATATGAAACATTCTCTGGAATGTTTTTATGATTATCAAGGCTTTACTTCTTAGCAGGGCCTTAATTCTAAATGGCAACATTAAAATGAGTATAAGAACTTTATAGGGAGACTGAATTCCTATCTGATAGTAAGTTAGGTACTTAAAAAAAAAATTAGAGTAATTCTTTGAAGCCCTAATAAGTTGGTCAGGAAAACCAAATATCTAAACCAACTCAGTGTTTAACTGACTGAACCAATGTCTTAATCTCTGTATTTGAATCTCCCAATATTAATATTGGTAGAACTTTGATTCTAGATGCCAATTACCTTCAGATGATCAGGTAGCAGATTGTAGGATGATTAGAACAAATATGAACATGACACTGGATTTAAGAGAAAGGTGTTTTAGTGTTTTTCAGGCTTAAAAATAAGAAACATTTTAGGAGTTTAAATGAGACAAGATTTCAGAAAATTGTAAATCTCATATCCTGTCATTGTTGATGGTAAAAGAAAAGGGTGAGAAATTCTATTTTAACTGTCATAAATATTTTTCAATTTTAAAAAAATAGAGCCTTGGCTATGTATTAGGGTTCTTCTTTTCCTTAGTTGAAAACAGCCTGTTGCTAACCAAATATTACTATCACTTCCTCTCTCATTTGGTTTGTCCTTCCCCAATTCATTTTAATAGCATACCAATGCATTCTAAAACTAAATTGTTAGAGCCGTTGAAGAAAAGGGTGAGAAATTCTATTTTAACTGTCATAAATATTTTTCAATTTTAAAAAAATAGAGCCTTGGCTATGTATTAGGGTTCTTCTTTTCCTTAGTTGAAAACAGCCTGTTGCTAACCAAATATTACTATCACTTCCTCTCTCATTTGGTTTGTCCTTCCCCAATCCATTTTAATAGCATACCAATGCATTCTAAAACTAAATTGTTAGAGCCGTTGATTCTTAAAGAAAGGGGAAAATGTAAATTTGTCCTTTTATTCGTAAGTATATATTCTAATAGATGAAGTATGATGAATCTCATAATTCATCTTGGTCTGAATTATCAAGGTCATTTGAGGTTTTTTTTTCTTTCATGAACTTATTTTTTTTCTTAGAAGTAATGTGTTTATTTTTTTGAACCTCAATTTAATTTTTTTTAAATTAAATCTTTATTGTTCAGATTATTACATTTGTTCCTCTTCCCCCCCCCATAACTCCCCTCCTCCCAGTTCCCACCCCATCCTCCGCCCTCACTCCCCACCCACTGTCCTCATTCATAGGTGCACGATTTTTGTCCAGTCTCTTCCGGCATCCCCCATACCCCTTTCCCCCCCAAAAATAGTCAGTCCATTCCCTTTCTATGCCCCTGATTCTATTATAATCACCAGTTCATTCTGTTCATCAGATTATTTATTCACTTGATTTTTAGATTCATTTGTTGAGAGATGCGTATTTGTTGTTCATAATTTGTATCTTTACCTGTTTCTTCTTCTTCCTCTTCTTAAAGGATACCTTTCAGCATTTCATATAATACTGGTTTGGTGGTGATGAGCTCAAAAGCAACACAACTATAATAAAAGAAAATCCAAAAACTTTAGAATTCAGTAGAGTTACACAACAGCCAATCCACTTGCTGATTAGATTAGAATCTACTGGTCTTATGGAGCATTTCATCTTTTCTGTACAAATGACAGAGAGTCAGGCCATCAAGTAGAACGAAAAGCCTTAGTAGAATGTGTAACTCATAATGTGAGACAGCCAGTGTCCCAACTTACAGCTTAAGTAAACCAAGGGAATTCCACATCTGCCACGTTGGAAAATAGCAGTGTACTAAAGATTCCAGAAGGGCGTCAAGTGTAAGGAGTGTTAATCACTAGGATAAAGCTCCAAATAAGAGATCTGACATACGCGGTACCAACAAAAGTACTGATTACACATACTAGTAAAATTATAAGCCAAGTGTTCACATAGTCAGGATTTGAGGAAGTCACTTTCTAATATTCTTTCTCAAAAGGAGGATCTTATGAAATGCTGGCAGAGGCATGTGGTAAGCTGAATAGCCTGCTAACTGGTTAGGTGATCTGAAGTAGTTATGCTTCCAGATTTGTAGTTATGTTGGTCCAGTTTGGCTTGACTACTCTGAACCAGCTATGAAGTAACCCAGTCTATATAGGGGATTAGGAGCTGGAAGCATGAACAGCTCTTGCCAAATCCCAGACATAATCTCTTTCTTACATCCCTTCTCCCCAGTGCCTGCTCTTTCCCAACCTGCCAAAAATCTATATTCAATATACAGCATCTAAAATGAGTCCAGAATGTGCACAGAGTATTAATGAAGAGCATTAGGGCTGACAAACCTAGCTTGGAATCCCAGCTCAGCTATTTACTAGTTGTGTGGTCTTGGTCAAGATATTAATTTCTCTGGGCCTCACTTTCCTCATCTGAATATATGAATAATGGGGACAAAAATGTTTACATCACAGAATCACCATGAGCATTAATTATTTTACCCCACTGCCTGGAATATAGCAGCCAAAAAGGAAGTACCGGTATTATTACCATTAAGTTTCCTGAAGAATCTTTATATGTCTGCTCTGTCAAGAAAAAATAGAATCAGAGGCAGAATGAATACCTAGAAAGTACCCACCCTTTCTACTAAAGAAGGACTTTGTTGATGATGGCATATGGGATACTACATACTATTACTATAAATACTACCTTTCTTCGTTTTAGAAAAAGGCTTTATAAGTGGATATTTCCCTGAATTTCATCAGTTGTTAGTTGAGTAAAACATTTGTATAATTTTTGGATGGCAGCAAAATAGCCATAAAAATATTTGGAGTTCACAGCATTATTTAAAATTGTGGTCTTCTCAGTTTCACTAAACTTAAAACTTCTACTATTCAAAAGATATCATTGAGAAATAAAAAAGCAAGCCACAAACATATATGTCTAGAAAAGGACTTCTATCCAAAATATATAAAGAACCCTAACAACTTAGTAGTAAGAAGACAGACAACACCATTAAAATTCGGCAAAAGATTCTGTAAGATTCACAAGACAAGATGTATGAATGGCCAATAAACACATAAAAAGATGTTCAGCATCCTAAGTCATCAGGAAAATGCGAACTAAAATCACAGTGAGTAACTACTCTAATCACCCACTAAAATGGCTAAAATTAGAGAGACTGACACCACTAAGTTGGTGGGAAATATTGCAACCATTTTTGAGAACAGACTGGCAGTTTCTTATAAAGTAAATGCTGAACACCAAACCAATAATTCTCCTCCTAGGTATTTACTCCCCAAAAAGGAAAGCATTGGACTACAAAAAGATCTATATACACAAAGACTAGCAGCTTTGTTCATAATAACCCCAAACTGGAAATGTTAACATGTTCATTATCAGACGAATGGCTAGACAAATTGGGGTACATACATAGTGTGGAATACCACCCAGCACTAGCCAACTACCGAAACACTACAATCTCATAAAGCTATTGAGTGAAAAGTACAGACTGTATGATCCCATGGGATATGTCTATGAAATTCTAGAAAAGGAAGATCAAGGCCAGAGGGCAAATGACTGCAGGGGAACATGAGGGAACTTTCTGGAGTGATGGCAATCATTCCTTCATCTTGATTGTTGTGGTGGCTACACAGATGTATACATTTGCCAAAACTCATCGAAACGTATACTTCAAATGTGAGCATTTTATTATACGTATGTATATCTGTACAGTAAAGAATTGGACCTTATCCCAAAAGATGTGTGCCCTTTGTCCTCAGGTTAGGGCAGGGGTGGGCAAACTTTTTGACTCGAGGGCCACAATGGGTTCTTAAACTGGACCGGAGGGCCGGAACAAAAGCATGGATGGAGTGTTTGTGTGAACTAATATAAATTCAAAGTAAACATCATTACATAAAAGGGTACGGTCTTTTTTTTCAATAGTTTTATTCATTTCAAACAGGCCGGGTCCGGCCCACGGGCCGTAGTTTGCCCACGGCTGGTTTAGGGGGTAACCACCAAGCCCTTGGAATGTCTTTGTTTACCTGGGGGCCTTGGGTTATGCTGGTAGTCTAACAATCCATAGCATTTAGGGTGGGGACTGACCACATCAGACAGACCAGCACTGTGACATTGGGTGGAGGCTTTGGGTCGCACAGAATCAGCTGACCACAGGGGCTGGAGACAGATTAGCTTCCTAAGCAACAGATCATGCCTATGTGACGGAACCTTAATAAAAACCCGGAGTCACAAGGCTCAGGTGAACTCCCCCAGTGGGCAGTGTTCCATCTGTTACACGCAGGTACCAAGAAAACACATCCAAGACTGCATGGGGAGCAGACAATGGAAGCTCTGAATTTAGTCTTTTCCTGGGTTCTTCCTTCCCTAGGCACGTCCTCCCGTGGCTGATTTTCACCTTTATCCTTTCCCTATAATAAACCCTGAGGAGTATTATAGCTTTCAGTAGATTCTGAGTCCTGCTAGCAAATTATCAAACTTGGGGGTGGTTTGGGGAACATCCCAGAACGTGCAGTTGGTGTCAGAAGTAAGGGTGGTCTTGTGGAGAAGTGTTTTCCCACTAACGCTGCATTTTCCTAAACTCCCAAGGGGTTAGCTCTGAACGTTAGCAATATCATATCTCAGGATGTTTTTTTTTAATGTGGTCCTGCTGGGCTGGTGAGGTTCAGTGGTTGAGCGCCAACCTATGAACCAGAAGGTCATGGTTCGATTCCCTATCAGGGCACATGCCCAGGTTGCAGGCTCCATCCCTAGTGTGAGGCATGCAGGAGGTAGCCAATCAATGATCCTCTCTCATCGTTGATGTTTCTCTCTCTCTCTCTCTCTCTCTCTCTCTCTCTCTCCCTTCCTCTCTGAAATCAATAAAAATATATTTTAAAAAATAAAGAAAATGTGGTCGGTCCTTTTCCCTCATCTAAAATGTGTTTATATGTCTGTACTAGTATATATTTGAGTGTGTGTGTGTGTGTGTGTTGTGTGTATACACACAAATACCCCCAGTGGAACACGGTGCTTTTGATGCTAGGAAAGAATCTCTTAAAAGGCAATATGGGAAGCACCTTAATATTTTGTGCTCCAAATTTTAAAGGTATAAAAAATCTTTATAAACTTAGAAAAACCATGGAAGAATGGGCATCAACTACTTAACAGAAAGCATCCGGGCAAACTGGTAAGAGATAAGCACAAGAGGGTTGCCATATATTATTTATTCTCTCTAAGCATTATTTAAGTGTTATGGTTAAGGGCCATTTTTCTTTTTATGTTTTCTGGATTTTTCAAATGACTGAAAGAATAAATGTATACTGGGCAAATTTAGGAAGATATACTAACATATACTATTTATCAATATAAAAATTTGACACTTAGAACCTATGGTCACAGGAAATACAAAACATTTAATGTTATTTATACACACACTCTTGTTGCAAAGAAGGGCAATGGTGATCAAAGCTTTTAAGCACGAAACACTGTATATTAGTGTGAAATTCTGTAGAGGAAATAAAATGGAAAACAGCTGTCAAGGAGGAAAAGGAGTGATGTAAAGTATCCAACTGTGAATAATAAGCTCATTTTGGCATTTAAAAAAAATATATGATGGTGGCTATCAAATGTCTACAGCACTTTGCATTCAATTCGATTCATTTAGAAGAATGACATCAACGATTTTATTTTAAAATTCGGTATCTGCAGCATGTCAGAAGTTATATCTCTTTTGTTATCTAAACTTTTGCTGAGTAATTTTTACATGAACTTAAAAGTTTGTGGAGGTGCATATGTTTTCAAATTCATTTTAGGGGTACATGAGTAAAAGGTTTGATGGCCACTGACATTAGCTATAAACTACAGTTGGCAATCAGTAGAAAAACGCAATATTCAATCTAACCCAAGGAGACTCTGCCACCTGGTGGCTGAGAAATGTCCGTGGTCACCAGGCAGGGATAAAAACCTGTCCTTAACAGGAATGATGCTGAACTGGGCCATAAAATGTAGACTCGGGAGGTGCATTATTTGATTACAAGACATCTGAATACAGAGAAGGAAATAAAACGATTCCTTCTGAATATTATCATTGCAAATCCAGAAAATTACCATTGGTAGTTTTTTACTGGGCAGGAAACTATCTAAAATCCCTCACCTAAGATCAACTAATTCATGAAATTCTTAAAATGATAATGCATACATTTATCTTTTGTAAACTTAAGTAAAACCAATTCTCACCTGCCATTTTATTGTAGAGAAACAGAAAAAATTTTTCACCCATTTATGTGGAAAAGAGAAATCATCAAAGATTCCACTATTTATAGAACTGTATTTCGAAAACACATGTAAATTCTTATCACCTAATTGTTCAAAATTCCTGTTGACTACTGATGTTTTAATTTGTCAGTGTTCCTGTCAAAAATAAGCAAAAAGACAAAGAAACATGGACTTTGTCCTAGGGAATCCAGTAACTATATTTCTAACTCCCCGAACATGATTCAACAACTCCTCAAAATTATAAGGAAATGGAACTTTTTAAATGGTCCCATTTCTAGGATCAGAGAGTTGAGCTTCCATGTGCGTTCTTCTACCGTGTCCCTAGGTCAGTGGTCGGCAAACTGCGGCTCGCGAGCCACATGCGGCTCTTTGGCCCCTTGAGTGTGGCTCTTCCACAAAATACCACATGCGGGCGCCCATGTACAGTGCGATTGAAACTTCGTGGCCCATGCGCAGAAGTCGGTATTTTGTGGAAGAGCCACACTCAAGGGGCCAAAGAGCCGCATGTGGCTCGCGAGCCGCAGTTTGCCGACCACTGCCCTAGGTAACTTGGAATCGGCAGAAGAAAGAATATATTTTCAAGATGCCACTTCACAATCTTCAGGGTTACTGACAGCATACAAACCAGACTGCAGGTGACTTCGGAACTCCCCGTCACGTCAGCGTTAGGTGCCAACTGACGAATATGTCTAACACGTCCAAGTACAAAAAGATTTCGCCTTAATTGATGCTGCAAATAGTGGCTGGTTTTGTAATTCCCTTAAGAGGAGAAAGGAGCCAGTGTAGAAATAAAGATAAAGACAAACGTGGAGCATCCACCTTAGTTAAATACTGACTGGAAAGTGGGCTAAGAGTGGGAGCCAATCAGATTGGGACAAATCTGCCAATTTGACTCCAATTCCAGTTAAAGTGGAGATGGGGCAGATTCTTCTCTCGTCGCAAAATCTATTAAAAAACGTAACTTAAAAATGATCATTCCATGTCTCAGGATGAAAAGGGAATATGGAGTCAGGAATCCGGCATCAGCCTTTTACTCTGTTCCACGAATTTAAAAGTCCCTGGAAGACAAACTCGCTATTGAATATTACGGACTGACAACCCCAAAGGGATGGGGAGCCTTTACCAGCATTTAGTGTCTCTCAGTTTTAAACTGGACGTCAACTTCCGCCGACATCATTTCCCCTGGCAATTCCACCGCGCTGCGCTGACGTGGGTGCCAGAGTTGTGTGTGTGCAAAAGACTGGTTGGTCTAAGGGACAGTCATGCATGTAGCAGTCATGCATGTCCAGGAGTTTTCAATAAGCACTAATGGTCCGACCTCTCAGAATAAAGATTCCAGTTCTCTTCTTTTGTGGAGCTCCAGAATCAGAAATTATTCTGGCTCAATGAGACGTTTATTACGAGACCCTCGGTCATTCACTTCCCCACCTCTTGCTCATCCGCTTGAACTGTTGATTGGCTTTCCGCTGAGGAGGCCCGGGTGGCTTTCCCACTCTGCATGTCGTGAGAAGATCCAGGTCAGCTTTTCTGTGTGGAGAGAGGGCAGTTCAGAAAAGAGGGACCTGGTGTCCTATGAACCCAGCTGGTGACCGACACCGAGAAACACAGAACCTCTGACCATCTACGTCACAGGCAGCAACACATAGAAAATAGTCTCCAGAGCATCGTGGGTGGTGCTGAAGCTACAGCATCCGCCCCCGGACTGCGGAAGGGGTCAGGGACTGGGCGGCACTAAGCCGTCAGTGGTTGCATTACTTTGCTGAGTATCTAAATCTCTAGGACTAGTTACGGGACAATTTTGAACAAATGTTACCGTGTACATTTCCTTAAATTAATGTGTATCAATAAAAACATATTCCCCAGTAGTATGAATATCTACATTATAGTTTGGGGGACCTTCTTGTCCACAGAGCATCATTTGATCTCTTGGAACCCTACAGAACAAAGTAGCATAGTGATACAATGCTTTCCTACATTTCAGAGAATTGCAACCATTTATTTGTTCACATGTCCACTAAGTTTCATATCAGTAACATCCTATATAATAAAAGCCTAATATGCAAATCGAGCAAACGGCAGAATGACCAGTGGAACGACCAATCGCTATGATGCACACTGACCACCAGGTGGCAGACACTCAATGCAGGAGCTGCCCCCAGCCTGCAGACCCCAGGCTAGCCAAGGCAAGTGCCAGTGTCCCCCCTCCCCTCGCCCCCTGATTGCCCTGCCAGTCACCCTGCAGGGAGAGGCGACTGGTGGTGGCAGGGTGGCGGGGCTGGTGAATGGGCGGCGCCAGGCCAGCCAAGGTGGGTGCCAGCGGGGGGCCCCCGGTCGGCCCACAGATCGGCCCTGATCCCCCACCAGGCCTAGGGATCCTACTGGTGCATGAATTTCATGCACCGGGCCTCCAGTAAACTTATAAAGTTGCAAAGCAGTACAAAGTACAAAGCAGTGTACCACTGAACAACCACTCCTGGGTTATTTTCAGTGTTTTAGAGCTCTCTATGGATGAATCACAGTAAATCACGGGGAGTCTCTTCTCCCTCAGATGCTAACCCATAACACGTGGTGTTTACCTTAGAAAGACTGCCAAGATGTACAGTCACCTCACACTCAGGGAAGAACTCCTACTTCCTGGTCTTAAACAAAACTGAAAGAACCAAGCTAACGAGCCCTCCCAGCGCGGGAGCTGGTTATTCTTTCCCACGAACCCAGGTCCGCGCACGCACCACCCACCGTGCCCAGACTCCGCTGAGGATGGGGACTGCCGGTCCTGGCTCCGTTTATTGGAGGGAAGACAACCCCTGGGTGGTGGAACACAACATCGAGCTATTCTAAGTCACTTTGGAATAGAAATCTTCAGTTTTCCTCTCGCGACTGGAAACCAGAGCAGATGTTAGGTTGAGCCTGAAAACCATGTTGACAAGTAAATTATGGAAAGAGAATAAGATAGTAATAAAAAGCAAGCTGAGTGAGATTCTCTGCGTCCCTCTTCAAACGAAGCCGGACATACAGCCTACGGGGTGTGACACCCTCCTTGGGCCGGAGGCCAGAAGGAGGCATCTCGAGCTCGGTACTGACCAGGCCTTTGACTCTGGGCCCGCTCTGGGCTTCAGTTTCCCATATATAATAGGAGAGGACTGGACCACATAGTTTCTAAGAGCCCTTACCCTTACTCTGACACCCACTGGTTCTCCACCACCCTCCCCAACTCAGGAAATCCGTCTTAAATGTGTCTCTCAATGACAACAAGGCACGTGGTGGACTCATAATACATGCTAATTGGACACATTAATCCGTTTCGGGGACTTAGAACAAGTGGGTCTTTTTTCACAATTATTTCATAAACTATAACTTAAGAGCTCTTTCTCTTTCAGACCAGGAGGAGGGAATGCTACATAAGAACAAACAGCTGAACAAAAGTACAGTGGGGCCTTGACTTACGAGTGTCCCGACTAACGAGTTTTTTGAGATACCAGCTATCTCTCAGCCGATTTTTTGCATTGAGTTGACAGAGTAATTTGAGTTAACAAGCTCCTTAATGAGTACCGATTAAACTCGTAAGTCAAGGCCCCACTGTATCTCTTGGACTTGCCTCCACCTTGCGGCTCAGGAATCAAATTCTCCCATAAACTTGAAGAATCCTTTTAGCCTGCCTGGGTCCAGAGTGGGAAATCTTGACCACCTGTGGAATGCATTGTACAAGCAAAACTGAAGAAACACAATTCCTAAAGAGAAGTGCTTGGTGCCTTCTGAACAAAGCAAGCAGCCAGCAGATGGATTAGTTTTACTTCAAATGTGAAATGAAATACTGGAAAACAAAATTATTTTAAAACAGGTAATGTTGAGCAGAAAATTAAAACAACACACACACACACACACACATAGAGAGAGAGAGGGCTATAAATTTTGTGAAAGACCTGAAAACCTTTTCCTCTATTACTTGGTTTTATTTCTTGGGTCAACTTTGCCATTATTTAACCTTTAACCTAAGACTAATTACTTTTTGATTTCTGAAGTTCTCATCTAGAAAAAGTAAAGTTAAGGATAGGGAAAATTGGTTCAGATAAATTCTCGAGTCACTTCTAGTTCCTATGATTCTATAAAGCTTCTTTTCTGGTTATAGAGGTAATAGAGTTCATATAAAAAAATTCGTTTTAGCCTGGCCCATGTGACGCAGTGGCTGAGCATAGACCCATGAACCAGGAAGTCACTGTTCGATTCCCAGTCAGGGCACATGCTGGGGTTGCAGGCTCGATCCCCAGTAGGGGGCGTACAGGAGATAGCCGCTCAATGTTTCTCTCTCATTGATGTTGTCTCTCTTCCTCTCCCTTCCTCTCTCTAAAATCAATTTTAAAAAATTCATTTTAACATAAACCTTGAGGACATTGTGCTTAGCAAAATAAGTCAGTCACAAAAGGATAAACACAGTATGATTCCTCTCATATGAAGTGTATAAAGCAGTCAAAATCATAGAACAGGCAGCAGAAGGTGGGTGCTGTGGGAGAGAGGATGAGGCATCAGCGCTTAGTGGGTATAGTTTCAGCATTACAAGGTGAGAGAGTTCAAGAGATCTGTTGCACAACAGTGTGAACAGACTTAACACTACTGAACTGCACACTTAGAATTAAGTGGGCAAATTTAATAGTATGTGTGTGTGTTTTTACCACAATAAAAGTTTTGTTTTAGGATAAGAATAAAGAGGAAATTCAAAACCATCCAAAATTCAGTCACTTAGAGAAAAGGTCTACTAACCAATTGATGCTTATCTACCCAATATGTTGACTGTCTTTCAACAGTTAGTAGGTACCTACGCTGTGGTACCCTCTGCTGGGAACAGAATAATGGGCGTGATAGACAGGGACCCAGCTCTCCTGGGTAAGGAACTCAGCAGTGACAGTCAAGGGCAAGGAGTCCCACAGTAGAGGGCATACACAAGATGTGAAGGATGAGAAGATATCAAGGCAAAAAGAAGGCAACAGCACCGCAGTCAGAAAGAACAGGCTACAGTGGAGGCAATGCGAGCAGGGTGCTTAGATGGGGAAGCGGACCCCTGAGATGAGGTGCAGGGTTTCAGAGGGCTCTGGGCCCCATGATGCTGAGCCCGAACATGTCCTGAAGGCAACAGAGAGACATCAGAGAGCGTTCAGTGTGGAATGGACAAGCCTGGATTCTAATTTAGGAAGACCGCTCTGGCTCCAGTGTAGACTAGAGAACCGACTGGAGGGGGTCCCGCCTGGCTGAGGGAGCACCTGTAGGTGGCTGCTGGAGTGAGCCAGGTGAGATGAGCAAAGGCATAGTCAACTTCATGTGACATTTGTAGTTTGGGACTTAAGTTTCCTCATTTAACATTCCATAATTAGTATTACCCCATCTTATTTTAAAAATCACTTGTAATCAGTTTTTTTTTTAATATGGCTTCATGGCATTTCAGTGGATGGCTATTTCATGATTTATTTAACTACTCTATATTTGAAGGTTGTTTCTGAGTTTTTTTAATTTTAAAACAAGTGGGATAGCGATTTTGGTATAAGATCCTTACCCACATTTTAAAAATATTTTCATAAATGTTAAGATTATACTAATTTCTTACAACAGATGACAAAGGAGATGCCTCATAAAAGAAGTGATTACAATCCAAATGTGCAAGACAATGCTACCAAAGAGTGTGTGTGTGTGTGTGTGTGTGTGTGTGTGTGTGTGTGAATATAGTTTTATTTTGTCCTAAAAGACCATTCTGGATTGCAGCCTTCTAAAGAAGACATAACCTAACACACATATCCCTTGTGCTTCATGGAACAGGGAAGGCTGTGGGGTTGAGCTCCCCAGTACAATACTCTATCCAGGCAAAAGGTCAAGTGCTGCAAAATGCCAAAGCTAAAAATAAAGTGTGGCCCTGATAAAGTTAAGGAGTTGGCCAGGGGGGAGTGAGTCATACCAAATTAACACTTCTATATCCTTCCGTGCACTGTGGTAACCTCCTCAACCAGGGAAGGCCGACCGGTTCTTGTATGGAAGTAACTTCAATAACGATACGAATAATTAGAGTAACAACACATAGTTTCATTCCTATAGCACCTTTGTTTCCCACAATCACATATGACTGGATTCTCATTTAGGAGGAACTCTTTGGCTTCAATAGAGAGAATGGATTGGAGACCGAAAGATGGTTCTCGTAGACCGTCTATGGACCTCTCTGCCTCTTGCCCATTAATGCAAGGTCTCCGGGAAGACACTACACCACACAACGGAGGCATCCAACGTGCTGAGCCTGACCGAAGTTCATCCAGGGTCTGGTGGGATGCAGTGGATGAGAAAAGGGCAGTAACCATGAGGAGTGTCTGCAGCCTGAACATGCGCTTGGAGCGGATTTTGTGCACCATCCCCTCTTCCCTGTGATCCTGGCCGTTTCTCCGGAGATCCAAATGATCAATGCCAGTTGGTCTGTTCATAAGGTGGCATTTCTTCAGGAAATCATGCAAATTGTTCTTCAAATGCAAGTCAAATCTTTCCAGGACTGAAAAGAAACCTTCCTTCCCAACCTCCGAGAGACAGAAAGAGAGATCAGACTCTGCTACTCAGCAAAGTTTTCACGTACATCCTACATTCGAGTTTTTAACATGTTCCTTCTTGTTAAGAATCATGGGAAGGTGGGGGAGAACAAGTTGGGTAATTTCTTCATTCTTTTAAAGGGGCATCTACTACGGATGTATAAGACACAATAGGGCTATGACGTCCTAGAGACTGTCTTCTTGAAGCTCAGATTCTAATTGGAGAATCAGGGTAACAATTACACACAAAGTACACAGTCCAGAAAAGAGCGTATTCCTGCTTGAATATCCAGGAAGAGAAACGTAGCAGGGAAATGTTTTAATGGAAGGTTATTTCTTCTTCATTAGAACCCGCATGTTTAAGACAAACTTAATTTAAAATTGTATAAAATTGTGTCATTCCTAAAGTCAGAAAGATTATACCTCTGTTTCGTGTACTCATGACTGTAAACCTACTTTTGCACACCCTGTATATTACACTACAGATATCTACATATAGACCCCTACTGACCAAATTCGACTTTTATTATTTGGGCTATCAGGGTGACAGCAGAGGGGAAATAACCAATAAAATCATGCAAGTCCAAAATCAGAGCCTCCTGGAAGACATTTAACCCCATACATTCCAATATGAGCTCTTGGATGTTTTGAGTCAGCTTGTGATACCTTTTTTAAAAAAACATGTTTTAATTTTTTTAAAATACATTTTATTGATTTTTTTACAGAGAGGAAGGGAGGACAGAGAGTTAGAAACATCAATGAGAGAGAAACATCGATCAGCTGCCTCCTGCACATCCCCTACTGGGGATGTGCCCACAACCAAGGTACATGCCCTTGACCAGAATGGAACCTGGGACCCTTCAGTCCGCAGGCCAACGCTCTATCCACTGAGCCAAACCAGTCAGGGCAATACCTTAAAAAAAAAAAAAAAAAAAAAGAGACATGCACTGGTTCATTCACTAGGTCAAAAGCAGAGAGAAGGTGACTGCCGTCTTGGGCTTTTCCTTTGAGCTGTAAGGACTGCGAGGCGGTCCTCAGTGCCCCTGCTTTCTATTACAAAGGTCGAACCAGGTAGGAATTCTTGCAGGAACTGGTTCCTGAATGGCTACACCCAACTCGCCAAAGTTTATCATGATTTTGTCTTAGAGTTTCAGCCTAGAAACATTAAGAAGATGGAGACAGGAAAAGGGAGAGGTTGAGACATGGCTGCTATACAAACAGAAGAACACAGTTATATTCCAGCAAAGATAACAACCAGATCCCCTCCATCAACGTTCACTCTTTTTAGCTCAGACAGTGTTCAGTTTTTTTTAAAGGGGACAGCTGTAATAGTTTCAACAATAATAAAGATAAATTAAAAAATAAATAAAATGTAGTTTGAGTTTTACAATTTTATTAAAGTACACTTGGAAGAAAATTAGTATTTTAAATTAAAAAGTAAAAATGCCATGCACTCAGACAGTGGGGTGGTGGGGGTCTGGGGTGGAGGGGGGGTGGGCTGGAGAGAGTCAATGGAGAAAAAAAGGGGGGACATATGTAATACTTTCAACAATAAAGATTTTTTTTTAAAAAAAGTAAAAATGAAAACAGTGGACTTTGAATCATCAAAGAGCAATTTCTTCAGTCCTGTTGGTGTGTCTCAGTGGTTGAGTGTCCACCCATGCAACCAGAGGTCACCATTCAATTCCAGGGCACATGCCCCGGCTGCGGGCCTCGATCCCCAGTAGGGGGCGTGCAGGAGGCAGCCGATTGATGTTTCTCTCCCATAAATGTTTCCATCTCTCTCCCTGTCCCGCCCTCTCTCACTTTCTCTGAGGACCTCCTGAGAAAGTCAGCAGAGAGTGACAGAGCAGGCCCCCGCTTTCAGGTGTGATGGGGGGGGGGGGGGGGACTCAGACATAGCATGAAATCTTCCTAGTTACCCTCAGAGTAGATAACTAACACTCTTAGCTACTTCCCCTTCCCACTAACCACCCCTTTCTTAATCAAGGCTTAGTGTATTTAGAACGTAAACTTGAAATCACACTGGATACTGAAAATTTCTCAAGCACTGTAGAAACACAGCCTAATACATGAGTGTGTGATTTACATGGTGGCAGACTTTTATTTATCTATTTTAAAAATATATTTTATTGATTTTCTACAGAGAGGAAGGGAGAAGGATGGAGAGCCAGAAACATCGATGGGAGAGAAACATCGATCAGCTGCCTCCTGCACACCTCCCACTGGGGATGTGCCTGCAACCAAGGCACATGCCCTTGACCGGAATTGAACCTGGGACCTTTCAGTCCGCAGGCCGACGCTCTATCCACTGAGCCAAACCGGCCATGGCCAGACTTTTATTTAATAACATGGAAATCAAAGCCCCAGTTCAATCCCCTACCTGTTAACGCTTCCTTTGCCGTTAGGACTGTGGTTTTAAGCGGCTGCCTCCTGGCGCAACAACCCCCAGATCTCATCGTTTCATGGGCAATGTTCTCTGGCGGAAGGAAAATGTTGGATTCACAACTTAGAGATGGTCTCAATTTTAAAGTGCCTCTCTTTTTCAAAATGTAGGATAATTTCTTTTCCATAGCAACAAAATAAATCAGAAATACATTTTTCTTTCTATGGAGCAACATTTTTAAATGCTTAGCAGTGAGATAGCAATTGCTAATTTGCTCTATTCAGCTCCAAAACAATGTTCCTGATGGGGCTTCAGGTGCAACTCAGTTAATCATGGTTCCGCTGTCTCACACGAACTCTGACACACGTGAGAGTCACAGCTGCAAAGCCAGGGCCTGGGCGCCGATCCCCCTCCCGGGGTCTCCGTTCCACCGCCCCTCACTCACTCACTCACTCACTCACAAGCGCTGGGCCAGCGTCACACAGCCCCCCCCCCCCCTTAAAGCGGAGACCGTGCCTGCTGGCCGCCACCTGGGGAAGGACGGGGACTTGGGTCAGGAGCCAAGAAAGGCTCCGGGCTGCTCGGCGGCGCTGCCTGGAGGGGGATGCGGAGGGGAAACGTGGAGGCCGAGAACAGGCCGCTGCCTCGCGGTTCTGCCAGGGCGCGTGGCCCCCAGGCCTGGGGCAAGTTCCTTTGCAAATCAAGACCGTACCGCCCACCTCGGTTTTGCTGAAAGAATTAGACGGGATAACGGACGTCCAGGGCTTCGTACCGCGCGCAGCACAAAGTAACCGCCGAGCTAAGCGGCCCCCGACAAGTGAAGGAGCTGGGTTTAGCGCGTTGGAGTTTTCCCGTGTCTCCCGGCAGCCGGGCCAGTCCCACCCCCGACACCCCACACCCACCTCCGCGGGCCCCCCACCCCCGCGCCCGGCCGCAGGGGCTCCGCCGGCTGACCCCGCAGCCCCGGGAGTGGCCCCGGCGCCCGCGCCCACCCACCTGCGGGGCGGCTCCTCGGGGTCCGCTGGGGCCACTGCGAGGCCTCCCTGGGCACCGTCTCTCCCGGGCGGCGGCTGCGCGGGGTCCAGCCACCCCCAGACGCGCCGCACCCAGAGCCGCTGCGAGAGCCTTGGCGGGACTGCGGGGCGGGAGGGCGGCGCTGCGGGGCGCGCAGGGAGGCGGCCGTCCGTGGGGAGGGCCCCGCGGACTGAGCCTGGCGGGCGGAAGGGGGCGCTCCCGAGCCCCGTGTTCCCCGCTCACTCGAGGCTCGGGACCCGCGGAAGGCCCGCGCGTCCTGCCCTTGGCTTCCTGCCCCAGCGCAGGGCTGCTGCGGGCTGCGGGGCACCCAGGCTGTCGGGCGCTCTGATCAGAGCCAGCTTCCTTCCAGCCCCCCGGCCCCGGCCGTCCCTAGTTCACACCCCTCGTCGCGTCCCCCACGCCAGCCGCGCCACCTCGGCTGCGGTCCCCTGGCGTCCCCGGTACCGTTCCCGGAGGAGCCGCGAGGCGCTGGGCTCCGCGACGCGGGCTCTGCTCCCCGCGCGGAGGAGGTTGCCACGGGCAACGGGTCGGCGTCCAGCACCCGCCACGCAGCGCTGCTCCAAAAGCCTGGGGAGAACCGCACGGAGAGGAGAGGGGGGCAGGAGACCCTCCGCCGCACCCGGGGGTGTGCTCGCCACACCGGGCCGTCTATACTTGTTGTTTGTTGATTGTATGTCTTTTTTTTTTAAGTAGGGAGGTTTTTATTTCCTAGTTTTGCGTACTAGGTTTTTTTAAATCCTCACCCGAGGGTATTTTTCCATTGATTTTGAGAGGGAGTGGGGGAGAGAGGGAAACCCGAGAAACATTGATGTGAGAGAGACACATGGATTGGTTGCCTCGTGCCAGGATCGGACAGGGGAGGAGCCTGCAACCGAGTTCCTGACCTTGACCCAAATCGAACCCGGGACCCTTCATCCGCAGGCTGACGCTCTATCCACTGAGCCAAACCGGCTAGGGCTGTTGACAAGTTTTTGATAAAATTCAGAGACTTAGACTATTATTTTGAGACTAGCTGTATGTGATCTCCCTCTAGTGGCCACATTGAATAATGTTATGAAATTTAAAATTCTTCCAGAGCTCAATTTACCCATTCAAGTCCCGCATATTTGACAGCTGTGTCATTCCTTGTTAATTTGACTTTTGTGTTTTCTGAAGCAGTAAATTAACTTGTGTTATGGTCCCCAGAAACACCTAGTGCCTAACCAGGAAACTTGGCACTCTCTGAACCTGGCAAAATAGTAGCCACCTAAAATAATAATTACTGTGTTATTAGCACCTTAACAGTAATTCAGAAACATATGTACTTGTTGACATAGGGTAGCCATGGTAAATGTCATGTAAATGACGGCTTTCAAAAACATGCATAAGGAGGACAAATAGCATTAAATAAAATAGCAGAGACAAAAATTTTAAACGTGTAGTGATTCCTTTGCAACTTCCTTTGAATCCATATTTCAAAATAAAATTTTGAAACTATCATTGGTCATGATGGATCCAAACTCTCCAGCTAAAAGAATAAGAGTGTCAATTTAGAATTTTAGAAAATGAAAAAAGAAAATATAGAGTTTACAGCGAACATACCTCAAACATACAGAATGGTTAGAGGTAAAAGAGTATAAAAAGATAAATTAGGCAAATACAATCTCAAGGAAAGCAGGTGTTGCTTTGTTCATTTAGGGGAAAACGACTTTAAGAAAAAGCATTACTACTGATAAAGAGGACTATGACTTAAAGATAAAAAGCAATTATAATCTTGTATGACTTTAAAAACAAAGCCCTAAAACATGTAAAGAAAAACTTGACAGAACTACAAGGAGAAATAGACAAATCCAACATTAAAGTGGCTATGCTTTTATATGGCAGACAGTATGTTGTAGACAATCATATTTCTGTTGGTATAATTTCTCCTACTTTATATGATGAAATTCCATATACCTACGTTTCATAGTGCACGATAAAAATTATGATGGGTTCCTGGGGCTTCATTATTGGGAAAAAATTGCACTAGAAATGGAAGCATGTTAGTTCCCTAATTATTCAACAAACACTTATTGAATAACTATTATGTTTAAGGTATCATGTTTAAAGAGTCAGTTGTTGTACATATGTAGTCAGCCGTTTAATAACCATGCATAAACTGGAGTTTCATAGAGATTTGTAGGGAAAACTGCCCTCAAGTCTCTCTCTCCCTACAGTCACTCTCAGTTAAGTGTGAGCCTCCTTCTTTTATTGATTGATCGACTGATTGAGAGAGAAATTGATTTTTGTTCCATTTACTTATGCATTCATTGGTTGATTCTTGTATGTGCCCTGACCGGAGATGGAATCCGAAATCTTGGTGTATCCAGATGATGCTCTAACCCACTGAGCTACTTGGCCAGGACTGTGTTTCCTCCTTAAAGAAATGTCCTTGATGGAACAAACAATAGTAAGAGTTTCCAAAATTATGATGTCTTTAGTATATTATCTTTTTTTTTTTTAATTCTCACCCGAGGGTATTTTTCCCATTGATTTTTAAAGAGAGTGGAAGGGAGATGGAGAGACAGAGAGAAACACCGATATGAGAGAGACACATTGATTGGTTGCCTTCTGCATGCCTCCAACCAGAGCCGGGAGCCTGCAACCGAGGTACATGCCCTTGACTGGAATCGAACCTAGGACCCTTCACTCTGCAGACCGACACTATCCACTGAGCCAAACAGGCCAAGGCAGCGTATTATCTTTTAAAATTAAGAAAATATTATAGCAAGAATGAATATTGACAAACTCAGCTGTACAAAACAACTGAGTTTCACTTAAGAGACTCCCTTCTGCCCGTTGGTGGAAATGATTAGTGTCCCCTTGTCTCTCTGCTGTTTTCCAGTGGAATTTCAGGAATTTCTAAAGTCCAGGAATTTCTGTGGTACTGAGGATGGGGACGGAGGGCCATGTGGTCTGGATAGTCCTATATCTATGCTGCCGGGTCCTTATTCCTTTCTGATCTTCAGTCATGGCCCCGTCAAGGTCACTCCTGACACCTGCCTCATTCCCAGCCATGAGGCTCTCCAGGTCTGGCTTCCTCTCAGCTAACTCTGGTGACCTTGAAACAAGGTGTTATTCTGCCGGCCCGCACCCCCCTGGGGCAGGAGAGCCTCATGGGGCTCTGCAGGCTCCTTCACGCTAGCAGGCTGGCCTGCGGAGTCTGGGAGTTGCTCTCCTGCTCACTTTCATGCTTGGATGAACTCTGAGGCTGCCTCTGACCTTTGTACTATAACAAGGCCTGGCCCTTTCTCCCTGCTTCTTGCTGCCTCCTTGGGCTGGGGAGAGTCCTGGGCCCCCTTTCTCCAGGAACCACGCTGGCCTCTGACTCCTCTCTCTCTCTCTCTCTCTCTCTCTCTCTCTCTCTCTCTCTCTCGCAATCTTCCTTTCCCCTCAGATTTGGGAAAACTTGATGTAATCATTGGAAGGGTGGGGTGGGCAAGACACACTGCTTTCCCTCAGGTGTTCTACCAAATCTATGGTATATATCTGAATTCTTTCTCTTCCTCTGGAAATTCTAATGACACAAATAGACGACTTTCTCTGCTTTCTGGATGTTTTCTTTTTCTGAGGCAATGACATAGAATGTCCAGCTGACCAAATGGGGAAAGGGTCCTGGGTAAAAGAAGCATGTTAAAAAACAAAACAACACCTCATTCATTAAAATTGCTATTTATTAGCGATACAGATGAGCAAAAATGGCCCCTCTAGTAACCTTCATTAGACATTGATTTTAATAATAACAGGAATAAAGCAAGTGTTTTATAGAAATGATTGGTAGGGTGTGTGCAACACTGAATACTAGGGAAGCCAGCTCAGAACGTACTTGGAAAATCAATCAAGTTCAGTCCAGGTGAGTAATGGCTTTATTCACAGAGAATGCAAGCCAGGGAAACCAGAAGGTAAAGGTGGATGGTTATGGTCGGAAGGCATTACTTATACACACATAAAAATAAGCTTAATTGTGCCATCAAATACTGAGATGCTGTTGGGAGTTTTGGATAAAGTAAGGAGGAGATGGGAAGATGAGAGAAGCTGTGGATCTCTATGTAGGAATGGGGGAGGGGGCCTGCCTGTGTGGGATGGGGAGGGAGTGTGCTGTCCCTGTGGGGGAGTCCCCAGGCTCTCTGCCTCCAGCAACCACTGAGTCAATTCTCCAGGGATGAGGGTCTTCAGGAAGAAGTCCATCTGATCATCTTTTTTCTTTTCTTTTTAATGACTTAGAGGTCCCTCTGCCCCCAGAAATCACCTACTTTAAATAATGATGCCTCAAATCCCTCTCATGCAACTTTTTGGTTCATACAATGTGAAAAATACAAGATCTGACAGGTAACCAGTCAAAAGTCATGCGCCTAGAAGTATAGTAAGAGCCCTACGTGGACTCACGCCACACCGTGCGGGAACAGCCTGGTAGGCCACACAAGTGTGTGGGTACCTGCCCTGCTAGGTCCCCCAAGGCTGCAATCTTGCCTTCCTGACTTTTGCATCACCAGTACCCCACAGAGTGTCGGTGTCCAGAGAAGGCATTCAACATGCTTGTTGAAAGGTGCAAAGGAAAAGAATGAATGAATGCATTATGTGAACTATTCAGATAATTTCTATTTTGATGGGGAAGAGTAGGAGGAAAGTAGAGTCCCAAGGGAGCTGATCACTAAAGGGTAAGAAGTTTCTGTAAACTCACACTTTGCAGTTCCACAGTTTTGCTTGGCATTAGCTAAATGGGAGCTTGTGGTTGGAGTACTTTGCAGGAACACTTGTGATTTCTGAAGATATGTATGGTGTGTGTGTGTGTGTGCCCGCTTTAATAAGGTCATGATAAAGGCACTTTATTTTAAAGAAGGCATTGCTCTAATTGATTAAGCTACCCTGAGGAATAACTCTGGAGAAATATTGCACTTATTTTTTGTCTTTTCAAAGCAGTACAGAATGAGTCTATTAATCACCTTTGATTGAAATTCAGCAACTCATATGTGATCTTATATGATCAAAAAATAAACTTTTCAGAATTCTTTCCTCTCTGCTAAGCTGAAATTCACCATGTGAACAAATAGTAATCGTGTGTGCAAGTTCCTACAGGTTTTAGATATTCGCCAACACACAGGCATTGTGCAGTCACCACCATCAGCAAATCCTTTTAAGTGTTTTTCTTTCTTTGCCTTTGACTCTTTAGCAGCTCCCATTCTCTATTCCCATTTCAGTAAAATAGATTAATTCTTTACAAGCTTCCACTAAAAGTCCAAAGGCTAGCTCCGTGCCGTCTCTCATTTCTGCACAGCCCCATCCCCGCCGCCCCCAGTCTCCAGGCGACCAAGTTTGAAAGCAGAGTTTTCTCTCTCATCTCCTAGCAGCCTGTCCATTCTCTCCTTGGCAGAAAGCCACTGAGCACTGGGACTGCGGGTAGACACATGTTCCGCTGAGCACCATTCTTTCAGTGCCTGTGTAAGCGATACCTGGATCTTATGATCACAGGCAGCTCATGCTCCTGAGGGCATGTGAGGTCTCCCTTTTCTGAGAAAGTCAGTGGAGGGAGAGGTCAGTGTATGGATCTCCACGTGTAGCCTCTTGTCAAGCTCCTCCGACACGGCAGGGTCATTGGACAGAAGCCAAGGAGAAATATGATACCTCTCATTTAGAAACTATGAAAAATTAGTAAAATTAAAACAAAGAGGATACTTCCTGAATTAAACGTTAACATCTCAAATTAAATATTAACTTAGTATTTAATTTAATTTAAATGTCTGTTAAAGTTTCCTGGTGATGTTTAAATAATTGAACAAATTGACAGTGACAATAAATCCAGGCATTTAAGCAGATAAAACTTTTCATGTTTTGAAGTGGTTGTACTATCACATATAAACTGTTATTTTTTTAAGTCCAGTAATTAAATAAGTCATGGTATGATGATTTCATAAATTAAAGCTATTATAAGAAATTAATACATGACAAACTGGAATTAGTAATATAAGACAAATAATGAAGAAAAGAAAATATCTACTTAAGAATTGGTGTTGGGATACCCAAGAATGGTATGGAGAAAAATGAAATTAAATCATACACTCTTATAATACATTTTAAAGAATAACTACCACCCTGGCTGGTGTGGCCCAGTTGGTTGGAGTGTCGACCCATACACCTAAAGAATGTGGGTTCAATTCCTGGTCAGGGCACATGCCCAGGGCGAGTACAGGAGGCAACTGATTGATCCTCTTCTCTCACATCAATGTCTCTCTCTCTCTCTCTCTCTCTCTCTCTCTCTCTTCCTTCCCCTCTCTCTAAAATTAGTAAGCATGTTCTTGGGTGAGGATTAAAATAAATAAATAAATAAACAAACAAACAAATAAATAAATAAACAAACCCTAATATATAAAAAGCCAGGGGCCATCACGACCGAAACACCCAGACAGACGACTGAACAGCAGGCTGCATGGGATGACAAGGTCAGCAGGGGGGTTAATGAGGGACGACCAAACGATTGAACAGCAGGCTGCGTGGGGCGACCAGGCCAGCAGGGGGGACAGTTGGGGGTGACCAGGTCAGCAGGGGGGACAGTTGGGGGTGACCAGGCTGGCGGGAGGGCAGTAAGGGGCGATCAGGCAGGCAGGCAGGTGAGCAGTGAGGAGCCAGCGGTCCCAGATGGTGAGAGGGATGTACAACTGCCGGTGTAGGGCCGATCCAGAGGGGTCCCAGATTGGAGAGGGTGCAGGCTGGGCTGAGGGGACTCCCCCGCCCACCCCCCCAACCCCCCCACCCCGTGCATGAAGTTCATGCACTGGCCTCTAGAAAAAAATAACTACCAAGAGAATTGGAATAGACTACCTAGCAGGGCAAACTGACAAATCTATCTACAAAAGAGATACATTTACACTAAAACATGAAGGATATCATCATATTGTGGATCTGTTCATAGTTAAATAAATAACAGTTAGAACAATGTAATAACATAAATATCAAAAGAAAAACAAGATGAAAAATACTCAACATGTATTTATTGCCCCCAATATATGAAACATTGTTGTAAATATGAAGAAGTACTCTGCTTTCCTGCCATAAGTGGTCAAGGAACATTAAAAATCTATGTAGAAGGAAAACCCTGACAAGTTAAATCAAATCATATGAACATGTACCGTTTCATAGCAATTAAAGAGGCACAAATTAGAACTCACAAAACACAAATAACTGAAAGATTTTTTTTTTTCAAGCCAGTGTTGGAGGAGGATCTGTGGGAAACAAGAGTCCCATCTCCATGGCTGCTGGCTCCACATTTATGGAGAGCAATTGTTCAATATGCAGCAGATACTCAAAAAAAAAAAAAACCCAAACTTTTAAAATGTTCAATCTATCCATTCCATTTTGGAAATACATGAGAAGAAAAAATAAAGTAAAGGGAGAAAGTAAAATTTGTGCAGAAGTTTTATATATCAGCACCATTTTTCATTATAAACCTAAGAAACATTTCTAACATACAGTTAGAAGGAAAAGGAATTAGGCAATTACTCTGTATTAACAAGATGGAATACAGTGCCCTCTAAGGAGAAGAAATGACTAATACGTGGATTGTGCTGATCTGTGGAAATCTATATGTGAAGCTGTGGGTGAATAAAGTTAAACACGTGACAAATATGTCACCTGCTGAATGTAAGGTTCCTGAGGACTGAGCTATCTCATTTTGAATTCAGAGGGCCAAACTTCGGTCCTGGAACTCAGTAGCTCAAGTGTTGGTTGAATGACTGCATAGAGGGCTTTTCTGCTTATCCTGAGTTCTTGACCTTCTGCCTGCTATGACCTTGGTACGTTTGCACTTTGTTAGCAGTTCACACAGCTCACCTGCATTTCCGAACTCTATTCTGCCCCAACCTCAAATAAATGCATCTCCTTTGCAGTCCTGGCGCCCAACCAGTGACCTCTGCTCCACTGAAGTGTCCAGACCCCGGGTGACACACAGCTGCAGCTCAGTCGACACCCAACCTGATGTTTGCATTCATCAGCAAGCTGGTGAAAAAAAAAAGAAAAGAATAAACTTGTCAATGTACAAAACAACAGGAACAAGGGTGGGAAAAGAATAGAACAGGGTAAAGAGTTTAGAGTGAAAAACAAATTGCAATCATCCTAGGGGATGGAACAGCTGTACTTGCAAACCCGGGTGATTATATGAATTGCCTGAAAAATATTAAGGATCCAGGCTCATAGTAATATATTGGGGGGTGGGGGGAGGGACTAGTTGCAATCAATTTCCTAGGACTAGATAGCATAGTCTTCCCAAGTCCAGGTGCCTGTTAAAAGGAGGCAAGTATGGCCAAGGATTCGACCTTCTCTTAATATCCTGGTCCCCCAGCTACTCTGGCGGGAAGCCGCCAGCTGCCTGAGACCGTTCTGCCCAGAATGCGTGCTGAGATTCCGTTCAGAGGGGTCCCTGTTCTTAGTGTCATCAGACTGTTAGGGGTAACAGAAAAGCAACACACGCACACACACACACACACCTTGCTGAAACAGCTCTTCACCTAGCAGCCCCCTGCATGTGGTCTTTCCTGGTGCCGCCGAGTGCTGGGCACATGAATATTTGAAAGCAGAATGAATGGTTGAACCGCTGAATGGGGAGAAGAGGGGATTCAGCAGGTTGCCAGATTGTGTTAGGTAATCACAGCATCCAGTGACGTTAGTATTTATTTTGGAGGATCTTCGTTATTTGTGAGAGCACACAACTCCGAAGAGGCCCAGATCCAGGCAGCGAGGGACACCATTCGGGGAAGAAGAAAAAATCAGCCTGAAACGCCCTGACCCGGAGCGGCCCGTGCAGGCCCGAGGTTAAAGAAAGCCGGGCTAGAGGCATCCGTCCCCAGTCGGCCCAGCCTAAGCCGTCTTGTGCTATAAATACAGTGGCCCACATGCTGCAGAGACACGGTGTTCCCTCTGGTCGCCGGGACAGATAACATGAATGTGCCCTTTAAACGTCCCAGGCTGAAGGCACAGCCCCCAGCCCACCCCTGCCTCCCGGAAGCGCCTTCGCCCCCTTTGCCCTCTGCAGAAGAGGGGGGCGGCCAGGGGGGGGTCCAAGCACCTGCCCAGCCAATGCGCACTGTGTGCACAGCCTCGGGGTCCCTCCTCCTCTCGCGAGAGGCCGGGCGGGGGATATAAGGAGGGATGCGGGGCGAGGTAGGCGGCCCCTTCGCGACGCGCAGGGACGGAGACGGGGTGGCTGTGCCTGGCCCGGCGGAGGCGAGAGCAAGAGCGCGGCTCCCAGAGGCTGTGTGCGCCCGGCTGGCATCATGAGTGATCAGGCTCTGAGCTTCCTGAAGGACTTCCTGGCTGGTGGCATCGCCGCTGCCGTCTCCAAGACTGCGGTCGCCCCAATCGAGAGGGTCAAACTGCTGCTGCAGGTGGGGACGGAGCGGGCGCGGACGCGGGCGCGGGCGGGGGCGCAGCGAGCCAGGCGGCGGGCAGGGCGCGCGGGACGCGCTGGGCGCAGCGGCGAGGGGAGTGGGTGGCGGGCGGCGGGTGGCGGGTGGCGGGCGGGCCGCAGCAGATCTGCGCTAGGCCACAGGCCCTGCGCCCGGCCTGCCAAGGGGAAGGTGCCCCCTGCGCAGACCCGTCCGGCGTCAGTAGCAGATTCCTGGTGTCGGGTGGCGCGCAGCGGCCGGTGTCTATATATGGAAACCCACCCGGAGCGGGTTACAGCCAGCCAGATCCTGCGCCTGGGCCAGCCCTGGCACGCACTCAGGCCTCTTAGGTCGGACTCACCTTTTGATTTTCAATGTCCCCTTGCTTGCACCTTTCCACCTGCACCCGCCTTTTACTATCAAAACCTTAAAATAATTATTATAGAGGAATTCGCCTGCTGTGTATCCCATGCACTAGGCTAGAGGATGACATATATGTTTCATTCATCTTTATGTAACCCCTGTAGGGCAGGGATTCTCTCCTTCAACTTTACATTTGAAGAAACGGGTTTTGAAGAGATTAAGCAATTTTTAGAATAAACTCAGATGGCCGTCCTTACTCATCCCTTCCCCAAATCTTTTCCACTTCAGCCTAGTCACCAAATGGCATACCACCATCATCATCATCACTGTCATCATCACCCCCTCCCATCTATCCTCTTTTTCTCACTTGTCCAAAAGACATGGGCCTGTCAGTGAGGAATTGGACCTCTTCCATTTGGGAGTCAAAATGATCAATAACAAGAAAAACCCCAACACATTGCTCACAACAGCAACAGACCCCTCAACAGCTGGTTACTTGGATAATAATGTGCCTGAAAATTTCCAGGCTCTAGTGCCTAGTGGGTTTACTCTCTTTCTGTTAGAACAGCTACTACTCAGAGATCCTGGTCTCCAGGGAGACTGGAGTGCGACTGAGAAATCAGCACCTCCTGCTCATCATGTCTATAAAGAGCACGGGTGTCCTTTGGGGTGTGTGTGTGGGGGGGGTTTATCATTTTTATGTCCCAGTAAGTCCCTAGCACAATTCTGGCCCCTAGGAAAATTCAGCACACAATTCAATCATCTTTTCCATCTATTTGGGGCAGGACATTTTCTCTCAAATGCCCTGATAATTGAGGCAAAATTGGATTTATGGGCTTGTTATCCAAGGAGCTACCATTCATTTCCCCTAGTTGTTTGATTTCCCCATACATTTTTTATTAAAAAGCAAATCAAGGAAGTGCAAATGTTCTTTTTCGCTTGCCCTTTTCTCCTTCTCCCTCTGTCCTGCTCCTCCTAACACCCAACTCCTCCCCCGTGCCCCGCCTCCCTGCAGGTCCAGCATGCCAGCAAACAGATCAGCGCTGAGCAACAGTACAAAGGGATCATGGATTGCGTGGTGAGAATCCCCAAGGAGCAGGGCTTTCTCTCCTTTTGGAGAGGTAACCTGGCCAACGTGATCCGTTACTTCCCCACCCAAGCTCTCAACTTCGCCTTCAAGGACAAGTACAAGCAGATCTTCCTGGGGGGCGTGGACCGGCACAAGCAGTTCTGGCGCTACTTTGCCGGTAACCTGGCTTCCGGTGGGGCAGCTGGGGCCACCTCCCTCTGCTTTGTCTACCCGCTGGACTTCGCCAGGACCAGGTTGGCTGCCGACGTGGGCAAGGGTAGCGCCCAGCGTGAGTTCAGTGGTCTGGGCGACTGTCTCACCAAGATCTTCAAGTCCGATGGCCTTGGGGGTCTCTACCAGGGTTTCAGCGTCTCTGTCCAGGGCATCATTATCTACAGAGCTGCCTACTTTGGAGTCTATGATACTGCCAAGGGTGAGAGAAGGGCTTAGGGGGCAGAGGAGGGGGGGGCGGCCTGGGGAGGAGGCGGACGACCTGCAGACAGGACCCCAAGGGGACTTGTAACTCACAAAGGACTTTATATGTATTAATCCTGTTTCTTTCCTGGTCTCTGGGCTAAATTGAGGCTTTGGAATGAGGCGGTGGTGATGTGAGGCTATAGAGCAGCCGTTCTCAACCTGTGGGTCGCGACCCCTTTGGCGGTCGAACGACTCTTTCACAGGGGTCGCCTAAGACCATCCTGCATATCAGATATTTACATGACGATTCATAACAGTAGCAACATGACAGTTATGAAGTGGCAACGCAAATAATTTTATGGTTGGGTCACAACATGAGGAACTGTATTTAAAGGGCCAGAAGGTTGAGAACCACTGAGCTAGAGGATTCTCCTGGTCCTCTACTGAAACAAGCTCTGGCCTTGCGTTATTGAGAGGAAGGGCAGACCAGCCCCCTCTTCCCATGGCTCTGTCAGTTCCTGAGCGTAACCTGGACCATTTCAACATGTCCTGTACGCTGGGCAGAACTCGGCTTCCCTAGATCCAGCGAGGGTAGCCAGGTTCCGCTGAAAGGGGGGGCCTGGGGTTGGAGGTTTACGTAGCCTCTTCCCATCTCCTCCTGCTTTTGGCGGAGCTGCTGAGAGGAATCACTTCATCGCCATTTGGCTTTTGGCTCTGCCCGCAGGGATGCTGCCTGACCCCAAGAATGTGCACATTTTCATCAGCTGGATGATCGCTCAGTCCGTGACGGCGGTGGCGGGCCTGGTGTCCTACCCCTTTGACACTGTGCGCCGTAGGATGATGATGCAGTCTGGCCGGAAGGGGGGTAAGCCTGGCACCTACTGATCTAAAGCATAGTTTTCCTGCCCGAAGAGAACACTGTTTGGTACTGTTTTCAGTCTTCATTATTCCAATTGTTAAAATCATGTGATAAGAATTTACAAAAGAAAGCTTCTCAACTATTTCTCTAGAGAACTTTGTTATCATATAGATAAGAACATAGAAAATGGGATATTTAGAGGTGGACTTAACTAGGTATCTAGCATGATAGAGGCCTTAGGCCCTTTTTCTTAGAGCAGCGATTTTCAACCGGTGTGCCGCAATAATTTTTTTTAAATATATTTTTTATTGTTGATAGTATTACAGATATCTAGATATCTCCCCTCCCCCCTCCCCTTTACTCCCCTCCTCCCAGTCCCTACCCACCCCGCCAGGTCTTCACTACCCTATTGCCTGTGTCCATGGGTTATGCATATAAGTACATAAGTTCTTTGGTTTATCTCTTCTCATCCCAACCCCACATCGAGGTATGTCACTCTGTTCCATGCCTCCATGCTTCGGGTCTTATTTTGTTGGTCAATTCTTTTTGATTATCTGCAAGAATTTTTAAAACATGCAAAAGCTGATTATTTAGTCAGGGACACTGATTTCTTTTCCCTTAGACTGTCAAATAAAAAAATGACAATAGTCAACACAATAGCTATCCGGAGTGAATGAATCAATTTTGTCAGATTGGCAAAATATATATTTTTGGTGTGATGAAATGTTAGTGATTTATGTGTGCCATGAGATGAAAAAGGTGGAAAATCGCAGCCTTAGAAGCTGGGTGCAGAAGCAAGGGGGAAGAATTGAAGTAACTAGCTGGTTTATTTAACAATGATTCTTCTCTTACCTCGTTATGACAGGCAGGGAAAGGTGACTTAGGTGGACAAGGGATAGCCTCAAGCAGCCTGCTCCAATAGAAAAGGTCTTAGCTCCCATAGGTTGAAATATATGAAATTGCCATTTTTAATGTAAAAAAGTCGTGTTAGTTTCATTTGGTTCAACCTAATAGTTGTGGCTCTTTTAACTGTGTAATCTTGGACTAGTATATCCTGAGAGTAGGCCTTATTTTTCTCATCCATAAAAAGGGCACTACCCAGTTAAACACTTCTGACTACCCAGTTAAACACTGCTGTTCCACCCTGCTCCCGTTTTACAGTGTGATGTCTGTGAACTAGCTGGTTGATTGCCACAGTTCGCACCTTGAGTTAAAGGAGTAGGAATGACAAGAGAGCCCGCCTAGCAGTTATGCAGGAAAGGGATGTCTAGTTGAACACAGCATAGAGCTGGGAGTTGGAGCTCAAGCGACTTACTTGTGACACTGTGTGCAGAGGTCTCTCAGGGGGAAAGTCTCTTTCAAAAACAGATCCAGAGACAGAGAAGCATCGATCAGACCGTCAAACCTCAGAGGGAAGGTAGGGGAGGGTGGGGGTAAGGAGGAGAGGTCAACCAAAGGACTTGTATGCATGCATATGAGCCTAACCAATGGACACGACAACAGGGGGTGAGGGCATGAGTTGGGGGGTTGTGGGGCAATGGGGAGATAAGGACACATATGTAATACCTTAATCAATGAAAAAGTAAAAAATAAAAAAATAAAAAAGAATTACGGAGCCCTTACCATTGTTTGTTTCCACAGCTGACATTATGTACACGGGGACACTGGACTGCTGGAGGAAGATTGCCAAAGACGAGGGAGGCAAGGCTTTCTTCAAAGGTGCCTGGTCCAATGTATTGAGAGGCATGGGCGGTGCCTTTGTGTTGGTGTTGTATGATGAGATCAAAAAGATCGTCTAATGTAATTAAAGCAAATTCACTGCTTCCAGACCTGTTTGTGTGGTTTAATAGACTCTTCCTAGGGGAAGTAAAAAGAAAGATCTGGGATAAAACCAGACTGAAAGGAATACCTCAGGAAAAAAAAAAATGGCTTCACTGAGTGTTCATTAAACCACGAATGTATTTTGTATTTATTTTACATGGAAATTCCCACAGAAAATATAAAATAACGTATCATACTTGTATAATTAACTGAAGAACTGATAATAAATAACTGAATGTGAAACAAATAAAGACCACTTAATGCACCTTCTCTATTGAATTATTAACTGCCAAATGGATTAAAAAATAAGACCATACATGCCTATTTTCTAGCATGACTCACTTATAAATCAGTGGCCCAGCTTTTAAATGCCAAATATACTATTTACATGTACATACCTACAATGCTGAGGAGTTCTGGCTTCCACATGTGAACAGGCGATGCACTCTCTGACCTCACAGCACGTCGCCGTAGGCTCCAAAGCGATGACACCGGCCAGGGCTTCCACAACCTGACCTTATTTTATGCACATCCACTCAGTTCAGGAATTCTGAGCTTCCACCAAGAGCTTCAGAACATAGTTTCAAGAGTCTTGCCCGAATAGGAAGTGCTTCGTATCAGTGCCATTAGAGAACTGTGAGACAGAACTTCATGACAAGTGGGCACTGTCCACTGAACAGCAACTAGCATGCTAGTATTTAATGACTAGGTTCTGCGTGAGATACAGGAAGCCTGGAACCCATCCTGGAAGAAGCCGAAATGGGGGCAGGAGCGAGGAAATGGCCTTGTTACATAATGTAAAGTGTAATACAGCGAATCTTGGTTGAGTAGAAGAGGGGAGCTGAAATGTGGCAGGAGTAGAAGGTGGACCTTGAAGAAAATAACTAGATTTAGACCCATGGCTCTAGAAAGCATCTGCCGGTGTTAGATACACGGGCACAGAACATTTCTGCCAGCGCTTTTCTGTAACCATTTAGCAAGACCTAGCAGAAAAAGTCAGTTTTGGATTTGACTCATAAATTTGTGAGCAAGAGGAAAAGAACCACAATTTCAAGTGGGAAATGAGGCACTTTGTTCCAGAAGACAAACGGTTCATATAGCTCTAGCTTGTTGAGTGACTGGGAGGGAACAAACTCGATTCTAGGCAAAGCCTGAAAGGTGGGCACCTGCCTTTTATTTCCCGATAGATGGTTTGAGGGGTGTGGCGCCTCTGTACTTTCTTTTCCTTCTTTCTTCCCAAGCTCTTCCCCCTACTCAGTCCTGCAGCCCCAGTAAGACGTTGACTGCCTTGTTCTATGCTTTACCACACCCAAGGTCACATCTATCCCAACCCAGTAGGCATCTTAGAGGAAATGGGGCTGCTTCATTTGATGGGTGCCCAAATCCAGGTTCAAGATTAATACACTTATTTCACTATGAAGATCTGAGAATTACCTTTTTAAAAAAGTGTTTATGGTTTATAAAGGATTTCCATATTGGCAGACCAGGTGATGCAAACCATGCACCCTCTCACAACTAGAAAAGGGGCTCAAACTGTTTTAAATAAAATCTGCGTGAAGGCACTGAGGAGCTAAGGAGGCATGGAAAATTATGGGGCCAACACTTCGGAAAGAGACAATGCAGAAGTGAGTCTGATGTGTTTCCTCATCGGATACTTTTCCTCACTTGGTGCCTTCAAATCATCGAAAATTCAGCTGAAATGCTGAGGGACTAGAGCAGTGTTGGCGAGCCTTTTGAGCTCGGCGTGTCAGCATTTTGAAAAACCCTAACTTAACTCTGGTGCCGTGTCACATATAGAAATTTTTTGATATTTGCAGCCATAGTAAAACAAAGAGATATTTTTGATATTTATTTTATATATTTAAATGCTATTTAAAAAAGAAAAATCAACCAAAAAAATGAATTCGCGTGTCACTTCTGACACGCGTGTCATAGGTTCGCCATCATTGGACTAGAGTCTGAAAGCCTCTTGGGGAGAAAGGGACAAGAACGAACCCTCGGCCTGCCAAGGAAGGGGAGCCCTGATAAACTTGTTTTGGATTGGGACCCCAGAGGGTGATACCCTAGCAGTAAGAGTGAAATGGGACTAGTTTGGCCTTGCAGTCAATCTAGAATAGAACAGTGTGCCCAATGTAGCATTGTAACAATATTACAGAACAAATTTGATAATGTGGTTTAAAGAGATGATTGATCAAGAACAGAATTTTAAGCAAAACTCTGAAAGCTCTATAACGAATACCCTCCTTCCAACTTCATTCTCACTAATTCTTAGTTTTGTGCGGGACATAAAAGTTGTTATTCTAATTTTTCAAATGGGAGAACGAGACCATGCAATTGAGAGACAGATGCTGGATCAAAACTCAGTTATCTTTACTTCTTTTATTTCTTTCTTCACTATGCCAAGCTAGTTCTTCATGACCAAAATACATTACAATGGGCTGAAAAATTTTTAAAGGATATTGATTTTTCAATTTCTTACTGACCTTTATGCATGAAAATAAAGTCATTATCATTAAGCACATTTTCTAGGCTGGTATATAATCATTTATAGGTAAAGACTTTGGCATTTAAGATATTAAACATTTCATGAATTATCAAAATATAATAATTAAACTTGTATCTTCGGCATTATCTTGGTCATAATACTTTTCACAGTGTGCAGTACTTGAGTCTGAAGATGGGACAAACACACTCATATCCCTCACAATGACCTCTTTTTAAAGTTGTCTAGATAAGCATTTTGGACATTTGGGTTAAAACAAATGGTTGAAAACAACTGCATTACACTATGTTTATAAGCAAACCAGAACATTTTATTTGTAGTAGTAGCTAAGAAAGCGGCTTTTAATGGATAGTGAAAAAAGGAAGTAGGGAAAGCCCAAGGTAATAGATATTTCTTAGGAAATAATTTTAATTGTTCAAAATCTTTCACAGACTCTTATGCAAAAGAGGCAATGTTAGTTTAGCATTTGACAGATATGAAAATAACACTCAATAAGAATCTTGCCTAATAATTTAGATCTTGGGTTAGTGTAATTTTGCAGAAGTAAATCTTCAAAGTATAAACAGCAAGGTACCAGTGAACCAAATATAAAGTAGTACTAGGTGACCCTTCACTTTTTATGTTCTTGAAAATGAATACAGTATAATTACGAGCCCTTCATAAAAAATGCCTCTTAAACCATAACTTCAAAGTACCTTAAAGAATATCACATTTTTCAATTCCTAGCCTTCTATTTACACTTATCATATATAAGTAATCATGACAACAGTATTATAAATTGTTTTAAAAAAACGAATATTGTTTTTCTTCCTGACTTTTACTTTGAATCCCTGTTACCAGTTACATTTAGAAGCACCTCTCTGTCAAAGCAGTACAAATAAAGGCATTAATTTAGTATCTAAAAATCAAAGTACTGCTTTATCTATGAAATTATGTGTTGTACCTAAAATATGGCAAGGACCATATAAATGTTCCTAGAGACTAATGTCATTATGGACATTTAAAGGTTTGACATATATTTTTTCTAACAATGTAAAAATCAATTAAAAAATACTGTAAAATCAATTTAAAAAATCACTACTGGACTGATGTTCAAATGCTGAGTTTCAAATTCAACGTTACCTTATCTCTCCTTAAAGATAGGTTGTTATACAAACATGAGAAGTACAGTAAGCTAAAAACTAAAACCTTGCATTAGTATAGCTAAATTTTATATGTAAAGCAGTACCAAATGATGTAAAAACCTGTTGACCAGAACAGAGCATCAAACAACAGTGAAGGAACTGTAGCCCAAAGAAAGAAGAACAATCTGACAGTCAGGCTGTGTTCACATGAATTACATTAGCCCTACTGTTCCCATGCCTCACATGCCCTACCTTAAACAAAATCGACGAACACAAACTAAGACCAAGAAATTCGGAATTGATGTTCAGTAAAATGTACTTTGGCTTTCTGCATACATGCTACAGAGCTTGAGTTAACCCAGAAAAATACAAATATTCTTATTGTGGTTACAGATCACAAATGCATATTAGAAAAAGAAAGGTTTGGCATTTAATATGGAAATTTTCCAACATTCTAAGGACATACTAAAGAGGCCAGTAATGAAAGACAATGATAACTAGAACAGCAGGCACAACCATGACTGAGATATACTTTAAGAGCCTACAGATTGAAACAAAACAAGCAAATTAGCAGACATAAAATAGTCTCAATAAATGTATGATTCTCCCCCCTTTATCGCTTATATTTTAGTTTTCTTTTTCAACCCTTAAAACCACTACCTGGAAGTTCTAATGCTGTGAGACAATGCATTTCTTTCTTTTCTCTTCTCTTAATATAATAAATACTAAATGTAACACAGCTTGTTAACAGTATCATTTGAAGCACTGTTCTGATACAACTCAGATCTACTTCTTGAGACTGGTGCTATTTTGCTGATTCGAAAATACTCGCTTTTGCTTATGATGATCTGGTCCTTGGACAAACTATTCACAATGTAAGTAGACTGTAGCTTGCAAGCCTACCTTATTTTTCAGCATCATTAATAGTACTTTACCTGAATGTACAATGAAAGAGGAGCTTCTAAGTGGAACTTCCTAATACTCACAGTGTGAAATGGTTTGGAATGGCTGATGAAATGTTAAGGTGTAACTCAGCACACTTACATACCTCTGGCGATACCTCTGGCGAATCATAAGGACTGACCCAGTAAATTAGGTCCAACAATGAAAACGAATTTCAAGATTTGTTTCATTAATAAGAAAGTGTTACAATTAAGTTATGAGTCATACCACTTAAGTCCTAAAGCAAACAGAAAACAAAGCCAGTCAAGTTGAAGAGTAATGTTCATGGTTTAAAGCTTATAAGAGGTGAAAATAAAAATAAAATGAGATGTACATAGTTAACATCTCGTGCCAACGTGCAGTAATACAACTGTTTTATCAGCATGAGAGCTGAACTGATCTCTATGCTAAGACAATATACATGCATTTACCTATTAAATACATATACATCTCATATAAATACACCCTCACAGGAAACACTGACTTTACATTAAATTGCCTTTTTTGAAAACAATTTTGCATTGAAGTACAATAAATTACAATTTGCTGTTGTACAACTTAAAATTCTTAAAACAGTTATTAGAGATGTTTACAAAGAGAATTATAGTAATGTACAAGAGCATTTCAATGAGAATTGGGTGAACAATGTTTAAAGTAAAAAGTTTTTATAACCAAGCTGTACGAACATTAGGGGGCTTAGGTCTTAGCAACAGGCCACTGGATTTGTCAAAAACTGCTCCCTCACTCTTACAACTGAGACCACTGGTAGCACTAGATGTCCTGGAAGCGCCTCCTGAAAACAGACAAAAAATAAGAAATGATTTGAATTATTTAAACAAAATACATAAATCATCATCTGATAAACTTCCTTTCCTAATTTTAAGTTCAGACTAAATTTTCCTTTCCTAACTCTCTCTCTCTTTTTTTTGATGCTGAGGATATTACTAATTTTAGAGAGAGAGGAAGGAGGGGAGAGAGAATCATCGATCATTTGCCTCCTATATCAATCCCAACTGGGGGGGATTGAGCCTGCAACCTTTGGTATATGGGATGATATTTCAACTAACTAAGCCACACAGCCAGGGCCCACATGTTTTTAATAGTCTAATATAATTTTCAACCAGAAATGCACTTCCGAGTTCCCTGTGGAAGTTAAAAAATATACTACACTGGGGGATTTTGATTCAACAGATTTGGGTGGGAACAGATGTTTTAAATAAATGTTTTAAATGATTCAAGTGCAAAAAACCATATAACCATTAGAGGCCCGGTGCACAAATTCATGCATGCATGGGGTCCTGCCAGCCCACCCCGATTGGGGTCAATCGGGCTGGGCCGGCTGGGAGGAGGGGCCGTGGGTGGTTGGCCAGCCGGCCCCACCCCCTGGTCAAACTCCCAGCCAAGGGGACAATTTGCCTGTTAGCCTTTTATTATGTAGGATTATACATTTATTCAACAAAAAATGTACCACATTCAAGACTGAATACTTACTAAGCATGAGTTATTGGAACAGACCCCCATCCTAGTCACTACACCAAAGAAGTAATGCTTAGAGAATGAGTGAATGGAATTACTAGTCATTGGACTGTGTAAGACTCACATGAGCACTGGGGAGTTGTGGCATGGTAAGTGGTTCCAACTTTGTTTGAGTACTGGCTTCTAATTTTTCCAGTTTAGAATGCATATATGAAGCAACAGCACAGACTTCTGTACAGAAAGATATCTGGCCCTCCTGTATGTCGCAGGCACTAGCACTGTGGTCATTCTGCCTACATTCTCGGCAACACACCACTGGTCAGATGTGTGAATGACCACATAAAAAGCTTTAAGAAGGATTACATCTTATGACTCTACAGATTGTTGATTTTTGTTTTATTCAGTGAGGAAGACAGAGTACATACAAGGGCTGAAGATATTACCAATAATTCTTAACTGGCTGGGGAAATGTTTTAGTGACTTTTAAATAGCACATCTATTCATTTCTTCCTTTAATAAATATATTGAAGTTAAAAGTCTCTCTTCCACCCTAACAGGTTTGGCTCAGTGGATAGAGCATCGGCCTGCGGACTCAAGGGTCCCAGGTTCGATTCTGGTCAAGGGCATGTACCTTGGTTGTGGGCACATCCCCAGTGGGGAGTGTGCAGGAGGCAGCTGATTGATGTTTCTCTCTAATCGATGTTTCTAACTCTCTATCCCTCTCCCTTCCTCTCTCTGTAAAAAAATCAATAAAATATATATATATTTTTAAAAAGTCTCTCTTCCATTATCTAAGAAAACTACTGATATTTTCAACTGTTTTTTTCTCCTGCTTTCCTTCCTATGCTGCCATTACCTGCTATAAACGAAACCTGAAATTAAGTGAACTAACACAAACAAAGCACGCCAGTGAAAAATCATAAAGTGCATTTCAGAAGTCGTCATTTATCATGTCCTGGCCAGGTAGTTCAGGTGGTTACAGCATTGTCCTGATACACCAAGGTTGCAGGTTTGATCCCCAGTCAGGGCATATACAAGCATCAACCAATGAATGCATAAATAAGTAAAACAACAAATTGATGTTTCTCTCTCTCTCCCTCTAAAATCAATCAATAAATAAAAATAAATAAAACCCTATTATAAGAAAAAAGACAAAAAGATACAAATAAGTACAAAATAATTGTGAATATGCTTACTTAATGAGCTATACTGGCTGAGAGTCGATCTTGCTCGTCTTAAGGATGGTGATGAGTTGAGATAACCCATATTGCGATGATAATCCATTAGCTGTTCTGACCGTTTCATGCCAACTGTTGGTTTCACGGCTTCAAGTCTCTTCAATAAAGCCTTCATTTAAAGACAATCAATGTGCAAGTCAGTGTTATATAAATACTAATATTTTTCCAAAAGGAAAACTATTTTTAGAACCTGAAATGGATGAAATTAAATAGAAAAGACTAAAGCACTGTTGAAATATTTCAAATAATATATTTTCAGGAGAACCTAAGGCAGTGATTCTTAACCTTCTGGCCCTTTAAATACAGTTCCTCATGTTGTGGCCCAACCATAAAATTATTTTCGTTGCTGCTTCATAACTGTAATGTTGCTACTGTTATGAATCGTAATTTAAATATCTGATATGCAGGATGGTCTTAGGTGATCCCTGTGAAAGGGTCGTTCGACCACCAAAGGGGTCGCGACCCACAGGCTGAGAACCGCTGACCTAAGGGCTTTGACCTATCCTATAGCTAACCAAAGCCACTACGATTTTAACAACTAATCACAGGCACACCTCTTTCAGATCAGGTTACAATCTTAGAAAAGGTGCTGTAAGGTGAAATACATTAAAGCTGAGTTTCTCATAGAAATGACAAAATGGGAATAATAATGCTAAGAGCCCAGGAATGACCATAAGCTTATTAAAGCTACTATAAATCCTCTATCTGGTTATCCAGCAGTGGCTTTCTACCTGCTTTAAATTTCCAGTAATGACTCCAGGCTGACTAGGACATTGAAGAAAGGCCAAGGGGCAGGGCCCTCCCACTCCTAATTTCTACCGACTCAACAATGCTTTTTGAATTGTCTGTTTTATATACTGAAGATTCTGCATAAAATTAGTTTGAAAAAAGAAAAGTTTTTGATGTTAAGAAGTTTGAAAATCAACTACAACTATTATAGAATATAAAGCTTTTTAAAGGTTATAAATCAACTAGCCAAGGCAACACAGTATCCAGTAACATAGTATAATAAGATTCAGCAAGAGTCTAATGTATAATGTTCTGAATTTTATTTTTCTTCTTCACAAATCAGGTGAAAGAGTTTCTTTTGTTTGCTTCTCCCAGGCATCATCGAGAAAGGAATATTTAAGTAGACCAATGAATTCGGATTGATCCAGGGTTGTGTTTTATTATTCTCTTTATTGATTTAAACTTCCTCTGTAGCACATTGAACTTTATCTAAAAAGAGAATGCTGTTCTGCACCAAGATTCATATTGAAAAATCAGCCTCGTGTTCCATCACAGGACAAGTTTTCCTCTGCACAATGTTTTCCTTCTTCCTCAACTTAAGTTTTAATTGTGGTAAAATATACACAACATAAAATTTATCGTTTAACCATTTTTAAACATACAGTTCAGTGGCATTTAGTACATGTACGTAATTGTGAACCATTACATTTCCAGAACTTTTTCTCAACGTGGTGTTTTGTTCTTAGCATCTTCATCCTCTACCCCTCTATTCTGAGGTTCCGTCATCAGTGCTCCTGAACAATCAATCCGGGGGGGGGGGGGGGGGGGAGAGTGGGGGGTAAGGCGGGTGGAACAAGTCAAAATATTCAGGGGAAGAGCCGATGAGAACAGGGCGAGAAGGAGTTATGTGAATAAACGGAGCTTGCAGACAAATGGCAGAACACATGAAGAAGCAGAAAGACCAGCTGAGAGTGCGGCGGCCAACGACTCTTTTTGCATGAAACGCCTTCCCCAGTTTTTTGCCTTCAAAGGCTGGAAGAGTCAACTCCTCCAAAGCCTTTCCCACCTGGTGTTAGTGGTTCTCTTTGCTGAGCTGAGAGTTAGGATTTAAACATGGCTCCATCTGTAAAGTCTATGGTCTTTTGGCCATAAGACTGGATTTCTCTCTTTATGGACAAGAGAAGCTGTATAATTTAGGTAGCAAAACCTCCTAAGATTGTATTTTCTCCTCTATAGTATGTAGCTGCTCTGAGCTATGTAAGATACTGGAAGGAATATTAAAAATATATAAAATACTGCCTTGGCATGTAATTTATAACTTAGTTGGGACGATAATACCATTGCATGTCTAAGACTTTTATAGCATAGTAAGCAACTTCCTATGTATCACATCATCAATGTATTTCACTGAGCAGAGCTACATCTGCTGTTTTATCTAATTATCCCATTAACTACTCACTGAGCTGTAAGGAGTGGAATAGATAGGCAGAAAACTTGATATTTTCAGTTACTTACAAATTTTATCTTTTTGCTGGTGAAAGTCTCAATATTTTTTTAACTAAACTCCTAATTTCCTAAATTTACTCTTTTGGTTAGATGTGCATTTTTCTTTTTATATCATCAAAATCAATTCTGAAATAATTTGTCAATAAGGCAAAAAGTAAACCCATTCTGTAGTCCTGAGATGTCGCTTATCAAGTTTACATGCAGAAAGCTGGGGATATAAGAAACATGATTTGGCTCAGCTTTCCAAATCGTATGGAACCACACCATGTATTAGTCCATGTGTTATAACTTAACAAGCTAACAAAAATTAAAGAAATACTTTCAGACAGGTCTTGCTTGTGGAAACAATATCAAAACTATGAAGTATTAATTACAGTATAAACCCTAAAATCCAAAGTATACATACGTTTCAGTCTAGTCATCAATTTACAACTCCTGGGTAAAGCTTAAAAATAATTCAAAATGTTCTAACACTTGTAATAGAGTGATTAATAAAATGTAAGTTACTTAGTCAGAAAGACCTGGATTTAAATCCTGGCTCTGCCACTGATTATATGACATTGGTCAAATGACTTAATAGGGATATTAACAAAGAAATAAACCTCAAGCAATTTGGAGTAATAAGTGAGACAATGGGTATGAAGTGCTCAGAACAGTTCCTGGCATAGAGTAAGAACTTATGAATTGAAAAATGATAAGAATGGTTACTTATGTTCCAGTTTATGGTATACAAAATCTTAGAAATGCTACTGAAATCAGATTTTAATTATGAATCTCAAAATAGTTTGTCTAAATATATATTTTTTTAAATCTTGGAAACATTCTTTTTGGAAAAAAAAATAACTTAGCCTGAATGCTGTCTTCAGAGGCAGAAAGGTTAAAACAAATTAATGAATAAATAATGTGTTAATGATTTCTGTAGGGAAGAGTTGCTTTATTGTTTCTAAAGTGATAAAGCAAAGACCCTGAAGGACATTAGGGAGTAACAAGTATCCTATAGTCAGGAAAAATCAGGACCATTCTCCCTATTTTCTACAGATAGAGTCATACTTAGTTATCATTAGGCTAGAGTCATACTTAGTTATGATTAGGTTTATTTCTCTTATGGGAGGAGACAACAGTCAACAAAGCAGAGAATAAGGAAAGCCAGACTGAATGAACTATGATTTTAAGATCTTAGAACAAAGGTACTGATTATTCAACTAATCAACACTCATACTAGATATGAGTGTGCTATAAATCTTCACTTTGTGACAATGTACCACTCTCCCTTTAACAGTTTCCCCATTTAAGAAGTCTAAAATTACTCCTCTAGACCAGAGCAGACAAAGAACAAAAGAAAAAGGATTTTTCACTTAATTTTTTTTTTTTTTATTGATTTAAGAGAGGAAGGGAGAGGGAGTGAGACAGAAACATCAATGATGACAGAATCATTGATCGGCTGCCTCCTGCACACCCCCCGCTGGGGATTGAGCCTGCAACCCAGGCATGTGCCCTTGACCGGAATCGAACCAGGGACCCTTCAGTCCACAGGCCGATACTCTATCCACTGAGCCAAACCGGTGAGGCCACTTAATGTTTTTAAGACCAGTCTGAATTTCTAAATTTATCCATGCACTACTTTTATTTTAACACAAGAACTCCCCAGTGGAAACATTATGGTCTACTTTATTGTCTACTTCTATTTCTCTGGATTTAAAATTAAAATAAATTAACTTCATTTGAGCTCTAGGCTCTAATTCTGATTCATTCCACCAGGAATATTACTTCTTCCCTCATCTTGCTTCAATCACCCCCCCCCCCCCTCTTCTTTCACAGCTCAGGAAATTGACATACATTTAAAAGAATGAAATAATCTAATTTCTATCAGAGGGTAAAGTGAAACTATAAACTACCTTAATAACTCCCCTCTTCTCTGCTCTTTCATTAAAATCATCAATTTATACTATATTCAAATACAGATAAGAAGATGCGGCTTAACAATATTTCAAAGTTCATGAATTAAAAAAACGAGTCCCCTTTTTGGAAATAATAAAGTTCTAATATAATTGAGTATATAGCAAGCACGCCCTCTACTGGATAAATTTACTTTTTCTTTATTATATTATTCCTTTATGTCCGTTGGTAATGAGGGGGGAAGATAGTGATAAACAAATAAGAAATCAAAATTCATCAGAAAGACAGATTAATAGCATGCTTTTAACTCTAAAACTCAGGACTCAATTGTATACCATATTTTCCTTCTCTTTTTCTACCTTCTCTGCACAGTGGTACTTCTTTGTCTTGAATTGTATTAGTAAGTACTGGTAGCTTCTGGATTGCTAACAAGTAAGAGTCCTGGAACAGAACTGCTTTAGTCATTATGCCTGTCAGCCATATGAACAAGATGAGAGCAAATGAAGGAATACAAATCATAAAAATTATAAAGTAATGGATGCTGCTTGTGCAGTATATCTGACACAGAAATAACTATAAAAATGTGTGTGTACATGTCTTTTGACCATGAACAGCCTACCAAACAGATTTAAAAGTATAACAGCTTAGCCCTGGACTGTGTGGCTCAGTTGGTTGGAGCATCATCCTGTGCATCGAATAAATGGGAAGACATACCATATTTCTGTATAGGAAGGTAATACTTTAAAAATGTCAACACTCTGCAATTAAAATGTAAATTTAACATTAATTCCAATAAAAACTTATAATAGATATTTTTAAATTTTGTTTTAGAGAATATCGTTGTTTTGTAATGTAAATTCTTTATTGTTAAAGTTTACATATGTCTCCTTTTCTTTTTTTAAAAATTTTTTCATTAGTCATATTTACCAATGGTAAGGGCAGGGAGACAAAGTGAAATATTTAATAACATCTAACACATAGGGATTATGACTTGTACTTTTTAAAAAAATATATTTTATTGATTTTTTACAGAGAGAAAGGGAGAAGGATAGTCAGAAACATTAATGAGAAACACCGATCAGCTGCCTCCTGCACATCCCAATTAGGGGATGTGCCTGCAACCAAGGTACATGCCCCTGACTGGAACCGAACCTGGGACCCTTCAGTCTGCAGGCTGACGCTCTATTCACTGAGCCAAACCGGTTAGGGCAATATGTCTCCTTTTCTTATAACAGAGGCCCAGTGCATGAATTTGTGCATGGGTGGGGTTCCTCAGCCTGGCCGGCAATTGGGGCCAATTGGGGCCATCTCGCCCAGTCCTGATCAGGGCCAGAGGCCAAACTCCCATGGCCTCTCCCCCTGCTGGCCAGCCCAATTGGGGCCATTGGGGTGGGCTGGCTGGCGGGAGGGACCACCGGAAGTTGGCCAGCCAGGGGGAGGAACCATGGGAGGCTGGGTGTGGGAATGCACTGACCACCAGGGGGCAGCTCCTGCACTGAGCCAGGTCTGGCCCCTGGTGGTCAGTGCGCATCATAATGACTGGTCAACAGGTTGTTGGGTTGTAATGGTCGCTTAGGCTTTTATATATATAGAATAGATTTTTTAATGAAAAAATAATAAATCATTATGAAGGATAAATGTAAAGGAACAGACAAGTTTTTGGAAGATATAGAATTAGCTTTAAATTGCTACAATGATGTGCAGAAAACTACCACCTAACCTGCTATCCATTAACCTCATTTCAACTTGCTTTGTGCTATCTACTCCTTGCTACATGCAGAGTAACTTTCCTGAAGGATTTAAGACTCTACTAGTATTACAATTTCAGGTAAGTATATAGAAAAATAGGACTGTACTGATGATGAAATATGAGGGTGAAGTTTGGAAACTGTTTTAGTAATTGTTAATAAAAGCTTTATCAATTATTTTAAGCTTGAATTTATGTGCTCATTAAAGATTTAATTTTAGTTTAAAACACTATCTGGGTTTAGAATCTTGGCTCAATCACTTACTCTGTGTCCTTGGGCTCATTATTTAACACCTCTAAGTCTCAGTTATTTAATTGTAAGATGTGAATAAAAACAGTATCTACCTGAAATAATTATTGTCAGGATTCAATAAGCTAATATTTGGAAGATACTAAGAACAATGTCTGGCCCGGCCGGTGTTTCTCAGTATTTGAGCATTGACCTATGAACCACTAGGTCACAGTTTGATTCTGGTCAGGGCACATGCCCTGTGTGGGGAATGCAGGAGGGAGCCGATCAATGATTCTCTCCCATCATTGATGTTTCTGTGTCTCTCTCTGAAATCAATAAAAATATATTTAAAAAAAGAACAATGCCTGGCATTTAGTAAGAGCTCAGTAATTATCAGCAATTATTATAAACGGAATTTTATAAAGAAAATAATTGAGGGTAAGGGCAGGACTGGGGGGGTGGGGGGACAATGGGGGAATAAGGACACATTTGTAATACCTTAATGAATAAAGAGAAAAAATCATAAAAAAAGAAAAAATCATATGTTATGAGTAAGTTTTTAATGAGAAGATTTTTAACAGCCCCCACATATATTTCTTAGAACATCAAAGTGTAACTATATTTTTTAATAATAATGACTTTCATACATTCAAGTAGCAGACCACAAAATTTGACCTCTTTGAGAACATATATATTCTTTAAAACTAGAGGGCTGGTGCACAGAATTTGTGCACAGAGGCGGGGGGGGGGGGGGTATGCCCCTTAGCCTGGCCTGCGCCCTCTTGCAATCCGGGACCCCTCGGGTAGGGTCCCTAGACCTGGCCAGCAATCAGGGCCTATCAGGGCTTTCCTTCTCCTGGCTGCCGGCAGCTGGCCCCGCTCCCGCTGCTGCCACTGCTTGCCATCTGTGCGGTGCTGCCCCCCCACCCCCGCCACTGGTTGCCTCCCTTTATGGGTGACAGGTGTTGGGTGCGATCGCTTATGGGGCAATTGATGGCCAGCCATTCACACCCACCACAGCACCGCTGGCCTGGGCCTCCCTCTGTGGGGCGATCGATCGCAGGGCCCCCAGATCTATCACCCCACAGAGGGAAGCCCTGCCCACCTGCCGCAGCGCTGTGAGCAGGGTGGCCTGGGTCTCCCTCTGTGGTCGCCAGCTGGGAGGCCCCGCCCACTCGGCTGGGGCTCCATGATCAATTGCTGTGCAGAGGGTGGCCTGGGCCTCCCTCTTTGGGGTGATAGTGGAGCCCCCTGCCCCACTGAATGCCCCGCTGACCTGGGCCTCCCTCTGAGGGGCAATCGTGGGGAGATGATGGGGTCCCCCGACCAATCACATCGCACCTGCCTTGGCTGGCCTGGCACCAGTGTGTGTCATAGTGTGGTCCTCTGGAAGGTCATTCGGACAGTCATTCTGCTGTTCAGTTGTTTGGTCAATTTGCATATTATGCTTTTATTATTATAGATTACTAGAGGCCTGTTGCACAAAAAGAATCATGCAATAGCTGCTGGTGGGAATGCAGACTGGTGCAGCCACTATGGAAGACAGTATGGAGTTTCCTTAAAAAACTGAAAATGGAACTCCCATTTGACCCTGTGATCCCACTTCTAGGAATATATCCCAAGAAACCAGAAACACCAATCAGAAAGGATATATGCACCCCTATGTTCATAGCAGCACAATTCACCATAGCTAAGATCTGGAAACAGCCTAAGTGCCCATCAGTAGATGAATGGATTAGAAAACTATGGTACATCTACACGATGGAATACTATTCTGCTGTAAAAAGGAAGGAACTCTTACCATTTGCAACGTCATGGATGGAACTGGAGAGCATTATGCTAAGTGAAATAAGCCAGTCAATAAAGGAAAAATACCACATGATCTCACTCATTCATGGACAATAGAGACCATTATAAACTTTTGAACAATAATAGATACAGAGGCAGAGCTGCCTCAAACAGATTGTCAAACTGCAGCGGGAAGGCCGGGGAGGGTTGGGGGGCAGGAGGTAGGGGGGTAAGAGATCAACTAAAGGACTTGTATGCATGCATATAAGCATAACCAATGGACATAAGACACTGGGTGATAGGGGAGGCTAGGGGACTGTCTAGGGCGGGGGGATAAAATGGATACATATGTAATACCCTTTGTAATACTTTAAGCATTAAAAAAAAATAAAAATAAAAATAAAATGAAAAAAAAAAAAAAAAAAAAAAAAAAAAAGAATCGTGCAATAGGCCTTCCCTTCCCCTGGCTGCTGGCACCGGTTTTCCTCCGGCACCCAGGACCCAGGCCTTCGCTCCAGCCCGAGCCGCCTTCAAGCTCTTGCTGCTCCGACCAGAGCTGCCTTTAGTCTTCGCTCCACCGCTTTGCGCCTAGGTATGCAAATTAACCACTGTCTTTGTTGGCGGTTAATTTGCATATCTCACTGATTAGTCAATGGGAGGCGTAGTAAAGGTATGGTCAATTACCATGTTTGTCTATTATTAGACAGGATTATAGATAAGTGATATATAAATTGTGTTAGCTTTCAGGGATACAGTAAAGTGAAATAGATTAAGCTAGTGACTGAATACTTCACAGAGGATATATACATACTAGAGGCCCAGTGCATGAAATTTGTGTACTGGTACAGTTCCTAGCAGCTGCTGGCTGCCGCTCCCTCCTCTACCCTCCCCTGGCCGCCTGCTGCTGCCACTGCTGCCACCACTGGCCGGGGCCTCCCTCCCTTCCTCCGGCCAGCCCCGCCTCCTGGTCAAATTCCTGAACCACCTCCTGGTAGAGGGGACAATTTGCATACTATGCTTTTATTATATAGGATGACCCGTGGACATCATTTCCCGTACTACTGTAGTGATTTAACAGATCTAGTCAAATAGTTAATGGAGGTTTCAGTATTTTCATTTAAGGTTCCCTTAAAATATGGGTTGCTGAAAAAAAGCTACACATTGTACCTTACAGGCTCATAGTTCATCATGTATTTCATGCCAAACACATCTAAATCTATTTTTATATAATTAAGTTTAAATATTGGGCTGTCTTTGGGTTTCCAGTAAGTTGGGTTTAAAAAATCAATACAAATGCATTTCCTTGATGACTAAAAAATTTTTTACTTACCAAATTTTCTCTTTCAATCCTTTGTTGTTCTTTCTGTCTGTTGACAGCACTGTGATATAATTTAGGGGGATGACTAAATCTTCTAGGAATCATATTTTTGCTTCCTGGTTTTTCAGCCTGTCTTGACAGTTCTTTCAAAAGCCTCTGATTTTCCCGATCAATCTGTCTCACCTCCTCTCTTGTGAAAGAGTAGTTTCTCCTAGGTGCTGCTGAAGGCTGATCTAAGTGATGTTTCTCTGGTCTCTTTTTATCCAATTCCAGAAAAGCTACAGAAATGAACAATAGAAGGAAAAATGGCTAAAGAAAGTAGCATGAAATATGATGGTATTTGCTTTAATTCTTAAAATTAAAACTACATTTATTCATGAAAAGATATAGATGAAATAATGTTACTGACATCACACTACAATTGTGTAGAAAGAAATCCAGAGGCAGCTTAGCATTTTATGCTTACTGAGTTCTTTGGGAATAAAAGCTATATACCAAACAATAAGAAATGTACATGGTGCTGGTTTTAAGGTAGGTAAAATTTATGGAAAATGCCCCTGTCAGGTTCATCTTATGTTTCTCCAAGGAAGCTTAATAATTAGGAAGGTTGGAAACCTCTGGTTGAGTGTACCAATATAATACTTAGACAGTTTTTGTTAGGTGGAAGGCATACTTCAAAAATAAAGTGTCCTCAGCAATGACTGGTGAAAACAATGGGTAGAAAATGGCAAAAACAAATGCAGAATATTCTGAAACTTTCCACTTAATCTGAAAATATTTTACTACAGTATTTTGTATTGGCATTAAAACAAATACTTCTGTAGAAGTCAAACATTTCATTCCTGATTAAACATAAGCCAACATCAATATCCTATATAATAAAAGCCTAGATGGCGTCACATGACGCACTCATGTGATGTTGTCACAAGATGGCCACCACAAGTTGGCCGACAGGGGAGGGCAGTTGGGGGCAAATAGGCCAGCAGGGGAGGGCAGTTGGGTGCAACCAGACCAGCAGGGGAGGGCAGTTGGGGGCGACCAGGCCAGGAGCAGAAGGCAGTTGGGGGCGATCAGGCCGGCAGGGGAAGGCAGTTGGGGGTAATCGGGCTGGCAGGGGAGGGGAGTTGGGGGTGATCGGGCCAGCAGGGGAGCAGTTAGGGGGCGATCAGGCTGGCAGCCAGAAGGGGTTAGGGGCAACAGGCAGGCAGGCGAGCAGTTAGGAGCCAGCAGTCCTGGATTGTGAGAGGGATATCCAACTGCCAGCAGGGGGATATGCAAGGGTCCCAGATTGGAGAGGGTGCAGGCCGGGCTGAGGGACACCCCCCGCTTCCGTGCACAAATTTTGTGCACTGGGCCTCTAGTATTGTATAAAAAGTTTGTAACCAAGAAAAATATTTTGCATACTGATTATCACATAAAAGTTTCTAAAACTATTAAGCTTGCTAAATGTTTCAGTTTAAGTCAGTACTAAAATGAATACATTATATCAGATTAGTAATATACTGGCACATTTATTATGTTTTTTACAATATTTTTTTAAAGTAAGCGTTACTTGTTTTTACTTGAGTACCTTTGTTAACTCTTTTACTGTCGTAGCGTTTTGTACTATAAGAGGAAGAGGCATTTTTAACCCTCATCTAAAAATGTGACTGGTACAGAAAATTTAAAACATTTGAGCAAGGTCACAAAAACTGTATGTCTAGCTCCCTACATTTAACCATAGACAATCAACGATTACAGAAACTTAAAATAAATTTTATTAACAGTCATTTCCTGATATAAAATGATGAAATTAATGGTTGGTAATTTGTTGAAAACCAAATGATAAAACCTGAATGAGAACACATTTAGAAAGATATAGATGGGCTGAACATAATTATCTTGCTTCTAAGAAATGCCCATTTTGTAGAATTTAATAAGGTTTCTATATTAATTTAGCCATAAATGAAAGCCTTTAAAATTAAATTCTAAACAAAATTAAAAGTAAACCTTTTTTCCTAATGGCATTTTTAAAAAGTTTTAAAAAGTAAAATAAGGCAATAGCTATAAATAAATTAATTATATAAAGGACACTTAACCTAATTCACTTTAAAAATTAGCATTCTAACTCTGATGGAAAAGTATATGGATGGAGTACTTATATACTGAATCCAGGTATCACTATTATGTTTTTCTAAAGTGGCTATATGCTCAAGTATGAAGCAACTTTAAATATAGAGGTGGGTTTACAGTATAATACAATTAATAAGAAATAATACCAGAATAAACTATCTCATGTACTCACAACTGTAGACCTACTTTTGTCCACCCCTTATACGCTCCATTGGTTTTTCCGATTAAGATCTAATTTTTTTTTTTAACTTGAATAAACTTTCAAGGATGTAGAGAGCGCCTGGGAAAGGCCCCTGAGCTGACTGTCATCTGAATCCAGCAGTGCCCATTAGAGCCATGCCCTGGAAACATACCTTGCCAGAGGCAGGTGTGTTGTCAGCCTGACCTTCAACTCAGGTGCCAAGGGCTGGGTTTCATTATCTAAATCCAGTCAAGCACCATTATCTGGGCCCATGTGGAAGTGACGATTACAAAGAAGCCACAAGAATGCACATAATCTCCTTTGTCTTGGGCTTTAAGTAAAACTTCCTGGTATTCTGCTGTATAAAATAAACGCACTATATCTACTCTGGGTCACTGTCTCTCCATCAGAGGACAGCTGCCCCACCCGTCCCCAGCTTTTTCCTTCTTTCTCTGTGTCTGTCTCTTTCTTTCATTTTCTCAATCCCCAGACGCCCCTACTCAGGAACCGGACTGCTCTCTAGCTGCGCTGGACACAGAAAAGAGAAATATTTATATAGGGATACAAATATTTATATAAATATATACATATTTAAATTCACATATTTATGAAACATTGTTTTTCTCTAATTTTCTTCAATGAAACAATTTTTAAAAAATCCTCATCCCAGGATATTTTTGTACTGATGTGTTTAGAGAGTGGAAGGGAGGAAGGAGAAGGAGAGGAAGAGAGAGAAACGTTGATAAGAGAGAAACATGGATGTAAGAGAAAGACATCGATAGGTTGCCTCCCGCATGCTCCCGGATTGGAGCCTGCAACCGAGATATGTGCCCTTGACTGGGACTCAAACCCGCAATACTTCTGTCTGCAGGCCAATAGGCTAACCATTGGGAAACCTGGCTAGGGCTTCAATAAAAGTTTTGTTCAAACTTGTTACAGTATTTCAATACGTGTCCATTATCACTAGAGCCTTTTCTTAAATTATGTAATTTCATTTACTAGAAGTATCAGCTTTACTTTCACCTAAGCTGAGATACAGACAGCATTTAAAAACTTTGTGTAACGTTACCACTGAAAATTTTATCTCAAGCCATATTAAGACCTTATTCATATAATAGCTCTTAAAAAAAGAACTGTCCTGTAGGCATATTCATGATCCCTATAAAAGAATGGTATTTGCTTTTTAAAGTGATTTTTTATAAACTTTTAAAAAAAAATCCAAACTTATAAATTGACAGGTCACATTTCAAGAAATAATAATAAAATTTACTAAATTTCTTTGTCTTTGTGAACAAGTTGTCAGGTGATAAATTCGGTGACATTTTCCCAGTCCCAGTCCTCTGAATCTGGAAGGCTTGTGACTATGTAGACCAATATGATACAGCCTAAGTGTGTCTTAGGAGATGCAACCCCCACCCCCCAACCCCACCCTGCTCCCTGGAATATTTGTCCTTGGGACCTGAGCCACCCTATATGTCTGACTGCCCTGAGCTCAGCTGCCAGGCTGTGAGGCAATCAAACTACATAGAGGGCCACTATGATCCTAGTTTTTGAGTCATCCTAGGCTGCTGCTTTATACATCTAAGTTTTGTGATTTGTTATCAGAGCAGCAGTAACTAATACAAAACTTGGTACCAGGAACCGGGGTACTACTCTAACAAAAATCTACATTAGAGGGCACTGGCTGAGACCAGGTGACAAGTAGAGCTGGAAGGGCCTGGAAGGGATTGCTGAAGTGGATGACATGGCAGAATTTTAGGAATACTGTTGGCTATTTGACTAGGTACTACTGCCATTGGTGGACTGGGCTAAGCAGATCTCCACACAGAATGTTGGAAGTATCAGTGATTTATTTTATCCACAATAATTAGAGGATAGAGAGACAGACTAAAAAAACGAACCGGTCAGTTTACAAGCAAAATTTAGAGAGAATATAAAAGAGCCAGAACTTATGGGATTCAAAACATACTTTTCCTTTCTACTTCTTCCTGGCAGAAGATTCTCAAAGGACTCAGAGGTACAGGAAACTGAAGAACCACGTCTGAGCAGACTGCGCTGCACTTGGACCTGTTTTAGACCCTGGATTTCAAGGCTGGGGGAATCTTTCGAAAGGAGAAATGTATTTTTGCGTTTGGGAGAAGTAGGTAAAAATTATGTGGACAGAGGATGGACTGAAGAGGTGGTTTTAAAACATGTCCATAAGGTATTTGACATTCTTAAGAGGCCCTCTATGCTCTTCCTCTCAAATTTGGAAAGGTCCATTACCATTTACATCAATAGAATATGGAGGAAATGAAGCTATGTGACGTCTGAGGCTAGGTCATAGAAGGCGATGAGGTTTCCATCTTGTTTCCCGGAACACTGAACGTGGAGATCTGAGCCACCATGTGAGAAGTCCAACCACCCTGACGCTGCCATCTGTGAGGAAGCCAGGCAACACAGAGGCACACGTGGGCCCTCTGCTCAGCAGTCCTGTTCACGTCATCCCAAACCCACACCTAACATGTGAGTGAAGAGCTCTCAGATGATTCTAGTCCCCTACCTTTAAGTCTCTAAGCATTGGGGTAGTTCATTATATAGGAATAGCCACTGATATGCCACCACTTTAAAAAAAATGTATGATAGCCGAAACCGGTTTGGCTCAGTGGATAGAGCGTCAGCCTGTGGACTGAAGGGTCCCAGGTTCAATTCCGGTCAAGGGCATGTACCTGGGTTGCGGGCACATCCCCAGTGGGAGATGTGCAGGAGGCAGCTGATCGATGTTTCTCTCTCATCGATGTTTCTAACTCTCTGTCTCTCTCCCTTCCTCTCTGTAAAAAATCAATAAAATATATATATATAAAAAAATACTTAAAAAAAAAAGTATGATAGACAAAATACCTGTGGACCAAGTATAGTCCACAAACAGGCAGTTTACTTTTTTTTCAGGGGGGGGGGGGAAGGAGGGGTGTCTAATTGCTCTATTAATCTTTCATAATGATTATGGTTTTGTCAATTTCATCATTGGGTTCTGTTTTGCTTTTATCACACATTGCATATTAATGGCTCTTAAATCTTTTTGGTGTATTTGGTCAGTTTATTAATGTCAAACACTCTTTGTCCCTTTTAGTGCTAAACTCCACTATACACATGTGACAGAAGAGTATAAAAAGCAAATCATGTCAGCATTATTAGTGAAGAGAGTTTTGTCCTTGCCACTCTAAATTCACCAAGCTTCACTTTTAACTCTGCTTCAAGTATTATGTTCTTCAATTGTGAGTCTGGTGCTTCTCTTGATTTTAGATTTTCTCAAATGTTTGGTAACACTTGGTAGTGTGTTGAGGACATCTGAGATTTCCTCCTCACCTACTAGAATCCTGTTCACTGCAGCCTGCCAGTAAAGGGACAAAACATGTTCCCAGGGAGGATGTGCTAGTAGCTAATCGCAGTACAGAACCACCCACAGTTTTGCTTTCTTCGGTTTCAGTTATCTGTGGAAAACTGTGGCTCAAAAATATTAAATGGAAAATTCTAGAAATAAACTATTCGTAAGTTTTATATTGTGTGCCATTCTGAGTAGCACCATGACACCTCATGCTGTCCCACCTGGGATGTGAACCACCCCTTTGTCCAGCATATCCATGCTGTATCCACCACCCACCCTTAGTCACTTATTAGCTGTCTGGGTTATCAGATCAACTGTGGCAGTGGTGTCGTGCTTGTGTTCAAGTAACCCTTATTTTACTTAATAATGACCCTCAAGCCATTCACATTACTTTTTATCAATGTATATGTTCTATTTTATTATTGTTGTTGTTAATCTAATACTATGCCTAATTTATATATTAACTTTATGACAGGTATGTACATACAGGGAAATAACATAGTATATATAGGGTTCAGTACAATCCCACTTCAGGCATCCATATGGTGTCTTGGAATGTATTCCCTGAGGATGAGAGGGGACTACTGTATGGGCATCCTCTTCCTTATCGAGTACAACAGTCAGTATCTTCCTCTTAAATAAGGCAGTTCGCTTCATTCCCTCCTATGTTGTTAGCAGTTTAGCAGTGAGTTTAACCAGTTTCTTTGTTCAATGCTTCCTTAATCTCATTTCTTTCTCTTACAGTAATTTTTCTTCCCAGGATACATATCTATTTCATACAGAATCTATGCAGTAAAATTTGTGGAGCATTTCTAAATTGTCTCTATTTTGCCCTACAGATTCTTCCTAAACTGACCTAATTTTACCTATACCAAGTATTTGAAACATACCTTCTAATCTAGTCATGCCAACTTCTTCACTGTTCTTTAAATATGTGAGATTCATGCCATAACCCAATGCCTAAACTTCTACAGACTCTACTCCTCTACCTTTTAATGCTCTTTCTGCCTATTCAGGGATTTACAGCTCAAGGTCAAAGAACTAATTCCAACTACCCTTTTTGGCTATGTACCTAGCAAAGGCAGGCTTTGGGCAGGGGTGGGAAGTCTCCCAAATCAGCCACCCAATTGACTTAAGAGGCTAAATACTCAGAAATTCTAATAAATTCTTTCAAGGTTTACTTTCATGTTAGATGTCTAATAATGTTAGTCTACACTGAATATATATATATATATATATATATATATATATATATATATATATACATACATATACATATATATATATATATATACTTGTGTTTGTTCCATTGTTTGCTAATCCTCACCCAAGGATATTTTTCCATTGATTTTTAGAAAGTGGAAGGGAGGGGAAGAGACAGAGAAACATCGATGTGATCAATTGGTTGCCACCCACACACGCCCCAACCAGGGCCAGGGATTAAGCCTGCAACCGAGGTATGTGCCCTTAACTGGAATCAAAGTCTCAACCTTTCAGTTGCAGGCCGACGCTAGGGCCGACACTCTATCCACTGAGCCAAATCATCTAGGGCTTCCCTTCTAATATTTTTCACAGAACCCCAGAAATCTCAATTTAGAATAGGCTTTAGCAACCTATATCAACACCTCATCTTACAAATGAAAAGACTGGGGCACAGAATAGTTACTGCTGGTCTAGGGTCAAGTAAATGACACTCAGAAGCCTAAAATTTTTATTCCACTTCCAGAATTTTCTTCACCTCACTACATAAGTGCCCAAATTCAACACTGTTTCATATTTCATGGCCTATAATTGGGACACCTGATTTTATATTCTTTTATTAACTTTTGTTTCACATGCTTATTATTTTCATAGTTCAAATTTATGAACTTATTAAACTTGTTAACAAAAGTTATTTTAAACCAATAAATAACATTAACACTGTTAACTAGAGGCATCCCTCACTATCTAAACTCTCACCCAATGTTTGCTCTAACGGCTTGCAAAATTTTTTACTCAAAATTCACTATCTGAATCAACAAACGGTTTTAAGTGAAAATGTTTAAATTGAGATGTAGAGTATGCTGTGTTCCTACCTAGCTGTTCTGGCAGGATCACATCTCATGCTCATAATTATTAAATGTGTTAAGCATTATCACTATCGTCTTCCTTACATTAAGTGAATTTATCTTCCAAGGAAGTGGAAAAGGCTGTGAAGAAATCAGGTAAGAACAAATAGGCCTAGAAAAACCTATATAGTAGTAGTTGAAAGTGATAAAGTGTACTGAGAAATCAATGCAGAAAAGGCATAACCATGTACATATCTCCATCTTGCATGCTTGCAGTTTAGTTATATGTGGGAAAATAAAAACTTATTTTTGTGGACAAATGGAATATTTAATAAAGTTATGATAATATCAATTATCACAAAAACATACCTACTAGAAAAGTCAATGCAAACTCATAGCATTTAATACTTAAGCTCAATATACCTTTAAGTTTAATGATTAAATTCAATATGTAGTTTTGAAAAAAAAAATTACCTTTCAAGAGTTGATTCAGGTCCATTGTGTCATGTATGGCTTTTTGTTTATGTCTACGGTCTAAATTGGAATCTAATACTGAAGACTTCGAGGTGAGATCTACTCCATGTTTTTCTTTCCCTTTTTTGGCTGATTTCAAATTATTTTTAAAATCCTCAACATTTCCATACACTTCTTGACTCACATTTTCTTGTCTTTTAACTTTTACTTTTTGATGGTTTGATGTGCCCAGTTCAAAAGACTGAACAGGGCTGATGTCTGGGGTCGATAAAGGAGTGACATCTGTCACAGTATCTTCAGATTCCTCAGTGTAGTCACCGGCTTTTGATTTAGTACTTGTAGGCTGTGTTCCTGCTGATTTTATTCCTGGTTTATATTTCTGTTTTGGTGACAAGTGGGTTACACCAGAGAGATGTTTCTTTAGTGATGGAGATGATTCAGGTGTACAATTATCAGACTCTGCAGTTGAACAATCTGCACCTGAACTTGAAGATGAGGACGACAAAGAGGAAGAGGAACTACTTTTGGAATACTTTTTACTTATGCCTTTTTTGATATTACTAGACGGTTTAGCTGACTTGGACCTGACATAATGTTTTTTCCCATCATCACTGCTTTCCTCTCCATCTGTATAATAATCATTTTCACCTTCTTTTACCATTTTGGGAATTCTATCTGGAATGGTCAAGTGTATTTTATATCCTGTTGTAGCATTACACAGTTTTTCTGATCTTGAAGAAGTTGTCAATGATAAAGAATTTCTGGTTTGTGCATTATCATTTTCTATAGGGTGTTCTTCTGAAGGAATTTTCTCTTTTCTTTCATTTCCTTTCTCAGCAAGATCATTTTCTTTCCTCTGCATTCCAAATTTCGAGTTTACATTTACTGTATCTTTGTCTATTTTCTCTTTAGGGCAATCATTTTGCTTGCCAAAAACTGAGTTACTTTCACTTTTCTTTGCTTCTTCAAAGTCACTGTCAAAGAAAGAATGGTCCACTTCATCTTCTGATATATCTCTGAAACGATCCATAATGGCAAATATATATCTGAAAAGAAGAAAAATGTAACCATCAGACTAAAGAGCAATTTTGAAATACTTTTTATTTTTACTTAGTAATTTATAGTTTTTCCAAACTGAGAAGTTTGGGTAACATATCAAGAGAAACATGACCCCAAAAACACACCAAAAAATAACCCAGTGAAATTATAATGGGGCTATAGGAATAGTTCCAAGTTGTGCCAATGATCTGAAAAATAGGTCTATTTTTTTTGTAAGATAATTCACCCTGTATTACAAAAAGTCAAGGGCGGAAATCAAGGAGTGTGGTTGTTTTTTCCTTTCTCACTTTGTTACATGGTTAAGAATACCTTTGAAATTAAATTAAATTTTGTAAGTTTCTTCAATTTTAAAAGCAAATGGTTTCATAGCACACCCCTGAACTGCTTCAATGAAGCAGTTGGTTCTGAGTGCTATGGCGAAGAGTCTAAAATGTGAATCATGATTAAGGGTTTATAGAACAACAGGCCCATATCTAGCAAAAGTAATGACAAAGAATGTATTCAGATACTTAGGACTGATATAGAAAAAGATTTTAGAGCTGTTACTTGTAGCTCGAGGTAGAACTTGCATCAACAGATGGAGTGCATGAGAAAGCTGTTCTGAGTTTAACGTTAGGACTGCTCAGAAATGGACTGGGCTGCTTTCTAAGATTAGGAGCAAGGAGTGACTAGTGGAATGCTGTAGGGAATTCATGCAGTAGGAGCATATGCTGTTTCCTGAACCTATGATGATTATATGAACCCAAAGTCAAATGATTAAATACTTACTTTGAAATCCCTGTTTTTCATAGCTAACAATTCCCTGCCTTTCTGTCTCCTTACCAGACTGGGAACTCCTGATAGCTAGCTCATCTTTATATACCGAGTGCCTAAAGTAGTATCTGACAAATATGATTCAAAGACTGTTTAACCAATGAAGGAGTTTGGAGTTAGGAAATGTAAGATTGTGCGGTGGGCCTCAGCTGGTTTGGCTCAGTGGATAGAGCGTCTGCCTGTGGACTGAAGGGTTTGATTCCCATCAAGAGCACAAGCCCAGGTTGCAGCTTGATCTCCAGTAGGGGGCGTGCAAGAGGCAGCCAGTCAAGGATTCTCTCTCATCATTGATGTTTCTCTCTCTCTACCTCTCCTTTACTCTCTGAAATCAATAAAAATATATTTTAAAAAGAGATTGTGCAAGGGTTCTGCTCTTTGATGTGTTAGCAGAAAAGTTACCTCTTTTGTTTCCCACAATCCTCTTTTTCCCTCCACTCCTCCCCTAACCATACTCCCCCACCATACTCCCCCGCCCCTTATCTTCACTGACGTGGTTCATGCAGGCCCCAGTAGTTTTAAGCATTTGCTTCCCTAAGGGGTCACAGTTCATGCCAGCAGGTGCATAGCCCAGCGCCTGGGAAACGTCACGTTTAAATTTGGGTTGAAAATATCCAACAATACCGTTATCTTAAGGATTTGAGCGCTCAGGATTTAGCTTAATTTACGGAAAAGTTATCCAACAATCCCATCCACTGAACAATCCTTTAGATAATATTTACTTCAAAACGAGGTTTCAACTTATATTAGAAAATAATAAAAATACGGCGTCGACTTAAAATTAGCAACGGTGCTCTTGACAACACTCTGGGAAAGGGTAAAAACGAAACGATCGGTCACCGGGCCTTCATCCCCCCTGCGCGGTGCTCCATGGAAACAGGTGACACTCACCAGGGGCACAGCCCCTCCGGTCTGCAGTGAGATACTAACGCTTTCAAGGGTTATCAGATCCTGGCATTTTTCAAACTGTCATTTTGTTATTGTGACATTGGGTTTCTGTAGTCAGATATACAATATGGCCCAAAGGTAACCGATTGGATACACGACAATTCTAGGCCCAAAGAAAACAAGCAAACACCCGTGATCAGGAACCCGGGCTCCGTTCAGCACTCCCGCCCGACCCCGCGAGGTGCCCGAAGGTAACGGACAGCCTCACGCCTCAAGGTCCAGGTTCAAGTCCGCGGAGGTGGGAGCTGGTGACCTGAGCCCGGCTCCAGGGCTGACCCCGACTCCCACGCCACCCCGAACGCGACGTGCCGACAGGCCGTGCCCACCGCGGCGGAGGCTGCAGGCGGCCCCAAGACTCGCGGCTCGGCCGCCGACGCTGTGGTGACGCCCGCCGCCCGAGGGGCTTAGCCGGGCGCCTCCTCCCTTCCCGGGCGTTCCCTTACACCGACCCCGAGTGCTCGCCGCTGCCCCGGCTCCCGAGGGGAAACGGAGCCGCAACGGAGAGGAGGCTGACGGGCGCGGGAAGAAGGGGTCGCTCGCGTGCCGCTCACCTGAGCGCCGTGGCCGGAGGCAGCCGCCCGCGCCGCCCGTGACGTTCCGAGCTCGTGCGCACGCGCCGGCGCGCTCGGCTTCCGGGGGCGGGGCGAGCGGAAAAGGGGCGGAGCCTCCAGTGTCGCGGGGCGGGGAGCGGCGGGGCGGAGCGGCGGGCATTACAGACCGCGGAGGCCGGGCGGCCTAGAGCGGCTCCGCCGGCCCCGCCCGCCGCCCTCGAATGGGAAGGAACACGTGGCGGAAGTCCTCGTCCCCCGCAGCGTCGTCCGCATCCAACCGCTGCTGCCCCCGCTGTGGACGGCAACGCTGGTGAGCCCAGTTGTGGTGGCTAATTTAATAGGAAAAGCTGCTTTCCTTTTTTGCAATTCCTAATCAAAACAGCAACAGTAATCATAACAATGGGGCTGCTGTGTCTTTGTTTATATCAGCGAGTTGCAGCCCGACCACGAATTCTCTGTGCAGGGGTTGGTAACACATTAGAAACCCCTCTTACTGGTGAACAAGGTGGGCAGTTCAATCTGAGAGCACAGTGATCTCGGTAGGATTCATTGAACGCCATTATTTTTCCATTTTGAATTCACAGGCACATAGTAGGTGTGGTAGAATAATGGCTCCAGAGATGTCCACCTCCTAATCCCCAGAACCTGCGGATATGCTGCTTTACATGGTGAAAGGGGCTTTGCTATGTGATGGAGGGTGTGGGGATGGAAAATGATTACCCAAGTGGCCACAACGTGATCACTAGGGTCCTTAGAAGAAAGTAATCCAGGTCAGCAATAGGAGACCTGGCCGTGGGAGCAAGAGGCAAGTACAGCATGGTGACTGTACTTGAATACAAATACGTTGTGTATTTGAAAGTTGCTAATAGAGTAGATCTCAAAAGTTCTCATCACAAGGAGGGAAATTTCTGATTACGTGAGGTGGTGGATTTTAACTAGGTTTTTATTATGGTGATCATTTTGTAATAGACACATATACGTATCATTATGTTATACACCCTAAGCTTATATAATGTTATATGTCAATTACATCTCAAAACTGGAACAAATTAGAACAATTTGCGGCTGTATCAACTAAGGTTATGTAATATTCTAAGTGCTTTGCTGTCATTTTAATAGTCTTCACAGCATCTTCACCAGGAGTAATTTCATCTCAAAAACCACTTTCTTTTATCATGAGACTAAAGGCCCAGTGCAGGAAATTCATGCACCGGGGGAAGGGGGGGTCCCCTCAGCCCGGCCTGCACCCGCTTGCAGTCTGAAACCCCTCAGGCAGACATCCCTCTCGCAGTCCAGGACCCCTCGCTCTTTACCACTTGCCTGCAGCGGAGGTGGGAGAGGCTCCCACCTCGGCCACTGCTGCTGCGCTTGCCAGCCATGAGCCTGGCTTCTGACTGAGCAGCACTCCCCCTGTGGAAGTGCACTAACCACCAGGGGGCAAGTCCTGCATTGAGCGCCTGCCCCCTGGTGGTCAGTGTGCATCATAGCAACTGGTCATTCCACCGTTTGGTCAATTTGCATATTAGGGTTTTATTATATAGGATTGTAGCAATTCACTCACTGCAATTCAGACTCCACTGCTAATTCTACTTCCACCACATCTGTAGTTACTGCCTCCACTGAAGTCTTGAACCCCTCAAAGTCATCCATGTGGGTTGGATTCCACTTCCTCCAAACTCCTGTTAATGATATTTTGACCTCTTCCCAAGAATCACAAATCTTCTTAATGGCATCTAGAATGGTGAATCCTTTCCAGAAGGTGTTTTATTTACTCTGCCCAGATCCATCAGAGGCATCACTATGGCAGCTAAAGCCTTACAAAATATATTTCTTAAATAGTAGGACTTGAAAGTCGAAATTACTCCTTGATCCATGGGCCGCAGAATAAATGTTGTTCTAGCAGGCATGAAAACAACTTTAATCTTATACATCTCCATCAGCACTCTTGGGTGAGTAACCAGGTGCATTGTCAATGAGCAGTATTATTTTGAAAGGAACCTTTATTTTTATCTGAACAGTCTCAACAATAGGCTTAAAATAGCCAGTAAATCATGTTGTAAACAGATGTGCTGCTCATCCCGACTTTGTTCCATTTATAGAGCACAGGCAGAGTAGATGAAGCATGATTCTTAATAGCCCTAGGATTGTTGGAGTGGTACATGAGCATTGGCTTCAACTTAGTCACCAGCTGCATTAGCCCCTAACAAGAGAGTCAGTCTGTCCTTTGAAGCCAGGAATTGCGTCCTCTCTAGCTATAAACGTCCTAGATGGCATCTTTTTCCACCAGAAGGCTATTTGGTCTACATTGAAATCTGTTGTTTAAACATAGCCACCTTCATTTGTTATCTAGATCTTCTGGGTACTGTGCTACAGCTTGCTGCTTCCCCTTGCATTTTTATGTTATGGAGACATAAACCCCATGAACCAACCTCTGCTAGCTTTAAGCTTTTCTTCTGTGGCTTCATCACCCTTCTCAGCCTTCAGAGATTTGAAGATAGTTGGGGCCTGGCCATGGATTGGGCTTTGGCATAAGGAAATGTTGGGGCTGGCTTGATTTATCTAGAGCACTGAAACTTTCTCCATATCAGCAATACGGCTGTTTTGCTTTCTTATCATTCATGTGTTCACTGGAGTAACACTTTGAATTTCCGTCAAGGACTTTTCCTTTGCATTCACAACTTGGTTAACTTGGCACAAGGGGCCTCGCTTTTGGCTTGTCTCAGCTTTCGCCTGCCTTCCTCACTAAACTTAATCATTTCTAGCTTTTGATGTAAAGTGAGAGACATGCACCTCCTTTCACTTGAACACTTAGAGGCCATCAGATGATGATAATTAGCCTAATGTAAATATTGTTATGTTTGAGGGAATAGGGAATCCCAAGGGGACAGATACTGGAATGGCCAGTCAGGGGAGCAGTTGGAGCACATTTATTGATTAAGTTCGTCATCTTTTTAAAATATATATATATTTTATTGATTTTTTACAGAAAGGAAGGGAGAGGGAGAGAGAGTTAGAAACATCGATGAGAGAGAAACATCAATCAGCTGCCTCCTGCACACTACACTCCCCACTGGGGATGTGCCCGCAACCAAGGTACATGCCCTTGACCAGAATCGAACCTGGGACCCTTGAGTCCGCAGGCCAATGCTCTATCCATTGAGCCAAACCGGTTAGGGCTAAGTTCGTCATCTTATATGGGTGTGGTTCGTGACAGCTCCAAACATTACAATAGTAACATCAAACGTCACAGAACACCATAAAAATATATTAATAATGAAAAAGTTTGAAATATTGCAGGAATTACCAAGATATCACACATAGTGAGCAAATGCTGTTGCAAAATGGCACTGATAGACGTTTGACGCTGGATTGCCACAAATCTTCAATTTGTAAAAAATGCAATGTCTGTGACGTACAGTAAAGCAAAGTGCAATAAAATGAGGTATGGCTATACTAATATGGAGCCTCACTTAGCATGATGATATAGAGGGTGTCCCAAAAAAATGTATACACACTTAACAGCAGATAGCTCAATTGATGTTTCTTTTCCAATTTCATCCATTGGAATTAATAATTATTCAAAGTGTGTATACATTTTGGGGGGACAACCTGTACATGTGTTCTAAAATTTTGTTCAGAGTTTCATCTTCCTCTTAGAAAGGCTGCAGCATGTTTCCTTTAAGCTTTGATCATCTATTATTTGTTTTTAAAGTACTTTATGATTTCTTTTTTTTTTGAAGTTTGTCACACATATTTTTGTAAACCACATTCTGCTTGAAAGTTTGAGAGAGAGAGAGAGAGAGAGAGAGAGAGAGAGAGAGAGAGAGAGAGGTTAACTGATCTGTTAGGGTCTTACAATGAATCAGTAGAAGAAAGAATATCTAGGCTCATGTTAACATCTTTATTCAGTTTTCCCCAAAGTGGTCAAGGGAAAATACTGTGGTCTTCTCTCTAATCCTAATCACTTCCAAGGTGGCCAGAGGGTTTAAGGAGAAATATACTCATGAAGGGGAAGATGTATCACATTTTGACAGATATCAGGTATTGTTTACCTATTTACACTGCCTAATATTTTATTTTATTTTATTTTATTTTATTTTTTATTGCTTAAAGTATTACAAAGGGTATTACATATGTATTCATTTTATCCCCCCGCCCTAGACAGTCCCCTAGCCTCCCCTATCCCCCAGTGTCTTATGGCCATTGGTTATGCTTATATGCATGCATACAAGTCCTTTAGTTGATCTCTTACCCCCCTACCTCCTGCCCCCCAACCCTCCCCGGCCTTCCCGCTGCAGTTTGACAATCTGTTTGAGGCAGCTCTGCCTCTGTATCTATTATTGTTCAAAAGTTTATAATGGTCTCTATTGTCCATGAATGAGTGAGATCATGTGGTATTTTTCCTTTATTGACTGGCTTATTTCACTTAGCATAATGCTCTCCAGTTCCATCCATGACGTTGCAAATGGTAAGAGTTCCTTCCTTTTTACAGCAGAATAGTATTCCATCGTGTAGATGTACCATAGTTTTCTAATCCATTCATCTACTGATGGGCACTTAGGCTGTTTCCAGATCTTAGCTATGGTGAATTGTGCTGCTATGAACATAGGGGTGCATATATCCTTTCTGATTGGTGTTTCTGGTTTCTTGGGATATATTCCTAGAAGTGGGATCACAGGGTCAAATGGGAGTTCCATTTTCAGTTTTTTAAGGAAACTCCATACTGTCTTCCATAGTGGCTGCACCAGTCTGCATTCCCACCAGCAGTGCACAAGTGTTCCTTTTTCTCCACATCCTCTCCAGCACTTGTCGTTTGTTGATTTGTTGATGGTAGCCAGTCTGACAGGTGTGAGATGGTACCTCATTGCTGTTTTGATTTGCATCTCTCGGATGAGTAGTGACTTTGAGCATGTTTTCATATGTCTCTTGGCTTTCTGGATGTCCTCTTTTGAAAGGTGTCTATTTAGGTCCTTTGCCCATTTTTTGATTGGATTGTTTATCTTTCTTTTGTTAAGTTGTATGAGTTCCCTATAAATTTTGGAGATTAGGCCCTTATCAGATATGTCATTGGCAAATATGTTTTCCCACACAGTGGGTTTTCTCGTTGTTTTGTTGATGGTTTCTTTTGCTGTGCAGAAGCTTTTTATTTTGATGTAGTCCCATTTGTTCATTTTTTCTTTAGTTTCAAGTGCCCTAGGAGCTGTATCAGTGAAGAAATTGCTTCGGCATATGTCTGAGATTTTGTTGCCTTTGGATTCTTCTAGAATTTTTATGGTTTCCCGTCGTACATTTAAGTCCTTTATCCATTTTGAGTTTATTTTTGTGTATGGTGTAAGTTGGTGGTCTAGTTTCATTTTCTTGCATATATCTGTCCAATTTTCCCAGCACCATTTATTGAAGAGACTATCTTGGCTCCATTGTATGTTCTTGCCTCCTTTGTCAAATATTAATTGAGCATATTGGTTTGGGCCGATTTCTGGGGTCTCTATTCTATTCCATTGATCTATATGCCTATTCTTGTGCCAGTACCAGGAAGTTTTGAGAACAGTGGCTTTGTAATACAACTTGATATCTGGTATTGAGATCCCACCTACTTTGTTCTTTTTCAGGATTGCTGCAGCTATTCGGGGTCTTTTTTTATTCCAGATGAATTTTTGGAGAGTTCGTTCTAGATCTCTGAAGTATGCCGTTGGTATTTTAATGGGAAGTGCGTTGAATTTATAGATTGCTTTGGGTAGTATGGACATTTTAATGATGTTGATTCTACCAATCCATGAACACGGTATGTTCTTCCATCTGTTTATGTCTTCCTCTATATCTTTTTTCAACGTCCTGTAGTTTTCTGAGTAGAGGTCTTTTACCTCTTTAGTTAAGTTTATTCCTAGGTAGCTTAATTTTTTTGGTGCAATGGTAAACAGGATTGTTTTTATAATCTCTCTTTCTGAAAGTTCACTATTGGTGTATAGAAATGCCTCAGATTTCTTGGGGTTAATTTTGTATCCTGCTACATTGCCAAATTCATGTATTAAGTCTAGTAGCTTTTTGATGGAATCTCTAGGGTTTTGTATGTATAATATCATGTCGTCTGCAAATAAGGACAGTTTTACTTCCTCTTTTCCAATTTGGATGCCTTTTATTTCTTCTTCTTGCCGAATTGCAATGGCTAACACTTCCAGTACTATGTTGAACAGGAATGGTGAGAGGGGGCATCCCTGTCTTGTTCCTGTTCTTAGGGGAAATGGTGTTAGTTTTTGTCCATTGAGTATGATGTTGGCTGTGGGCCTGTCATATATGGCTTTTATTATGTTGAGGTATGATCCTTCTACTCCCACCTTGCTGAGAGTTTTTATCAAAAATGGGTGTTGAATTTTGTCAAATGCTTTTTCTGCATCAATTGATATGACCATGTGGTTTTTTTCTTTCAATTTGTTTATGTGATGTATCACGTTTATTGATTTGCGGATATTGTACCATCCTTGCATCCCTGGGATAAATCCTACTTGGTCATGGTGTATGATCTTTCTGATGTACTGCTGGATCCGATTTGCTAAGATTTTGTTGAGGATTTTCTGCCTAATATTTTAAATGTCATTTTCCCCCATTTAATTTGTCCTCATAATGTCCCAATGAGTTAAGGCAGATGTCATTGCCATCTTAAGAGAATGATGAAGATAGCCTATGGAACATTCAATTATTGCCTATCAAAATGTGCTGTCTTTAAGGAATACAAATAAGGCCTCTCTACTCAGCTTGCTTTTTAAGCCTTAGACCTGGAAGGACACCAGGATTCTAATTTAATGCCTGACCTCTGGCCTCATCTCCCTCCATACCTCCTGACCCTAGTCACTCCCCGATACTTCTTATCTTACCTGACTTCTGTGTTCCTCCAACATTGCACAGGGTAGAGGCCCAGTATTATTTGTTAGGAAATGTTTGAAGTGTCAGTGCTGACTTAGCAGCAGAATGGCATATGCTTTAAGGAAGTTTTCTGACCATGAGTGTACATTTCTCCAGATCTGCGTTATTTTGGGGAGCAATATACTGGTGTGTTGGAAAGACCGTGGTCTTAAGAGTTCCAGACCAGGACCCTTAATAAAAGTCAGGCCAGTTTCTCCTTTACTGATTCAAGTTATAATCACTTAGTACTTATCAGGAGCCTGGTTAAGATACCAGCTACCCTCACAAAGCAACAAAACTAAATACTTTAAAGTATAAAACGCAGGTCTTAAGCTCATGGATTTAAACCCTGTCTTTCCTCCTTTGTAATATGGGATGAATAAATGACATTTATAAGGAAGTGCCATGACATAGTGGTTAAATGCATAGCTCTAAAACTGACCATGATATTTATTAGCTCTGTAATGCTGAGCAAGTTATTTTACCTCCTTTGCCTCAGTGTCCTCATGGGTAGATGGTGATGACATTATCAGGGTTGTTGTGAACATAGATGAAGCATGTTTAGTGCTTAGAACAGTATCAGGCACACAGTGAGTACTCAATTAGTTACCATTATTGTCAGCTATGGATGTAAATTGGAGAATGTATATAAAGCCCTTAGCACACAGTCCTTGGCATGTAAATGATAAAAAATGTAGATATGATGGTTGGTAAAAACAAGCCACCCATGCTTTCCTTGAAATAATTTGGATTAGTGGGTACACTTTGAGGAGAACTAGTGGGATGAATATTAACTATTTTATAGGAAAAAGGAATCTTTCAAAATCTGTTACACTACTTTATTTATTTAAAGGAGAACAGGAAGGTAGTAACTTCATTTGATGTCATCATCTAGGCATGGCAAAGTCACAGCAGTCAATATCTTATCTTTAACTTACAAGGTATAAGAAGTGTCACATGAATATTAATATTTAAAACAAAGATTTAAAAAAATGACACATGTAAATACATTTTTATATAGATACTAGAGGCCCGGTGCATGAAAATTCATGCACTGGAGGGGGGTCCCTCAGCCCAGCCTGCCCCCTCTCACAGTCCAGGAGCCCTCAGGGGTGGAAAGCGACCTGGCGATCAGGGGAAGGCAATGCCCCACCACACCTCTGCTGTTGCCACTTCCTGCAGCGCCTCAGCCGGCCCTGGTTACCTGTGCCTCAGGCTGGCCCTGGGCGGCTAGGGGGCTGAGGGGACTGGGCACCACCATCTTTGAGGGTGGGGCAGTCAATTAGCATATTCCCTCCTTACTAGATAGGATATAAAATAATTCATTTATATGCTGTTTTGTTAGAGCTGTTAGTGATTATTTTTAGCCTCTATGAATCTATGCCATTCCAGGGAAATTTATTATGAATACATGAATACAAGGGTGGGCTGTGTATATCTATGGACACCAGTATTTCTTTTTTTAAATAATAACCTCTTGGACAATACTTTGTTTTCAAAGAATAAGTATCCACTAAATATTTTAGTTTACACAACAATGTTGTATATTTTTCTCTGTTGCTATGACACAGATGATTCCTTAGAGAAACACAGTAGGATAGTCACAGTATTTAAAAATATTTTTAATGCTTATTTTCCTTAACTGTGCTTACTGGGAAGTAGGCTATAACTCAATTTATTGGAAAACAATAGTGCCTTTAAACTTGAAATTCTTAGTGACTGATAGAAGCAGAGTGTTGTGAGCTTCTACTTATAAGTGTTTCCCATAACCTTTATTTCTCTCTGCTTCCCTCATCTTTTTCCCTCTCCTGTCCTTTTCTATTCTGGATTTGTTCTCTCCACTCTACCGCCCCCGCCCTTTAATAATCATTAATCTTTTTAGAATTCCTTATTTATTCCTTAAAGGCACACCTGCCGCTTTATTGGTGTTTATAGTCATTACTTGTATTTCTCTAGCATAGTGGTGTCTTCTCAGCCAGCCTGATCTGTGCATTAGCGCTGGGGCCGTGGTCGAAAGTACGTGCTCTAAAAATCATCTGGACCGCGTTCACTTGCGTGGGCAGTGGCATTTATATTGAGTCGCTGGCAACAAAAATGTAGGGACTTGGAGCCAAAGCGATGAGGGAAGCTGCTACCCGCCTGGCGCCAGGCCCACTTGTTTGGGCCATTGCACAACTAGGAATTGCGGGCTTCCTTTACTCCACGTTTGTCTGACTCCTTCCCTGAGGCGGCCGATGGGAAAGTGGGGGGGTCGGGGGGGGGTTGTTAGGGTAACGGTGTTAAAGGTGAGGATCAGGAATGGTTGCCTATTTAACCTAAGTAGCAGGTGAAAACGAGGCGGACATTTGGGGGGCTGTGAGCATGCGAGGAGGTTACTTGCCAGGGATGAGCGGAGAGCGAGGATTAAGGCGTCACCTGAGCTCCAGAATGACCAGTGCCTCCAGCACCTGCAGCAAAAATGTCCATCCCCAGATGGGGGGGTGGGGAGGGGGGGAGGGAGGGAAAGGGGAGGCCAGGACCTGGCGGCTTTCGAAGCCATGGTCGCGCCCCCTCCCCGGCGAGGCGGGGGCGGGCCAGACCCCTCCCCGTGCCCGGAAGGCGGGCACCTCGCGGCTGTCACTCAGCGGGCCCCCCGCCCTCCGCCGACTCGCACTCCCGGGCCGCCCCCGCCCCGCCCCGCCCCGCCTCGGGCTGCGCCCGCTGAAGTCACAACACCGCCGGCTACCTGGGCGCGCCCGGGGGCACTGCGGCCGGCGCCGGAGGGCGGCGCGGAGGGCCCGGAGGAGCTCGGCGGCGTCCGCGGGAGCCGCGCCCTCGGAGGGCGGCCGGCGAGGGTATGAGCGCCGCCCGCCTCTGCCTCCGGAGCTGCGGCGGCGGCCGGGGCAGGAGCGGCCGCGCAGAGGCCACGGGCCGGGGCCGCGCCGGGGGACCGCGGGGCGGGAGATGAGCCTGCCCCCCGCGGCCCAGGCGGCAGCATGCACCCCGAGGCCACCGACAGCAGCGGCGCCGGCCCCGGCCCCGGCCCCAGCCCCGCGGCGGCCGTGGGCGCTCCGGGCGAGCGGCGGCCGGAGCCCCGGGAGGACGCGGCGGCCCCGAGGGGCCCCGGCGGCGGGAGCTGGCGGGTGGCGGTGGCGGTGGCCGTCTTCGCCGCCGCGTCCCTCTCCTATCTGGGGCCCGGGGCGGCCGGAGGCGCGGGGCCGGGCGCCGTCCTGCTCCGGCTCAGCCTGTACCTGATCGGCGCCGCGGCCGCCTTCCTGCTGGGGACCCTGCTCTCCCTCGTCTTCGGGAGCCCGCGAGCCCCGCCGCCCGACTTCGCCGCCGCCTGGAGACGGCTGGCCGCCCGCCGCCGGCCGGGGGTGAGTAGCGGCCTCCCCCGCCCCGCGCGCCCGCCCCGGCCCGGCCCTCCCGCTTCCGGTGCCCGCCGCCCGCTCCCGGAGCCGCGGGGGTCGCGGCGGGCCCGTCCGCCCGGGCCCGGCGATGGGAAGCGAGCGGCCCCTCGGCCCCCGGGGCGGGCTCGGGCTCAGGCCGCCGAGACGCACGGTGTCCCGGGCCGGAGCCGGGCCGATGCTGCTCTGCGACCGGGGGTGGAGGTCGCCGAGTGGCTCGCGCACGCAGGCTGCGCCCGGCGGGCGTTCTCGGCGCCTCTGCTGCCGGTTCCCCGCGGAGGGCACTGCGGGACCTTCTTCCGGAGACGCTCGCCCGGCCTCTCGCACCCAAGCCCGGGGCGCCTCGCACCGCGACCTCCTGCACCCACCGTGCTGAGAAGTCACGCAGCGTTGGGAAGGGGGTGCCCGGACCCCGTCGTGTGCCACGAGGGGAGGCTGTGGTCCGAGAGGCAGGGCGCGTAGGGCGGTGCGTAGGGAAGATGGGAAAGAACATGTTTCAATGAGCTTTTCTCTCCCTGCGCGCCAAACCCCTGCTCTCCCTGCCTCGCGGCTTCCGGCTCGCACCCCGACATGGAAGGGCTTCTCCCCAGCCGGACGCTCACAGCCCTGGACGGGTTGTCGGAGCACGTGGGGCAGCGGCCGGCTCCAGGAGGATGTTTGTTGGAGGGACCGCTACCCCCGGGCTTGGTATTTGCTTGTGGTTTGACCTGCTCGCTCCGCTAAAAATCAGGACAGCTCTTCCCCGGAACGGCCCTTCCTGGGCCCAGGGCAGCGCGGAGATCCGGGTGGGAGGGGAGGCGGCGGGCGGGCTCACGCTGTCATTGATCAGCCATTCAGTATGCTAAGGGCGAGGAACTTCTGCAGGAGTCTAAAACACTAGTAATAGCAGTTTTTCTTAAAAACCTTCATGTAGCTGTCCCCCCCCCCCCCCCCCGAGTCTACTTTAGCAAGAGTTGGTGAGCAGGTGTATTTTTTCTCTTTCTTTTCGCTACACTGATTAAAAAAAATAAGGACCCCAAGATTTTACTAGTTGGTTTGTTGATCACTGACAAATGACACCGCGATTCTTGAGCGTATTGTAAGAAGTTATTATTCAGTATGCTTTTATTGAGCATTTTGTACAAGCCAGGTATTACTCTGGTAGCTGGGGTTGAGTCAACAAGACACAGGAATGCCCAGCTCTCTAGAGATTGTATTCTTACAGGGGACCAGACAATATGCAAACACGGCAGATACTTTTGGGTAGTGATAAATGCTGTGGAAAAGGGGTTGAGAATTAAGTGGTTCAGAGTGCTCAGTAAGCGGGGACAGAAAGTTTAGAAGGTGGGGTCAGGGTCAAAGGCTTAGTACTGCAGTCTGCCTCTGGGGACCTGGAAGCCTCACGCTGTGGGTTACCACCCCATCACCAGGCACACTCCCCCAAGCCTCCCAGCTCATCTGCAGCGCCGGGCAGATAAAACTTTGGAAAATCCAGGAAGAGGGTTTAGGAGACGAATTAGAGAGAATAGCACTTTAAAGGGGACATTAAATGAAGCAGCACATATAACCTCTCGTGTATACCACCTGGAATTTTCAGGTAATAGAAGAGGTGAAGTATAAACTAAGGAAAATAGATCAGTCTTTCAGGACTTGGATTTTTATAATAGCCTTAAATAAGAAAACAAGTAAATTAGGACATTCACTTTATAAGTTATATGCTACTTATAAGTTATATGCTACTTACTCACATACAACTTTTTTTATAGTACTGGTGCCTTTAGTTGTGCTGTATTTTCTAGTAATATGTGTTTATGGGTTTAAAAAAATGTTCGCTTCTTTATGAATGGAAGATAAGCATGTGGTGTAGTATAAAATATCTGCAGTTCTGTGGGGGTGGGAGCTGGACCACACAGGACCAAATGGTGCCTCTTAAGATACAGTGAATACTTTACTACGGAAAATTAGATTCAGCATGAAGAAAAGAACCCTCATGTATTCTTATACGTTTGGAGTAATTGGGTGTCAGCTAGACACGTCAGACACTGGGGTCTATCCTTCAATCTGTCCATCTCTCTTCCCTTCGCCTTTTCTTCCTCGTTTGTTTCTTACTGACTTCCTTCTATAGAGAAAAGAATGCAGACATGGCTAAAAGTAGCCAGCTAGAGAAGCCTAACCTAAAAGGGAAAAGGTGTTTTCGTGTCTAGGAGTGTTCACATGCCTCTCCGTGCTTCACAGTGTAGTTATTGGCTGAAAACTCCATGTGGTTAGGGCCATGGGTAACACTTTTTGTTATCCCTTGCACCCAGTAGGAACTTAAGAAGTGTTTGCAGACGATAATGAGGAAAATTATGTCTGGTAGTGGTCACTAACATAGGGTTTCCCCCTTCTAATTAGTCTCTTTTGGACATCTCCAATGTGTGAGGATTTTGATTTTACTGGGGTGGGAATCATTTTTTTAAATATATATTTTTTATTTTTCAATTATAGTTTACACACAATATTGTATGTTTCGGGTGTATAACCCAGTGATTGGACATTATATAACTTACTAGACCACCGTGATAAATTTGGTACCCGCCTGACACCATACATACTTATGATATTACTGACTGTATTCCCTACTGTACTTTATATCTCCATGACTGTTCTGTAATTACCAGGTTGTACTTCTTAATCCCTTCACCTTTTTCACTCATCCTCCCAACACCCATCCCACCTTTCATCCAGTCCCCGAATCTTACCCCACTCTGTCAGCCACAAGTTCTCTCTCTCTGTACCTGTGTCTGTTTCAATTTTGTTTATTTTGTTCTGTAGATTCCACGTATCAATGAAATCATAGGGTATTTGTCTTTCGCTGACTGACTTATTTAACTGAGCATAATACACTCTAGGTCCATCCATGCTGCCACAAACGATAAGGTTCATTATTTTTTATGCCTGAGAAATATTCATATATATATATATATATATATACATACATATATATATATACATATATATATATATATGTATATATATATATATATATATTGAGTGGCCAGATTATTATGACCACCTGACATTTGTAGGCAAATTAGCCGTACACTACCTTGTATGGGATATGGAAGCTGAAGGCCTGTTCGAACACCTTTGCTGTCTGTAGTTACCAAGATAAAGCGTCTCCAATTCGCAAAGGAACACAAGGATTGGACAGTCGAGCATTGGAAAAAAGTCATGTGGTCCGATGAATCATGTTTCCAGCTGCATCATGCAGATGGCAGAGTGAGAATTTGGCAGAAACAGCATGAAAGCATGCACCCCACATGCATGAGTACAACCCTTCAAGCTGGTGGGGGCAGTGTTATGGCTTGGGGCATGTTTTCCTGGCATGATTTGGGCCCTTTAATTCGTATGGAACAACGTCTGAATAGCACAACATACCTAAGTATCGTTGCTGATCAAGTTCATCCTATCATGTTGATGGCATATCCCAATGGAGATGGCTTCTTCCAACAAGACAATGCGCCATGCCACGGTGCTCGTATTGTGCAGGAGTGGTTTCAAGAACATGAGGGAGACTTTTCCTTGCTTAGGTGGCCCCCACAATCACCAGATCTCAATCCAATTGAGCATTTGTGGGACGAAGTTAAAAGAGCCATCAGGCAGCTGGTTCCACAACCATCAAATCTCACAGAACTGGACAGTGCTATTCATCAGGCATGGTGTCAGATTCCTCTCATCACCTTTCAACATCTCGTGGCATCAGTGCCAAGAAATATCACCGCAGTATTGAAGGCAACAGGTGGCCCAACGAAGTACTGATGGGGTGGTCATAATAATCTGGCCACTCACGTTCAAAAGCTGTTAAACTGCGTTGTTTATCCATATCTTCAGAAAAAAATCACTCTGTCATGATAAACAACCTGCTTTCCTATTTATAATGGTCTGGCCCTCTAGCAACTTCAGTGTGAAATTCTAGCTAATTTGCCTACAGACATCAGGAGGTCATGATAATATGGCCACTCAGTGTATATGTACCACAGCTTTTTTTTATCCATTCATCTCCTGATGGGCACCTGGGTTGCTTCCATAGCTTGGCTATTGTAAATAATGCTGCAGTGAACATAGGGGTGCATGTATTCTTTCAAATTAGTGGTTAGGGTTTCTTCATATATATTCCCAGATGTGGAATCTCTGGGTCATAAGGCAGATCCATTGTTAATTTTTCTATAGTGGCTGCACCAATCTGCAGGGTGGGCATCACTATTGATTAAAGTAGTCAAAATAATTTTTATCTCAGGTATTTTCAGGTACTAAGGAAACTTTGGTGTAAGGTCAGGAAGGTTGATGCTCAAGTCTTGACAGTTGATATCTCGGCCTCATTTTAGAAGCACTTGGAGTTGGTTCTAGGCAGCAGACTAAAGCCGTGATAATCGGGGCTGGCCTTCTCCTCATGTGCCAGTTGTTAGTCCAGCTTTGCTGAGCAGGCTGCCATAGTCTAGGGTTGCAGTTTGGCCTTGTGCCAGGCCAGTTAACACCTGGACCAAGAGCCTCAGATTCACTAGCCACAGTTACTTGAATCTAGGCAACAGCAAGAGAAATATGGCAAAAGTGAGTGAATAGTTTAGAAAACATATTTTCATTACTGGACCAGCATTACAAAGTGTATCTTCATATAATGGAAAAAAGTCACAGGCTAGTGACATGGAAAACTGAAATCTACTGCCATGTAAAGAAAATAGTAATGAAAGACTTTTCAAAGATTAGGCAGGGAAGTTCAAGAAGTTAATCAAGTCTAATTAATGTGCACTTACTGAGTATCTGCTGTATATTTGCGAATATGATTTCATTGGATTATTTTTTGCTTAGTTAGTTGCTGAGTGCCGTGTCAAGGACATAGTAGGTAGGCTCTTAGTAGACAGATTCTGCCTAAATGAATCGATTATTGTTTGAGATGAGAACAAATTCAAGTATCCCATTGACATGTTTAGATTTGAGATTTCAACCTCAGTGTCTAGAGAATGGTCCTAGCCTTGCTTAGGTGTCACAACAGCTTGGATAATTACTTTCTGTAATGCCTGGCAATTTCCTGTGCCAGCCCTCTAGGGCTGAGATTGGGCCGAAAGAGAAAACTGGATGGGAAGGCAGATGTTTGTAGAGACAGTAAAAACATTCACACAGCAATCCATGGCTCCAGTTGGCTTGGGCAGGACTTACAGAATTCCTAAATGAGTTCTTTTACTAATACAAAAGTTCTTTGAGTAAAACAAAGTGAATTTAGTTACTTGAGGGCAAAAGGAAAAGCAATAGGAGTTAGGTAAACTATACACAGCCTCTTTGTAACTTTCTTTTATTATGCTAATGTAATGAACTAATCCTCAACCCTTTGATGATGGATAATGGCATAATGCACTTATTGCCCTCAGAATACTTGTTTGCATTTTACCTAGGGGAGTTAAGTCAGGGTGGCTAGTGGGAAAATGTTTTTGAGGAAGATGGCATTTTTGAGGACCCCATGAAAGATAGGATCTTATCTAACACTTGCTGTGGTGTAGGGGTTGTTTTACTTTAAATTGATACTAGTTATAATTTTTATTTTATTTTATTTATCTTTTTTTTTACTAGTTATAATTTTTAAATGTAATTTTTTACATTGGTCATATAATCACATGGTTTAAAAACATTGAAGCATATAGAAGTGTGTACAGTGAAAAAAAAATCTCTCTTCCATATAGCCAGTATTAATAGGTGCTGTTTACTCTTCAAGATATATATTATCTATAATAATAAAAGTGTAATATGTTAATTAGACTGGATGTCCTTCCAGATGAAGCCAGGGCTGTGAGGGAAGCCTGGGTCCTGGGTGCCAGAGGGAAGCTGGTGCTGGCAGCTGGGGGAAGGAAGGCCTAACTTTTGCATGAATTTTGTGCATCCGTCTTCTAGTGCTTATATAAGCAAATGCAAATACGTATTCAAAAAAGTTCTGGATGTCTATAATCTCTTGACATATAAACAGTGATTACGCACAAAGGAGTAATTGTTTTCTGTATCTTTGTTATGAAGAAACTAGTTCTTAAGGTTAGTTAACATAAGATGAAGTTATATATGAATAGTGACATATACAGTGATTACACACAAAGGAAGATATATGATTAAACCTAGAATATAAAAAAAAGCTAATCCTAACCAGCATATGTATCCTCAGAAAGGAAAAAAGTGTGTATCTGAATGAGCAAAACGGTCTGAAGGAAGCAATATGTACTTTCATAATTTGTACAAAAATAAAATAAGTCAAGCAAACTGTTTCAGAGATGCAGTACATGTACCCTTTGGGATGTGAGTTGCCAGTGAGGGTATGAGATGACTCACAGGAGCTCCGATGGGAAGGGTAGTCTTGGCCAGGTCCTGGAAGCCCTCAGCCCAGGGATTAGCCTTGGAGTTTAGCCTGTAGGTATGGCAGCTATTGGCATTTTCTAAGCACCAGAGTGATAGCATCAGGCTGGGCGTTCGAAATGTTAAACAGAAACATAATTGGGATGGACTTGGAAGAGAAATACAGGGCAGTTGTAATACAGAAAGTGAGAGTTAATGAAGCTATGTGGATGGAACAAAAGACAGTAAATCCAAGAGTGAGAGAGAGTTTTCCTTGATATTAATTATCACTAGTTATCATTATAGATAGGCTTAAGAATCTCTCACCTGTCTTAACATTGTCTTTAAACAATAAATTCAGCCCCAAATGGACGGGTCCTACTGTTTATTCACAGTGAAGATGGAAGTCTCCACACGTGAACGTTCTATCTGGAGCTTTTATTTCTAGCACTTTCGAGTCTTAGGCTGCTTTTGTTTTGGGTGCATGCTGTGATGCCACCCCAGTAATTGAATGTTGCCTTCTTAAAAATATCCTAGGTTTCATTTCCCAACCTGATCATTTGTGGGGGTAGGTGCCCTAGATACCTTAAAATGTGTGAGTCCCTGTAGGCAGAATGTCGCACATTGTACTGAATGGGTGACTCAGCAGGTTTGGTGCTGAGGGCTCAGGCTTTAGAAAATGAAATGTCTGTGGAAGGCTGTCAGTATTAAAATGATGGCACGCAAAGTTGCTGGGTTTTGTGTGTGTGTGTGTGTTTGTCCTTTTAAATTGCAGCTTTGCTTTTGAAAGAAAAACATATTGCAAATTTGGAACTTCATGTTTTTACCCGTCACTGTTAGGTCCCTTTCCAAACTAGGGTTAGTTGGTTGGGTGATGATGAGGGATGGCCCTTGGGGGTGGGGGTGGGGTCTCTTCCTGGATGCCTGGAGGGCCAGCGCCTGGGTCCAGTCACTCATTTCCACATCTTGCTAGTCCTGGGGTGTGTGCTTATATAGATTCTCCAAGCACAGCCGCTTTCCAGAAAGCCTAGATTTGACTACATTGTGGTGGGCTTGTCAGCTCAGGTGCTGCTTTGGGAGGATGTAGGTAGGAGCGTGAGGTGTGTCCGCCCTGTCCCTGTGGCTGGCCAGTGCTTGTCAGTTCCTCTAGGCACTGGTCAGTCCGGCTACATTTGTCAGCTCTCCTGGGGTTTCCATGTGTGAATAGCCACAAGCTGGGTGTAAAGAGCAATGGACAGGGTGACTCCAAGTAAAATGCCTCCGAGGTCAAGGGAAATGGAATGAATTGCGCATTTTTAGGATAAGACACATGAGCTTGTTTAGATCACTAGGATCTACTTAATAAGCTTTCAAATTTAGTGTAGAATACACCTCTTGGAAAATTAGAAAAATTTTCACAAGTACTCATTTGTAAATTCAAACCTTAATTTCTTTCTTTTTTTAAAAAAAATTACTGATTTTAGAGAGAGAGAGAGAGAGAGAGAGAAAGGAAGAAAGAGAGACAGAGAAACATCATTTTGTTGGTCCACTTATATATGCATTCATTGGTTGCTTCTTATCTGTCCCCTGACTGGAGATGGAACCCCCAACCTTGGTAAATTGTGACAACCCTCTAACCCAGTGATGGCGAACCTATGACACGTGTGTCAAAGGTGACACGCAAACTCATTTTTTTGGTTGATTTTTCTTTGTTAAATGGCATTTAACTATATAAAATAAATAATCAAAAATATAAATCTTTGTTTTACTATGGTTGCAAATATCAAAAAAATTTCTATATATGTGACACGGCACCAGAGTTAAGTTCGGGTTTTTCAAAATGCTGACAACGCCGAGCTCAAAAGGTTCGCCATCACTGCTCTAACCAAATGGGCTTCAAACCTGAATTTCTGAAGTTCTCTGCCACCTGCACGAGTGAGTTTGCATTCATCATAGTAACTAAAATTTTGTAGGTGTTTGCTCATCTGCTCATGCAGGACCTCATTGATGCTTTTCCTAACTCCACCCACCCCACCTCCGTTTCCGAGTCCACAAGCAGTGTCTCATGCATTTGTGGATAAGCTCACTTAAGTTCTTCCATTTCTGGTGCCTGCAAACCCTGTACAGAGTCTTCTCTGCTGAAACCAGAGCCCGTGTGTGCAGAAGTCCATTTCTTGTTGGGCTCCTGTTGTCTCGGTCCCTGAAGCTGGGTGTCTAGGACGGCTTAGTCCTTTTGCTCTTTTCCTGAGCCAGAGTCATGGCCTGTGCTTTATACCAGCTGCGAGTGTAGTCCTGTTTCTCTTATTTGGCAAGAGCATGCTTTACAATACACTATATTTTTACCTTGTTATAGAAGCTACAGGGCTATGCCTTTGTTTGCATCTCTGGTAAGACAGCCCCTTACCCCTGTGTTCGTGGTTCCTCTCCACCTGCCTTAGAGCAGCCCCTGAGGGCCTAGGGCAGTGGTTCTCAACCTCCTGGCCCTTTAAATACAGCTCCTCATGTGGTGACCCCCAACCATAAAATTATTTTCGTTGCTACTTCATAGCTGTCATGTTGCTACTGTTATGAATTGTAATGTAAATATCTGATATGCAGGATGGTCTTAGGCGACCCCTGTGAAAGGGTTGTTGGACCGCCAAAGGGGTCGCGACCCACAGGTTGAGAACCGCTGGCCTAGGGCTTTCTCTCCTTGCTCCATGCTTGAGTCTCTTCTTGTGCAAGTCAGCTCATGCACACGGCACCTGGGGCTGCGTGCAGGCCCTGCCAAGTAAGACATGAAATTAACATCTCAAATGATCTAGAAATGTCAATGTGTTATTCCTGAGGCAGGTAATTTATTTTCTTTCTGTTTTTTCCCAATTTTCCCCCCGTTTCACTAAACCTTTCTGAGGTTTTGACCCCTAGATAAGCTCAGGAAGTTGCTTTGTTTTCTAGATTTGATTTTAGGTCATTCTTGAAATCTCTCTTTTTTTATGTCACTCTTGGCAGTCTCATCTTTGAGCCTCCTATAATAACCATCTCTACACTGAGGATTAGAGTTTATTCCTCAGGCGCAGATCTCATTTATTCAACGACTTAACTTGACATTTCCACTTGGCACTCTCAGTGGTGCCTGAAATTCAACAAATCCAAGTGTCCCCATCCCTCTCCCATTGTTTCCTATGTCAATGACTAGCACCTCTGAAAGTCAAGTCCCACTGCCAGAAGCCTGAGTCCTTCTTGACATCTTCTCCTCACTCCTCACACGCATTCCACCATCAAGTCCTGTCTTTTCCCCGCAACGTTTTGGTGTATGGGATGACGCTCCAGCCAGCTGAGCCACCCAGCCAGGGCCCATCTACTCCTTTCTAGCTCTTGTGCTTGGTCCCAGGTACCATTATGTCCCACCTGGAAGACTGCAATAGCCTCTCAGCTGGTCTTCCTGCCTCCTTATTGGCTCCTCCTTCAGTTCATTTAAAAAAAAACGGCAAACCCAATCAGATCCCTCTTCAGCAACATGTTTTATTGAAACCCATCAGTAGCTTCCTGTTCTTCCTAGCTCTTCAGCCTAAGCTCCTGTCCTACTACCTTCATCCTCAGTCCGCAAAGCACCAAGCTCCCTGTCGATGACTTCTTTGCCTATTGCTTCCTCTGCCTGGGGAAACCCGCTGCCCCCTCACCTAGTGACTTTCTCTCACTCAGACTTGGGGCATCACCTTGCCGAGAAGCTTCCCCTATCTCCCAATGGAGTATATTCTCATAGCACCATATAGCTTTCCTCATTGTACTGACCACACAATCGTAACTTTATACCCACTTGGACGATTCTTTCTTTTTCATTAACCCTTGGCTCCATGAAAGCAGAAACTCCCCTTGGTATCTTTAACATTTAGCATGATTTAGTAGGTAAGCAATAAATACTTTGTGAGGGATTTAATAGGGCATACACATCAAGAGAATGGTTTTGGAGTCAGTTGTCTGAATTTGAATCCTGGCTCTGCCCTAATAACTCAGTGACTGTGGGTAACTTGCTGAAGATTTCTCAGTCTCCTTATCTGAAAAACGGAGATAGTAAATATCTTCAGGGGTTGTTTGGAGCAATGTCATAGTATTTAAAAATGCAAATGCTTAGTATTTATAGAAGTGCTTTGAATATAGAAAGTGTTAAATGGTAGATTTTTACAATATTACTTTAAAGCTTTTTATTATAAAATAAAAAAATAAATGTATAATTGGATGAGTGATTATAAAGGGAATAAATACCCTTGTAACTTTCCCAAACCCTAATGTCAGCCCCTCCTGTTCTACCTAAGTAACTCACCTTGACTTTATAGTAATCATTTCCATGCATGTTATTATAATTTTATCACTCAAATGTGCATCTGTGGACATTATAGTTTATTCTCATCCATTAAAAAAATGTTTCTCCTCTGTTCTTTTTTTTCTTTACAATTTATCTGTTGAAGAACCTGGAGCATTTGTCCCATAGCATGACCTATAGGCTGGATTTTGCTGATTGCATTTGAATAATACAGTTCAGCACGATCCTCTCTCCTTTGTATGTCCTACAGATTGGCATTGGGATCCAGAGACTTGATCAGCTTGTGTTTGATCCCTTTGGCAGGACTAGGCTGGTGGTGATGTGACCTTTCATTGGGAAGCACATACTGATTGTCTTTGTTATATGAGTGGCTGTTGATGCTCAATACCTAAATCTATTATTTGTTGGGGTGACAAAATGATGTTTTAACTGTCATTTATTTTTCTTTTTTTTTTAATTAAAACTTTATTGTTCAGATTATTACATTTGTTCCTCTTTTTCCCCCCCCATAACTCCCCTCCTCCCAGTTCCCGCCCCACCCTCCGCCCTCACTCCCCACCCACTGTCCTCATCCATAGGTGCATGATTTTTGTCCAGTCTCTTCCCAAATCTCCCACACCCCTTTCCCCCCCAAGAATAGTCAGTCCATTCCCTTTCTATGTCCCTGATTCTATTATAATCACCAGTTCATTCTGTTCATCAGATTATTTATTCACTTGATTCTTAGATTCACTTGTTGATAGATGCATATTTGTTGTTCATAATTTGTATCTTTACCTTTTTCTTCCTCTTCCTCTTCTTAAAGGATATCTTTCAGCATTTCGTATAATCCTGGTTTGGTGGTGATGAACTCTTTAGCTTTTCCTTATCTGTGAAGCTCTTTATCTGACCTTCAATTCTGAATGATAGCTTTGCTGGATAAAGTAATCTTGGTTGTAGGTTCTTGGTATTCATCACTTTGAATATTTCTTGCCACTCCCTTCTGGCCTGCAAAGTTTCTGTTGAGAAATCAGCTGACAGTCATATGGGTATTCCCTTGTAGGTAACTGAGTTACTTTCTCTTGCTGTTTTTAAGATTCTCTCTTTATCTTTTGCTCTTGGCATTTTAATTATGATGTGTCTTGGTGTGGTCCTCTTTGGATTCCTTTTGTTTGGGGTTCTCCGCGCTTCTTGGACCTGTAAGTCCATTTCTTTCACCAGGTGGGGGAAGTTTTCTGTCATTATTTCTTCAAATAGGTTTTCAATATCTTGCGCTCTCTCATCTTCTGGCACCCCTATAATTCTGATGTTGGTGCGCTTGAAGCTGTCCCAGAGGCTCCTTACACTATCCTCGCATTTTTGGATCCTTTTTTCATTTTGCTTTTCCGGTTGGGTGTTTTTTTCTTCCTCGCATTTCAAATCATTGACTTGATTCTTGCGCTCCTCTGGTCTGCTGTCGGGAGTCTGTATAATATTCGTTATTTCAGTCCGTGTATGCTTAATTTCTAGTTGGTTCCCCAATATAACATCGAGGGTCTCATTAGTTTTCTTGTAGAGCTCATTAAGTTTATCGGCGGCTTCTAAACAGTTCTTGAGAGACCTTAAAAGTGTGGTTCTGAACTCTATATCTTCCATTGACAATTTTGTCCTGTTTCTTTGTCTCCGCATTTTGTTATGCTTCCTTGGTGCACCTCCTAGTGGTCTTTGTTCGCAGTCTTATAGTTAAACCTTGATTGTTGTAGCTAATACCAGGGAGGGTTTGACCTCCAGGCCAAGTGGCTATGAGCTATTTTTCATTTATTTTGTATACTAGAGGCCCAGTGCACAAAATTTGTGCATGGGGGGTGGGGGAGGGAGTGCCCTTCAGTCTGGATTGTGAGAGGGTGTAGGCCAGGCTGAGAAACCCCACCAATGCACGATCAGGGAGGGATTCAGGAGGTTGGCCAGCCAGGAGGGACCGAGGGAGGGCTCCAGGGCATGTCCTGCCCATCTTGCTCAGTCCCGATTGGTCAGACCCCAGCAGCAAGCTAACCTACCGGTTGGAGCATCTGCCCCCTGGTGGTCAGTGCATGTCATATAGCAAGTGGTTGAGCAACCTTAGCATATCATTAGCATATTACGCTTTGATTGTTTGAATGGCCAAGCAGACGACTGGACACTTAGTATATTAGGCTTTTATTATATAGGATACTTGTTTAAAAGAGATACATTTACCTCATATACTATTTGGTTACACAGTGGTCCAGTTCATATAAAAACAGAATAAATGCTAGATTCTTTCTCATTATCAGTGTCCAAGATAATGAGTTGGTTTCCCATCGTCCTCTGAAAGTGACCAATTCGTTGTATGTTTTTTTAAAATATATTTTATTGATTTTTTACAGAGAGGAAGTGAGAGAGATAGTCAGAAACATCAATGAGAGAGAAACATCGATCAGCTGCCTCCTGCACACCCCCCACTGGGGATGTGCCCACAACCAAGGTACATGCCCTTGACCGGAATTGAACCTGGGACCTTTCAGTCCGCAGGCCGACGCTCTATCCACTGAGCCAAACCGGTTAGGGCTCGTTGTATGTTTTTAAAAAATATATGAGTGCATGGATTTGAACATAATTGATAGGTTTCAATCAGCTGTAATTATTATCTTTTGAAGCTTATATAAGTCCATCTTTGGCCAGTGGGAGCCCTTTCAAGTTGGCTCTGAGTCTTTTTGATATGACCCTTCTAGTCTTTGAGAATTTTCTTGTATCTGGTATAACAAGATATTTCAGGTTCATTTTGTGTATTCATAATTCTGCTCACACCTGGAATTAGCAATTTCTCTAAAAAGAGCCCTGATTTCTTTTTATGGGAAATGGTGTTTCAAGAACTCATTCTGCCTTAGCTCTGAGCAGCATAGCCACACCCAGACCCAGCTGTTCCATGAGCAAGATGTTTTGTAGGGTGAATGATTTTCCTGGTTTTCTTAGAGCTGTCTTGGTTTTAGCACTGAAAGTCCTGTGCCCCAAGGAAGAAAAAGAACTCATTCTAGATGTTAGGGAGGCCGTTGTTCTGGGTTTGGTCATTGTTTCTTGGCCTGCTCTGTGGAGACATATGGGGGGAAGTCAGTCTTTTACAGATAACAGTCACCCCGTAGTTAAATTTTTATACTATGTTCTTTACTTTTATTTTTTTTATTGATTTCAGAGAGGAAGGAGAGGGAGAGGGAGAGAGAGATAGAAACATCAATGATGAGAGAGAATCATTGATTGGCTGCCTCCGGGATCGAGCCTGCAACCCAGGCATGCGCCCCAACCAGTTATTGAACTGTATGATCTCCTGGTTCATAAGTCAACACTCAACCACTGAGCCACACCAGAGGGCTGTACTATGTCTTCTTAAAGGCAGGTAACACTTATTTTTAATAGTGCTTTGTACTCAGCTTCGGCATTTGCTTGTCAAAGCCTATTTTGGCATTGTTACTGGGTTCAGAGAAATGACTTCTGTGGTCTCAGTTTGATTCTTTTTACTCTAATATATGCCTGTGAACACAGTGGATAAATATGTATACTAGAAAAATCATACTGTACTTACTACAAGAGTCATAAAGTGAAGCCTTGCCTGGCCAGCGTGGCTCAGTGGTTGAGCGTGGACCTATAAACCAGGAGGTCACAGTTGGATGTCCTGTCAGGGCACATGCCCGGGTTGCAGGCTTGACCCCCAGTGTGGGGCTTGGGTAGGTAGAGTGGGGTTGCTTCTCTTGCCTGTTTGCCCAAGGTGGGTCATTCAGGGCATTTGTTTGTAACTGTACTCTGGGGCAGTTTTACCCATTAAATGTAATGGAAATTAGTTATCAGGAAATAGGATGGTTGTTTTTCTTTAAAGGAGTATGTTTAGCCAACTTAAATTTCCAATAATTGTTTTATTCAGTGCCTGTACACAGCGTAGAGTGTAGACCACTCCAGGAATACAATAATTTTTTATTCAAACGCAGTATTTAAAACAATCCCTCATTAATTTAACTGACTTCTCTTTTAAAGTGATTAATGATTTGGTAGTATCATTGTGGAATAGAAATTTTATACAGAAAGAGTTCATACTACCTCCTTTCTTTGTGAGAATACAAATGAAGCATTATAGTTAGCATTTCAGTTAACTAAGCAAAGTCGAAGTGAGGAAGGATTCTTGTGATTCTGCTCCCAATTTATGTAAAATGATTGTGATAGCCCAGCCCAGGAGGCTCAGTTGGTTAAGCGTTGTTCTGTACACAAAAGGTTGTGGGTTCATTTCCCAGTGGGCACAGAGGTTTCAGGGTCCATCCTGGTCAGGGCACGTACAGGAGGCAACCAATGGATGTTCCTCGTGACGACCATTTGACAGTGTTTCTGAGTGTGGCCTGAGGGTCCATAAATAGTTTAGCAGTTTTTGTAATTTTAAAAATACAGTACTCAACGTCCTGGCTGGGCAGCTCAGTTGGTTAGAGTGTTGTCCCCATGTGCCATGGTTTGGGGTTCCATCCCTGGTCAGGGCACATACTAGAATCCACCAATGAATGCATAAATATGTGGACCAATAAACTGATGTTTCTTTCTCCCCCCCCCCCTCTAAAAAATCAATCAATTAAAAAAAATACTGTACTTATTCCAAAGACACACCTTAATCTTTCTGAATTAAGACTCTTGGGGGATAGGATCTGGAAATGTGCATTTGAAGAAATTCCCTAAGTGATTCCTGAAAAGTGAGCAGTGTGTTTTCAAGCCATGACTAGGGCCTTCCTGATGTCAGCAAGGGCCACTTTCAGGATTCACTATGTTTATATACCTACGTGCTCAAGCAGGCATTTCTCTGCTCTCTCTACTTAGAGGTAGATGTCTACTGCACACGGCCTATCTTTAATGTCATGTTTCTTTAGGGAGGAGGCTTTATTCTTCGAATTTCAACACACTTATGTTAGGTAGAAATTGAAGAAACACTTTACCTAATCTAGATCTAGTCTGGGGACGATAACTCACCAGTTAGAAGGGATGTAAAAGTCAGCCTCTTTGATTTGATTCAATGGAAATGTTCTTTCAGTTTTATGCAACTAATGTTTTAATGGCAATAATTCATCTCATACATCTCAGTATCTTGTACATGTGTGTTATCTGGGCCACTTTGTCTGGAGCTCAGCTTTTTGCTTCAAGGGAATTACGGAAATAGAGATACCACTGATTCAAATGACCAGTGTAATATTTTTCCGACCAGGTAGTAAATATTTTATCACCAGTTTTTACTTAAAAGCTAGTCAACGAATTAATTAGGAATGGTATTCTGGTATTCCAGGACAGTAATGGAGTATTAAGAATAGTAATTGTTCTCATTACTAAAGATCTCTGAAAAAGCCATTCTATGTGACTCATCTAGTTGTTGAGTTACATAAAGGCTTTGAAGCAGGGGCAGCCACACTGGTTCCTTCATCATTTATATTCAGTGGTTTCAGGGAGAACTCATGAGAATATTTTTGTAATATACTTCAATATGTTTGAACTTCAAAACTCTTCTGAAATAATCTCATGGATTGACTGTATACTTGAGTAACTTTTCTTTCATGACATGGGGAGAGCAAAATGTAAAGATATCAGAATAGGAAGGATATTAGAATTCCTAAGTACAGCTTCCCACAGTGTTATGGCTCATCAATTACTCAAATATGAGCTTCCATCAAGAATAGATTAAGCCTTTTAAGCATAGAGAATGTATTTTATTCACCATTGTCTCTCTAGTGCTCAACTAAGTGGCAGACACACAGAGTCCCCAGGCAATGTTAGATGATTGTATGAATTGATGGAAATATGATTCATATTATGGGAACTTATGCTTTCCCTATGAACTCAAAATTACAATGAAAGTGATAAATGGTTAGAGAATTTTTATTACACAAACCTTTCAGAAATACAAAAAGCTAATGCCAGTTTTCAATTGCCTTTCCTAAGCCAGTTTGCTTTTCTTCATTCTTCTCTTCCAGCCCTAGTATCTGTTCTGTACTTGCCAATTTAGGCAAACTGCTGTCTGCCTGTGTACTTTCAAGTGTATGTTATAATTTCAGTTTCCAAATCTGTGTCTGATTTGAAATACTAGTATATTTAAATTTCTCTTGTAATCAAGTGGAGTGTGTTTTCTAAGGATCTTAACATTGAGTCCTTGACATTAGAAATAAAACACATTTTCCCCCATGAATCTAATTCTTCCAACTGAATGGAAAAGCAGTCTTCAGTATATTAACCTACCTCAAATCCACCTCTATTGATCAGTTAATTGAAATTTTGCCTTTGCGTTAATATTCATTTTTCTTTTAGAAAGCAGATTAGTAACCAAGAAACATTACTAAAGGACTCTGCTTGAGACAGTAAAATGTGAAAGGTCATAGTACTAATCACATGTAATATAACTATAATCATTCTTTGGGGAGGAAGTTAACATTGTAAAAAATTTAAATTATGACTTTTGGAACCATAAGAACAGCCTATATTTGTAAACTGCTTTATAATACTTAAAGTATTTTTACATGCATTATTCTTCTGGAATTGCATACTAACCTTTTAATATAAATAGGGTAGACATTGTTTAAATTGAAATGAATTTCAGAGAGGTGGACATGTTCATTATAACTCAGCAAGAAAATGACAAAGAATCAACTACAGCCTGTTTTGGGGGGTCTTAATTGAGTGCTCTTGCCACTATAATGTGATATCATATGCTTTTGACATAGTGATAACAGGAGGATTGTGCCCCAGCATAAAGCACATCTTTAAAATTTTTATTTTACTTTTTTTTTTTTAAATTAAATCTTTATTGTTCAGATTATTACATTTGTTCCTTTTTTTTCCCCCCCATAACTCCCCTCCTCCCAGTTCCCGCCCCACCCTCCGCCCTCACTCCCCACCCACTGTCCTCATCCATAGGTGCACGATTTTTGTCCAGTCTCTTCCCACATCTCCCACACCCCTTTCCCCCCCAAGAATAGTCAGTCCATTCCCTTTCTATGTCCCTGATTCTATTATAATCAACAGTTCATTCTGTTCATCAGATTATTTATTCACTTGATTCTTAGATTCACTTGTTGATAGATGCATATTTGTTGTTCATAATTTGTATCTTTACCTTTTTCTTCCTCTTCCTCTTCTTAAAGGATACCTTTCAGCATTTCATATAATCCTGGTTTGGTGGTGATGAACTCCTTTAGCTTTTCCTTATCTGTGAAGCTCTTTATCTGACCTTCAATTCTGAATGATAGCTTTGCTGGATAAAGTAATCTTGGTTGTAGGTTCTTGGTATTCATCACTTTGAATATTTCTTGCCACTCCCTTCTGGCCTGCAAAGTTTCTGTTGAGAAATCAGCTGACAGTCATATGGGTATTCCCTTGTAGGTAACTGGGTTACTTTCTCTTGCTGTTTTTAAGATTCTTTCTTTATCTTTTGCTCTTGGCATTTTAATTATGATGTGTCTTGGTGTGGTCCTCTTTGGATTCCTTTTGTTTGGGGTTCTCCGCGCTTCTTGGACCTGTAAGTCCATTTCTTTCACCAGGTGGGGGAAGTTTTCTGTCATTATTTCTTCAAATAGGTTTTCAATATCTTGCTCTCTCTCATCTTCTGGCACCCCTATAATTCTGATGTTGGTACGCTTGAAGCTGTCCCAGAAGCTCCTTACACTATCCTCGCATTTTTGGATTCTTTTTTCATTTTGCTTTTCCGGTTGGATGTTTTTTGCTTCCTCGCATTTCAAATCATTGACTTGATTCTTGTGCTCCTCTGGTCTGCTGTCGGGCGTCTGTATAATATTCGTTATTTCAGTCTGTGTGTGCTTAATTTCTAGTTGGTTCCCCAATATAAGATCGAGGGTCTTATTAGTTTTCGTGTAGATCTCATTAAGTTTATCGGCAGCTTCTAAACAGTTCTTGAGAGACCTTAAAAGTGTGGTTCTGAACTCTATTTCTTCCATTGACAATTTTGTCCTGTTTCTTTGTCTCCCCATTTTGTTATGCTTCCTTGGTGCACCCCCTAGTGGTCTTTGTTCGAAGTCTTATAGATAAATCTTGATTGTTGTAGCTAATTCCAGGGAGGGTTTGACCTCCAGGCCAAGTGGCTATGAGAATCAGCTGTGTCAGCAGTGAGAGAACTTCTGTCCTCTAGGGAGGTGCTAATCTAGCCTTTGCCTGAGGCTATCCGGCAAATGCCTCTGTGCAGGGCTTGGGCGGGGCGGGTCGCACAGGATCAACAGGGTGGGCCAGAGAGAGCAGTTATGGCGGCTCTCAGTCCTGTCCCAAGGGGCTCTGCCTCTCTGAGTCCCAGCACCCGCTGCAAAGCTGGGAGAGAAAGCTGCACTCGCTCTGACCGAAGCCAGACAGTCCCGCTTCTCCCGTTTGAGTCTGGGTCCCTAAAGACTCGCCCGGATCTGGTGCTCAGAGTCTGCGACTCCCTCCCAATTGAAAACAACAACCGCGCCCTCCGCCGCCAGCCTGCTCCGTGCACTCCGCACCTCAGAATTTGACTTCAGCACTGTGCCTCCTCTGAGTGTCCGTATGCGTTTCTCTTTCCTCCTAGTTGTAGGACTTCCACTCAGCCAGCGTTCCTGTGGTTCTGGGTGATGTCCCTTCCGTTTTTTGGTTTCACTTTTGAAGTAGTTGTTCAAAGCAGCAAACTCCGGCGTTAACCTATGCCGCCATCTTGGTTCTCCTAGATTTGATATCTCTATTTTACTTTTTAATCACCATTTATTCCCTCATAAAGCACGTTTGAATTTCATATTTGTTGAGAGAAAAGATGTAATTGATATTATACCCTTTCATAGGATCCAGTCTCAAGATCTATCCTGACTGATAATCATCTTATAGAAATATAAACAGAATCTTGATTCCTACATGTGATGCATGCAGGCAGAGTTGGCCTTTAGCCTGAACACAATTCTTTGATAAATGGTGTAATAAGCTACAGAAGTTACTGATAACCTAATTTAACATTCATCTCTTCCCGGGTTCACGTTAGGTAAACTCATAGTAGGGATTTATATTTCTGGAGGCCACACTGGCTTGATTTCACCTAAGTATTTCTCAGGGTAGAGAAGGCCCAGACCTGCCCTGCCTCTTGTGTCCATTACTCATTTCCTTATCTGGAAATGCCTACCCTGCAGTGTTGGGCTTTCAAGGTTCGTAGTTTAGGGCTAGTTGAAGAGACTGAAAAGGGATCTTTTCCAGGTCATCTTTGCATAGTTTGTGCTTCATATTATGGTCCTAATTTTTTTTAAAAAAGGCATGAAAATGAAAAAGTATCAATAATATAATAATAAAAGCATAATATGCTAATTAGAATGGATGACCTTCTGGACAAAAACCAGGGCTGCAGGGGAAGCCTGGGTCCCAGGTATTGGTGGCTGGAGGGAAGCCCGGGTCCTGGGTGCCAGAGGGAAGCTGATGCCGGCAGCAGGGGGGAAAAGGCCTATTCTTACACGAATTTTGTGCATCGGGCCTCTAGTAATTTATAGTTATTAATGTGTTGCCAGGCATTATGTCTATTAACTCATCATATGTACTCACTCGATGCTCACAGCCCTAAGAGGCAGGTACTATTGCTATCTTTATTTTGTAGATGAGGAAATGGAGGTAACGTAAGTTGCCCAAGTTACATAATAAGTGTTGGCGTCATCAACTAGGAGAAAATACACCAAAATAACAATAGTTATCATCTCTGGATGATGGCATTATAGATTCATTATTTTTTCTCACTAGATCAGTGGTCGGCAAACTCATTAATCAACAGAGCCAAATATCAACAGTACAACAATTGAAATTTCTTTTGAGAGCCAAATTTTTTAAACTTAAACTGTATAGGTAGGTACATTGTTACTAACTTAATTAGGGTACTCCTAAGGCTTAGGAAGAGCCACACTCAAGGGGCCAAAGAGCCGCATGTGGCTCGCCAGCCGCAGTTTGCTGACCACGGCACTAGATTATTGGTTTAGTATAAAAAAATATAACTCAGAACAGCCAGATGGAAGATATGTATAGGGCAAGGTATGGGGAAGGTATGTGGAGTTCCATGCCCTCCAACATGCCACTCTCCGGCAGCTCTCTGAACCCCGTCCTTTTGGGGTTTTATAGATGCTTCATTAAAAGTACAATTGATTACAACATTGGCCATTGGAGATTCCATTTAATTCTTTATATTTCTAGTATAGAATGGGTCTCTGTTCTTTATATAATTGGAAATAGCATTTGAAAAAGAAACTAAAGCATGTTTGGAACCTAGAATAAACAATATGAGAGCATTTGTAGGTTTTAATTTTAAAGAATAGCTTCCTTTTCTTATATCTAAAATAGAAATTATACTTGATTGAAAGGGGGGAAAAGACACAAGTAGCTCTACTTCCTATCATTACAATTTCCTGCAGTGGTAACTGCTCAGTATGTGTGTTTGACAATTTTCATTTATCAATAAGGAAAGCAATCACTTTTAGTTCATGGTTAAACATTATAAAGCACAATCCAGGAAATGGCTTCTGATCCAGCCAGGTTTTGTTTAAATACTTCACCAGCAATAGAAAGTGTAAAGGCACATGCACGGTAGAACAGCTTCAGGATATGTACACTTCCCTCTGTAAAGTATAGCCTCAAAGCAAAAATATTTCAAGGAAGAGATGTTTTATTTTGTTGTGTCCTACTCTGGTTGCTTAACTTTTCAATCCTGTCTTGCTTCCACTTCCACCATTCCTTTCCCTTTGGAAAACCAATCAGCCATCTGACCAGCCTACCTCCCAACCAACCGATTAGCATCAATTTGTTGAAAGCTAGTAACATTTTGGATTTTATTATGGGTAATAGCTACATATGGCAGTATGTGCCAGGCATGCGGCCGAGTGCTTTTGGGAGTGAGCAATTACAGACTAGATGCCCATAATTTGAATATGGCTTGTGGTTTGGCCCAAACAGTGTAAGCAGTGTTTGGACTGATAATGAATTACTTTGAGATATCACCTAAAATTCTTTTAAAAATATATATATATTTTATTTATTTCAGAGAGGAAGGGAGAGGGAGAGAGAGATAGAAACATCAATGAGGAGAGAGAATCATTGATTGGCTGCCTCCTGCATGCCCCACACTGGGGATCGAGCCTGCAATCCAGGCACATGCCCTTGACCAGAATCAACCCAGGACTCCGCCGTCTGCAGTCTGACAGTCTATCCCAGTGATGGCGAACCTTTTGAGCTCGGCGAGTCAGCATTTTGAAAAACCCTAACTTAACTCTGGTGCCGTGTCACATATAGAAATTTTTTGATATTTGCAACCATAGTAAAACAAAGACTTATATTTTTGATATTTATTTTATATATTTAAATGCCATTTAACAAAGAAAAAATCAACCAAAAAAATGAGTTCGCGTGTCACCTCTGACACGCGTGTCATAGGTTCGCCATCACTGCTCTGTCCACTGAGCCAAACCAGCTAGGGCTCACTTAAAATTCTTGATTTCCATTCTTTGGAAAAGAATTGGAACACCTAGCTGCACAGCAGTAGTAACCCCTTAACTCATTTATATTCCTTACCAGGCTCTCGTTACCTTTTTTCTTCTCCGGACCCCTGAGTTATTTTATTTAATCCTCAGAGGTGTCAGCCCACTTACGCTAGAGAGGAAGTGGCTGGGTCAGGGATCTACCATTAGGAAAAGGTGTGGTTGGACTTGGGAGCGGTGTGCTGGCCACTCTGCCTGCCGCCCTCAGAGCTCTGTGACGTGGCTACTCACCTTCCATGATGGGCATGACTTTTGTTGCTATGTCACCACCTTAATTAAATGAGATGGTTTTTCATATTTCTTAGTCCTTCCGTATCTTCCTAAGGAGAATAGGTGTGATTCCTTCATTGCTTTGGTTTTAAGTAAGTTATTTTATGAGGCCGAGGCAGAATATGATTGGTTTGAAAGGAGCCATGATTTTGAGAGCATAATTTAAGGATGAGAATGTTTGTCATGAGATCCCAGTAGATGGTCAGATGCTGAGAATATTTGCAAAGACTCAGCCATGTGACAGCTCCATGTGGTTAGTGTTGGTGATGGGGGGTTTGTTTTCCTAGGATAAATGACTGTTTCACTAGTTTTACAAGGAATTATACCTATCACTCCTTCACATCTGTAAAGAGGTTTTCTTTTTAAAACAAACGTATTTTAAAAATTAAGTGTATAAGTATACATGAGGGAGAGAGGCACTTTTTTATTTGAGTTTCCAGTAATGGACACGAACGGAATTAGAAGTCACGCACTGGCTGTTCTAGCCCATCTGTGCTCCCACAGGAAGCAGCACAGTAAGCAATGTCATATTTATAAACAGTGGACAATGTGGAATATGTCTTGGCCAGATTCCAGATTGTTCCTGGTTGTTGCTAATGGTGTCAGAGTGCCCAAGTCTCTGGTATGGAGTCTCTGTGGGTGTGGTTTCCTCAGGAGACGCTCTGTAGCTGTAATACACGCCAGTTGCCTTAGCTTTGCACAGACACGCGTGCATTATGGCTGTAGACTAAAAGCTGATGTTCAGGCGTAAACAGAAAGCTGATATCTTCTCAGGAAAGGGCTTGGAAATGGCATGGACTCGTTGATGCTGGGGATCTAGTTCCCTATGTATATTAGAGACAAGCTCTAGGGTTTTGTTCAGCATTTCTGAAATGAGCATTTACATGCTGAGACCTCTCATTTTCTTTCTTCAGAGAACTCACTGAGTGATTAAAAATGATCTTGACAAGCTAGGTTTTAAGCTAGGTTTAAATCTTAACAGTAAGACAGATTTCACTTATTTTAATTACATAAAGAATAAGGCATATTTTTTACATGACAAGGGGTACTGATTTACCAAAACCTCCTATGAATGAATAGTGTGGTCTGGATACATAAAATTGAAAACAAGAGCTGGTCGATGACTTTGGAAGCCCTAATTTAGAATTAGGATATTGAAGCTTTCTATCCCTATTCGTTGTGGCAGTGGGAAAGACACACACACTTTTCTTTCATCTTTCCTAAAACCAGCATTTTAGGAAAGTGAGGGTCAGGCGGAGAGGTAGGCTGTGCCTGAGGAATGGGCTGTGTTTGAGTAGAGGAGAAAGTCTCTGCGTGCGGAGTTTCTTTTTTCAAATCTATAAATAGAAGGAAAATGAAGGCAGTTTTTGCTCACTGTCCTCTGGACCGTAGGAATTGATTCACATTTTGCATTTTCTCCCTCCCCTCACCCTCTCTCCCCTTACCTTCCTTCCTCTCTCTGTTCCTTTCTCCCCTTTTTTTCTTTCCTTCCTTTCTTTTCTCTCCTTCCTTTTTTTCTTTCCCCTCCTTGGGATAAGGATTAGTAAATTGCATGTAGTGATCTGAAAGAAGTGAAGTACTGTATGTAACGACTAACAGTTGTGTAGGAATTTAGACATGAGGACATTCTGCCTCCATAAACACTAAATCCTTAAAGAAGGAATTTCCATGCATAGTTCCGCAGTTATTTGTGGCCCATGATGCTTCCTGTTGTCTTCCTGTTCTCTGAACGTACAGACTCCATCAGGCTGTGGGCTGGATGGAGATGAAGAATCTTGTTCTTTCTAATAAGGGCTGGGACCCCTGGGGATGCGGAGAGCAGTGACAACACGTTTATATGTTTTATCTAAGTATGAAGCAGTCATGTGGCAAGAAGTAGTAGAGCCCTGACTAGGGAGACCAAAACAAACAAACAAAAAGGTAAAAAGTAAGAATAAAAAAATTAAGTTTTGAAGGAAGCTGTGAAGATAGACATAAGCTCAAAGTATCTGCTTCTCTCCCAGCCCTTAGAGACAGTTTCCATTTTAAGAACCCAAATTGTGGAACTTCTCAAGTACGTGTTATGTGACTTTGGTTTTATCATCTAATTCAGTGATGGCGAACCTATGACGTGTGTCAGAGATGACACGCGAACTCATTTTTTTGGTTGATTTTTCTTTGTTAAATGGCTTTTAAATATATAAAATAAATACCAAAAATATAAATCTTTGTTTTACTATGGTTGCAAATATCAAAAAATTTCTATATGTGACACGGCACCAGAGTTAAGTTAGGGTTTTTCAAAATGCTGGCATGCCGAGCTCAAAAGGTTCGCCATCGCTGATCTAATTAGTGCTGTATACTAAAACGAACATACCTATCATTGGGAAACTATACCAGACTACTTGCCGAAGGCTTGAGAAGTTGTGATTAATGTTATTTGTCAGTGTAGGGCTCTAAAAATATTAAGTCTAAAAGCACTAGAATTTAAAAATTCTTCTCAGTTTCTCAATTTTCCCCCCACAAAATAAACTTTTTTAAAATTACAATAAAATGTACTGACCACTTAATTTTATAGCAAGTTACTCAGGGACTAGAAAATAGTATTAAGTAATTGAGAGTGTATTTCTTTTATGCATTAAATGGTGTTTGTCTATAGGATTATGATTATTTATGGTTTTAAAAAAATGTTTCTTGGGAAAGCGTTGAATATTATGTTAATTTGTAGCATAAAGGAATTCTTTTCTTTCATGAGTGTAATTGTACACTTAAGGCTTTCAAAAGTATTTCAACTAAGGAATCTTAAAACTATGGCTTTTTGTTTGTTTTCAATAGCAGTGGTCATAAAGACAGATGGCACTGTTGGCACTTGACCCAGCGGATAGTGAGAAACAGCCGGGAGCTATAAATGGTCTCCTCCTGGTTGGTGGCCCGGACGCTTGGGGCTGTGTTTGGATGCCCAGCCTGAGAACAGTGCCGGCCCCAGGCTTGTTGGTTGGATGAGGGTGTTAGTAATATTAGCCATTTAGATCTCCTTAGTGATGTGCCAGGGCTAATATTTATGGAGCACCCCCCCAAAAAAGAACCCCCACATTTTTGTTAACATTACTTAGTTAACTTTTTATCCTCCAAAACCAATAAGTAGGCCCAATTACGTTATACATGTTTTTGATCATTTTGGTATGTGATCAATTAAATTTTTTTCCTCTTTAATGTATTCTTACTAGCCTGATAGTGGGATTTTAATTCTGTAATTCTCTCCCCCACGCCCCACCCCTTTATTTTGCCAAGCAGTATCTTTTTACAATTAAAAAATTTTAAGAAACATTTTTAAAACTTGCTGTTACATAGACTTTATGGAATAAGAAGTTAAAATCCCGTGGTGCCTAGAGAAAACCACATGGTTCGGTATATGTGTTTCCAAACATTTTGCATGTTTTTGTACTTTCTGCCATTCTGTTGATTTGTTTATTTCTATATTTGCATCATACTGTTTTGATTTCTGAAAGAGAAAAAAATCCTTCCTTAATTCTTTATTTCAAACAATTTTTAACTAACAAAAACATTTAGTTGCTTTTCCAAAAGAACTTTATAATCTGATAAATGAATCTTATTGCTTGTTTAGATGTTCATACCTTTGGTTTTATTTTTATATATGATTTATTCATTCAGTAATCTGTGTCTCTTCTTCTTACATTTCAGAGTCCTGTGTATGGAAATTCACATGAGTCAGTTCAGTCTAGAAGAGTAGTAATTTCTCATAATATGGATAAAGCTCTGAAAGAAGGTAAGGATCTAATGAGAGTACATAATTACCATAGAGAGCAATTCATTATGTTTATTCTAAAAGGAAAATAATCTCTAGCAAACTTATCTATCAGTCTTGTCTGAGTATAGCATTTGGATATTTTTCCTCATGAATTTTTATTTGATGACTAATTACATCTTCATTGTGTAAAGTCTCTAGAACTCTTTTCATCTTGCAAAACTGAAACTCTATACCTATTAAACAATTCCTACTCCCCCTTTCCCAGCCCCTGGCAATCTGCTTTCTGTTTATGAATTTGACTTTTAAGTTCCTCACATAAATGGAATCATATAGTATTTGTCCTTTTGTATTTAGCTTATTTACTTAGCATAAGGTCCTCAGGATTCATCAGTATTGTAGCATGTATCAGTATATCTTTCCTTTTAAGGCTCATTAATATTCCATCCTAAATGAACATGTCATGCCTAAGTGCAGAGAAACTTCTAAATGTGAAATAATTTTAGAAAGACCATGTTTATAGCAGCATTATTCCCAATAGCCAAAAGGTGGAAGCAACCCATGTGTCCACTGATGGATAATGAAGGAATAAACGAAATGTGATCTATACATAAAACGGAATTTTGCGTTCACTACGTATGGTGCCAGTTAGGGTACTGGAAATATCAAGGGGAACACTGTGTAAAGTGCATGACTATCTAACTTCATACCCGAAACCAATGCAAAATAAAATTGGAGGAAAAAAAGGAAACACAGGAAAATAAAAAATAAAAAAAGACAGTATGGCCAAGAGAGTGCCCTTATCTCACTTAGGTTGCTGTCTCAGTGACAGCTCAGCCCCCAAATCAAAAAAGCAAACATAAAATTAGGCTTTAAATTGCTGTTTTACCAAGATTAATTCAAAATGTATACTTTAGTAATAAAGTATATTAATCACATGGTCCTTGCCAATATATTAACAAACAATATTCCAAGCTTTTCTACACAATAAACAAAATAATACATTTTTTTTAATCCTCACTTGAAGATATGTTTTTTATTGATTTTAGAGAGACAGAGGAAGGGAAAGAGAGAGAAACATCAATGTGAGAGAGAAACATCTATCAGTTGCATCTTGTATGCACCCTGACCAGGGATTACACCCAAAACCTAGCTATGTTCTCTGATCAGGAATTAAACCGGCAGCCTTCCTGGTATATAGGACTGAGCCTTCTGGCCAAGGCAACAAAGTAATTATTTAAAACTAGAGTCCCGGTGCACGAAATTCCTGCACTCAGGGTTGGGTGGGGATCCCTCAGCCCGGTCTGCGCCCTCTCACAGTCTGACTGAGAGGGAGCCTTCGGGGAATGTCTGACTGACGGCTTAGCACTGCTGCGGAGATGGAAGAGGCTCCCGCCACTGCTGCAGTGATCGCCGGTCGTGAGCCCAGCTTCAGGCTGAGTGGTGCTCCCCCTGTGGGAGCACACTGACCACTAGGGGGCAGCTCCTTCATTGAGCATCTGCCCCCTGGTGGTCAGTGCACATCATAGCGACTGATCGTTCTGCAGTTCAGTCAATTTGCATATTAGCTTTTTATTATATAGGAATTTAATTGAAAACCAACATGGGCAAATTAAAAACAAAATTGCCTACTAAAAATTTTGGGCATTTAAATTTAGAAGGAATTAGAACCTAAAAATGTGTCCAGAAGGCTAAGCTGCTAAATGGCTTTATAAACTTTTAGAAAATCTGTAGTGATAGTAATTTGCATGTCTAGAATATTTTAATTTACATTTCTAAACTCTGGGACCAGTATATTTAATTGAAATTCTGAATATTATTAGCTATTTTTAGTGGACTTGCCTTGATAAAATTGAGGGTCTTTTGATATGCTTGTAAATTATATCAGAGATATTTATTAAGGCAATAGTAATTTAAGTTCAGTTTATATGAAATGCTTAAGAACATTTATTTTAAAATTTCCCCCTGAAGTTAGATTAAACTAACATTGTACCATTTTATCTTTATATATCTACTAGCGGCACAGTGCATGAATTCGTGCACAGGTGGGGTCCCTTGGCCTGGCTGGCGATCAGGGCCCATCGGGACTGTCTCCTGCCCCGATTAGGGCCCGGGGCCGATCAGGGTGGGCTGGCCAGGGGGAGGGACCGCGGAAGGTTGGCTGTGGGAGCACACTGACCACCAGGGGGCAGCTCCTGCACTGAGCGTCTGCCCCCTGGTAGTCAGTGCATATCATAGCGACCGGTGGTTCGGTCATTTGGTCGTTCAGTCGCTTTGGCTTTTATATTTATTTCCTTTTAGAAAGTATAATTTAAAAGCAGATTCATTTTAAGAGTTGAGTAAATTACAAGGCATATATGTGTGTCTGCATGTTTGTATGTGGATTTTTTTGTTGTTACTACTAAAGTGGGCAATATAACTTAGGATTTATCTTTTAAAAACTTAAGTTTTTATAGATTGAATTACTAAAAAGAAAGAAGTAAGCCCTAGCCGGTTTGGCTCAGTGGATAGAGCGTCAGCCTGTGACTAAAGGGTCCCAGGTTTGATTCTGGTCAAGGGCACATGGCCGGGTTATAGGCTGGATCCCCAGTAGGGAGCTTGCAAGAGACAGCCAGTCAATGGTTCTCTCTCATCATTGATGTTTCTATCTCTCTCTCTCTCTCTCCTCCCTTTCTGAATCCAATAAAATATACATATTAAAAAAAGATATTAAGTCTCCTATAATTGCTCTTAATTTCCTGCTATAATTTGAAATTAAATTTTAACAAAAGAAAAACCGCTTTTATTTTACAAACCTTTTGGATTGCAGCTTTATATGCTGTTAGTTAAAAATTCTATAGCACGAAAACTTTAATGAAAGAGCTAGACAGGAAGACTTGCACACAAATGAACTAAAAATGTTTTGTTGGCAAGGTGGCCCCCATGCTCTTGTTACTTGGCATTGGGATGTGCAGACAAGGGCCTTTAGAGGTCATGTAACCCCACCCGTCAGCTCAGGGAGTAATTTTTTCTATGTCATTCTTAGTCGTTGGGTATCTAGCTTGTTTAAAAGTTTCTTATGATGGAATGTTCACCGTCTAACATGACAGCCTCTTGAATAGCTTATTGTTTTTATTCAGTTCCTCTGTATGGTAAACGTTAATAAATAACCTCTTTGTGATTTCTACCCATTGGTCCTATTTTTGCCTTCTAGAGAAATTTACAAGTACAGCCTCTTACATATCTTTTTCATACAAGTAGGTTTTAAACAATCTGGTTATCCGTTGGATGAGGGAGCTATTTGATCTTTTTCACGTCTTTACTCGTGGCTTGTTCTACCTTCGTGTGCTGAGTAGAAAGAATGTGTGACGGGCAGAAGACTTGGCTCTGTCACTAGTTGACTTTGAGCAAGTTATTTTACTTCTCAGAACTCCGTTTGTGGAGGGGGTGAAACTCAGTTACTGTAGAAACCGTGGTCTACTTGTTTGTTGCCAATAATTGAGATTGTAGGATTGGTTCATTCCTATTTTTGCAATAATTTCTTACATCTGGGTCAGAAATAATTTCTGCTTTTTTCTTAATGGAATAGGCCAGTGGTCGGCAAACTGTGGCTCGCGAGCCACACGCGGCTCTTTGGCCCTTTGAGTATGGCTCTTCCACAAAATACCGACTTCTGCGCCTGGGCCACGAAGTTTCAATCGCACTGCACGCGCGCGCTCGCATGTGGTATTTTGTGGAAGAGCCACACTCAAGGGGCCAAAGAGCCGCATGTGGCTCGAGAGCCACAGTTTGCCGACCACTGGAATAGGCCAATTAGGGGTGAGATGTGTGTACTTTTTGCCGAATCTAGGAAGCATAACAGCTATTTGTTCAAATGGATATCTGGAAGTGAGCAGAAAATTGTTGAAGGGCCTAGGAGAGTCATTTGTTGCTTTTGCTTTTGTTTCGCCTTTTCTTTCGTGTTCAGCGGATATTGGTTCACCTTGCATGCTGGAAGCCTCTATAAATATTTATTTAATGAACAGTGAGAGATTGAGGTAGATTTTCTTCTTTTCAGTGCCTGCCTCTTCGTCCTTGTTCTTAGCAAGTAATTCCTCTCAGCTATAAGGCTCAGTTTTATTAAGTATCTTCTCAGCATGACTGAGGCCAATGGAATCACTTTGAGGATATATCTAAAAACCTTAGTATGTGTCTGTGAACAAAACTTTTTTTTTTTAAAGGAGAAAATATTTTTTATTTTTGCCAAATAGTTCTAGGAAAATACAGTTATCTCCTATATGTTCCAAAATATTAAGAACAAATATAGTTGGACCACACAAATTACTTCATTTCACTAAGTGCTCATTCTTAAGTTATGCTGCTTCATTTTATATTTGCTTACAATGCAAATGTTTTGCTCAGTGGATGATTTAAGGCCATTAATAGCAGTTTTATGTAAAAAGTCTAGTTTCTTTGTAAAACGTAGAAGATTAAATTCTCTCTTTACATCTTTTTCTTTCTGTGTTCAGCCCAATTTGTTCCAAGCTTATGTGAAAAAAACTTGTGATGCTCTGTGAATGCTTTTGAACTTTGGGATTTAAGATGCTACTTTGTAAATTGTTATAAAGCTGAGAAATTCTGGAAATATGGAAAAGCATTGGATACGCTTTCCTGGTTGATGTTCTGAGAAAAAAGCCGTCACAGGATATTAGAAATGAGTAGTGCTTGCTCTGAGCAGTGGGCTTTCGCAGGCATGGGGGTCTCCACACAGAGTGATACCAAGCCTGAGCTGGAGGCTCCATTTGCCACTTGGTTTTCTACAAATCATGACCCCCTCTGCCCCTTCCTGCAAAAAACCCCCAAATAAAATAACAACTTAAAGTTGGTGTGTAGTGGCCAAGGTGAGTAAAATGAGCACCAAGTCGTAGGCTAAAGCATTATTTGAGAATTATGGGTTAGTCATTTGGGTGCCAGGTGTGGAATAAGTCAGGATCCTAAGTTACATTTTGTTTCACAGGATTCCTGGGGATAAACCAATGTGTAGTAGACAAGCAAAGCCAAGCAGGAAATGAGGTATGGTCACATCAAAGTGAAACCAAGTCAAGTGGTGTTTGAAAAAAGAAAGAAAAAAAGCTAGTAAAATAAATAGTGATTAATAAATAGCCCAGGTCCTTCAGTGGGAGCAGGGTTATGTGGCTAAATGTTTTGCTTCCTTGGAGCTCTTGGAGAAATCACACTCAAGCCCAGTAACATTTTTAATTTTCAGAAGACCTAATTTCTTGCAAAAAATCATTCATTGACTTCCCCGTTTTTTCCTACATGGACTTAACACTATGTCAGTTGGCAAAGACGTGTGTACAGGGTAGAGCTTCAATATCAAAGCATGCCAAAAAAGGGTGAATTTGGAGCTGAGAGGCAACACATTGATATAACCTGTCCACTCCGTAAGGGTGTGGCCACTAAGATGCTCCGTTTTAGATGGCTTGTCACCAAGAGAGACTGTTTAAAAATTGGGCTGTCCAAGAAAATCCAGGACATACGGTCACCAGTCACCACACCCCAGGACTTCTAGTTCGATGAGAATCTTTCATTTTGAAAGAGTTTAGGGAAGATTGTCTTTTCTTGTTTTGTTTTCTACTCTCTTTATACGTCAGACAGTGAATATTCAGTGGTAGGAGGCCAGTCTCCAGGGGAAATGCCGTCTTGGTGCTGCTTCCTTCGTCTGAGTTTTCTTATTGCTCTGTTTGTTCTTGTAGTGTTTGACTACAGTTACAGAGATTACGTGCTGTCCTGGTATGGGAACCTCAGCAAAGATGAGGGGCAGCTTTACAACCTGCTCCTGGAAGACTTTTGGGAAATTGCCAAACAGCTGCACCACAGACTGAGCCACGTGGATGTGGTGAAAGTCGTCTGCAACGACGTGGTGCGAACCCTGCTCACCCACTTCTGTGACCTGAAAGCTGCGAATGCCAGGTAAACGTTATAACATGAAAACCTTCCTGCCTTTCTTCCCATGGGGTCACAGTCAAGACCGAACTCTAGAATATTGTGTCTTGCCGACAGTTGCCTTGAAATGTAGACATAGTGAAGGGAATAATTATAGTGTTATGATAAAATATATTTAAAAAAATAACTTTGTAATAGAAAACCACTTTATAGACTTGTTTAATTTTGTAAATAACCTAAACAGTGAAGAGAATTTTATTGAGTCAGCACTATCATGAATTATTTATAATATTTGGATACCTAGAAATAGCAAAAAAAATTTTTAATATGTTTTTATTGATTTTAGAGAGGGAGGGAGAGATAGAAACATCAATGATGAGAGAGAATCATTGATCGACTGCCTCCTGCACACCCCTTACTGGGGATCAAGCCCACGACATAGGCATGTGCCCTGACTGGGAATTGAACTGTGACCTCCTGGTCGACACTCAACCACTAGCCACACCGGCAAGGCTAGAAATAAAAAATTTAAGCATAAGGTTTTATAGTGTCAGTGACTTCAAATTTTTAGAAAAGTTTAATCATTTTTGTGTGTGTGTGTGAGTCCTGTGTTAATAGCATCACCATACCCTGAAAATTGATTTTTAAGGAAACTTAATATTGGAGCTTGTGGGATATAATTAGAGATGTTTCCCTGTGAAAATTGCTAGCCTGAGGCTCGTTGGCCTTTTGTACGGTCACCCTGGAAAGGTTTGTGCAGTGGGCGTTGGCACCCTTATTGGGCCGGTGGTGACTCAGATTCTTTTCTAAGAAGGGCTGGCGTGTGCGTTATCAGAAAGCGGCTCCGTTCCTCCCTGTGATGTGCTCAGTGGACCTGGTTGCTCAACATGCTTGTGCAGCAGCTGCCGTCCTCTTTCCCTACAGTGTCTTCTCTCCCAAAGTCTTACTCGGCTCAGGTTTATGGGCCCAAAGCCCACAGCCATCACATGCCTATTAGTTTTCAGCTTTCTGCCCCCAGTGTTTTGCAAACTTGTAAAAACTGGAACCCATAGTAAGAAATACATTTTATATCATGACCCAATTTTGTGAAACAGTACTCTTATTATATGTGATAACTGATATTTTTTTGTTTCTTAACATTTTTTTAAAATGGTGTTTGAGACTAAGTAAATTTATTTTATTCCGTGTGGGTTATAACTCATGGTTTGAAAAAATGACTGTAGGGCAGCGATTCTCAGATTTTTTGGTCTCAGGAGCCCTCTATACTCTTAAAAGTTATTGAGAGCCTAAAAGAGCTTGTGTTTGTGGGTTCCATCTCGTGGTGTGCTGGGGCCAGCTTGTCCTGGTTTGTGGGAGCTGACTCTGAGTTCTGTGACATCAGGTTGTTAGTGTGTAATTGGCCAGGGTGGAGGTGCTTACACCGTGAAATGGATGAATGCTACAAATCAGAGCTTTTTTCCCCTCCTTTGGAGAGCTGGTTGTTAAACATTTACTAATTCACCACTTGTTATTACATCTATCAATATTTACCATATTAGATATTAAAACTAAGAAACTTTAAAGTGCAAGTATACACTTCCCATTAACCATCAGAGTGATGATGTCATCGCACATTCTATAGCCTCCGGAAAACTCCGCTGCACTTGTAAGACTGAGAGTGAAAAAACATGACATTTTTATGCTCCTATGAATATAGTTCTGCCCTCAGGGACCCCCTGAAAGGGCCCTGGGGACACATAGGAGTCTCCAGACCACCCTTTGAATATTGCTGTTTATGAAGAAGTTAACTTCCAGTAAGAGGGAATGTGAACTAATGAGGAAAGTGAGGGGTAAGAGTGTGGGTTTCCTCCCCAGAGTCTCAGAAGCTTCAGCCTTTCCTTTCGAGGGTCCAGCAGCCCCCCAAGGCACCTGCTGATCTGCAGTGGGCTGCTGTGTGAAGTGCTCCACAGTTCTACCTGGCAGACTCTGCCAAGACTTCTTTGAATTCAGAGGGAGCTCATTTTAAAGTAAATCATTTAAATTATGGTCCAGTAGAGGACAGTATTTAGATCAGTGTTTTATTCAGTTAGAAAGCTGATTGATTTAGGTTTGGGAGAAGAGCAAATGTTTGAGAAATTAGTATTTTTGTGATTATCTAATTTTAACATAAGAATATATTTTTCATTGAGACATTTACCAGATTCTGAAATTACTGCTTTTGTGAATAACATAAAAATGTTATAGACAAAGCATCAGAGTAAAAGAAATAGAGCATTGATTTCATTTGAGAAACTCCTTTTCTTTGGGCTTCTAGCCGTCTTATGCCCAGGGTAGATTTATTTTGCTGATATCTGGGTTCTGCCTACACATTCTAGTTGATGGTCCTTATTAAATAAAAGACTCTATCACTGTTCCCTGGGATTATGGATATTTTAAAAAGTGCCGATAGGTCACTGGCATTTTGATATAGATGATCATGGCGTGCCCTGGAGGTGAAGCCTGGAGAACTAATGTCACCTTCTACACATCATATATGAGACTGGTGGACAGCACAGGCTCATTGGCTAGATCTGTCCTTGCCTGCCCCGGCTAACCCGTGCCCTCGTCCTAGAAATCTCCACGAATGTGCAGGTATCCACTGAGTGTGAAATGGCTTGGCAGCCTGGGAGGCTCCACTGTCAGACAAAAGGATAATAAATTGCATTAATAAAAGCAGCACAGCCTCTGGTTGACTGGTAGGCTGTTGTGTGGAGGCAGCTTTCTGGTCAGCCTGGTTTTATCGCCAGGCCAACATTCTGTTGCTGCTTTAAGCCCATCCAGATCACATTTAATTCTTGCCTCTGCTTCCTCTTCCTTTGTCCCATCTGTCTTGTTCCAGTAGGTTTCAGGAAAATCTAAGAAAGATTGTATTTTGTGCTATTAAATCGATAGCATCTTTAACTGTGTAGTCTCTTTACAGTCTCCGTGTTTTGTTTACCAGTCGAGCGCCAGCATGCTGTTTAAGGGGGAAGAATAATGTTTTTATTCACGTATTTTCCTTCTTTAGCTCTGCAATTTTTTCTCCTCTCATCCTTGCAATCTCTGATTATGGCGTAGAGTAAATAATCTGTACTTGACAGTTATTTCTGCTATTTATTACCTCTGTGTTTTGGACCATTCACTTAAGCACTTAGATCTTTAATATTCTCACCTATAAAATGGTGGTGATCATATATACTTCTTGGTGTAGATGGAAAAATGAAGTAATAGTGAACATAAGACATTTACAAAAAGTCCTTTTCCTCATTCAAGGAATGAGAACCCAGAAGTAAGGAAAAGGAAGTGCAGGAAACAGATTCATACTGAATAAAAAGGATGCTGCCAGGATTAGGGCTACAGTCTACCAGAAAGCAAGACGCACATCTACCAGAAAGCAAGACACACATCTACCAGAAGGCAAGACGCACATCTGCTGACCCAGAAGCAGGCATTTGACTCGCGATTCTTTCTTGGCTTCTGAGGCAATACCTGATGTCCGCATGCGAGGGAGCATCCTGGGGATATCCTGCAGAGAGCTGGCAGAGGGTATCGGGAAGCATTCACCTTTCCCTTTCCAGAGATCAGGCTTGTTTGGCCAACCTTCTGCCTGGCTTGCTCCGAAGGTGTTCCCCTGACTTAGCTCTAGGAGGGCGAGGAATTGGTGCAAGTCGAGGATCAGGCTCGTCATGATCTGCCTTCCACAGGGACAGAGAAGGGATGTGTACACTTTGAGAGGGCTTTTGCTATTATTTAAAGAAGCCTCTCGTAACAGTGTATTATTTTTTGGACAACTTTCCCCAACGCTATTAACCAAACATATATCTATCTATCTATATAAAAGGCTAAGTGTCCGTCCTTCCCTCCAACCGGTTGCTGTGATGTGCACTGACCACCAGGGGACAGACTCTCAAAGCAGGAGCTGCTGTGATGTGCTCTGGCCATTTAAAAAGAAATGGTATTGCGGACCTGGCGCTGACAAACTAACACTCAGCTTCCCCCAAGTCGGACACAGGCCCCGCCACCACCCTGGAGCAACACCCCACCAAATACTCGACACCGCCGAGACCCTGTGGTGCAAAATGTGGCCCACAGCCCAGCACGGAAACAGTCCTGTGGGTGCCGGGTAATGATATCACGTAGCAATGCCCAGCTTCCTCTCCCTAGCGACTAGCCTCCTTGAACCCAGGAACCCGGATTGCTTTATAGCCAGGTGCAAATATTTTACAGTTCAACCAAATGTCTGTGAAGTGTTTTCCCGTGCCTCATCTCATTTGGTCCTCACAGAAGTCCTGGAGTAGGGAGATAGGAAACTCAGTAGGATCCTATTTTCTTTTCATTAGCTGGAAAATGGAGATTTAGAAAGTTTAGAAACTTGACCCAACTGAAAAGAAGTAAGAAATGGTGGAACTTGAAAATGACTTCAGGTTTTCTCACTGCGCACAATATAGTTAAACACTGCTACAGTTAAATATTTTACCCTTTTTTCTGCCTGCATGATCTACAATAATAATCTGCTTCATGTTGATATTTACTGCTGTGTTGCTGACAATTACCTGAAAGAGAAGTTGGGCTTCTTCACTGGGCTGGAAAAAGTTTAGCTAAATCAAAATGCAGGTCTAATTAAGCAAGTTCATTTATATATATAAAAGGCTAAGCTGACTCGTGCATGTTTGATACATATAAAGCTCTCACTGCTAATCGCACACGTGTGTTTTGATCTGTCATTGTCGATCATGGATTTGGTCGACACTTCTATTATAGAGAAAGGGTGAATAGTGATATTAAAATATTCTAATTAATTTCCTTTCAATGTGCATGAGTCTGCACTGGGACACTAGTTTTAAAATAAAGCATCATTCTTAAAAGTGTTTGAAATGGCAAAGTAGCATCTAAATCTTACTATATTAAAATATCAACTCTAGCCGAGACTGGTTTGGCTCAGTGGATAGAGCGTCGGCCTGCCGACTGAAAGGTCCCAGGTTCGATTCCGGTCAAGGGCATGTACCTGGGTTGCAGGCACATCCCCAGTGGGGGATGTGCAGGAGGCGGCTGATCGATGTTTCTTTCTCATCGATGTTTCTGACTATCTCTCTCCCTTCCTCTCTGTAAAAAATCAATAAAATATATTTTTTTAAAAAATCAACTCTAGCTGGCAGCATAGCTAGAGTTTAAAATAATTAAAGGTGCCATTTTTATTATTATTTATTTATTTTTAATCTTCACCCGAGGATATTTTTCCATTCATTTTTAAAGAGAGTGCAAGAGAGGGGGAAAGACAGAGAGAAATATTGATGTGAGAGAAACACATCAATTGGTTGCCTCTTACAGGAGCCCCAACCAGGGCTTGGGCCCAGGATGAGCCTGCAACCGAGGTACATGCCCTTGACCGGAATCAAACCCAGGACCCTTTGGTCCACAGGCTGACGCTCTATTCACTGAGCCAAACCGGCTAGGGCAAAGGTGCCATTTTTAAAAAGTCAACATATTATATGTGCAAAGGCTTTCTCTTAAAATCTCTGTTTGTTTGTTGGCTTTGCTCATTAGGCTTGAATTCCTGTAGTTTGCTAGAGAAGACAAAGAGGAAACCTTTCTTTTTTTTGTGTACATATTCTAGAGACTGGGCTTTAGTCTTATGCAAAAAGAAATAAAGGTTTACTTCTGAGAGGCACTAGTCGTAAAGGCTCTACTATGCATTTATTTGTTTCATTTCCTGTGTAATACCTAGTAAGCTTCCTCCCCATTTGTTTAGTGGTTGGTTTGTTTTTCTTCCAGTTTTGGCCAGAAGTGACAGTAAGAAGCCCGTAAACTTTACCTTTTATCTGGAAGACACTGGAAAAATGACCTTCCTAGTCATTCTTGAATTACTATCCAGATACTGTAGGAAAAGGACGAATAGAAAGTTCTTCCATCTACTCTTCTTCACTCAGATCCTTCAAATGAATGGCCCTTGGATGGGGACCGGGTCAGTGCTGGTGGAATCTGTGGCCAGGGTTGGCAAAACTAGGTGGAAAGTACTCAAGAGCCTCACAGCAGGCAGTTTGCCATTGAATTATGTAGCATCAAGTCATGGACTCTCCTCAGTGGAAATACCGTAGATTTTTTAATCCCAGGATCACCCTGTCAGGACAGCTGGCTGGTACCCTGGCTTATGCTTTGTTAGAGTTTTTCTTTGAAAAGTGAAGCCGTAGATCACATTTATGATAAGATATAGGAAATTTAAAATAATCTAGCTAAAGAAATACTCATACCTTTCTGAATTGCTGCTATGATTTAGGAGTAATCTATAATAATAAAAGCGTAATATGCAAATCTACTGAATAATATGCAGATCAGTGGAACGACCGTCCGGACAATCATGCCATGACACCCATTGTAGCCAGGCCAGCCAAGGTGGGTGCGATGTGAAAGGGCCCGGCCATTGCCCCATGATCGCCCCACAGAGAGAGGCCAAGACCACCGGCCGGCAGGGCAATCAATCGGGGGCTTCACGATTGCCCCAAAGAGGGTGGCCAGAGCCGGGAGACAGCCGGAGCCACAAGGGCCCCAGCAGCTGGGACTGGGAGGCAGCCGGGGCTGCGAAGGCCTACCCTTGTGCGCATTTCATGCATTGGGCCTCTAGTGCATGTATAACTGTTGATGCTACTTAAGGTTTGAAATCCCAAATGGCCATGCATTTGTATTTTTCCAGATTAGTTGTGATAGAGAAAATGATTAACTATTGGTATTGTTGAGGAGCGGACACACTTATTAAAACTGATGTACTGCCCATTTGAAATATTTTTACCTAATGGCATATAACTGAATTGTCTCTAGAATTTTCTTCCCTGCCTTTTTCCTCTCTCATGTATTTATTTTTTAGACAAGAAGAACAGCCGAGGCCTTTTGTGTTGCATGCATGCTTAAGGAACTCGGCTGAAGAAGTCAGATTCCTACAGACGTGTTCTCGGGTTCTGGTGTTTTGTCTCCTCCCCTCAAAGGATGTCCAGTCACTCAGCTTACGTATAATGCTTGCAGAAATTCTCACAACAAAAGGTAGACTTTCATAAGTCATTCATATTACTAATGCGATGGTAATTGTGCCAATGCTTGGGCTACACACTTCTAGGACACCTGCATGGACCTTGCATACTGTAGGACATAGGAGAATTAATATACTTTCACAATGTAAGTTTAAATGTCGCTCAGAGAGGACATCATTTGTCCGTATGTGATAAAGCAATTTTATATAACATTACCAAGTGAAGAGTACATTTTGATGTTTATTATGACATAGGATATCCAGCCCTATGCTCTCCATCGGGAAACTCCCATTTGGGATAGCTTTTGAATTATCCAGGCCAATAATATAAACATTAATGAAACAACATCTATAGTCAAACTCCAGTGTGCATCTACTTAAAATGCCTTTGCTATAAGATTCATTGATAGCCTGGCCCCTGTGGCTCAGTGGTTGAGCATCGACCTATGAATCACTGTTGGATTCCCAGTCAGGGCACGTGCCCACGTTGCAGGCTCGATCCCCAGTAGGGGGCATGTAGGAAGCAGCCGATTAATGACTCTCTCTCATCCTGATGTTTCTCTCTCTCCCTTTCCCTTCCTCTCTGAAATCAATAAAAATATTTTTTAAAAAGATTCATTGATATGTAATATGTAATTTTGTGAGCTTGGAATAAATAAAAAATGGAACCGTACCACAATATAATGTGATTACTAGAAAAAAGTGTATCCAGGGAAATGCTTAGCCAGGATAAGAAAAAAGAAAGAAGTTATGACCTAAGAGAGATTTTTTCCTATCTTAGACTTTCAAATAAATAATGTTGCATTTGATATGCATTGATTGAATATCTCATTTATTATTTCAAGATTAGCCAGCAGTGCCCATTAGCTAATATCGAATCAACCACAGAGAAAAGGGGAACTTTTGAACCTGAAGTTAATAGAGTGAATTTGTAATAGTGCCATCGACTTTTTAACAACTCCCTCCCTCAGGTCCACTTTCAGCAGTTGGGAGAATGTTGACTTTCATCTTTTAGCAGACAGATCATATGAGCCTTAGAAAAGAAATAAAAGGAAAATCGATGTACTTAATTTTGATAGCTTTGTTAGCAATTTGGTATAGTTAGGCAGCTGTACATGTGGGTATGTGTGTGTTTGAATGTTCCCCATTTGGGTAGTTTAAAGATGTTTCCCAAATGTAGTTTCAATTTTATGATATAAAAACAATCCCTCTAAAGGGCCCTGCCCTTCTCAGCTGTGCTTTCTTCTCCCACAGTCTTGAAGCCAATGGTGGCATTCCTTAGCAATCCGGATTACATCAACCAGATGCTGCTCGCCCAGCTGGAGCGCAGGGAACACGCGAACGAACATCACAAGAGAGCCTACACCTATGCTCCTTCTTACGAAGAGTTCATCAAGCTCATTAACAGCAACTCGGATGTTGAGTTCTTGAAGCAGCTAAGGTACTTGGTCCTCAGTCATAGCAGGATAATAGCTACTCATTATCATCCTCTGCCTGGTTAGGTAAAGAAAAATGTGTTTGCCGGGGAAGCAGAAATAAAGGAAGTCTATAAATCTTACCACTTAGTGATAACTAAATTTATCCAGCTTCTCCTTTAGCAGTGGAATTAGATTTTTCAAAGTATAATGTTTTTCAAATAATTAGATTGAGAGCTGTGTAGTTGTTAGGAGTGTCTGCCTAGCTGCTCTGATGCTTACCTTAGGAAAGCATTGGAAGGAGATGATGTGTTTATAAAATTCACTGCAGAGCACTGTACTGATTTTCCTTTTTCTTAGGAAATGCAGAGGCCCAGGTTTGGAAATAAGGGATTCTTGACTAATAGTTTGAGAAAGCACATTTGAAATATACCCCAGGAGTCTCTTTTGTAGGAAAGTTCAGTCTCACTTACTATACTTGAGATATTTTAGGGGTGAGTGTGTGTGTTTTTAATTTTTCTTTTCACAGCAAGTATCTGCACACAAAGTGTGATTACATGGTGCCGTGCAGCTTGCAGGCTTTCTAGGCTCCTGTCTGTAGTTACCCTGTGTCTAGTGTCCCCGGACGACAATACATGGGGGGAAAGGACGCTCTGGTGTGCCGTTTTGCTTTAAGTACTTTTAGTAAGTCATTGATGGAAAAGTAAAATACTGGCTGAAATTCCATTTTTGGACTATTTGAGGATTTTACATTTTTCTTATGTGCCTCTGAACTAGTGTCAACATTAAGGTGAGTTACAAAAAGCTGACAAAAATCTTTAAAATTAGAGCTAATTATTTAGTACTACTATGGGTGCTCCACCATCTGTCATTTTGTATCTGAGGACAGTTCCTCATGTTATAAATGAATTTGGTAAGAATTAATGGTTTATCTTCAAAACATACTGATCAAAGGCTCAGGATTAGAAATGTTGTAAATAGCTTAATGTTGACAGTTCACCATCCAGCAGGAAAATAAGCATCTCAGCAAGAATTGCCCTTTAACAGCAAAACCATGGTGTCTTCTGCCCAGGATGATGGAAACAGCCCGCTCTGTCACGTAGGCGCGTCGGGGATCGCCTCCGTCTGCGTGGCCAACATCACGAGAAATTCTGACTTTACACATTCCTCTTTCCCTCTATAAATACATGATGAAACAAAAACAGCACGAGCACTTAAATCTTTCTCTAACATCACTTCCTCGTGCTCTCAAAATAGGGCAGCATTGAAGGATAGCTCTGTGGGGGTCCCGGGAAGGCAGGCCTCTGAGCACCGGGAGACTTCCAGGCAGGAGATGTGCTCAGCCGCGGAGTGGCTTTCTCAAATACTGAGATAATTCACATGCCATCAAACGCATCATTTTAAAGTGTATAGCTCAGCGGGTTTTAGTATATTCAAAGGCTGCGCAGCCGTCACCGGTAATTCCAGGATATTTTCATCCCCCTGAGAAGAAGCCTGTCCCCATCAGCAGTCCCTTTCCACTCCTCTCCTCCCCCAGCTCATGATCACCCCTGCTCTACTCCTGTGTTTGTGGATGTGCCTGTTCTGGACATTCATCTTCCGTAGCGTTATCAGTGACTGTAGATAAATACAGGGTGGGGCAAAAGTAGGTTTAAAGTTGTGAATACATGAAACATAGAGTTAGTTTATTCTTGTATTATTTGTTAACTATTGTATTATTTATCACATGAACAACTGTAAATGTACTTTTGCCCCACCCTGTAAATAAGAGTAAAATAAAATATTGCAGATTGCTAACCTCTCTTTACCACTGGCTCCTCCAACTCTATACCTGCCAGCAACAGGAGCAGCGGAGTGCAGACAGCCGACCAGGTGTTCCTGTTGTGTATTATTTCTGTTCTGTATGTTGAACTCTGTGCCTTCCATCTTACTGTTAGGCTTTGTGTTTCCAACAACATTTTTAGAGTCAAAGGGAGGACACTCAGAGGTACTTTGGTGATTGGATAATGAAACTCTGAAAGAATTAGAAACAAAAAGTACATTTCAGAGCTAAGTTGGTCTATTGACTGAGTCCAGTTGGAGTGACCTGTTCTTCTCACCTCCACCTCTTTTTTTTTCTTTCAATCCTCACCTGAGGATATTTTTCTATTGATTTTTAGAGCGAGTGGAAAGGGGGGAGGGAGAGAGAGAAAAACATTGATGTGAGAAACACGCATCGATTGTTTGCCCCCTGCATGCGCTCCAACTGGGAACCAGTCTGCAACTGAGGTACATGCCCTTGATTAGAATCGAACCTTGGACCCTTCAGTCCAAACTGGCCAGGGCTGACCTCCATCTCTTTATAAACTTGCTGTTCCTCATGTAACTTTTGGGAAGTGAGTCAGTAACTTCCTCTAGAAGGGCTGCAGAGTTCCCTGTGACAGGAATGCGGGCTCTGGAAAGAGTCATATGCATTTGGCAGCATCAGCTGTGGGACCGTGGTAATCCTGAAGATTATGGTCCCCTCCGCAAGCTTGGCAAAGAGCCTTTGGAGAGAAAGACTGTGAGAGGCCTTTTTCTCGCTGGTCGATACACACCTGCAGAGTTCCCTTCGGAATACCGTACTGTTGCACATACTGCGTGATCCCGAGGCAGTTTCTGTGACTGAGATAATTCCTGGGATATCGCCGGAGGGCAGATGGATTTAGGCTATTCAATGAGCCCTAGGTTCTAGCAGCTACCAGCTGCGAAGTGCTTATTTTCCTTGTCAGAACGACAGGCGGGTAACGCTGCTGCGTTGTTCTCAGGTGCAGGGACGGTGTCAGGGAGTTCTCTTTGATATGACCCGGTGTATCTTTTCTGCATGGGGCTGTTGTCCCTGTTCACTGCATCTTAGGGGCAGACCTGAGGACTAACTACTTCCTGCACAGCTTGGACTGGAGAGATTGTAAGTCCAGGAACAATTCTGCTATAGCAGAGATTGATCATTTTGCTCAGAAAAGTAGGTGCTCGTAGGAGGTGGTGCATAAATTATCTTGTTACTTGGCTACTTACTGTTTATCTGATAGAAAAATTGCTCTCTATTCCAAGGTCAGGTCTGCTTACGGTTATTGACGGGCAAAATCGCGTTTTATCAGACTCCTGTCTAAAACTTCCATCATGGAGCTTTATCAGCTGACCAGCACTCATGGAGCTGCTTTCTTCAGTCGCAGTCTGAACCGTTCTGTTGCTTCTCTGATAAAATGAGAGTACACTGCTGTCTGACTTTATTGTGTTCTTGGTCCCTGTCTTCAAGTTGCTCCTCAGAAAATCTTAGGGTTGGCTGCCTAAGGCAGGGACTGTATCTTATTTAGTCTCAGCAGTTGATGAAACTGTCCACTTTTGTTTTATGCACATTTGAGAGTTGGAGGCATATTTTTTAAAGGGGAAAAAGAGTCATTTAGCTCTACTAGGCTGGAATGCATTAAAAACAAAGAAACAGACAAAACGTGAAGGTGATGTTGAAGTTTTGCGGAGTTTGTTTTTCTGTTTGAGTTGGCATGAGATGCTTTCACAGTAGGACTTTAGACCTAGAAATGTTCTCTTAAAATATACTAAATTAGTGGTTTTTACCCTGGCAGTGTATTAAAATCACCCAGGCTTTAAAAAACTTACAGTAGGATAGCTCACTTTCCTTAGCTACTCCTTTTTTCTTCTTTTCTGGCATCTAGGAAGTCAAAGCGAGGATGTGATAACTGGGTTGGTGTAATATTTTGAATTTTCCAGCGTCTTCTAGTAGGAGCAGTGATCAATTCTGTTAATAAAACAGGAGCCACGAAGCTGAGTGTCATCTTGATGCAGGATATGAAAGGGCAGGCTGAATGGATTCCCCACCGTCCGTGTGGGCGGTGAGACAATGACCAGTCAGGGAGGGCAAAACAGGGTTCAGAGCCACGGTGCATCCGTTAATGAAACTCGGCAATTGCAGCCTTGCTGGAGAAAGAGCTATGTTGCTTTGTTTTGAAGGTAAAGCTGGAGTCAAAGTAAACATTAAACAAGGAAAATGAAAGGTTCGGCCCTGACAGGAACCTCTGGGAAAGGACTGGGCAGGTTGTTGGCCAGGAATGCAGCCCGGGCTGTGTGATTCCCGGCGTCTTTGTATCGAGTGCTCTAATGGGAAATACTTGCTCCTTCATGAAATGGGAGACTTGTTCTGCAGCTGCTTGGAGTGGAACCTGGGCATCACTGTTTTTAAACAGCTTCCGAGGTGATTATAACATGCAACTCGTGTTGAGAATCTCTCTTAAATGGAATGTCCTCCCATCTGCTGCCAATCGGAAGTCTTGGCTAGATGTTATGTCATAAAATTCGTTATATTTTAGTTATTTAAAAACTGTGTATATCAGTTGACTGATATACGGTGACTATTGAGGAGAAATATCACTAGATCATCATGAAGGCCTTCCTGAGAGCTGTGCTTAACCCAAGCTTCTCACCTTTGGCAAAATGGACATTTCAGTGTTTTGAACAGTGATTCTGAAACTGTATTGTGAATCATGAGCAGTAAAACAGGATTACTTTAGAGAGGAACACGAGAGAAAAAACTGCACATGCCTGAAGACAGACTAACGCACCCTGTCAGGAATCAGTCAGCACGAACAGCATCCAGGGAAAAGGTTAAGTGTGGGCGGATGCCGAGAGGAAATCAGCGTGGAAAACAAAGAGAAGCCTGGCGAGTTGTTCTAATAATAACAAATGAATATAAATTTAGTTAAAAACTCACTGAAATGCGAGGCTACATACAAGAAATGTTCTAAAAGGTGTCACAGTTTTATGAAAAGTACAAGTACATTGACTTTGGAATGTCATTTCTCCTGTTGGTGTCCGAGAAATAGCAGAGGATGCAGAGGTGGGATTAAACATATCAGAGAATACCGACTATTTTCATTTAGGAGCAAAGATAATTAACTATTGGCAGCAACGTGAAATTTGATATAAGAAGGGAGAAGTTGGGTATAAGGACGTTCATGATCTCTCTGAAATAAAGGAATTTATTCTGTGCCTGTACTTGGAGCAGCACTGGCCCTGTGGGGAAGGTGTATGTGCTTTATGAAGGGCAGTTAGGAGCAGGAGGCCGTGTAGGTAACGCACTTAGGTCAGAATCTGCATGGCTCTCATTCTTAGCCGCCACAGGTGTTGTTATATCATCAGATCAAGGGTTGCAAACTGTGGACACTGATCGATCACCAGTGGCCCGCTGGGGTTCAGCGTCCCAGCTGGGGTTTGAAGAGACCCCATAAGTAGCAGTGCTCCTCTCTCCATCCTGAGTTCTGAGCCATCAAGGGCCAACGGATAAGGCACATGAAGACCCTAGTGTCACTCTTATGACTGACCACATTGTCCATGAGCTGTCAATCAGCTGCCTCCTGCACGCCCCATGCTGGGAATTGGGCCCGCAACCCCAGCATGTACACTGACCAGGAATCGAACGGTGACCTCTTTGTTCGTAGGTTAATGCTCAACCACTGAGCCACACCAGCAGGGCAATCTTGGCTTTCCTGAGGTTAACTAAAGGGTACCAGCTAGCCAACATGACAAAGCTTTGGTTGCTTCTGTAACATGTAATTTCTGTAGTCTCTGGGATCCAGAAAATGAAAATATGGTAATGTAGTTTTTTTAGGGAGATTAAAAGATATAAACAAGATTAAGAAAATAGCAATCAGTTGTCACAAGCAGATGAAAACTGTTAATACTTGGTATATATATTTTTTCAGGTTATTTTCTGTATATATAACATGAATTGTGGGTATACATACATTCAGGACACCTCAGCTGTTCTGGCCCAGAACTTTCTAATTGGTATGGCTGGAATATATGGATGTGTATTGAGAGAGCATAGAGACATGTGCAGATGAAGGTTTCCTCTGCTCTCGAGGTGGCTGGGGAGGCCCGGAGGCCTGTCAGCCAGTGTTCTGTTCACATGGTGTTAGCATTTGCCGTCTGTGCACAGCGGGAAATGCCTGTCTTTCTGTGGAAGCCGCTCCCTTCTGCACTAGAAAGTGGAAAACAGGTATGAAGCCCATTAGGGGAAAAGATCTCTCACTCCTCTGAGTCCTAATTGAAAAGATCTGCCCTGTTTGTGCTCCTGCTCCCTGGCCCTGATGCCATGAAACACACCTCCTGAGGAGACAGCTCGGAACCTTGAGACCCTCAGCAGTACTCACATAGGAACCAGGCACTCTGCTTTGTTTGTAATATTGGTGGAGATTAAAAACTTGAGCCTGGCCAGCATCGCTCAGTGGTTGAGCATCAACCTATGAGCCAGGAGGTCACGGTTTGATTCCTGGTCAGGGCACATGCGTGGGTTGCGGGCCTCAGGCTTGATTCTTAGTGTAGGGAAGTGATGGAGAACCTATGACACGCGTGTCAGAGGTGACACGCAAACTCATTTTTTTGGTTGATTTTTCTTTGTTAAATGGCATTTAAATATATAAAATAAATATCAAAAATATAAATCTTTGTTTTACTATGGTTGCAAATATCAAAAAATGTCTGTATGTGACACGGCACCAGAGTTAAGTTAGGGTTTTTCAAAATGCTGACACGCCGAGCTCAAAAGGTTCGCCATCACTGGTGTAGGGCGTGCCGGAGGCAACCGATCAATAATTCTCTCTCATCATTGGTGTTTCTATCTCTCTCTCTCCCTCTCCCTTCCTCTCTGAAAGCAAGAAAAAGTATATTTTAAAAAAATTTGATGACACCCAGTGTTGGCAGGGTGTAGGAAAACACAACCTTGTGTCCTGCTGTTAAGAGGATAAATTAATACCTTTTTGTCACACAGGTTTAGAAAACGAAAAAGAGGTCACAAAATATGCATTCGTTTTGATAGTTATAATAATAATTTATCTGAAGGAAATAATCATGAATGTGTGAAAGATTTCTTTAAGACTATTTCTTACAATTTTATTTAAAATAGAGAAAAGAAAAAAAAAAGAAGAAAGAAAAAAAAATAATAAAATAGAGAAAAGCTTGACATAACCATAGTGCCTAACAATAAGGGTTGAGTTAAAAAAAAAATTCTTGGAGCAGGTATATAATGGTTTAATAATATTGGAAGATAGTAATTATAAATTGCTAAATTAAAAGGCTCTAAGGCAGTATTTATAGCAGAAATCCAGTCTTATAAAATAACAAAATATCCTATTTGCCTAGAAAAGGTTATAAGGATATGCCAAATGTTGTGATTAACTATGAATATTGTGTTTTGTGTATTTTCCAATGTTCTTCAATGAACATATGTTCTTTAGAGAAAGTAGAAATTGGCTGAGCCTGGGCAAGTACAGTCTGCCCATCCATGTATCAGGCTGGGGTACAGATCCAGAAGGCAGCTCCAAAGCTAGCAGGAGACTATCTCCTTCCAAGTTCACGCGGAGCTGTAACGTGTACGTGTTAGCATGACTCCCTATTTGAGTGAGTGACCACTGCTTTCTTGTTCACTGAGAAACTGCGCTCTCAAATCTTGCCTAGACTGTTAAAAGCTGTGCTGTGTGAGATTCGCAGTAAGAATGGTGCATCCTGCTCGTGCTGGAGGATTTCAGTCACTTTGACACAGAGAAGCAGCCTCATTCATCACTCATAAGTCGCGCTGCAGATAAGGGCTTTCTGGGCTCAGCAGTCCACATCTCCCTGAACTGCAGTGTCCAAGGCAATAGGACCCTGGATCCACCTGGAAGTGACCTCTTTACACCGCCCTGCGTCCGGCCTGTCCCCTGCTGCTTCAGTGAAATCCCACCCACACGCCGCTTTCCCAGAAGTTACCCTACAGCAGCTCCACAGATGCCCGTGGTTCCTCTTGCCCAGTGCAGGGGGTCAGTAAACCCGATTTTGTTGGACTACAGTGACCCTGGTGGTCTTAGATTGATTAGCTGAGACAGTCCTATAGTCAGGAAAAAGGTAAGGCTACTTACGAAAGTTTTATGTATGTCTAACAAGCACACACATACCATCCCCCTAAATAGTGCACATCTGAAGAGTCAGTAGCGGGTTAAGGAACAATAGTTAATGTTTATTGGACTCTCACTGTGGGGCAGGCACTATTCCAACTGTTTTAAAGGTGTTATCTCATTTCCTCTTCACAGCAACCCTGTCAGGGAAAATACTGTTACTCCCCTTTATACAGACGAGGGCTCTTGAGTTTTAGAGAGTTTAAATAATTTTCCCCGGTGACACAGTAAGTGTTGGGAGCAGGATTTGAACACAGGCCATTCGGTACCGGAACCCACATTCTTCACTACTCTGAGACACTTCCTAAGTTGGGAAACAGCTTCAGCTTAGCTGTATTTCTTCTCAACCACATTAACTGAAGTTCCTGTAATGAAAATATTACCTCTAGACTAGTACAAAGTAGCCTGTGGCAACTTGAAGACATTAATGTTTTTAACTTTTTCTTAAACATGTATATGTATGATATTCAAATTTACAATATGTCCTTAGTGATTTTAATATAAAAGAATATTTTAAACCATTTACCATACTGTACACCTGAGACTAGGATTTGTCCAGCCTTTGACATTGGTAGGACGTTCCAGCGTGTATGCCCAAGATGGCTCTAAAGTAATATATTTTTTAAAAATATGTGTAAGGTGTGCCTAATGAAATAAAGAGACTGTTTTTTAATTTGGCTTGAAACCAGTTCTAATAATTCCAGAACTGTTCTGAACAGTTAACAGTAGTTTAAATAGCTTTGTTGAGAATGAGAAAGTCACTCACTTCCTATTTTGCCTTTTGGTATCAAGTGAAAGTGAATTCTGCAAATTCATTAACCATGTTCAAACGCCAAAGCACTGTGTGAGGAGGGTCTGGTGAGTATAAAGATGAATTGGTTGTGTATCCTTTAATTCTTTCACCTGCCAGCAAGATGCTAATAGTCCAACATAGAGATCCACGTGGGTATAAATAGTTAAATATTAAGCAAGATAGTAAGGCCAGAAGTAGAGAGTGAAGAGCTAAAGAAGTGGGTAGGAACAAATATTTTATCCTGTAGAAGACAGGAATCTAAGAAGCTTCAGAGAGGAATGGCCATGGACTGAGTGTTTAAGGTCAAATAATATTTCAACAGGTAAGGGGAGGGATATATCAGGATAATTACAGCACCGGATTATGAGGGTTAAATGAGATAATGTAAATGAAAGTATCTAAACAGGTACCTGGTACCTAATGAGAGGAATCCTTACATGTTAGCTAGTATCTATAATAAAAGCCTAAGCGACTGTTACAGCGGAACGACCTGAACGACGGGTCGCTGTGATGCACACTGACCACCAGGGTTGCAGATGCTCAACACAGGAGCTGCCCCCTGGTGGTCAGTGCACTCCCCAGGGTGGGGGTCACTGCTCAGCCAGAAGCTGGGCTCATGGCTGGCGAGCGCAGCGGTGGTGGTGGGAGCCTCGCCCGCCTCCACGGCAGCGCTAAGGAGCTGCAAGCCAAGTGGTAAGGAGCAGCAAGCAGGTGGGTGGTAAGGAGTGAGGGGTCCCAGACTGCAAGAGGGATGTCCAGCAGGTGGACATCCCCCAAGGGGTCTCGGACTGCAAGAGGACACCCCCCAGTGCACGAATTTCATGCTCCAGGCCTCTAGTTACTTAATGTTATGGATTCATTTTAAAAAATTAACTCTTTCCTCAGATGGTGTGTATTATTTTTCAGTACCATTGGTGACTCGTTTGTTCCAGAGCACAAATCACTAAGAACATCAAAAGAACAGATTGTTCAGAATACTATGTGTACCTGTTAGTGTTACAAATGCGAACCCTTATTAATTTAGCTCATTGTTTTAGTCAGTTTAGACTGCTATAGCAAAAATACCATAGAGTGAGTGGCTTAAGCAAGGAGCATTTATTTCTCACAGTTCTGGAAGCTGGGAAGTCTAAGATCAAGGGGCCGGCAGATTGGGGGTCTGGGGAGGGCCCACTTTCTGGCTTATAGACGGTGGTCTTCTCACTGTCGTCTCACTTGGTGGAAAGTGAGCTCTCTGCGGTCTCTTTTATAAGGGCACTCCTCTCATTTATGAGGACACCACCCTCATGACCTCATTGCCTCCCAGAGGTTCCAACTCCAAATCTCATTTCATTGGAGATTAGGATTCAACACATGAATCTGAGGGGAACACAAACATTGAGTCCACAGCACTCACCACTATTGACCGAGTGCTTACCATATGTTTAGCTCCAGGCTTGGTCCTGTAGGAGAATATAGCACACAATTCATCTGCAGAGGCTCATGATAAAGTTGGAGAGAAAAAAGGTAGCATATCTTTATTACGCACAAAGCCACAATTTTGTCTTAGGCTCAGATGTATTACCATTTTTTAAAGAAGTATTAGGCCCAGAAGTGAAAAGGACTGGGCACTCCCATTTTCTTCATCACAGCACTGTTTGTGAAAATGTGACTCTGTAAATCGGCAATATAAAGTAATACCTGTAAGTTAGGGCTTCAGAGAAGAGAAATACTCATGTGAATTGGGGAGGTGGGGGGGCTGGGGAAGATTTGAGAGAAGAAGGACTACGTGTAAGATCTGGATAGGTGGACAAGTAGGGAGATGTTTCCAGAAGGAAACGGCATGAGCAAAAGCCTGGAAAGTGATCTCGTTTGAGGAGGCTGCATGGCACCATCCTGCTGAAGCCGAGGTGCAGAGCAAGGAGGAAGGAAGGGACGGTGGGCTGGGTAAGAGGCTCTTGCTAAGAGCAGAGGGAATGATAGGACCCAGAGAATAACCCTAGAACTTGAGTTCAAAAGGCCCACCTGAATATGCTCACCATAGACACAACTCTAGGGGTGTCCTCAACACTTAAAAGTAAGCTTGTATTTTTCCTGAGAAAAGGTGTTCTTAGGCACATACACCTGCCTGGTGTTGTCAGCTTCTTCTGCGCATTAGAATGACCTGGGGAGCGGAAACGGTGTTGACACGTGGTCCCACTGCAGGTGCTCTCCCCTGTCGGCCTCAGTCCTCTTCCCAGTGAGAAGCAGTGAGGGCAGCCACTCAGAGTGGCAGTGGGGCTGGAGGGCAGAGGGCAGCAGTGAGTGAAGTGTGTGGGCAGCGTCGTCCAGTGTAGACCTTGCTGCAGCGATGGAAATGGCCGTAGACTGTCCAATATGCAAGCCCCACGTGCCCCTGGAGCACGTGAGATGTGGCTAATGCAACCAAGGAACTGGATTTTTTGTTTAATTAATCTAAGTAGCCACCTGTGGCTCATGCCCATGTTATCGGACAGAGCGGGTGCAGGAGGTAGAATCAACAGGACCGGTCACCAATGCGGGAGACGTTGAGTATAACCTCAAGTTTCTCTCTGGGTGGGGGAGCAAGTTCGTCATTCTGACGTCGGGGCCTCAGAGACGGCTAGCTCGCGGCATCGCGCCCGGTCTGGCGCAGGTGCCAGTCCCTGTCGGATGGTTTTGATGATGCATGGGCAGGACTCACACTGTGTCATGTGTGATTAGTACAGGCACAGTTTAAAAGTATCCCCGAGAATGGTATTTTCTTCCTATCCAACCTGTTCTTTCTCTCTCTTTTAAACCAGGTATCAAATTGTAGTGGAAATAATCCAGGCAACGACCATTAGCAGCTTTCCGCAGCTGAAGAGGCAGAAGGGTAAGCACGGGTGTTTTTTCTTCAGTCACATAAGCTGCAGGCCTGTCCCTGGTCTGCACCCTCCGCTCAGAGCTTTGTCAGGTACCAGCATTCCTCTGGCTGACATTTAAATAGTTTAACTTCTTACAATAATAGTGTAGCAGCAACAGCGAAAGTAAATATAATCTAATCCTAACAGGAACCTTGGTATTTCTGAGTTCCTTTATAAATTTATTCATCTGTAGTCATAATTCTTAAAAGATTAAAATTATGGGATAGATAGTGATTTTGTTCTGTTTTTAAACTAAACATGACTTCATCCTTTTTTTCACACAGTAAAATTTAATCTTTAATGTTTATTCATATTTCTGTCTTGAAACATAATCTCGATCATTTAAATGACACCAGTGAGTTGCTGCTTCATAATTTACTTAACCTTCTCTTTAGTTAAGCGTTTGAATTGGGAATACCTGCTGTCCCCCTCCTACTCTTGTAGATTTTTTTTTTCTCTTGTAGATTTTTAAAGAAATGGGTTTTATGTTGTTTTTATTTTCCCTGTTGGTTTTGTTTAAAGTGACAAGGTCGTTGCCCAGGCATGGTACTGAGGAGTAACTGAGGTGTGGCGATGGCTGTCTGCCTTGTAGTTTGCCTGGTGCTGGCCTAGTCCCTTCTCATACACGAGGCTGACGGACATTTACTGTCTGAATGCAGAGCAGGTTTGGTTCGTGGCTGAGAGGCAGCAGACACTGCCATCTCGTCAGCTAGACTTTACACAGCCGTCCGTCTCCAGGTGCACCCAGGTCCCTGCCGGAGAGCAGAGCGCCAGAAGCGCAAGGAAGAGTGGACCGGACACGAGAAACGCGCACTCTGGTTCCTAATCAGCATGCAGAGGCCAAAGGGAGCTGGGGTTACAGACTTTTCCTTGCCTCTGAGTCACTGGCAGAAGGTGGGAGCGGTGTGAAAAGGAAATGAAGGGCTAGACCAGTGGCTCTCAACCTTCCTAATGCCGCGACCCTTTAATACAATTCCTCATGTTGTAGTGACCCCCGATTTCATTGTTACAACTTGAACATAATTAAAGCATAGTGATTAATCACAAAAACAATATGTAATTATATATGTGTTTTCTGATGGTATTAGGCGACCCCTGCGAAAGGGTAGTTTGACCCCCAAAGGGGTCGTACCACAGGTTGAGAACCGCTGGTCTAGACCAGGGGTCCTCAAACTACGGCCCGCGGGCCACATGCAAATACAAATACTGTATTTGTTCCTGTTTTGTTTTTTTTACTTTAAAATAAGATATGTGCAGTGTGCATAGGAATGTGTTCATAGTTTTTTTTTAAACTATAGTCCGGCCCTCCAACGGTCTGAGGGACAGTGAACTGGCCCCCTGTTTAAAAAGTTTGAGGACCCCTGGTCTAGACTATGGAGAGGCGCTAATTCTTCACCTTAGCCCAGTAAGGAAGATGGGGCAAACGTGTTCATTCAGAAATATTTCCTGAATACTAACAAGGTGGTTATGACCCAGTAGTGAACAAACAAAACTGCATTCATGGAGTCCTAAACTAGGAGGTGGTGCGGTGCTCAGAGTGAGGCATTGCAGCCTAGGACTTGGATATGGTAGCGAAAAGGAAGGGCCTGATAAGAAAGATTATGAAGGAGAAATAGTCTCTGTGGTGAATGATTGATGTGGGGAAGAGTCAGATGAGGGCAGTACAGTGCTGACTTCACAGGAAGAGGAAGTGGCTCCCAGAGAAATGCAGTTCAGGAGTCTGAGCTTGTAATTTCTAGTCTGCAGCTGCTTCTGTCCTGCCCCATTGCTGCAGGCTGAGAGTGTAGAAGTTTGGGGTGTAGAAGCAAAAGTGCTAGCACAGGAGTTAGGAGACCTTGGCTCACGTGAACTTCCCCTGCTAGCATCCCTGTGAAACCCGGACAGTCCTTTCATTTCTCTAGACTCCGGCTTTCAGTTTAGATTGAGTGCTCCAGGTGATCATAAAGGGTTTCTCACCAGGAAGTGAAGACCCTGAGAGTCAGAGAAGTGGGGGCTGCTTCAGGGGGAGAGGACTCACTGGATTGGGCCTCTGGATTTGCTACCACAGAGGATGGAGAAGTGCCTGTTTGGCATTTCTCAGCTGGGATTCAGCTGTGGAGAGAGAGCAACCCTGAAGAGAAAAACTTGGAAGTTGCCAATCTATACTAATAAAAGGGTAATATGCTAATTAGACCAGACATCTTCCAGACGTCCTTCCAGACAAAGCCACAGCAGCTGCTAGGGCTGGTGGCAAGGGAGAAGTGGTTGGGGCTGGTGGGCCCTGGCCAGTCCCACCCATACCTCACGGCTCCCTTTTCCACGGCGGTGCTAGGAGAGGCAGGGCAGCCCACGGTCCCGGAGCCTCCACAGAGGCTGGAAGGGGTGTGACCAAGGTGCCTCAACCTCCCACAGCCCCTCCCCCAGCCGGCCTGGCCCCAGATCACCCCCCCCCCCCACACACACACACACAAGTGGGCAGGGGGTGGGCCAGTGCTAAGAAGTGAGGTCTGAGTGTTAGCAGCCCCGGTGGCTGGCTTTGGCAGCAGCAGTGGGGTGATGAGGGCAGCGCCTTCCCCTGATCCTCCCGGTCACCTCCCACAGAGGGAGGCCAGACTGCAGTCCTAAGCCGCAGTAGGACATCCCCTGAGGGCTCCTAGACTGTGAAAGGGGGCAGGACAGGCTGAGGGAACTTCCCCACCAGTGCACGAATTTTTGTGCACTGGGCCTCTAGTTTAGAGATAAGAGTTAATGATCTTCGATTTCTGCTGTCTCCGAGTCCAGTATCTTTGCAAAGCTGATGCTCTGTTCCCCACTGTTAGAGGAGAACAATGTATTAACGGTCTGATGTGACTTCCCTGATTCATAATGCCACCTGCTGCCTCACTGATGAGTTATTAAAATTTGTGTACATACTTTTTATAAAAAAAGATCAAATTTGGCACTCCCCATTGTCTTTTTAGTTGAATATCTATAAACTGGTCCAGCTAGCCATTATGCTTCATTGCTGCTTAAATTGATCTTTAATGTATTTCCAGGTAAACATGTGTGTTTTCCCCCTGTAGAAATCATTAAGAAACATTTGAATTTTAGCATTAAAGGCTCCACAAAACATAATTGTTGAGTTGTTTTTGGAAATCTTTGCATTTTAAAGACTGAAAATATCATCAGACAAAAGAGCCTCAGCCTGCATGTTCACCTCTTCCCACAAGCCCCACCTGGCTGCGTCGCTTTCCTGAAACCTGGAAGATAGGGCAGGCCGTGATCATTTGCATCTCAGTGACCATGTAGTGATGCCGTGTGTACTGTTCTAAGGAGTGTCATTTCCAATGTTGTTTCTCCTTATTTCCACATTCTCTGTGACTGGGAAACTGAAGAGGTTTAAGAAAAAGAATGAACAGATGGGACCTCCTGAGAATATTTAGGTTTCAGCCTGGAGACGGGAACTTCACTTATGAATGTGGTGTGTATGCTATAAATACCGTTTTGTTGCTGCATTAAAGATGCTTCTGACATGTCTTTTTCAATCATAATCATTGATGATTAAGACATTCTATGTAACTGAAAATACTTTGAGGACTTAAAGAAATGCCATATAGCAGGCTGGGAGGAATTTCCTGACTGTGTCCCCTCTGAGACCTTGAGGAAGTGGCCAGCTCACTCTGCTGCCAAGAGAGAATGTCCACATCAAAGTCCCACATAACTCGTCATCTTCTGTAGTTTCTTGTCTCTGTGAAGGGCCTCCCCATCCATCCATGCACGTCAGGAACCTCCTTGGAGTCGCCCTTGCTCATTCCTTCTCTGGCTCATTCTGTCGTTATCTGTCATGTACTCAGGTGCTCTCATCTACCCAGGATCAGAGGAGGTGGGGTTGTGATCAGAGAAGAGACATTTGAGATAAAATGCAAAGGAGAAGTAGGACTTATCTAGGCAGAGTGAAATAGGGACTAGGGTAGCATCCCAAGGAGAAGAAGAAACAGAATGTGCAAAGAACAGGAGGCGGAGGAACAGCCGGGGTGCACGGAGGAAAAAGAAAAGTCGCATGGCCGGAGTGACTTACAGAGAGAGGGAGTGGAACGGCAGGAGCACTTGAGGCCTCTTAGGATCCTCGTGTGGGTGGAGAATGTGCCCTGGAAGATATCTGAGTCACCAGAAGTAGGTCTTCAGTCATCCAGCAAACACGGCCACTCTATAGGCACAGCTGTGCAGTGAATAGCACTGTCCCGGCCTTCAGGAGATCACAGTCTGGTGAGGAGACGGGCAGATGCACATAAATCACAGTGCAGTTTGGTGATGCAGCGCGAGTGACGTGTTCAGGGTTCAGTAGTGGCACGTGAACAGAGGTGGGGAAAGGCTTTCCCTGGAGAGTAACGGAGTTGACTCAGAAGGGTTGAGTGGCTCTTGTTCCCTCTGGGCTGGTCCGGGGGATGAGGGTGGTAGGTACCTGTGCACAGATGAAGGAGGCAGTTGAGGAACAGCCTCCTGTGCTTGGGTGGTGTCAGATGAGACACTGAGCTGTGGGTTGGCGTGTGATGGAGAGATGAGGCTTGAAAGGCTATCCTAACGTGTTTGGACTTAACCCTGTAGAGCCGTGGTTCTCAGACATAGCGTGCACCAGAGTCTCCTGGAGGGCTGGTTAAAATGCACACTGCGGGGCCCACCCAGCCTGCACCCCTCTGTGGACCTGAGCGCCCCGAGAGTGTGCGTCACTCCCCATCCCCCAGCGATGCTGGTGCCGCTCGCCCAGGAACCACACTCTGATGCAGAGCCATTGATGTGTTCAGGTTTGCGCTTCAGTACCACTCTCTAGCTCTTTATTTATGATTACAACAGCCAGCATCGCTGAGAAATGGTCTATTATAGTAACTGGCTGCTATGGTCTGAAGGTTTGTGTTTTCCCAAAGGTCATGTGTTGAAATTCTGACATCCAAACATGATGGTAGTAGGAGGTGAGGCTTTTGGGAGGTGCTGACATCATGGGGTGGAGCCCTGGTGGGTGGGGTTAGTGCTCTCTTACTTACAGTAAGAGTCCCCAGAGGGACCTAACTTCTCCACATGTTGAGGACACAGCCAGAAGGTGGCCATCTGCAAGCACTTCCAGGGGATCCCTCACCAGAACCCACGCACGCTGGCACCCTCGTCTCGCATTCCCAGCCTCCAGGCCTGTGAGAAATACATTTCTGGTGACAGCTGCCCAGTCTGTGGGGTTTGGCTATAGTCTCCTGAATGGACTAAAACATTGGCCAAGTGTAGGAATCTACACTAATAAAAGAGAAACATGGTAATTGGCGTACGACCGCTACCCTTTTCATTGGCTAATCAGCGAGATATGCAAATTAACTATCAGCCAAGATGGCGGCCGGCAGCCAGGCAGCTTGAAACTAACATGAGGTGCCGGGGTCCAACCCCAGCAGGTCCAGGGGTCCCCAAAGGTGTAGACGGAGTCGGCAAAGAAGGAAGGACACGGAGACAGTGTTCAGTTGATCAGCAACCTAGCCCGGATCTCCAGCCAAGTTCTGGTCTGGATCTCCAGAGAAGTTCTGCTTAGGATCTCCAGCCAGGTTCTGTAGCCATGTTCCCTCGCTAGGTTCTCTAGCCAGGTTCTGTCCAGGTTCTCCAGTCAGGTTCAGTCACCAGGTTCTAGTCAGGTTCTCTTGCCATATTTCTGTAGTCAGGTTCAGTCCAGGATCTTTTGCCATGTTCTCTCCAGCGAAGCTCCTCCATCTCCTGGTTCCCTGTAGGTTCTGTCTTCTGAGTTCTGACTTCTAAGTTCTGTGTTCTAAGTTGTGTGTGTTGCTGTCTTGTTACATCTGTATTTATACCAGTTGATTCAATCCTATCAATCTCTATTACAAAGGTTAGGGCGTTTCTTATCTCCATTCCAGGGAGTAAAGATTATGTAGCTTAAGCATGATTGTTCATAGTTAAAGTGATTAATTACCCGCCTGGCACTTAGTTGAGGGGTTTTATTCCCTCCCTAACTTCAGGGGAAAATCCCTACCTGGGGATTCAACCTTTCTCGGAGAGGTGACCTTGGTTAAAACACAGCACCAAGAAGATGAGCAAACATATTAAGAACTGTATGCCATATATGCCAGGTCCCTTGAAACAGCAAGGATGGACCGGCTCCCGGCAATGAGGCTTGCTTGCCTCAGTGACGGAGGAAACCAACGTTCCCCGCCTGCGGCTGCAGGCCTCTGAGCGGGCAGTTTAAGAAACTCTGTAACAAATACCACCGGACTTCAGCCAGCAGATTCGCAACATTGTAAGCAAAGGCCAGAAACCTATTTTCTGCTGAGGCCTAAGAGCTGGAGCCAAGCCTCAAAGCTAAAGCTGGCCCAGAATAAAAAAGAAAAAAAAAAAAAAGGAGCAGTTGGGAGCTTCAGTCACCCCCAGCCTGAAAACAGCCCTCAGCCCCTCACCCAGACTGGCCAGGCACCCCAGTAGGGACCCCCACCCTGAAGGGTGTGTGACCAGCTGCAAACAGCCATCGTCCCCTCACCCAGGCTGGCCAGGCACCCCAGTGGGGACCCCCACCCTGATCCAGGACACCCTTCAGGGCAAACCAGCCGGCCCCACCCTTGCACCAGGCCTCTACCCTATATAGTAAAAGGGTAATATGCCTCCCAGCACCGGGATCAGCGGAGCCATGAGTGCTCCTGGCACCGGGATAAGCATGACGGGGCAGCGCCCAAACCCCCTGATCGCCCTGCGGCTCTGTGTGTGACGTGGGTGGGGCCACAACCTCCCTATCCATCCTGCTCTGTTCATGACAGGGGAAGGCGCCCCAACCCCCTGATCAGCCCTGCTCTGTGCCTGATAGGGGGGAGCTCCCCAACCCCCCCTCCCCACAGGCCCTGCTCTGTTTGTGACAGGATAGAGCCATAACCTCCCCATCGGCCCTGCCCTGAGTGTGACAGTGGCGGCACCCCAACCCCCTGATCGGCCCTGATCTGTGGGTGATAGAGGGCAGTGCCCCAACCCCCTGATGGGCCCTGCTCTGTGTGTGACGGGGGCAGCGCCCCAACCCCCTGATTGGCCCTGCTCTGTGCGTGACAGGGTACAGAGACCCAACCTCCCTGATTGGCCCTGCTCTGTGCGTGACCGAGGGTGGCTCCGCAATCTCCCCATCGACCCTGCCTTGAGTGTGAAAGGGGGCAGTGCCCCAACCCCCCAATCGGCCCTACCCTGAGCGTGACTGAGGGTGGTATCACAACCTCCCGATCGCCCTGCTCTGTGCATGACAGGGCGGCGCCCCAACTCCCCAATTGGCCCTGCTCTTAGCCCAACCAGGGGCTGCACCTAGGGATTGGGCCTGCCCTCTGCCACCCGGGAGCGGGCCTAAGCCAGCAGATCGTTATCTCCCGAGGGGTCCCAGACTGCGAGAGGGCACAGGCCGGGCTGAGGGACCCCTCCTCCCCCGCCCCCCCAGTGCACAAATTTTTGTGCACCGGGCCTCTAGTTCTAGTGATAAAGGGACATATGCTAGATTTTCCCTGCATTGTGCTATGAATAAGCCCCGTATTTCAGCTCCTTCAAAGCTGTCTTTTCTGCTCTTCTGAATCCCGAAATGTTATTAAGAATAGTTAAGGTGATTCAGAGTCATGTTTATCCAGCCGACTACAGCAAGGGACGTGATGTGATTTGGGGCTGCTGGAGACTGCTGCTATAAATAGTACCCCCTTGGAAGTGCGCGGGTGAGGGTGGATGGGGAGGCTTTGGCAAAATTGTGCATCTTTTTTTCTTTAGGGTATACATAAACAGTGTTGGAATTGACTATAGTAGGGCTGTAGAAGAACTTTGGAATATATCAAAGGTGTATATTTATAATTTTATATATATACACACACAGTTACTCATTAATAAGAACCGTAGTGCTTTCCACCAGGAATTATTTTATAAAGATAATATGTAGCGTCATTGTCTGATTTGGGATTTAAAGGCGTCCTTGCCTGAACGAAGGGAGCTCATTGCCTCAGGGTCCTTTCTAATGCTTTGATGTGATCTGACTTTCTGCCATTGCAATAATTCGAAACAAATAGTTCCTAATTTATTTTTTAAAATTTTTATTTATTGATTTGAGAGAGAGAGAAACATTGACTTGTTCTACCCATTTATGTATTCATTCACTGGTTGATTCTTGCATGTGCCCTGACCAGGAATTGAACCGGTGCCGGGGTCCAACCCCAGCGGGTCCAGGGGTCCGCCAAGGAGTCTAACACGTGCGCGAGTCAGGGGCTCGCCTGAAAGCCGAGGGGGGGCCGGGCCGCCCCTCCCACAGTGCGACCGCTCCCCCACCCCTCCCGCCCCCGGCGACGGAGCGTGCGGAGGCGCGGGGCGGACTGTGCCCAGTGCGCCCCGGGCGAAGTCGCGCAGTCGCCCCCCGTCGGGCCCGGGGGGTTTTGCAAGGCGCCACGCCGGGAGCGAAGCGAGCGCACGGGGTCGGCGGCGATGCCGGGGTCCAACCCCAGCGGGTCCAGGGGTCCCCAAAGGTGTAGACGGAGTTGGCGAAGAAGGAATGATACGGAGATAGCGTTCAGTTGATCAGCAGCCTAGCCAGGATCTCTAGCCCGGATCTCCAGCCAAGTTCTGGTCTGGATCTCCAGAGAGGTTCTGCTTCGGATCTCCAGCCAGGTTCTGTGGCCAGGTCCTGGTCAGGTTCTCTTGCCATGTTCTATAGTCAGGTTCAGTCCAGGATCTTTTGCCATGTTCTCTCCTGCAAAGTTCTTCTGTCTCCAGGCTCCATGTAGGTTCTGTCTTCTGAATTCTGTTCTAAGCTCTGTCTCCTGAGTTCTGTGTTCTAAGTTCTGAGTGTTTCTGTCTTGTTACAACTGTATTTATACCAGTTGATTCAATCCTATCAATCTCTATTACAAAGGTTAGGGCGTTTCTTATCTCCATTCCAGGGAGAAAAGATTATGTAGTTTAAGCATGATTGTTCGGAGTTAAAGGGATTAATTACCTGCCTGGCACTTAGTTGAGGGGTTTTATTCCCTCCCTAACTTCAGGGGAAAATCCCTACCTGGGGATTCAACCTTTCTCGGAGAGGTGACCTTGGTTAAAACACAGCGCCAAGAAGGTGAGCAAACATATTAAGAACCGTATGCCATATATGCCAGGTCCCTTGAAACAGCAAGGATGGATCGGCTCCCGGCAAACCGGCAACCTTGTCTTCAACCAGCTGTGTTTCTAATTTATGAATGACCTAACCTTACAAAACACTGCAGGCTGGTTCCCTGCCACTGCTACAGGGCCCTCGCCATCGCCAGCGTCTCTCCCTGTCTGGCCCTCACACTGTGAGAACTGCCGCCTCCAGTACCTCATGTCCCTTCCAGTGTCCTTCTTTGCCCCTCATTCTCTCCCTTGGGGGACTCGGGGCAGTTCTGTTAAACTCTCTATAGTCTCGTAATTTTATAGGCAGCTCTACTGTCAACTCTGTCCCCCAGGAAAGCTTCAGTGATCACAGGTTCTAACACCTGCATTTATACAGATGCAGCTCAGGTCCAGCGATGTTCAGCACTGTACTGTGTGACTAGAAGCTACCAGTTAGGCCACATAGATCTGGATCTTGAACCCAGGTCTCCCGATTTTCAGTCCTGGACTCCTCCCACTACACTGCTCATTCACCCAGGCAGATGTCATGAGAGCCATGCTCAAAACTGACAGGTTATATGGGCCAGATCTGTGCTCGGAGCATATATGTCAGATCTGTTCAGCTTGTTCTCATTTGGGAGCAGGGCTCCCCTGGTAATTGAATGTGTGGGAAAGTGTATTGCAAACATGTCGGAGGGCCTTGACCAGAGGCAGTGCTAGATACAGCTGAAGGAAGGAATGGAAGGTGTGCTGTCAGGCCCCTGGCCCGCCGTGCAGGGCTGGCGCCCTGTGGTTTTTTCCATCATAATGTGAGTGGTTCCGCCATCCGCTCCTGCTGTCCTTTCTCCTTATTCCTCAAGTGTACTTTCCACAGACGTGCAGGGACACTTAGGAAATTTCAAGTGTTTGGTGTGGTAAGAACCCGCTTTGTTCTTAAAAAAAACACACAAAACCTACCGGCCTCAAGTTGAGAAGCAAGGGAAGTCTCTTTTCCTTCCTGGCCGGCCTTGGAGGTGATCTTCAGGTAACTTTGAAGAAGTGTGCGACGATAAGTTAACTACTGAGAATTGCTGCCAGGAGGTCAAGCACCGTTTCTCATCTGGAAACTGAACCGGTGCCTAAGTCAATACACACCTGCGCCCTGCGCCCTCCTCTCAAGGGGGTTTGTTTCAAAGGCTTGTTCACCTGTCAGCATGGATACAGGCGAGGAGTGGAGGCTCCTGTAGGGAAGAAGTCCCCTACGTCCTTACTGATTGCCTGGGGTGTGAGCGGACCCTGCGTCCTGAGGAGTCGGAAGGGCAAGTGTGTGGCCCGTGTCCTTCCACACCACAGGGGTTTGCCTCCCTATTAGTGCTTCTCAGTGGTGTGAAGTACTAAATTAGGGGTCCTGGGACATTGGACAGGGTTTGGAGACATTGTTGGTTGTCACATCTGGGAGAGAGGATGCTACTGGCACCTAGTGGTAGAGGCCAGGGATGCTGCTACACATCCTGCAGTGCACAGGACAGCCCTACAACAGTTAACCAGCCCCAAAGGTGGCAGTACTGCTTGGGGTTGAGAAACCTGCTGTGTCAGCAAGTGAATTCCGCACCCAGCCCGAGGAGGTGCTGTTGTTAGGATATGCCTTGGAATTTGAGCGGTGTTATAAGAAAAGAGAAATATTTTGCAATTGACATTTTTTAATACCTGAAAAATATAGGGGTGGCATTTCCATCCACAAATACTTGTGCTGTTTCTGGAGTCGCTGGTTTGCATTGTAAGTTACTTCACCCTCCTTTGCCTCATTAGAGATAGTACCTAACAGTTGTGCCCTGGTGTTTTTGTCTCTCTGCAAGCCTTCCACTTGCTTAAGGAAGAACTGCATCATGGGTAGAAGGTGCTACAACAGGCAGCTCTATGGTGTTGGTCACAGGTCTGCTGGGATGTCCTTATAGCCAGTGCCTATAAAAGGGTTCCCTAGTGTCTAATTCAAGTGTCCTTTGCAGCAATGAACCCAAATGAATCCATTTCCTTTTGCTTTGACCTCAGTAGAATCTAGACAATCTAGGAGAAAAAACAATAAGCATTTATAATTAACTAGAAGCCTGGTGCACAGATTCGTGCACCCGTGGGGTCCCTCGGCCTGGCCTGCACCCTCTCGCAATCTGGGACCCCTTGGGGGATGTCAGAGAGCCGGTTTTGGCCTGATCTCCACAAGTTAGGTTGAGGGACCCCACCAGTGCACGAATCCATGCACCAGGCCTCTAGTATGCATATAAGATCTTTGATTAATCTCTTCCTACTCTCCTCCTTCCCCCCTTCCCTCTGAGATTCATCAGTCTGTTCCATGTTTCCATGCCTGTGCATAGAGTGTCTGCCCCCTGGTGGTCAGTGCATGTCATGGACGGTTGAATGGTTGCTTAGGTTTTTATATGTAGAGATAGCTTTAGAGTATTACATCACTTGTGTGTTCATCTTGGCACCAATTTAGAGAGCCACTGCCATCCAGTTTCACCTGCCACTGCGTATCGTCTTGGCCTTCTTTTAAAAGCTAGATTCAATGTTGTATGGTTAATGGTTTTTGTTTTTTTTTTAATATATTTTATTGATTCTTTACAGAGAGGAAGGGAGAGAGATAGAGAGTTAGAAACATCGATGAGGGAGAAACATCGATCAGCTGCCTCCTGCACATCTCCTACTGGGGATGTGCCCGCAACCCAGGTATATGCCCTTGGCCGGAATCGAACCTGGGACCTTTCAGTCCGTAGGCTGACGCTCTATCCAGTGAGCCAAACCAGCTTTGGCGGTTGATGGTTTTTTCACATTGCGCCGTGTAACGTAAGGCCTTACAGAGAAATAGCCATATGAATCTGTCTTGAGCCAGCTGGGCCACACTGGTCGCTACATACCCACTTGTCTATACATTTCTTGACTTGAATATTTCTTGGCTAAATGGGTTTTCAGGTTACAAAGATATGTATTCATTTGTATCAAAAGGATTTTTGCATGACAGGCACATGGGCTACAGGAAGCCATGTTAGCCATTTAGCCCTGAACGTGGCTTTAATTTTCTGAGGCAAAAATAAACAGGATTTTGTAAGCAACAGGCTGCATTTTCATTTGGTAGGAACAAGCTCTTGCCCAGACAATGGCATAGGATTGCTCTTTAACAAACAGAAGGTATCATTCAAGTAGAAAACCAGAATATTCTCTGCCCTGCAGCTGGGTTTAGAGGAAGGTTTATTCTTTTTTATTCTCCCTTTTCTTTGGAATCTGCTTCTAGTTTTTGTATTTGAAAAAGGCTTTTACAGCTTTCCTAGGAGGAGAAGAATTTGATTGTCGGTAAATGTGTTCAGTTTCTTCCATGTACTAGTATGTCTCTTTATTAGCCTCTTTTCACCCCAAATTAAAATATGTTCTAGGTTTATTTTGTGAAAAGTATTTTTTATTCCCAATCTTAGGGTAATTTAAATGCTATGCACACAATTTTGATTTTTAAGGATATATGTTTAAAAATAATTTTTTCCCCTGAAAAATTAGCTATTCCAAGCATCTAGTTCTTTAGAGGCACACACAGCGCTTCCTAGTTTGCATAGACTAATCCGGGGGTAGACAATTTTCACCCTGATCTTCCCACCGGAGGCTCTGCGATACTAGTGTTCCTGTTGAGATGAAAGCTGCATTCCTGAGTTCTTCAGTAAGGGCCTCGCTGTCAGCCAAGCACAGGACCCGCTGAGAAACCATGTGGATGTCCAATGAAAGATCTGAGCACCATGTGGGGAAACGTCTATAATATCTGCCAGGCCCTCCTGCCAGGCCATCTAGTGCCCTGCCGTCTGCAGTGGCCCTGTGCTAAACCCTGGAAAAGCTGCTTCTGAAAGATAACACGTTTTGTGGTGCTTGTCTGAATTTTTTCAGTTATTCTGTTTGGCCTGCCGGGGTCCTGTTTTAAGCATTTGTAGAAACTAAGTGGACATGAGAGGGAATGATCACCCTGGGGAATTGGAGGGCTCCAGTTGAGAAATAAAACGTTTCTTACTCTCCACTTTGAGGGGCACCAAGAAACAGCACAGACCCCCTTCTTTTATTGGGGTAGTTCTAGTCTAAGCCAAGGACATGAGGACTCGCCTCCGGTGTGCGCTGCCTGGCCAGGGAGCACCTGTGTGTGTGGGTCACCAAGGCCGGGCATTGCCCAGCAATCCCGGGGGTTTCGGAAGTGAGCCTGCTCTCTGCTCTCCACCGCGAATTTCACTTCCCTACTCCTGCAGCCCTCTGACCCTCACTCTCACCCACCTCCCTCTAAGCAGGCAACCTCACTCTCTCCTTCAAGAAAACAGAATCCACGTGGGGGAGCTGCTTCAGCTTCGGCCGTCACTCCCGATGGCTGGTGTCACATCCATTCCGGTTGTGCAGTGGAGGAGGGGGCTTCCCCACAGCCAGGCTCTGCACCTGCCTCCTGGGTTCCCCCCCCCTCCCCCGCCTGACACCCTTCCTCCCCGCCTAGTGGTCCTTTCTCATCAGCGTTGAAACCCGCTCACTTCTGTCCCATGAAAAAACGCGCAAGACTAACAAAAGCCTTCCCCCCACCCCAACCCCTGCTTCAGATTGTGTAGGCAAAGCAGGCCATTTTCCACAAGGTAGTGCTCAATGCTTAGTCGTTTTTAAAAATTAATTAAACCATTGCAAAACATCCACATGGGAGTAGACCCGTGCAGGTGGAACCGCATTGGTCAGGGGTTAACTGTATATCCATGCAAACATGCGGAGCGGTTTGGTTTGTGACTATAGTGTTGACAGAGGAGGTTTGTAACGTGGTTTACACTGAGTAAGATTTGTCAGGGACATAGTTAAAAATTAGTGGCATTTCTATTGAGAGTACGCGTATGTTCAGCATGAATTCTATCCTATTCCGTCCTATCCCACCCTATTCTTCAGTACCCACTGTTGTTCAAAATGCCCCGCACCTGACAGTAACCTGGTTCGGAGCTGTTGTGTTCCCTCTTTCACCTCGTGCTCTGACCGGGCCCTGTCCACCCCTCCCATTCAAGGTAAAGAAACTGCTGCGATGAAAGCTGACCTCCTGAGGGCCAGGAATATGAAAAGGTACATTAACCAACTGACGGTGGCGAAGAAGCAGTGCGAGAAGAGAATCAGGATGCTGGGGGGTCCCGACTACGACCAGCAAGAGGACGGGGCCTTGGAGGAGGGGGAGGGGCCGCAAAGCCAGAAGGTAGAACTTTCAGTTTCTTGTTTGACCATTTCATGTTTGTTATGAACGCTGGTGGAATCAGAGATACAGTCTTGTAACTTTCTGGTATTTAATTTAAGGCAAATGTTCCAGAATATAGACTCACATGTTTGCTTTTATGAGTGACGAGCTGTATTACCTGGTGTCATTGACTTCCGGGAATGGTAATAGGCATGATAGGTAGGCATGGGGTGGATGTATGTGTGTGCACGCATGCCTGTGTGTGTTTTCCCACCCTCCGTTTTCCCTCCCACAATCCTGGAGGAGCATAATTTAAAACCTTCCCACAAAGAAAACTTCAGGCTCATTATTTCACTAGTGGATTCTGTTAACCATTTTAAGGCAGAGATAAAATCAATTTTAACGACACCTGTTTAATAAGTGGAGGAGAAAAACATTACAAGGAAAAACAAAACAAAACCCAAACTAGTAACCAATATCCATCATGACCCGAATAGAAAATAGAAAATTCCTTAATAATATTTTGGTAAATCAAATCCAGCAATCTATAGATAGAAAAGTACTCCAATGTCCTTATTCTAAACATTTTGTACATTGTTTATCTGCAATTCTATTATCAAGGCTTAATGAAATACTCATTTTTTAAAACAGCTTTATTAAGATATAATGACATACACTTTTATTTAAAGTGTATACAAAGAAATTTTGACATATGTATGTATTCATGAAGTTATCATCACAATGAAGATAGCCAGCATCTTTATCACACACAGGAGTTTCCTAGTGCATTTGTAACCGCTCGACCCCACTGACGTAATTCTTTCACCCACGCTTACTCACCTAGGAAGCGACCTCTTGACTACCTTGTTTTTTGCCACCCATCATTGTTTTGTCTGTCTCAGCCAAAATGCTGGTTCAGGCTTTTTCTGATTAGTTTTTGTTGTCTGTTGTGATACACAGCAGCTGTTATAAGTCTCACAGCCACCCATAAAGTAGGCGTTACTGTCCTCATTCCACAGAAGAAGAAACTGAGGCTCAGAGTGGTGGAGTAACAGCTCGTGGGCCTAGGAAGTAGCAGAGTCAGGATGCAAACTTAGGCAGTGCAGGTGTCACACAGTGAAATGCTCCTGTGGATCTCAAGAGAAGGAAAAAACAACTGGAGTAGAGAACTTGGTTCATCTACAGCAAAGAGATGAGGTATATCAGATGTTTTAGTAATCCTACTTGAGATATACTTACCCTAGTTTATGTGGATATATTTGCACTGTGGGGACTGAACATAGAAAGAATTAAATCTAAAAATGGAATAGTTTAGATTTTTTGGACTTAATTTTGCAAATATGAATTTGTATCCAACTGGGGAATCATTTGATCTGAGTGAACTTATGCTGGGAAGGATTCCTTAGAATTTGTGGAATGTCCTTCCTGCTCAACTCCTCCCTATATTAAAACTCAGTGGGTCTCTGAGTGACCTGTCCTCCGTAGCCACAGGTGGTGTGGGTTTCTTCTGACCTCTCAGGAGCGTGGGCAGTCAGGATTGGTACATCAGAATGCTTCCCCAGCACGGTTTACATAGAGTAAAGCTACATGCTACAGTCTCCCAGAGTGAGGACACCAACTAAACACTAATGGTCTGGAATATTTATGGGAACTTGTTATTAGTGGTCTGTAGCAAGGGATGGCCATCTTCTTTAATTAGGTACCAGAAGTTGTTAGAAAAAAAGGTCCCTTTCTGCCCACAGACCAGATTGAGGCTTACTGTCACAGAAGAGTTGAATATTCATTGACCACATGCACTTGATAACATTTCTGAAAATATTATCACAATATTAAGAATCTTAAAATGTTTTCTTTTCATTGCATTTGAGTTATACTTAGATGCCATTTAAAAAATCTCATTAAGAACCAAGAATATGAGACTTAAATTCCTTCTAAATTAATTTGGGGCATTTCTCCTAGTTCATTGAGTCATGAATTATAGTGAAGGTCATCTGCTTTCTCATATCACAGCAGTCCATGCTTATGATCATTCCCACGGAGTCTTCAACTAGTGCTTTTTCTTTTACTGTAAGCATGCAGAATAATAAAGGTAATTTGGTATATCCATACAATAGAATATTATGGATTAATTAAATGATACTTATAAAATATTTGTAATTGAATGTGATACTCTAAACAAAAAGGGCAAAAGATAAAATAATTTGTAGATTTGTTCAGCTATATAAAAATAGGATGGAAAGCAAAAATACCAAATTATTACACTCTGGCTTCCTGGTCTTTAATACATTTCTCTTGAATTTTTCTATTATTGGCATCTATTGCTTTCAGCAGTACATCCAATAGGGCAGGGTTATGTCTGTTTCATTTCCTAGAAGTGTGCCTGATAACAGAGTTGATGCCAAATAGATTTTGTGCTGAATGAGTGAATGATTAATAGAAAATTGGTATTTATTAAATATGTGCATTTTGAATATTCAGTAAACTTTTACCATTTAAAATTTAAGAGGGTGAGAGAAGTACTGTATTACATTGACTATGACCTTTAAACAGTGAGGCATTTCCAGCGCCCCCCCAACCCCCCCCCCGAATGTAGAAATTAATCCATTGGAAGTTAAAGCAAACTGATATTTAAAATTTTGCTTTTAAGAGCTTTTTCTTAAATTCTCTTAATAGATTCTTCAATTTGAAGACATCTTGGCCAATGCTTTCTACCGAGAGCACTTCCGAATGTACATGGAAAGAATGGACAAGAGAGCTCTGATTGGCTTTTGGGAGTCTGCGGAATATTTAAAGAATGCTAATAAGGTAGTATTTTTAGACTAAGGAATATTAATCACTAGCTGATAAAAACTTGTATGCTAGGCAGTGTGTCTGTGTTTCTCAGTGAAACTATAAGAGAATTCATGAAAAGAACATTTTAACCAATATAATATTGGCATGATGTTTTAGCTCATAATGGTAAATAAAAATTAGCTTTTTTTTTTTTTTTAAGCAAAAGTTGCTTTTGAATGCATAGTCAAAGGGAAAAAAAGATTTATAAAAGTACCAAAATAGTGAATTTAGTTTCAGGTACTTCCTTTTTGACACATTATATAACGGCATGTGCATACCCACATTGCTGTTATAATAAATTTGGTCTTGTCACCTACAACTCAACCTTATAACCTTGTTATTTTTAATATAATGTGCATATTTTATACTATTGATTGTTCTTTTATTTTATTTAAAATTTAAAATATGATTGACTTAAGGAACACAGAAAAAAATTTGGGTTACAGTGAAAAGCCCAACAATAAACATTATGTTTTGTACTTGGTAATTTCTCAATATATATTTAAGAATTAAATTCAAGAATATGAAATATGTATGTATGGATATATCTATACATATACTTAACAACATGTATAATATATATACATATATTTTGTGTGGCTTATTAAAAGAAGCACAGAGAGCACTGTGTACATTAAATTACTCACTTTTACTGTACATGAGTGCTGCTGGAATTGAATGCCACCTGTTAAGTGTTCAACATGAAGTGTTCATTTTAAGGACCCGGCTGTTGTGTTCAGTGGCTAACACTTACCCTTTGGCCCTGAATGTACACAAAGCCTTGGGCCCACCCTGGCTACCAGTGTGCGTTCTCAGTGTCGCCCTTCCCCCTTAAAGCACAGAGAGGCAGAAGAGAAGAATTCTCAGAGGTGGTATTTCTTACCTTCCTCATTCTCTTCCTGTCTTTTCAGAATGAAATCCCACAGTTAGTTGGTGAAATTTACCAGAATTTCTTTGTGGAGAGCAAAGAAATATCGGTGGAAAAATCCCTTTACAAAGAGATCCAGCAGTGTCTTGTAGGAAATAAAGGTATTGAAGTGTTCTTCAAAATCCAGGGAGACGTTTACGAGGTCCTGAAGGACAGGTATTACCCTTCGTTTATTGTCAGTGACCTCTATGAGAAAATGACGATGCAAGAGGAAGAAACACCTGCCTCACAGTTGACTTCTAACAAGGATGAAGCGGTGAGTCCCATTCAACTTCCTGCTTCCTCTCAGTGCGTAAACTTTGAATGTGATTAGGTGAGCACTTATTGTATAAGGCAAATTTGGGGTGCACCCCCATCCTTTAACATATAGGAATTTCAGTAGAACTTGAAGTTGAATTATCATGTTGCTTGTGGCCTTACACATGTCTTTCTTTGTCCTTCTGGCCAACTGGCTACCATTTTCCAACATTGTGTCAGAGGCCTCCCTGCCTTATGCCTGCCTGAGACACACCCTGGTTTGACTCCTGGAAATCTGTGAGGTGGGCCGTTTGAGACAAAGGATGGGGAAAAATAAGGAGAGGCAGAGAATGTAAGAGGAGTCATGGGAAATATTTTGGAGTTAAGAAAATCAGGAGAAATGAAGATGTCCTGGAAGGATCCTTGCTCTCCATACCTGAAGTCTGATTCCTGTTAGTGTACTAGGTCGCTCTGGACAGCCCCAGAGGCTATCCATTCCCTATCAATGACTTTTACTATCAGTGAGTCTTCAGTTTTGTGAAGGTACAAAGAAAAAAATGTGTTTTAGAGTCTTCTTACATAGAAAGATTATCATTTATCTTGGATTCTTTCTGCCCAGTTCACTGTATCTCAAGCCCTGAGGATCAAGTACTTGAGCTTGATAATATTAGAATCTGGCGTCTCTGAACTGTTGTTAAATTCATTCACTCAGGTTTTTTTTAAAGAAATATGTTTTTATTGATTTCAGAGAGAAGAATGGAGAGGGAGAAAGAGATAGAAACATCAATGAGAGAGAATCATTGATCGGCTGCCTCCTATATGCCCCCTACTACTGGGTACCGAGACTGCAACCCGGGCATGTGCCCTGACCAAATGTCCACCTATGAACCGTGACCTCCTGGGTTGCAGGTGGATGCTCAACCACTGAGCCATACCTGCCGGGCCAGGCTTTTAAAAAAAAAAGTTTTGTTACTTGGTTGTTTACATTTTCGGTATACAAAACCACTAAGCTCTTTGGTACAAAACTCATTACTCATTGCATTTTCTTTTTAAGACAGGCCAGTTTGGTTTTTTGGTTGGTTGTTTGTTAATCCTCACCTAAGAATATTTTTCAAGGGAGCGGGAGAGACAGAGAGAGAGAAACATTGATGTAAAAGAGACACATAAATTGGTTGACTCCCTCACACACCCTGACCAGGACCAGGAATTGATCCTGCAACCAAGGTACTTGCCCTTGACCAGAATCAAACCTGTGACCCTTCAGTCCACGACCAACACTCTGTCCACTGAGCCAAACTGGCTAGGGCAGGCCAGTTTGTTTTACTATGTTATCGCTCTACCTAAAAGTTAAAATGGTTAATATGCAAATGAGGTTATTCAAATTAATAAAAACATTAATACCCAACAGATAAATTGAACAAGGATTTTAACTGACACTTGATTAGGAAAGTAATGGTAAACAAAACATTAAAAATGTCCAACTTCACCTAAGATTCAAAGGGGGGTATTATATATTACTGATGTTTTGATAGTTCCTACTCTTCGTTTTAATAATCAAATTTATCTACAAATTTATCCTAGAACATAGCTAAAAATGAGGAAAAAGTTTATGCACAATGAAGTTTAACTTAATACACCTGGGAGAGCTAAAGTGCAAAATCAACTCGTAGAGGAGCAGCGGTAGCATCTGCCTCAGTTAAATTTCAATTCATAAAGTACCATGCTACATAAATTATAATTTTGAAGACTGTAATAGTCTCAAAATATGTTATGTGAAAAAGGCAGAATACCCACTCAAGTGTGTACAGGTGTAAAATTATGTCATAATAGATATACTTATGGACAGGATTAGAAAGAAACTACAGAAATGAAAACAGCTTGGTTTGCTGTTTTCAGCAAAAATAAGGTAATATTTATTTTTCTTTGAAAAAAAATTAATACACTGTTTGTTACAATTCATAATAGTTAGAAGAAAATACTCTGGAAGAAAGTTAAGGAGTAAACAAACCCGAAGATAGTTCTCAGCAGTTCTTTTCAGTGTCCTGATGTTGCTGCTCATGAATCTAAATAACAGGCCCTTTAGTAATCTAGCCAGATGTTTCCAAGTTATATAGTTCTTTGTGAACGTTAAGTCACTTTCAAATGCTAACCATTTTACTAGTAATCTATGTAATGATTTATAAAATACATCTTCAAGAGAAGGACTGAACAGAGTCTATACAGAAAGTACTTTTGCTAGTAGGAATTTGGAAATTTTATTTTAAAGAGACTTGCATGAGTTTTTCCATAATATTCTTAGGACACCAAAAGGAATCCAAACCTGTGTCTTTGTCAGAGATGAGAGACAGGACATTGCGGTAGAGCTGGGAAGACAACTCTGTTGCCTCCCCTTGTTCCATGCATGTCCCCTTGGGTGAACCATTTGGGAAATAATGGTGTGGAATCATTTTCCTTTCCCTAGGATCTTAAATGTTTCCTTGTTTTGTTTTTTTCTCATTGCGATTCTGAACACCAATTACTTTGGTTCCAAATACTTTAATTTTTCACTTTACTGAGAAAAGGCAGTCTGCTTCTGGACTTTCTACTATAGATTTTTTCCTTAGTGGAGCTGAGTCCTTGGACAGTGCACTGTGATGATGTGGTGCCTATCCAAAAGGTAAGAATTACGGAATAGTCCATCTTTGTATGACACAGTGGTTATGTGACTTCCTCCTCCAGGGCCTGGGGGATGAGGCTGGTGACGAAGCTGTGGATGAAGGCACCAGTCGGATTAATGAACAAGCCAGTTTTGCTGTAAACAAACTACGAGAACTAAACGAGAAACTTGAATATAAAAGGCAAGCTCTAAATTCTATTCAAAATGCACCAAAACCTGACAAGAAGGTAACTCTTTCGCTTTCAAGGTTGTCTTTGAAAGTTTCCATTTTTTAAATTTGATAAATAGTAGTTTTCAGTTTAGGCTGAGAGGTGCCACGTTTTCTTTAAAAAGAATTTTATTTTAAGTTCTGTTGTTGTTGTTATTGTTTTGTTTCTAGTAAGAATTAGGAAAGTACTTGTTCTTACTCTTGTGTGACTTGTGTTTCTTTCCCCACCATCATCTGTGAATAAGTGTTCCCTGGACTGGCTTGCCTGCAGTACCTTTGGGGGAGGGGCAAAGCTTTCCCTTGAACCAAGGTTGTTTCTGCAAGTGAATTAACTGCTCAAGGACAGTCTTTACCTTTTTTAAATTTTCTTATAAATGCTGCAAGTAAAATATAGAGAACCTCACCAAATTATGCAAGAAAAAAATTATCTTGCTAAAAGGCAACAGAATTAGTAAGTTTAAAAATGTAAACAGCATCTCACTCATTGGCATTTGTCACACCCAGGAGGCGGTGTGACCTTTGCCTGGGTTCATGCCTGTTTGGAGGCCACCAACACCGTTTGGTTGGCTAAACTGATCTCTGGCACTTTCTGCACCTGTGCTCGGAGACCTAAGTGACGAGTAAGTGAATGATGGTCACTGTGAAGAATCAATGAAATATAGAATCTACCACCTGCTCTTAGGGAGCAAACATGCCGGTTGTGGACCCAAAACATAGTCCGATGACAATGAGGCAAATAGTCCCAGCCCTTACCGGTGGCAAATGCGGGCGATGGCCCGGCGGGAGGCTCCCTGGGGGTTTCTGAGGAAGGAAGGGGTCCTCGTAGACTGCATGTTGAGGAGGGTTTGGGGGCAAAGCTGCTGGCCTCAAACTGCAGTTCTATCACCCTATACATTTTCTCATAAAAGAGATCCAAGGAGATGGTAAACATAACAATTTTTTAAAAAATTGTTTATTTTTTTAAAATTGTAGTAAAATAAGCATGACTTTAAATTTTACCATCTTAACCATTTTAAAATGTACAGGTTACTGTGAATACACTCACGTGCTGTGAAACTGTCACCACATCCATCTTCAGAACTCGCTTCCTCTTGCAGAATTGCAACTCGGTACCCACTGAACACTAACTCCCCATCACTCCGTCCCCGCCTTTGGCCACCACCATTGTGCTCTCTGTCTGTTATGAATTTAACGAGTGCAAGTCCCTCACATCGGTGGAATCATACAGTATTCTTCCCTTTGCGACTGGCTTGTTTCATTTAGCATAATGTCTTCAAGGTTCATTCATATATTACTATGTGCCTGAACTTCCTTTTTAAAGCTAAATAATATTTCATTGTATGTGTATACAGTGTTTTGTTTATCCATCCGTCTTTGTTTGCTTCCACTTTGGGCTATTGTGACTAACGCTGCCATAATCATGGGTGTACAAATATCTCTTTGAGATCCTTTCATTCCAGTTCTTTTGGGTGTTTACCCAGAGCTGTAATTGCTGGGATATAGGTTAATTTTGCTTTTTAATTTTTTGAGGAATCTCCTTACTGTTCCACAGTAGCTGCACCATTTTATCTTATCAGTATACATAGGATTCTGATTTCTCTGTATCCTGACCAATACTTGTTATTTTCTGTTGTGTGTGTGTGTGTGTGTGTGTGTGTGTGTACATGTTTTTAATAATAACATTCCCTAATGGGTGTGAGATGGTATCTCACTCTGGTTCTCTGGGTTTTGTTTTGCATTTCCCTAATGATTAGTGATGTTGAGTATCTTTTCAGGTACTTTTTGGCCATTCATATATCTTCTTTGGAGAAATGTTTATTCAAGTCCTTTGCCCATTTTTGAATCAGGTTGTTTATTTGTTGTTGAGTTTTAGGAGTTCTCTCTGTTCTGGATATTAATCCCCTGTCAGATATGCGATTTGCAAATATATTCTTCCATTCTGTTGACTGTCTTTTTACCGTGTTAATAGTGTTCTTTGCCCAAAAGTGTAAAATTTTTATGAAGTCTAATTTTTCGTTTGTTGCCTGTGCCTTTGGTGTCATAGCCAAGAAATTATTGCCAATTAAATGTTATGAAGCTTTCCCCCATGTTTTCTTCTAAGAATTTTATAGTTTTAGCTTCATGTTTAGATCTTTGATCCATGCTGAGTTAATTGTAGTATGTGGTGTTAGGTAAGGGTCTAACTTCATTGTTTTGCATGTGATATCCCATTTTTTTCAGCACCATTTGTTGGAAAGGTTGTCTTTTTCCCATTGAATGGTCTTGGCACCCTTGTCAAATATCATGTGACCATATAAGTGAAGGTTTACTTCTTTGCTTTCTTTTCTATTCTATTAGTCTATATGTCTGTCTTTATTTCAGTACCAAATTGTTTTGATTAGGGTACTTTTGTCATAGGTGTTGAAATTAGGAAGTGGGAGTTTTCCATTTTTGTTCTTCTCTTCCCAGGTTGTTTGTTCTATTCAGTTTTCCTTGAGATTCTACATGAATTATAGGATGGATTTTTCTGTTTGTGCAAAAAAACACACAAAACATTGAGATTTAGACAAGGATTGCATTGCATCCGTAGATCACTTTGGGTAATATTGCATCTTAGCTTAGTCTTACAATCCATGAACATGGGCTATCTTTCCATTTGTTTATATTTAATTTCTTTCATCAATGTTCTGTAGTTTTTATTGTAAAAGTATTTCACCTTCTTGCTTAAGTTCATCCTATATATTTTATTATTTTTATAGTATTGTAATGGAATTGTTTTCTTTATTTCCTTTTTGGATTATCTGTTATTAGTGTATAGAAATGCAACTGATTTTTGTGTGTGTTGATTTTGTACCCTGATACTTTTTAAAAATTATATAGCATTTTAAATAGCTCTATAACTCCCAGGATGTATTCCCTGTGGCAGATTGTTTCCAAGTTGAAGGAGGAAATAATTCTAACAGAGAAAGAACGCACAGACCTTCAGCTGCACCTGGCAAGGACAGATTGGTGGTGTGAGAACCTCGGAATGTGGAAAGCTTCCATCACCAGTGGAGAGGTAGGCTTCATTGCTTGTACTTACAATTTATTTTAAAAGTTTGATTTCATAAGAAAAGATTTTACTCTGGAGAATTAAGGTTGAGGGTGGAAATCTTATATTTATTCTCCTAGACTGCATTTGTCCTGCCTTCCTTCCCCCATATTTCACTCTGGTTCTCCCATGACTGGGAGCTACACTTGGCTGCCTGGTAGAGATCTACTCTTACTCCACTGTAGACAGAAAGTTGTCCTTGTTCACTGGAACTGTAAGAAACTTCAGATTGGAGCAGTTAATATCTTTAAGTTACCATCTTATTTTTCCATTGAAGGTTGAAATAAAATGGAAAGCACTATTTGACATTTGGAGGTAAAAAGTTTTAAATTTAAGTGTTTCTGATTGTTCCATCCTTCTGACTTCAGTTGTTCCAATGTCAGTAGCTGTAAGATCTTTAATAAATATTTTGTCCTTTGAATTAGAAAATATTTTGCTATTCTCTGATGAGATGGAATAACCTTTCTTAGAATATACTGTATCCCTTTTATTTTGTCTAAATAAATAATTTCATTTAAAAGAAAGAAGCTTATAGGCATTTACACTGTTAATGCCTTTCTATCTGCCGGGACCTAAAGGTCAGGTCCCCAAGTAACAAGATTCCGAGTGAGAGAGTGTTAATGCTTTGCCCATCATTGTTTCCAGTGGCTTGTTAAATACTCAGCTCCTTAGATTTGCAAGCACCTAGCTGCCCAGCTTGTCTTTATTCATCCCTGCCTTTCCCATCATCCCAGTGGCTGCATATGCACTGGGGGAGGGCTTAAGAGTCACAATCTTAATTGTTCTCTAGATTAGAGAACGAAACAAAGCATGTTCTCCGAGAGCCACCCCGAAAGCACACACCTTACCTGAGAGCTTAACCAGGTACCCTTAGTATATCTTCGGTACTTATTGGCACTCTTACTAAGGTAAACTGCAGGGTAATATGCTTTTTGGGGGCAATAGATCAGGGAGGATTGCACCCAACCTTGAAATACTATATAGAAATATCAGCCTTGATGCATGGCCAATATATTGCACAGGACAATGCTGGTTTGATTCCTGATCAGTGCACAAACCTGAGTTGTGGGATTGATCCCCAGTTGAGGCACGAATAGAAGGCAACCGATCAATGTTTCTCACTCATGTTGATATCTCTCTCTCTCTCTCGCTGTCTTTCTCTCCCTTTCTCTCTCTAGTATATTCTTGGGTGAGGATTAAGAAGAAACCCTTGATAATTGTAGATGGAGTTATCTTTAGGGTGAAGTCAGGGGTATCTAGTGTCAAAAAATGGTAGAGGAGGCCTGTGGAGGGAAAGAACACAAATTCTGTCACCTCCTCAGTGTTGCCTTAGAGCTGCCCCTGACATTTCACAGTTTATTAAAATCATCTTCCAAAGGCAAATGCTGCAGGAGGGAGAGAGGGAAGGGGAGCTCTCACGAGGCACCTTGCCCTGGTTCTCAGCTGTTCCGCGGGAGCTTGCTGCGCACCGAGGTCACTGCAACGGGAACGGAATGCACCCAGAGGGGCCGCCTCAGTGCCAGTCACCAGCAGTCCCACGGGAGTGTGCAGGCTTTGTTTACACTGCTCCGGACTCTCCTGGGCTGAGGCTGGACCCCCACTTACTAGACGTGTGATGCCAGGACAGTCAGAGACCCTGTCTGTGCCTCCCCTTCCCCTGTTCTTACAGGGAGAACAGTCCTGCCTCACAGGGCTCAGCGTGTGCTCAGTAGGTCTTGCCTCTCTGTTCTTTGCTTTTCTTATTGGCTCTTACTCTCTAATTCGATTTGTTACTGATTCAAGCTTAAATTCAATGTATTTTCTTTTCTGATCAATTTACATTAAAAATAATAGTGGCCTCTGCCTGGTCGGTGTGGCTCAGTAGTTGAGCATCAACTAGTTGAGCATGAACCAGATCATGGTTTGATTCCTGGTCAGGGCACAGGCCTGGGTTGCAGGCTTGATCCCCAGTGTGGGGTGTGCAGGAGGTAGCTGATCAATGATTCTCTCTCACCATTGATGTTTCTATACCTTCCTCTCTCTGAAATCAATAAAAACATATTTTATTTTATTTTTTAAATATATTTTATTGATTTTTTTACAGAGAGGAAGGGAGAGGGGATAGAGAGTTAGAAACATCGATGAGAGAGAAACATCAATCAGTCGCCTCCTGCACACCCCTCACCAGGGATATGCCCGCAATCAAGGTACATGCCCTTAACCGGAATCGAACCTGGGACCGTTTAGTCCCCAGGCCGACACTCTATCCACTGAGCCAAACCGGTCAGGGCAATAAAAACGTATTTTAAAAATAATAATAAGTAGTGGGCTTTTGTGAATTTGTTGGGGTGCATGTGTGTATCTGTATAAATATGTGTATGTGTGTTTATGAATTATCTAAATTGGGAGGTAGAGGACATTGTATCTCCTAATGTAAAATTTCATGAAAATAGAAACCATGATTTGTTGAATCCTGAAATTAAACTGGGGAAACCTTCATATTTCACACCTGTTTCCTTGCTGTTGCTTTGATTTTTCAAGGGAACACAGAATGGTAAGTCTGCCATATTAGTTTTCTTTTGCTGTAGAACAAATTATCACAAATTTCATAGCTTAAAAAAGCAATACCCACTTCTTAGATCACAAGGCCATGGGCCCATAGTCCAGCACCATATGGCTGGTTCTCTGTTCATTGTGTCATAAAGCTGAAATTGAGACGTTGGCCAGACTGAGTTCTTGTTTAGACTCTGGGGGAAATTCCCTTCCAAGTTCATTCAGGTTGTTGGCAGAAGTGGTTCCCTGAGGTGGTGGAGCTGAGGTCTCTGTTCTGGTTGTCAGCTGGGGTGGTTCTTCGTTCCTGGAAGTGCTCCCAGACCCTCTCCTTGTGTCCCTCTCCATCCTGAAGCTAGCAGCACGCTCAGTCCTGTGTCACCAGTCCACCTCTGTGACTGCCTCTTCTCCCACTGGCCAGAGAGATCTCTGCTTTGAAAGGGCTCATGCAATTAGGTCCTCCCAGGTCATTTCCCTGTATTACAGTCAGCTGTTCCAGAAACCATCCTAATTGTCAGGAGAGAATCCATCAGAGTCACAGTCTCGGCGATTAGGCAGGGCGCATTCACAGAGAGCGGGGAGTCTTGGGGACGTGTAAAATCTTGCCGCCACTGGCTCCCCATGCTTGTTGTTGTTATTGTGTTTGTTTTGTTTTGTTTTCCAAGGTCACGGAAGAGAATGGTGAGCAGATGCCCTGTTACTTTGTCACGGTAAGCTTACAGGACGTTGGAGGAGTTGAAACCAAGAGCTGGACGGTCCCCAGAAGGCTCAGTGAGTTCCAGAATTTACACCGGAAACTTAGTGAGGTACGAATACTCACAGAACATCAGAATTTCTGAGCAGGAGGAGTTGTGAGAGCTCATTTCAGTGTTTCCCCATAAGGAAACCGGTTAATCTTTCTCTTTTGCTGTTGATACTGGCAAAATGGTATTTTTAGCCTGACATTTAGAAATTTACTCATAGATCAAACCATCTAGACCAGTGATGGCGAACCTATGACACGCATGTCAGAGGTGACACGCGAACTCATTTTTTTGGTTGATTTTTCTTTGTTAAATGGCATTTAAATATATAAAATGGATATCAAAAATAGAAATCTTTTTTATACTATGGTTGCAAATATCAAAAAATTTCTATATGTGACACGGCACCAGAGTTAAGTTAGGGTTTTTCAAAATGCTGACACGCCTAGACTCATCTAAATCCTTCAGGACAGGTAATGGTCTGATCTCCATTGTGAATGGGGCCCCTGAGAACTCCAGAGCTGGAAGATGGCCAGGGTCCTGGAGCGGTTTCACAGCTGCCAGTTGTGACCATTGGTGGGCAGTGAAACCAACTATGGGTGCAGCAGTCGAACAAGACTGGGACCTATTGGATTTCATCACAAAACGTTGGGGCGTCAGTTAAGTGTCAGGACTGAGCACAGACGGGAGCTCGGATCCCAGCGTGAGTCCTTACTACTCTGACCTGGGCCTGTCAGTGTCTCTGTGCCTCTTCTTCTCACCAGGAAATACAAACAGCATAGCCCCTCCCTCCCCTCTTGCAGAGCTGCTGTGGGAATGAAGGGAGTACATGAATACAGTGTTTAGGAGAGTGTGTGGCACAAAATAAATGTTATTGTGGTGTTGTGGTAGTAATGAGCATTGCCTCATGGGAGTTCTGTTTTGTTGTACACACGTATCCATTATTCATATAGACGTGTACATCTGCGTGTGCCTTGTGGGTTGCAATTTAGCATGTATTTCCTACTGTGGGTTTTGCTTAAAAATGTTTGAAAACCATTCATCTAGGTCAGTTCTTTCATTTGATAGATGGGGAAACTGATCGCAGAGAGTTTGACTTGGTATGGGACGTTTGCATGGTGGCCAAAGCAGGCTTAGAATGAGGTCGTCTTCCTTTCCGGTCCTTATTCCCCCACTGGCCTCGGAAATGTCTCCTGTAAGTCTCCTCCTGCTGGAGGTGACTGCCCTCCACCCAGCAGTTAAAAGTTCTCCACTCGCTTCTGCTTTCATGTCCCTTTTAATCTCTTGCTCAGAATGAACACATCCTGGTTAAACCTGTGGCTACCTCTCAGACCCTCTTTTGTAAATGAAATGTCTGCTCTTTAACCTTTTCTCCTAGGATGATTTTTAAAAATCCTTTTATCACTAACTTCTGGATGCTATCACTTCTTCAACTGCTTTTAAAGGATAGTGGCCAAAACTGAGTGTCATACGACAGTTTCCCAAGTGGATTATGGCCACTTTAGCAGCATGGAAACCAAAATATTCACCTTATCATAAGAACAAGTTCCCCCCAAAATCTTTACAATTGATACTGCAGAAACATGCATCCTTTGCCCTGTGACAAACCATTGTGAACCCCAAGTTTCATATCAGTCTAGTTGCTGATAAAAACAGAAGGAAGGAGAGAAAGGAATTTACAGGAGATTTTGTATTAAAATGTACGTGGAAAATAACATGTTCTTTGAAAATCCGAAACAATGACACTGAATCGCGAGAGGAAACTGAAATTCCACGTCCAGTTCTCGTCTCGTCATCGCCTTTCCTCCTTGTGGCCTGCTCACTGGGTCCTCTCCTGCCCTGGTGTCTCCTGGCGAGTGAGTTTTCTTCTGAAAGTAGCCTCCCCGTTGTCGACTGTGACAGGAAGCACCTTCTTTAGGCCCCTGATGACTTTAGCATTCCCTTCCAACTGTCACTGCCTGTTTCATTTCTCTAAAACCTTTCCCCAAATTTGGGCACCGGTGACACTTCCTTCCTGGGCGCCTGCCTCTGTACTCAGTGCTGCAGGCTGTGTGGGAAAGGCCCCCGGAAACGCCTGGCACAGGTGACTTGTGACATGGCCTTTCTGGCTACGGCCAGGCCGCGGGGGCTGCTGTGACCCTGAGACAGGAGAGGAGCTGTGGCAGGCAAGCTCTGTGCTCTTCCTTCTCGGTTCCTCTTGACTCCTGACGCCTGTGCCAGCGGCCCCGTGCCTTAGTGCGGGCCAGTGTTCGGAAATGGGGGCCGTCTGGGGCATGGGGAACCCACGACCTCTTATCTGAGGGGCGGACTGGCAGAGTCCTGTGGGGATTGCCATGAAGAGCAGAGTTTATAGTCTGATGGATCGGGGTTTAAATCCTGATCCTCGGTTTTCTCATGCATTAAAGAGGAACGCTCGAATTCCCGACTCAGAGCTGTGAGGCTTCTAGCACGGTGTCCGGCACAACCTAGGGCCTAGTCCACAAAGGGAAGTCTGTGGTCCTTACTTATTAACATACGTTATCATTATTAATAGCTCTGCGTCCTGCAGTTTGCCACTAAAGACAGTAATAGAGCTTCAGCCCAAGTTACTCCTCCTTTCCATTTGTGTTCTTTGTCAGCTTTGATCGCTTTAGACAGCAATGTTGTAAACCCGGCAGGTTCTCCTGTGAGCCAGGAGGGCTGTGCTCCTGTGCGCGTGTGCAAACCGGCCCTGTCCCCGTGGCTTCAGGACTCGGGGGTCAGGGTGAGCTTTAGCTTTTTCATCATATATCCCATTCCTCCACATTCTGTGAGCCTGGTTAGAACAGGCAGGTTTTCAAGTCTCAGATCGCAGAGGAGCGAGTATGGGAGGAAGATACTTGGTTTGTTCTGTGTGTAATTCTGAATCTCTTTCCAATTTAAAATGTAAGTCCGAGATACTAACACTTAACCCCCCTCCCTCCACAGTGCTTCCCTTCTTTAAAAAAAGTCCAGCTGCCTTCTCTCAGCAAGCTGCCTTTCAAGTCTATCGATCAAAAGTTTATGGAAAAGTCCAAGAAGCAGTTAAACAAGTTTCTACAGGTAAGACCTGAACGTTTTAGCTATGCGAGGAAAACCAGAGACGTTGGGTCATACTGTCTTCAATGTAAGAGCTTGCTCATTTGCTTTCTGTTCGCATAGGCTGTGCCGATCCTCAAATGTCTTTTTCTTTTTTCTTTTGGTAACTAAAGTGTCCTGTGCCTGCAGAAAATGCAGGTATCCTGTGTACAGTTTTCTCCATCTTTACAGACTGAACACACCCTCAGCCCCACAAACAGAATATTGCCGGTCCCTCCAGCTTCCTTCTCACCACTGCTCCTGAGCCAAAGGCGACCGGGATGCAGACGCCTAACCTTACAGATGGTTACAGCTGGCTCTGAATTGTGTATAAATGAATCACAGAGGGTGGGCTCCTTGTGTCTGACTTTGTTCACTCAACATTATGTTGATGAGATTCACTCATAGTGCTGTTTTAGTCTAGATCATTAGTTTCATGGTTGTATAGGTTTATTGTTTTGGTGTTTTTTAATTACAGTGTACTCTAAGTATCATTTTGTATTAGTTTCAGGTGTACAGCACAGTGGTTAGAGAGTTATATACTTTACAAAGTGCTCCCCTGGATATTTCCAGTTCCCACCTGGCACCATACAGCCATTCAGTATTACTGCCTGTGTTCCCTATGCTGTACTGTACGTCCCTGTGACTAGTTTGGAACTCCCAGTCTGTACCTCTCAGTCCCTTCACCTCTCTCACCTGGCCCCCCACTCCCACCCCTCTGTGCCTACAGGTTTTTCGTTGTGTGAACACACTACAGCCTATTCCTTCTGTGGCTGGTGATCATTTGCAGAGTTTCCAGTTGGAGGCCATCTGAGAGCTCTTGTTCTAGGAAGGACCTTTGGGTTTACAGATTTCAACCTTTGTCTGATCAGATCCACTGTGAACATCATGGACCAACTCCTGGGACGAGAACTTACCCTCTTCCACCTCCCAGTTCCCGTCGTCAGAAGCACAGCGTGCTCTCTGTATTCCACTCTCTCGGGGTACATCATCCATGAGTAGCATTTCCCACTGCTTATTTGTTCCTGAACTCTGTATACTTTAATACTAGGCACTTAAACCTTCTTATGGTCACACTGTTAATTTTACTGTCTTAACCAGCAGTAGCACTTGCTTGTACATAAACCTGATTTATGTTCTCCTTTCCTCTCTGCTAAAGCCAGATAGGCGGTACATAAAGAAGTTAGGAAATTTCCAGTTTAAGGGCCAACAAACATCTCTATATATAAAAGGCTAATATGCCAAGTGTCCCTCTGCCCATCCGACCGGTCTCTACGACACACACTGACCACCAGGGGACAGGAGCTGCCGAGCTGCAGTGACTTGGCAGCAGTGGTTCTCGAGTGATGCACCCTGAAACCAGAGAGGAGGGAGCCCAATTCCTAGCGGGGCCGTGCGAGTCCACCTTCAGCCGTGGGCTATGTTGTTGCTGGGGCGCTGTCGGCCCGAATCTGGTCACTGCTCACTTGTGTCTGTGTTCCACTCCCTGTACGGCAGCACCTTTGCAGAGTGCCCTCTCGCACTCCGGGACCCCTCGGGGGATGGCAGAGAGCTGGTTTCAGCCAGATCCCTGCAGGCCATGCCAAGGGACCCCACCTGCCGGAGGGACCCCGCTCTCTCTGTGCTCACTCTGTAGGCGCCCTTCAAGCCACGGTGCCACCCCAGGTGCGCTGGCTGGGGAGGGACCGTGGGAGGTTGGCTCCAGGGCGTGTGTGCCTGTCTGGCCCAGTCCCGCCCCTCCGACCATCTTCTATTAATTTCCTTTCAATGTGCACGAACCCGCGCACCAAGTCACTAGTGGTTATATAATTAGGTAAACAAGCCCTTCTTGGCAGAGGGAGCAGAGGGAGACGAGACTCTGTCTGGCGGGCACTGCCGCCGTGTGACAGCGCGGGCTCCTTTTCCCAGCTGGTGTGCAGAGTCTGAACGCAGCCATGAAAGGGTGGTCGAGTGGAATCCTTTGTATTGCGCAAATATGTAAGCGGTTCAAACACAAACGAGTGGGCATTTCAGAGGCGGTGGTTCCCGTTCTGCTAGCTGTGTGCAAAGTGAGGATTTGGGTGGCAGTGAGCAGTGCAGACCAGGTGAGCTCTGCTGTCTGCACACGTCTCCCACCGGCAGGATGACTGGCACCCAGCCACCTAGAGAGCACGGTCTGCCATTACGACCACTGAGAGCTGATCTAAGACGTTGTATTCCAGGAGAAAGGGAAGTGGCTTGGGTTCAGAATTCTGAGGACGCGAATTGCCTTCATTGCCCGGGCCACGGCCTCCACAGCGCAGACGTGCTCCCACAGAGCAGTAATCAATCCTTTCCTCCCCAGAATCTGCTTTCAGATGAAAGGCTGTACCAGAGCGAAGCCCTTTATGCCTTCTTGAGCCCTTCTCCTGACTACCTCAAGGCTGTTGATGTGCAGGGGAAAAAGTCCACCTTTTCATTATCCTCCTTTTTGGAAAGACTTCCCCGCGACTTCTTCTCCCATCAGGAGGTGAGTGGTGCCATTTGTTAGCGTGTCTAAGCAGATGTCTTATTGAAGGCAGTTCGAAGTAGCAGATAGTGGTGGAAAGCATGCTATAACGGGGAAAGGCAGAGGCATCCACTTCGTTATTACCACTGTCACATTTTGGACACCTGCTTGTGCTCCCCAACAAGCCACAGGGAAGCCTAGAGATACAGAAATGAAAGGATTAGTAACATGTAGGTCAGTGATGGCGAACCCATGACACGCGTGTCAGAGGTGACACGTGAACTCATTTTTTTGGTTGATTTTTCTTAGTTAAATGACATTTAAATATATAAAATAAATATCAAAAATATAAGTCTTTGTTTTACTATGGTTGCAAATATCAAAAAATGTCTATATGTGACACGGCACCAGAGTTAAGTTAGGGTTTTTCAAAATGCTGACACGCCGAACTCAAAAGGTTCGCCATCACTGATGTAGGTACGTGGAAGATCCTCAAATCCCATTGGCATCCAAATGCCGGGGAAAGGCATCTTGGGAATAAGGAATTTGGCAGCCCAATTCCTTATGCAAAACTGAAGCCTGGGTAAACTTGGGCTGTACCACCTCCCGCTGGTCTGATGTCACATACGCCTGGACCGCGGGCGGAGAACGTTCGCTTGTAGTTCGAGTGTCTGGACCTCCAGCCCCACCGAGGGAGTCCAGGCTGAGGAGTTTGGACCTGATTTCCAGGGAACGGAAAGCCCTGGACTACTCTGAAGCAGTGGTTCGTATGGGTGGATAGAGGGAGGCTGCAGACATTTGCCATCTTCTGTTCTGGGCCTCCGCTTCCCTCACATTTAGGCCACGGATGCCCTGGGTTGGCTCTCCAACAAACTGCACAAGACGGTCTCCAAAATGGCATCTCCTTAGTTCATTGCCAAGTCGCCCTTAATGAGCTTGAACAGAAGGAACTGGCGACGAAAAGGAGCGTCATGCTGCCGCATTCTGAGCTGCAGGAGAAATCTGTGCAGCACAGAATATGTCCACACCAGTGTGCTGGTCTCCGTGTAAACCGCCTCCCCTCAGGGCCCCTCACCTCTTCCCGTCACAGCCCTGTGCGTCATGTCTGGCTGTACCTGGCTGGCTTACCCCTAATTTATTCCCCACCCCTTCACAGCGCCTCACCTACTTGTAGCAACAGCTACATGACTACTTGTCGGTCTCCCAGAGCTCCGGGCCACCAAAGTCTGGATCCACATAGCGCTCATTGGCACTACCCTGGTGCCTGCAACTTGCTGACATGCAGATCAGGAAATGAGACTAGCTGAAGGACAGAATAAAAGCTTGAATCAGAGTTTTAAAAATAACTAGATTACTTTAAAATATGCAATTTGAAGAACAACGAATTTAGAACCATTTAAGTTAAAAAGCCTTACTTTTAAAACTCAAAATGCTTAGAAAACTATTTTGCTGTCTACTGATTCACTCCTTATCAGTCCGGTGACAGGTTTTTCAGTTATTTTAAACCTTTAAAGCTTTAAGATCAGGCTCTCCCTTGGGGTTAGATACATTTTCCACTCTTTATTGAAAATGCATAGATGTCCGCATGCAGGATGGTTGAAGGATTGTGTGAGGTGGAGATGTTAACACACAGTTTGGAATTACACTTGAAAAGGACAACAACTCTACCACTTTCTTGGGTAGTGACCTGCTTCCTGTGACTTTTCTGCACCCCCAGGAGGAGACAGAGGAGGACAGTGACCTGTCAGATTATGGTGACGACGTGGATGGGAGGAAAGACTCCTTGGCCGAACCGTGTTTCATGTTGATTGGGGAGATTTTTGAACTTCGAGGAAGTAAGCCTTTTTGTTATTATTTAGTGTTATTGTCTAGTTAAGTGGTTATACATGTACACATTTAATATCCCTTTATTCCTGAATCAAACTTGTATTTATATTCATTCATTCAATTCATTCATTCATTCATTCATTCATTCATTCATTCAGCAAATACTCCTAAGGGCCAACCAGGTACTATGGCTGGACCTGAGGATGCGACTGTAAGACAGATGGCTAGTGTACTCTTGGCACGCAGGGCCCTGGCTTACCCTGCACCCTGTCCCTCTGCGTACAGAAAGAGAATGCCTTGAATTTCTTTTCACGTGACTTAGCATAGTCTCACTGCTTTATCACCGGAAGGTAAGCAGAAACAGTTTTTCGTAGCAGAGGAACAGCCCTGATGTTAAAGGTGAGGTTTGGGTGTTATGGCTGAGATAGTGTTATGGCCAGGGACACAGGACAGCCTCCATCCTGCTTCAACCTCAACCACCTATTTTTGGTGGAGGAGTGGCTATCAGTGGAGGGCTGGGGGGATTTTGTCCCCAGGGGACACTTGGCAATGTCTGGAAACCTTTTTGGTTGTCACAACTTGGGGGTGGTGCTACAGCCAGCCAGGGGTGCTGCTAAACTTCCTGCGATGCCCAGGTGAGCCCCTCCCAACAGACTTATCCTGCCCCAAATGACAGGCATGCTCAGACTGAGAATGCCTACCTTGGTAGTTCTTAGGGGACATGTACTTAGAAGAAACAATAGCAAAATAGGATCAAAATACTATTTTGTTAAGGCCCACCCAAGGGCCTCTCTCCTAAAGCAGTAGTTGGGTGAAAAGTCAAACTGTACTACTTGGTTTAGTCTTGAGTCCTAAACAGGACTCTCTGGCTCCCCCCCCCCCCCGCCCCCCCCCACCACACACACACACACACACGCACACACACACACCTCCCACTGCTCCCAACACTCTATCATGAGATGAGTGCACTCGGTTATACTGGGGGCCTCAGTACTAGCTGGCGATGTGATGGTGCCTAAAGGCCCACCTAGAAGAGGAAGCACGCGAGAGAGCAAGGGTTTGTTTGCAAGGCATAGTAATGCCACCAGCCAGTCAAGTGGTGCCCTTGACTGTGCTGGGCTCTCTCCACCCAGATTAGCACCTTTTCCTTGGGGCAAAGGCGGTGGGCTGGGAGTGGGTCTTATATAGGAAGTGTGTCCCTTCGGAATTATATATCCCCTTAATGTCACCTAAAGAATTATTAGCAGATGAAAGAACTGCAAGTGGTCTTATAAACTTAGGTGTGTCTGTGTGACTTTTATTCCTCAGTGACTACTAAAATGTCTGAACCATAGTAGGTGGTCAGTGAAATGCCTGGATGGATGCACTGATGGATGAATAGGCGAGCACATTTTAAGTGCCGTAATTAATTATTTTGGTCATTGAACTTTTTCTTCCCCTAAGCCCAAACTTAAACAATCAGCAAATACTTGGGAGCATATTTTAGATACAGCTCTGTAGGGGACACAAAACTATATCAGATGTAGATTCTTCCTTCAGTGCATTTACAAGATAAGGGTTCCAGAAATATAACTCACATTAAGCAACAGACATAATTAAATTCAAAATTGCAGACAGAGGTTTATATATAAGGACGTTCATTTTTAGCAAAATTTCAATATTGAAAAGTTGGAACTAAGCTAAATATCAGAAGTGGAGGGTAAATTTGGGTGATGGACTATCACCCAAATATTAAAGATCCTTTCAGATGAAAAAGCTACAGCTGTTGCATACTTCAGACATTTAAGATATTGACTGCCGTTTCCCTGGTTCAGGGTGGTCAGAAATACTAGCCCTCCCCCCAAAGCCTCCCTCTTCCTCATGAAGCCGGCTCACGAAGCGGTGAGGCCTTCCCATGCAGAGATCAGCTGTGGTGGATCTGCCAGAGCCAGTCAGGGCAGGAGCCGGGCCTCCATCATGTGCCTGCTCAGATGCATATTTGGTTTTGCTGATGACATTTCCGAGGGCGGGAAATAGAACATTTACAAGATGTGATATTTTTGCCGTCAGCAAAATCCTAGTGTTGCTGCAGCTGCCTCTGTGGCTTTGGGCCAAGGAGCTCTAGGAAGGAGTCATGGGCTGTTCTGTACACAGGCGGGGGTGGGGAAGACAGGGAAAAGTGGTAGAGTAAGCAGGGATCAGTGATGGGAGGGAATCTGGAGCAAGGCCATTTTTGGTTCCTGCTCTGGTTGAGTATGCAAAAAGGAACCAGTAATAATACAGCCTTTTACACACATACAAGCCGTCAGTCGGCTGACAGGCCTTTTTTCTGGAGATGCACATGTCCTCAGACCCCTGGTAGGTGCCACCTTTCTCCTGCCCTAGAAAGGCTGGGTGAGTCCGTCCCTGACAGGCAGGCTCCCCAGCCTAAATGGCAGCCTCAGGCGACGAGGTCTACCAGCTGGCAGCGTGCCCTGTGTGCCATCGGAAACTTAAGGTGCTTTTAAAGGCATGGTCTCGATTCCAGGACTTGAATCTTACTTGAAGGATTAACAACACTACTTTAACTGGTCATTTAGCCATTTAAAATGTTAGAAATGACCTGAGACTGTTCTGACGTCTAGTACCAGGTCTACGTGTGTTTGTGGCTTCCATGCACAGAGGGTTTGTGCATTTACTCCTTTAGGTTTTCTAACCGGCACGGGAGCCCTGAACTCTGCTCCATTATAGTCAAGTCTGAGTGTCTCCTTTGCTCAAGTGTCTGTAGCTAAATGTTTCAATGAATGGAGGTGAATATATAAATGGCAAATTGGTTTAGTCTCCAACTTGCAGACCTAAAATGTCCTCACAGCATTACTTTGTCTTCTTTTTTTTAATATTTAATTCTGTACCTATAGAAATTATAAAAGTTTAAATTTGTAGGACCCTTCACAACACTCTTTCACACAAAATACTGATAAGACCCTCGGCGCAAAAACACGCCCATGTTGCTACTGTCCTTTCCCAGAGGAGGATACTGAGGCTCAGAGGCGGCGGCTTTGCCCAGCTGCTCCAGGCAGCAGGAGAGGACCGAATTCACGGCTCAGGATCCTGCTCTTCCCCCAAAGGCATAAAATATACAAAAGTGCATGGTGCTCTACAAACTACTGCTCAAATGGGAGCAGTTAGGCCCATCCGTTCATGAATATTTCACAGTATTTGTGGACATCTGACTACACGTTTCTCATCCAGAGAAGTGTTAGAAAATTGGGCAACAAGCCAGACGGAAATCTGTCTGCTGGTGGAAAACAGACCGTTGTCAGGAGCCCAGGGACATAAGAAGTAAAGTGTTATTTCACTTGTTAGCTCAGCTGTTGTGTGGGTATTGAAAAGCTGTAAAAACTCCTTGGTTTTATCTTACCGGTTGCTAAGCAGAAAATGCAAGCTTAGTAAGAATGTTCCTGGGCAGAAGTTTGCTAACCTAGACCCGCATCCTGCAGATACCATGGCTCTGGCTTGGCGTCAGGCCTGTGATTGAGCTCCGTGATAAAGTGTGTGCTTGTGCAGCTATGAAAATGTCATCGTGCTCTCCTGTGATAATACTTTTCCTCTGACTTACATTTTAGTGTTTAAATGGGTGAGAAGAACATTAATTGCTCTCGTTCAGGTCACTTTTGGAAGAACCATCAACAAGTGAGTTGCACAAAATTAATATTTGAATTCATGCCTACTCTTTGCCTTAATCGTCAAATTAGCTGTGGTATAGCAGCCAGTCATCTTTCTCACTGAAGGTATCTTATTTTCTCTCCTTGTTTCTGATACGATTCTGAGATTGGCTAGGAAGGCAGATTGCTGAAGACGCTCTCCCACAGAGTGCATGGTGAGCTCGCTGACGAATGGTTGGGCTAGCTCCGCATTCTGGCCCATGAGGTCAGGAGAGTCTGTAAAGTTCTCTTCTGAGCGTGATGACCAGTTTGAGTGTCTTGGGTACAGTGTTTCTGTGTTACCTGATGGGAGGCAGGTTAAGGTTTAGACTCTAAACCAAAATGAAAGTAGGCTGAGCCTCACACGTGGCCGCTATGTACTTGGAAGGAAATGCAAACCATTCATTTTTTTGAAGTCAGGTAACATTAAAAGGGTAATTCCTCTTGTTACTATCTGAGCATCCATCAGGGGTGTGTGTGTGTGCATTATATAACACTATTATAAGCCATGTGAATATTTTAATATTCCATTATCTATATGCATGAAAGTTTAACTCCATATCTAGTATTCTCCAGGAGACAAACATTATGGCTTTGTTGCACAATAAAAATGTGAGTCGACTGCTAAAAATAAGGGGAAAAATCACATTTTTGTACAGCAACTGTATTTTAAGATGAAAATCAGACTTTTCAAATTGAAAGACTAGTTTTGTTGTCAAACATGTACAAGGTTAATGTGATAGTTTTATCGTATAAATCTTACACGTTTGTGGAAAATAAAAAACGTGTTATCTTTTTATTCATTTGCACATATATTTTCCTTGGTCTTAAACAAAATTTTTCTTCTGTTTATTTCTAAGATTTTTTAATAACTGGTGTTGGTGATTTCTTTAGCTCCTATCATAGGCTTTTGTTTTAATCAGAAAACATGGCCTGTTTAAGTTTCAGTCTGAGTCAAAATTTGATTTTAGTAATGATAGGCGTTGGATAATGACATTTCCAAAATGGCCCTATTGTCCTCAGTACTCAGACCTGCCAATGTGTTTTTATTTTCAGTTTCAGCAAGTTATTCATGCTTTTCTTGCTCCTCTGTAGACAGTGGCTCTGAAATGTCAGTGAGCTCAGTGGGCTGGTGAGGAGGCACCTGTAGGCTGTCCAGGCTCTTCCTCTCAATGGCCTTTTGTCAGGTGGAGGAATATGGAGGCCCTGCCCGCTTGTCCTTTGCTTTTTTGCCTTTAGCTGATGATGTCTCATAGAAATCAGCAGCAGTACCTGCCTTGTACAACTCTAATTCCACATACCAGGATTGCTTCAAAAGCTTCCTGTGGTTTTGGCTGATAGAAAGTCAGACCTAAACTGATAGTAAAGACTTAGGTGATGGCCTTTGGTGAGAGTCACTTACCCCATTTTAAGTTGCAAATTGAAATGTTCTTACTCATTTCTTCATGTAGCACCAAAGGCAGGTGACAGGAAACAAGGCGTCTGCCTTGTTATGTAGATTCTTCTTAGGCTGGTGGGGGCGGCAGGCTCTCTTAAATCACAAGCCCATTAAGTTAATAGAGTTACTTTATTTGGTCTAGATATGCATTGCATTTAAGTTCTAAGCAATGAAAGGTGCAAACAATGAACACTGTGATCCCAGTGGAGGGGAGACTTCGGTAGTGACTGGTTACTGTGTGCAGTCTCAAAACCTTACATTGTCCCTTTAAAAATTGGGTTGGTAAGTCCGATTTTTAAATTTATTACTCATGAATTGAGTTTGAAATTTCAGGTCTTTCTGGCACTAACTTCTAAAATGATTCTTTCCCCCTTTTCAACAAAGAGACTTCCTATTCCCAATGAACAACCACTCTCGGGCTCTCTCAACTACGGTTACTTGTCTCCTGATAGCAGCCCTGTAATTGGTTAGACGTTGACTGGTAACTGATGACACAGGGTTGTGTGGGAGACCTGGTTGCAGATAAAAGCCTTTTATTTATTGCCGTGCCCAATTTTCACTCCCACGGAAACTGGAAATGGCTGGAGAGAGTGCATCTCTCGGGTCCTCCACCTTGTGGTGAGAGGGTGCCCGGTTCTCTCCTGCCTCGCGAGCACGTGCCACGAGTCCCTGGGTCAGGACTCTGCCCGGGACCTGCCACAGACCTCAGGACTCGGGATGCTCAGGCACTTTTAACCGCCTTTCGGCGACTTACGTTTCCAGCCGATAGCACCTCATGGAGAAATCGGTATATTGAGTTCTGAGCACAGTGAGGACAGTTGCAAACTTCAGACAGATCAGTCTCTCAGTGAAAGATACCACAGAAGTCAGCACCAAAGAAAATGCAAGCTCCAGGAATAAGTGGACATTCAGGATTACCCACATAGAAACCAACTCAGAGCCAGAGCTTACAAAGCCATTCCTAGTTTATTCATCAAACATTTAGACCAGGCTGTGTCTTAACCTACTCATTGATAATTGATAAATGCCTTTTGAGAACAGAGTATGAAAACTGTTTAAAATCTCATCCAAGAAATATATTTCTCTTAAAAGACAAATTCGGGACACAGTGAACTGGATTTTCAGCGAGCAGATGCTGGTGTACTACATCACTGTTTTCCGGGATGCTTTTTGGCCAAATGGGAAACTCGCACCACCGACCAAAATCAGAAGCAAAGAACAAAGCCAGGAAACGAAGCAGAGAGCCCAGCAGAAGCTGCTAGAAAACATTCCAGGTGAGGCCACTTCTCACCTGCGGGCACAGAGAGAGAGGGAGCTTTAGCCTAATGAGGGTTCACTCAGCTCTGTCGGGAAACACTATTTGCAGTGAAAAATGATCACACTTTTTAAATCATGTCTTGCCCCTTGCTAAGACATTATACTGAGAATCTTAATAAGAACAATACTGGTTATATAGATAGTTAAACTAGAAGAATGTTTTGGAACATAATAAATACGTTGCTTTAAAAATTCTACTAAAGTACACTGTTTTTGAATGCTTAAGTTTTAATTTGGTAACAATCTACACTAATAAAAGGAAAGATGCAAATTGACCATACCTTCATGCCCACCAGCCAATCAGGAGTGAGTATGCAAATTAACCCAACAAAGATGGCGGGTTAATTTGCATTCCTTACCACCCCACCTCCGGGCCTCTGGGCAGTGTGGGAAGGCTCTGGCTGGAACAAAGGCAGGAAGGCGGCTCCAGGCTGGAGTGAAGGCAGAAAGGCAACTCTAGCCGGAGCGAAGGCAGTGCCGGCAGCCAGGGGGAGGAAGGCCCATTCTTGCATGAATCTTAGTGCATCGGGCCTCTAGCCTATATAAAAGCCTAAGCGACCATTACAGTGGAATGACCAGAACAACTGGTCGCTATGATGCACACTGACCACCAGGGGGCAGATGCTCAACTCAGGAGCTATCCCCTGATGGTCAGTACGCTCCCCCGAGCGCTGCTCAGCCAGAAGCCTGGCTCACAGTTGGCAAGAATAGCAGCGGTGGCGAGAGCCTCTCCTGCCTCCACAGTAGGGCTAAGAAGCAGCGAGCCTAGCAGTAAGGAGCAGCAAACAGGCGGGTGGTGAGGAGCAAGGGGTCCCAGACTACGAGAAGACACAGGCCGGGCTGAGGAGACCTAATTTCGTGCATCGGGCCTCTCATCATTTGTATAAATGTCTTATGTTGAAAAATTCTAAATCTTATTTTCTCTTTAAAGATTTGAAAAAACTGATCATTCATGTTCCTCAGGCCACAGCGCATTTATTTATTTATTTTTAATCCTCACCCAAGGACAGGTTTATTGATTTTTAGGCAGAGGAAGAGAGAGAGAGAGAGAGAGAGAGAGGGAGAGAGAGAAACATCAATGTGAGAGAGAAACATTGATTGGTTGCCTCCCGCATGTACCCCAACCAAGGCCATGAAACAAACCTGCAGCCCAGGTACATGTCCTTGGCCCGGAATCAAACCCACACTCTTCTGTACATGGGCCAGTGCTCTACCACTGAGCCACACCGGCCAGGGCAAAAGTATAGTGTTTTGAACACTTAGTTTTTAATTGGGTAGCACTGTATTAAAATTATAGTGTGTATAAATGCCTCATGTTGAAAAATTCTAAATAATCTTTTCTCTTTAAACATTGAAAAGAACTGATCATTCATGTTCCTCAGGCCATAGGCTTTTTTTCTCTTCTCTTTTTTCTTTTCCCTCCCTCCCTCCCTCCCTCCCTCCCTCCCTCCCTCCCTCCCTCCCTCCCTCCCTCCCTCCCTTCCCTTATTATTTATAATAAGGGATATATTTATTGATTTTAGAGAGGGGAAAAAAGAGAGGGGGAGGGGGACAGGAGAGGAAGAGGGGGGGTATAGAGGGAGACATCAATCGGTTGCCTCTCATACACGCCCCAACCAGGGATTGAACCTGCAATCTAGGTACGTGCTCTGACTGGGAATGGTACTGGCGACCTTTCGGTGTATAGCAAGCATGTCAAACTCAAAGGCTAACGTGGGCCAAATAAACGGGGCATGCAGCCTGCGGGCCGCAAGTTTGACGTACTTGGTGTCCAGGATGACACTCCACACTGTGCCACACTGGCCAAGGCAGTGCCTTCATTTGTTGTGTACATATCATGTAATATCTCCTTCACTGAATAGCTACGCATTGTGCACTTGATCAGTAACAGTGTAGCATCTAAACTTAATTTTTCAGATATGCTTCAGAACCTTGTTGGACAGCAAAATGCCCGTCATGGTATAATAAAAATATTCAATGCGCTGCAAGAAACAAGAGCCAATAAGCATCTGTTATATGTGAGTACTGTAAAGCCCACCAGAGGGCTGTTTCTTTAATTTTACACTCTATTCACACATAAAATCTCTGTATTCTTCATCATTCATATTACTTGTTGCTCTGCCCCCATTTTCTCTGCTTCGTGTGTCTGCCTATTAAATGTGGTGGCACGGAGACAGGAAAACATCCCCCTGGTGGGTGCATTGTTCTCATCCTCGCACTGTCTGCCTTCGTGACCTGTGACACCTGTGATGTGCTGCTTGGTTTTCTTACGTCAACAAGCAAACTGTTTGCCAGGCCTCCGTCGATCACAGGTGGCACCGTAAACATTGCTGATGGGGTGGTGTTGATTAACAGACCACGCAATAACTGGATTCCATCTCCTTGAGAGTAACTTGTTCACTGAGAATAATCCCAGGCCTAAAACTAGACTTTTTCCCAACTGTACATAGATATTTGAGTAAACACTTAGAGAGAAAACACGGTTTCCTCCTCTTTTCTCCTCCTTTCTTGGTTCAGGTGCTGATGGAATTGCTGCTGATTGAACTGTGTCCTGAGCTGAGAGCTCACGGGGACCCGCTGAGAGCTGGCCAGGTTTGAGTCTGCACGAATAAACCACCAGGAAATGTCTGTGATAATAGACATGAACCATTTCCTCTTTTCCACAGAGGGCTTCACTGAGAACAACACTGATTTTTATTTTAGTGACCTCCCTCCAGTTTCATGTGAACTAAGCAGACCTAGGCTGTAGCAGGCAACAGAAAAACCACTTCTGTTAATTATTGGGATTATTTTAATAAGAATATAAATACTTTAAAGTTGAAATATAACTGTTAATGTGATAAGAACCTAGGAAATATAAATATTTATGAAAAGTTGTTTTAAAATGAAGAACTGTGAATATTGTACAGCTAATTTCCTCACTGAGGATTTTGAACATTCCTATATTCATGTGTATTGAAGAACATTGTTGTACTATCCTTTATGTAAAGTTCTTGTGAAAATTTGTCTTTATTTTTACCAAAGATTTCCCATAGTTTGAAGCATTTGAAGCAATAAAATATAAAAACAAAGCATAGAGCTCTGTGATGTTTAAGACACTTATATCTCAAAAAAGAAAAAGAGAGATTGCAACACTTCTGGCACCCTTTTTGTAGAAAACCCTGTGCATGTAAGTACTTCTGCAAGGAAATATGAAGTCTGCTGCCCTTTATCCAGACAAGAATGAATATATGACAAATATGATGATTGCTGTGAGTGAGAAGAGCCTAATTAGTGCTTGAAAGGATGCATTAAGGAGGTGGGATGTGAGCTGAACTGAAGAGGGGCAGGGATGAGGTAGGGAAGAGGAAGAGGAGGGAAGGAAGGGACCTGATTTTTAAAATAAGCAACATTAGTTTAGAATGTTTACAAAGAAGATAGTAAGGCATCTTAAGACATCATTTTCACTGTTCTTGTTTCACAGATGTATACCACTGCAGTCTTCTGCATATGAATTCTACAATTTTTCAGTCAATTTTGCCTTCATTAATGTCACTGATACAAAGAAAGCCTCTTGAGCTCATTTAATTTTTAACCATATTTAGTTATAGTTCTGTATTGATGATTTCATTGGGATTTTTTGCACATTTCATCTTCCTTTGAAATATATCTAGGTTTCTTAAAATGTAGAAAATGAAATACCAAGAAAACTTCTTGCTTTGATTGTCTTAGCAAGAATAGAGCAGTTTTTCACTCATTAAATTAAGATATTTAAGATAAGGAGTTGCAAGAGTCTAAGCAGTTTCTTAAACCCACTTTTTTTAAAGTTTTGTCATAAATCATCCAAGTTAATTATTTATAAGAATCTCTTGAGAATATAAGATGTCCCAGAAGACTCAATGCAGTCTTAGCTTTAATAACTTCTGAAGCTTAAGTGCTACACAAATTAAAATAAACACACACATTATTTGAAAGTTCCTTTAAATTTCTTTATTATATATTTTTGTGAGTTTTAAATTAAAACATTTAAATAAGTTAAAATGACAAAGTTATTCAAAATTCATATATAAAATTTTCTAAGTGGTAGCATTTATACTTCTGAAGTTATTAAAACTAAGGCTGCACTAAGTCTTTTGGGACACTGTTTGAAGACAATTGTTTTGTGGAATGGTTTTCAGTATTTGGTGTGGTTGGTGTAGGCCAGTCCAGAGGCTAAGAGCTGGGTTTCTGAGGACTCATCCAGCAATCTGAGCTTATAGCTGCGTTTCAAATTGCAAAATTATGAAATACAAATTCAAGAACGAAAGTAACATGCAATCAGGAAAAAAACACCAAGATAATGTAACTTGAGATGCAGAAAATAACCAGATGTAGCTATTATAAAAATACATACATTTGAAGGTATTAGGACACATGATCTTTGTTGAAATGCACTATGGTCTAAATTCTTTGGCGAATAAGTAAAGAGTGAAGTTCATCTGCTAATGCAGGATCCAGACGACAAGCCTTAAAATAAAAGACAAAGAGTCACTTATTTAAATACATTTTGAATTACTGGGCCTTTCTTCCTTAACAATTTTTGGTTTGTTTTTAAGAATAGTAAAATACAATGAATTTCAAGGGAGGGTTTTTTTTTTTTATTGATTTCAGAGAGGAAGAGAGAGGGAGAGAGAGATAGAAACATCCATAATGAGAGAGAATCATTGATCGGCTGCCTCGGGCACATTCCCTACTGGGGACCAAGAGCCTGCAACCCAGGCATGTGCCCTTGACTGGAATTGAACCCGGAATCCTTCAGTCCACAGGCCTATGCTCTAGCCACTGAGACAAACCGGCTAGGGCTCAAGGGAGTTTCTTAATTAAGATACACATCTGTTCTGATTTCTTAATTAGGGAAGTTCAAAGTAGCGTATGTTAAAAAGAAAAAGAAAAAAAATCATACTAAAAGTACCCATACTCTTATCATCTGAAAAAGAGAAAATTTTCTGTGTGAAGAATAAAGGAAATTTATGTTCTGATAATAACAGCATTTCTATGATATGCATTCTTACAATTAAGTAATATGGAAAGCATGAACCTTTAGCCTCAAAATGGTTACCTCATTATATGAACAGCAGCATCTATAAATTATTTTAAAGAATATAGTCTATTATGACTAAAGTAAATACTGATACATAATAGTGCATAATTTCATAGGATGTGACGAACTGAGATGTGACGTCAGAGGTGATCTCATCCTGACCTCACTCCATGCAGAAACCGTCCCTTCAGGACCCATGACAGCTGGTCACTAGATACGTGCTTGGTTGCTTCTAGTGGCAAGAAGCAACCACTTTATAGGAAAAACTGTTATCATTTCCTGAACAGTCATATGAGAAGGTTGTTCTTTATATTAAGCTAAAATTCGCGCGCCAACCCCCCTCCACAACCCCCCCCTCCCCCCGCACCCCGGTGCTGCAGTCGTCGAAGGTCTCAGGAGAAGGTACAGTGCTGGTTTCACAGAAGCCCTGAGGTGGAGGAGGCGGCAGGCCTGGTTTCCTGACTGTAGCCCTGTCCCTGCACCGTCTGAGGCCGTAGCTTTTCCCTCGGTGCTCTGCAGGGGCTAGCACTCTGCCCCCACCCCGTCCCTTTTCTACAGGACAGCCCTTCAGTCAGGAGGACCACGCTCAGGACCCCTCCGTCCTTTCCCCTGAATGGAAGTCTCTCTGGTCATGCTTCATATGACAGGATTCCCGACCCTCTCTGGCTTCCGACACCTGCACTTTCTCCATGTTCAAGTATCTCCCATAAAACACAACGGCCACAATTGAGTAACAGGGACATTCTCTCCCACCACGTGGAAATCGTTCGAGGGTTGCAAGCTGTTTGGACCCAGCGTTGTCTCAGCTTATATTTATTTAGAAAAGATACTAAGGACAGCACGCACTCTGAAATTGACTTGGTTTGGAAATCGGTATAATACATCGAACATTCAGATTTTTGAAAAGCCAACTATTATTCACACTAACAGAATGATGTAGTGATAAATAGCTCAAAGGTTGGTTGTATTTGTGTATTGTATTTCTACATAATTCAGGGTTCGCAAACATGCCTGCCAGGATTCCCAAAACACTGGCATCCTGAGGCGCTTCAGTACATACAGTGCCCCACTTCCGGGGACTGAGATTGAGTTGCTCTGAAATGAGGCCTGGGCTTTGGAATTTTTGAAAGATCCCTAGTGATTTCAAAACACAGACAAGTGAACATCCATCGGTTACCTCCTGTATGCACCCCAATTGGGGCTTGAACCCACAACTTAGGTATGTGTCTTGACCGGGAATCAAATGCAAAACCTTTTGGTGTACAGGATGATGCTCAAACCAAATGAGCCTCGCCAGCCAGGGCTGTCTTTTCTTTATATGAAAAAATACAGTTACTCTTTATTACCACCCCCCTCACCCACCCCTCCCCTCTTTTAACAGCTGTTAGATTTTCAGACCTGAAATCCGTTGGAATTTGACTAAATCACATGGATTAAAACATGAAAGGCTTATTTTAACTGATTGCTGCAGACGCATGAATATTCCTCCTCACCTCAGTGTGGAAGATGTCATGTATACAAAACTTTCTTGAAAAACAACATTTCATTAAGGTACTAGAACGAGGATACAGGCTCACCCTTTTTTCTGGGTGAAAGAGAAGGCATGAATATTCTGGCTTTGAGGTCTTAGTGCTGGCCTGAAAGCATCAGAGTGAGAGAGAATAATACAGGACTTCTAATCATGCTGAGAATCTGACAGGATCATCTAACAATCATGTCAAACTCGTGGCCAGTGGGCTATATGCCTCATTTACTTAAATAAGGCATGCGGCCCGCCAACCGTGAGTTTGACATGCTTGGCTGCATGTCTGACAGCCTCTCCGTAGACATAGATGATCTCTATAATAACTAAGGAGGAAAGAACACTAATCCATAAAAGCAGCCTCGGAGTCATTTATGCCTGTTCTTGGGCTCACTTACCTTAGAATAATACTGTTTAGCGGTTGCTTCATCCTTTGTGGTCCCCAAGCCAAGCTGTAGGCACCGGGCGTGGTAGAAGGCGGCCATGGCCATGCCTCTGCTGATGAACTCCGGGAGGCAGTCCGTGACCTGGGCGATCGTCGGGATGTCTTGCTCCTCGTCGTAGTCGGCGACCCTGTTAGGACATAAATTGTGAAATAACGAGGATGTCAGCTATGGTTTACATTTTCACAAGCAACATGTCCACAGGTTGTCCTTGTGTCTAAAATGATTTCCCCATTTCTACCTGTTGAACAAAGTTGTTGTGCAGTGAAAGGGAAACAACATAGTTAATACCGGGAAGAGTGATTGCTTTACAGCTTCCCTGTGATGATTCTCCTTGGGCTCAATAACCTAGAAAATGACTAGAACCGAAAAGAAAGGTTGTTTCCTTATAATATTAATATTTTAAACTTAACATAACTGTAGATTTCAACAATGGGGAAAAAAAGTACTTTCTATTTCTTTGGATCATGTATTTAAGCATGGACCTTAAATTTGGACTTTACTCACATAAGACCAGAAAGCACATTAAAAAAAACTTGCACATCTATCTTTGGTTAAAAATGGTCAATAAAAATAATTCATTCTGGCCCTAGCTGGTTTGGCTCAGTGGATAGAGCGACGGCCTGTGGACTGAGAGCCCCAGGTTCGATTCCAGTCAAGGGCACATGCCTGGGTTGCAGGCTCAATCCCTGGCCCTGGTCGGGGGGTGTTGGGGGGTGGGAGGTGCGGAAGACAACCAATCAATGTGTCTCTCACATGGCTGTTTCTGTCTCTCTCCCTCCCTTCCATTCTCCCTAAAAATCAATGGGAATATATCCTTGGGTGAGGATTAACAACAACAAAATGTAGCCCTAGCCGGTTTGGCTCCGTGGATAGAGCGCCAATCTGTGGACTAAAGGGTCTGGGTTCGATTTTGGTCACAGACACATGCCCAAGATGCGGGTTTAATCCCCAGTAGGGGGCGTGCAGGAGGCAGCTGATCAATGATTCTCTCTCATCATTGATGTTTCTATCTCTCCCTCTCTGAAATCAATAAAAAGATATTTAAAAAATATAAGGGGACCGCCTGCTTGTGCTGCTATTAAAAAAAAAAATTCATTCTGTGTAACCCAGACACAGATATGGAGAATTGTGTGAAAATGAGATCTAATCACGTTAACCCTAATGGTATGGAGAATAGGAATGTAGACAATAATGTGAAGTTTCAAAGATTTTAAGAACTTTGTAAAATCTTCATTTTAATCAAATGGGCACTTGGGGATTTGGGACATTGGTGATCACACCTTTACGTGACCTGCTGTCTGGAAGCCAAGATGGTGGGAGGCGAGGGTAGAAGCAGCAGATTCATCCCCCATTGTCGTGGCTGCCTCCCGGGGGGCTGGGAGGGAAGGAGCCCTGGGCTCCATAGAGGCATTATTGGAGGGAAATGCATCAACATGGACCTGTGCCACTCCAGGGGACAGCCACAGCTGTTTTTCCTGGTGTGTAGCTTTTGTACATGCTGGGTAAGTAAATGTAGGAAAATACATGGGCTCACAGAAAAGAAAGTTCCATGTTTTATGGAAATTTCCAAATATTTTATCAGATGTATGTGTTGGGAGTCTTTTAACCATTATTCTTATTTTACAGCCCTAATCAAGCTATATTGCAATTACGTATTTAGAGAACCCGTGGCTAAGGATGCAGGAAGAAATGAATATTTAATATACATTTCTACTGTGCCAAGCCATGTTAAGTACTTTATATGCAATCTTTTTACAATCCTGCAGAAGTATGTTTTTCTTATAAATAAAGCAATTGATGCCCCCCAAAAGTTAAGAAACTTGCTGAACTCACTCAGCTGGTGTACAGAGCTAATACCACTGAAATCCTGAAAACCAATGGCACAGAATTGTACTAACCATGCCGAAACCGGTTTGGCTCAGTGGATAGAGCGTCGGCCTGCGGACTGAAAGGTCCCAGGTTCGATTCCGGTCGAGGGCATGTACCTGGGTTGTGGGCACATCCCCAGTAGGAGATGTGCAGGAGGCAGCTGATCGATGTTTCTCTCCCATCGATGTTTCTAACTATCTCTCTCCCTTCCTCTCTGTAAAAAATCAATAAAATATATTTTAAAAAATGATATTAAAAAGATTGTCCTATCCAATATGGGGCTACTTAATTAAAATCCAATGAAATTACAAGTTCAGACCTCAGTTGCACTAGCCACATTTCCAGCCCTCAACAGCCATCATTTACAATATTGCAGCGAGTCCTGCAAACACACCTGGCACAGAACATGCAGCCGGTGTTTCTGCCAACACCTTCACCCAGCTTGTTTACCTTTTGGAAAAGGCGACGCACTTTGTAAAGAACTTCATGTTGTAGTAATACTCCACGAGGTTCCCTTGGGCGTAGACATTTCCACGCTCCGCGGCTTCCCGCAAGCAGTACAGGGCGGCCTCCGTGTCCTGTTGGATGCCATGTCCGTAGAAGTACATGAGCCCCAGGGCACCCTGGGACTCCAGGTTCCCGTTGCCGCATGCTTCTGAATGCCAATAAAATGCCTTTACAAAAGCAGTTTCGTCTTGTTACTCACAAGGTGAAATTACAAGGGAATACCAGAAAGAAAAAAGTCTCTAATGATAAGATAGTACTGTTAATTCATCTCTAGGAAATAGTTCTAGCCCCTTGAAGGTATTTCAGGCTAGCATCAATTTCACGCCTTAGAGAGAGAGTGTGTGTAAGGTGAGCCCGCCTGACGACAGTGCACGTGAGCTCAGCTGTCTCGGGTTTCAGGATTTTCAGATTTTCCACCGGAAGGATCCAGAAGGTGGGAAACTGGAATGGTGTCTGCAGGGTTTTGAGACAAACCTGCTACTAGGCACAGTGGGGAGGGACAGCTGTTGACGCTCAGGAAGTCAGACCTCAGGTGGATCGCCGAGATGGGGCTTTCAAGGTCAAAGGCAACCAAGGGTAAAGGCTGCATGGGGGCCAGAAACATCTGATCAATACTCAGCTACGTGGATGTGAATTAGTTCAAAAACTAATTGGCTGCTCAGTTGTCCAAGGAGGGTCTTAGGTTGTTTTGTGCCTCTTACAAGTTTGTCCATAAAGCCTCTTACAAGTAGGACTCAGCCCTACATTTCCTTTCCCTATAAGGTTTTTTGGAAAGTATTTCAGTCATGGTGATGAGAGAAATTATAATTCTGTAAAAATCTTAAATGGATTTAATTTTCAATTAGTTCTTAGTATATTTTACTTACTAGTATCATTGTTCCTCAAATCAAATATCATTTATTCACACTAAAAGGATCTGGGCTTTATTTCAGGACTCTGGAAGCTCTCATGGAGTAAGTTTGTCTGTGTAGCGTTTATAGCATACCAATTCTCTCACATCCGGGGTCCCCATTGTTAGAGGCAGGAAAGGTGGCACTCATAGATGAGTAAAGGATGGAATGAGCTTTGAGATCTTAAAGTTTACATTCTTTACATTTTAAAGAAATGTCAGAGAGATTCAAAACCATATTCCTTATCTCCCTCTTTTAAAAGAAAAATAGTGAGACAATCTAAATAGAATTCTAGCTAACATTAAAACAGATCAGCATTACCTTTTCTAGCTCTTTGGGTTCCTTCGTTGAATAATACAACCCTAGCGTACTTTGAGCCTTCACACTGGCTTTTGGATTCCCATTGTCCGCAGCAAAGAGCCAAAGTCTGGAAGGGAAAGACAAGGCAAGTGGTTATTTGTCTCAGAGCATATGATTAAGACCAGCACTCATTCTCAGGTAAGTACCTCTCAGCGTCCTCAATTGATCGGTTAATGCCTTTTCCTTCGTAATAAGCTCTTCCAAGGTTGTAAGCAGCTGCAAATTGTAAGTGTCTTACTTTGGGACATGGAGAATCAACTATTTTCTTCATATATTCCACTCCTTTTTCCTTCCACAAAGGAAAAGAACAAACAAAAAACCCCAGATTTTAGTTTTACCCAAACTAAATTCTTTCTCCCAATAATGTTGTAAAGCATTCACCCTCTGACATGATATAATTCCTGACTCTGTGCCCACGCGGTGTGTTGTCCTGGGTGTGCAGGGCTAGAAATAAGGAAAGAAGTAAAGGCCATCGCCTGGAAAGGCATCCTGGGAGCTCTGGGATGTAAGGCAGTTCCCTCACTTCACAGCTTCCAGACTTGCATTACATTTCAATATAGTTTCCAATTTTCTCTCCTCCCTCCGGCTTCTAGGCCTTATGCGGAATCAGCACAGTTCTTGGAATTGATCAAAGTGCAAAAACAGCCATGACTTCTTTCACATTTGTAATTCTCACAGGATACGTGAGGCCCAAACAAATGCTGTCTTCTCTCTTCGAGCACACTGTTCCCTAAGTGTGCCAGTGATAATGTACCTCCAATATGCTAATGTTCATAAGACATCCACATAGTCACAGAGTGCGCAGGAGACAGCCAGCCTACCAACAACACAGCTTTCACCCTCCAAACATCCATCAGACACAAGCCTTGAAACACTGCCAAGAAAATGATACTTGACGATCAAATATGTGTTTATATATTGCAATATCCCTCACTGCTTTCTCAAAGTGCTGTTGCTGGCTATGTACCACAGTAGATGAGAAAATAAAGGTGTTTTACTTTTCGTGAGCCCCAGGTTATATGGATTTATTTTTGTGAGTGCGTGAGGTAGGTACCTACCATTCCCCCTCCCCCTGGATAGCAAGGACTTAATGGTAGCCAAGTGAAGTGGTGGTAAACCCTCCCATTGGTAGCCTTACATGGTTGCTCCTTCTTGCTGCTCAGTTCTTAGTTTAGGTGTCAGATAAAATGATGGGACCATACAGGGAGGAAAACTAATCCCAGAGCCTGTCTTCAGATTCATGTTAGGGAATGACCAACGGCCAAGAAATGGATAGAACTAGAAAAGCAATGGGCCGGTCTGGACGTAAAAGTAGGTACTTTGTGCTGGGGTGGAAAGTGAGCTGGGGAGTGGAAATAATGCCAGCTCCACCTTTGAGCACTCTGGTACACTGGGATGAAGGAGGGAGGGTTCTCTACCAGAGGGCTGCCTGTGGGACAACCACGTTTCTGATAAAGCAAGAAAATGAAGAAAGTAGTCTGAAGAAAGGCTGAGGATCTGCGGGCCTCTACTTGCCAGCTGTAAGGCAGCTGGGAGAGGGAGAGGACAAGCAATATGGAGTCCAGAGTACGTAAGAAGACAGATGACCAGAGAGGCATACATTTCTGTGTGGTGGCCAATATAATAAAGCTGGGAAGCCTGGCAGACCTAGTGAAGTCAAGGTTCCACGTGGCATTCCACTACCAAGTTCAGATGGAGACCTGTGCTCTGGCCTCTCGAGGCCCAGTGAAGCCCACTGATGGCAGTGGTCAGGCGACAGGATCCCTGGTGAGGGTTTGGAATGGCAGTTACTGGTCTGGAAACTAAAGACTTCACCAAGAAATGGCCAACTAGATGGCTGTCCATGGGAACAGACCCATTATGCCCCTTTCATCTTCAACATGGAAGCCTGTAAAAGTTTATCAAGATGGACAGGACATGATCAGATTCGAATTTTGAAAAGATGGCTTTGGCGGCTGTATGAATGAATTAGGGACAAGAGCAGAAGTTTTAAGGAAATACTTCCTAGTACTGTTTTTTAAAATTTTTAAATTTTTATTATGAATAAATATTGTTTTATGGAACTTTCAATATACTAAAACCATCATATGATTTCTTTTATTCAGGCTATTCAAGTGGTATATTATATTCATAGATTTTCTTATCAACAAATTATTAAATTTCTGGGCTAAATCTTACTTGGTTATTATATTCTTTTAATGGGTATTGATTTTGTTTCTGACAAAGGCAAATATTTTCTTATCCTAACAGCTGCCACCATAACTTTTCTTGGAGAGGCGTAATCTTTCTCTAGGAAAGTTCTCTGAAAAGCTCCTGATAGCAGCATTGCCAACACAGGGCCACAGTTAATCAGTCAACACTGGAGGCTCTGCTGTGGGTCCGACACTGGTGTAAATCCTGGGGGATTCGGCAGTGAGGAAATAGACAAAACCGCCTAATTTTAAGGAGCTTACATTCCAACAGGGAGAAGGAAGTTAAGCAGTAACAACGGAGACCATCATCAAGTCTGTGAAGAATGGCCACAGAAAACCTTTCGGAGGAAGTGCATGGAACAGTGACCTGAATGAAAGGAAGGCAGACGAAGAGGTGACTAAATGACGTTGTGTGAGAAAATGGGATAAATTCATTTGGGGATCAGCAAAGGAGAGGATTAAGGGAGAAGACACAGAAAGGGGAAAGGGTAGGAGAGGAAGAGAGCTCAGCAAGTTGAAGAATCCTGTGAGTTGGGGCAGCCAGTGAGAGGTGCTCAATAGATGGCAACTGAAATGACTGATGAACAAGTTCAAGTTGTTCACTATGTGGGATCCGGTGTGGTCCTCCATGTTAGAAGCAATGCTACAAGCACAATCCTGTTTTATGAGGTCATCAAAGACAACAGGCAGTGACCTATGCCAGGGCAGAGATAATGGTATGGCCACAAAGATGAAGAGTATAGAGTAAAAATCTGGAAGGAAGAAGAAAAGCAGAAGTGACTGTGAGAACATAAACCTGAATATTTTAGATCAATTTTGAAGCTCTGATTATTTAAATCTTAAGGAATGAGTGAAATTGTCATCACATAACTTATTTTTTTTTGGGGTGGGAGTATTGTTTAATATGATTTTCTTTGTGCTCAAACATATATGCCTAGTATATTTTCAATTTTGGTATCTCAAACAAGGAGTCTTAAAATTTCATGTTAGGAATTTTATGGTGTGGATGCTGCATAGTTTATAAAACTTACCTATTATATACTGACTATTATCTATCATGTCTAGAAATTAAATTTAATATTTTGTAAACTTATTTTTTAGCACATTTCCTTCATGTGGTCTGATGCTATGACCTCTGGCACATATAGGCTCTGAATTATGATTTTCATATTAAACAGAGCTTTACTGCTATGGGATTATAATTTCTACACTAAGTTTTAATGTGTTTCTATGCTTCTTTGAACATCTTTGTTGATGCACTAAAAAAATACATGTCATTTTCTTAAGTACATATTTACTCTCTCTTAACAAGGAAATTTAGATTAATTACATTTGTCTGATGGCTGCAATAATTATGAGTTTTTATATAAAATTTTTAAACACAGAAAAATAGAAAAGATATACAACAAAAATTTGTATAACTACCATATAAATTATCAGTAACATTTTGCTATATTTGCTTCTACTTTTTTTGCTTTGTTTCAAGTTATCTGCAGATGTAAATATCAGTACAGTTCACACCTAAATATTTCAGTATGCTTTACAAGAGAAGTTCTTCTGAACAAATACCAGATGTGTCCCTTCTAAATAATGTTATATAAGATTTATATATACAAATTCACTGCATGGGGCAATTCATGATAGCACATAATTTAAAATAATAACAATGTTTATATTAGATGGCAGAATTTGGAATGATCCTATTTTTTGCTTATTTTCTAGCTTTTTTTCTCCATGTTTATGTAGCTTTGAAAATACAGGAAAGCATATTAAAAGAGAAAATAATTGGCATCTAATGGTAGCAAGAAGAAGGAGCAAAAAAGAAATCTTGTTTTTCACACAAATGAAAAATGACTAGTGCTATCCTTTGAATGCTAAAAGGTTAGAGATTACTGAACTATAAGGATAGAAATGTATGATTAAAATGTGAATAATTTCAATTGTATCAGATAATCCATTAACAATGAAATCTTAAACACTGCGAACAAATCAATAACTTACAGCTTTTACAGCTGTCCCCAGCCCATCATAATACATTACGCCCAGCTGGTAAATTGCTTGATGATCATGGTCCTTGATTTCTTCAAACTGTTCTAATGCTTCTTCATACCATCCCTGCAAGCTCACAGGAAATACTGAATTATTATTATCTTAAAGTAATCCCAGTCATTTAATTCCCACCCAAATCTAGCCAGTAGCACCAAATAAACCAAGAAAAGACAGTCACAAATTTATGGACTTTGCAAGTTAAGTCACTGACAACAGTCAACACACTCTAAAGTCAATTAAATAGACCTAAACATGGCAACTGAGGGAAGTGACCAGTAGGAATTTAGGTAAGAGTCTCTTTGGCTTTCACTCTTACTCTTGCCTATTGCCAATCCTCTCTTGAAATGACAGCTTAGCCGACTGCTCAATCTAGCCTGCCACCTCCCCCACCACTCCTGAAGTCTGAGAAATATCAGAGCTGGGACCAAAGCCTTGGAGAAGATTTGAGACATCCTATCTAATAAAAGGGTAATATGCAAATTAACTGTCACTCCACCACAAAGATGGTGGCGCACATAGCCACAAGATGGCAGCACCCAGTCCCCTCAGCTTTACCGCTGGCATGTCTGGTCCTGTCAGCCCTGCTTGCCCCTCGCCGAGAGCAGACACCAGGGCCTTGCTTGCCTCTGGCCGCAGTGGCGAGACAGAGAGCAGACAGCAGGCCCCCACAGCGAGCAGACAGCAGGGCCCCCGCAGCGAGCAGACACCAGGGCCCTACTTGCCCCTGGCCACAGAGGCGAGCCAGAGAGCAGACAGGCAGGCAGGTCCACAGAGAGCAGAGAACCACGGGGAGTGGGCCTAAGCCGTCAGTAGGACATCCCCTGAGGGCTCCCAGATTGGAGAGGGTGGAGGTCGGGCTGAGGGACCCACCCTCCCCCTGCACGAATTTCGTGCACCGGGCCTCTAGTTGTAGTATAAAATCTATTCTTACACTATAAATTAAAAATCTGTTTATATTTTTGCCCCAAATATTTAATATTATCTATAAAACATTTTCATGTTCATAGTAACTGATGACCCTGATTCTTACCTCGTACTTAAGGGTAGTTTATATGTTCCTCTACACCAGAGGTCGCCAACCGATGGTCCATGAGGTCCGAAAGGTTGGCGGCCGCTGCTCTACACAGAGTAAGGAGGGAACTGCCCTCTGTCCACATTATGCTGATGTACCGTGCGGGTAGGTCAAGAAGGGACTGTACAGGCTATCACTTGAGAATATACAATAAAAATTTGCATAACTGCCACATAAACTCTTAGTAATAACATTTTGCTACCTTGGCTTCATCTATTTTTTTAATAGTAGTGAATATCCTTATGAAGGACATTGGCTGTTAGTAAACATCCACTATTATTATGGCTCATGTCCTTCAGTTTTGCAGTTTTCCAGCTGAGAAGACATGGAAAAACAAGCATGTGATTCTCGAAAATTAACTTCCTCCCATACTTCCTATAAAAGCCCACATGTTCTGTATCATCACTGTAAGGCTCCTCGGCAGGTAGACAAATCCGGTAACAAACACGCTATGCTGTGAGGGACTCATACGGGATTTCATATTTTAATCCACCATGAAAACGCCTCACACTAAAGAATGAATCATTTGTAGTGGTAGAGAGAGAGTCTTTTACTGAATTGAAGGTCAATATTAGGAAGAGCAGGCCAGAGAAAAACAGCTTTTGGAAAACACAAAAATAATTAATTTCTCTTTTCATCAACTGTCATTAATCAACCAATTGATAAAAATTAACAAAAACTACCCCAAAATCCTAATAAATATCTATTTATTTTAAAGAGTACGTATCCAGTCACTGACGTCGTTCCTTTGTGGCGCGGGAGGAACCACCTGGCTTCCAGTTCTGCCGGTCGCTCTGAGCACATTTAGAGTCATTTCTTAGGAAATGAAAAGCGGGAGAAGGTGCAAAATCGCCCGAGGGCCTGGGTCCCCGCTCCCTGGGCCCTTGAAGGTCAGGGAGCAGCGGTGGTCTCCGGTCTCCTCCCCTGGGTCACTGACTCGCTCCGTCCCAGTCCTTCCCCCCCCCCCCCCCATCCCTGGGAGGTGGGGAGGTCACCCTGGAGAGACTGGGAAGTCTGTCCTCCACGCTTTCTCCTTGAAGTAAACTTTTAAAATAAATAAAAAGCACTAACTTTTATAACACACACAAAAAATAAATAAATAAAAAAAAAATAAAGAGTACGTATCAATGAGTAAATGACTGAGCTGTTAAGACTAATTTTCCTTTCTGGCTAATGTTGGGCTTAGATGTGACAGAGCTGGAAAAGGTAGACTATGCAAAGGAAAGTAAGAAAGTTCTTTCAGTTTCCATTATTTTAAATACCATATACAGGTGGAAGATCTCAAATGAACACTTTCAACCCAAACTTCTCCTTCGAGAACATGTAAGTTTCTACTTTGAAATCTGTCTACTTGGATGACTAATGGGCATTTTAAACATAACATGTCCAAAAACTGAACTCTTGGTCATCACCTCAATACTCACTCTTCCCCAGTCTCTGTTTTTCAGGCCATTATACCACTGTCTGCGTCTCCAGAATAAATCCAGGACCCAGCTCCACTGCTACAACTCTGGTCAGGATTACCAACCTCTCTCACCTGAACTAGTTCTATGCCTTCCTTCTAATCCGTTCACCACAGACTGAAAACCCTCCGATGGCTTCTCGCTACATTTAAGCAAAGCTCCTCTAGAGCCGTCTCTGCCTGGCTTATTCCACACTGGTCTCCTTAGATCTCAGAACTTTCTCATCGACGAAATGTTACTTGTTCTCTCTCTGGAACACACTGCCACCGGCTGTTTGCATTGTGTTTCCTTTTCTGCAAATGTTAGTTTCAACAACAGGTCTTTCCACCCTAGGCCTAAGTTATTCTCTATTGTTGTACACCGTTAATTCCTTTCCCAGTACTCTTCCTTATTTTTAATTATACATATATTCATTTTCTTCCCCTCTGGACTGTAACCTTTGTGAAATGGGGACCATTCTGATTCCCTCTTCATTTTATAGCACACACTAGCGAAGCCTTATGAAGCACTTATTAGGCGCCAGGCCCCGTTTTACAATTAATACATCCTCACAATAGTTCTATGAAACACACATTACCCCCCTTTTACAGATGAGAAAACTGAGGTACCAAGAGGTTAAGGATTTGTGCCCAAGGATAAGCAATTAAAAAGTAATAGAGCCGGGTTTAAGAGATCAACCGAAGGACTTGTATGCATGCATATAAGCATAACCAATGGACACAAGACACTGGGGGGTAGGGGAAGCCGGGGGAAGGTCAAGGAGGGGAGGAGAAAAAAAAAAAGGAGACATATGTGGTACTCTTTGTAATACCTTAAGCAATGAAACAATTTTTTTTTTAAAAAAGCAATAGAGCCATATTCAAACCTATGTGCAAAGCTAAGAGAGCCTTCACTTAACCGTTATGTTGTGCTATTCTCAGTTACAGGGGCATGACTGGTCCTCAACAAATACTTGTTGCCAGAATGAGTGAAGGAGCCATCAAAAGATGAGAGAGTAAGTGGGTTATAGGTGAATAGCTGCCCAAATAGTCAATGGATGGTGAGGGATTAGAGACGGCTGGTCCCTTTCACACCTTCCCTCAGGCTCGGTGAGGGACTAAAGCTGTATTACTGACAATGGAGTGAAAATATTTTAGGTGATCTTAAATATTTTGGGCAAAAATATAAACATTAGACTTTTAATTGTATACCAAAACTAGAGGCCTGGCACATGAAATTCGTGCATGGGTAAGGTCCCTAGGCCTAGCCTGCGATCAGGGCCATCTTCCCTGGCTGCTGGCAGCCATCACCACCCCCTGCCGCCACCCACCCCCCGTTTCCCGTTTGCCAATCGGAGCCTGCTGGCCCAGGGAAGGGACCAAGAGGTTGGCTGGCAGGCCCCCATCGGTTGATCAGAGCCTGCGGGCTGGGGGCAGCTCCTGCACTGACCGTCTGCCCCCTGATGGTCAGTGTGTGTTATAGCGACCGGTAGTTCTGCTGTTCGGTTGATTTGCATATTACCCTTTTATTATATAGGATGTCTCTTATAAATGACTTTCATTAGAATGTCTTCATGGAGAAAGCCCAGATAGCTCCTTAAACTGATACCAGCATATCACACTTGAAGCCACAACCATGATCTGTGGAATTTGACAGAATTTCCCTGATATTACAAAGGAAGGAACTGTAGGAGATATTTTGCTATGAAGATCTAACAGCAGCATTAAATGAAATAAAAACAAATAAACAAAGACTGATACCTCTTCAAAATATAGTTGACCTCGCAGGAAATAGGCCATAGCGTCCCCTCTTACTATTCTCTCCTTCAAGAGCTGCAATGCCTGATCCACCAAATTAGCATGGCTGTAACGGTCTGATTTAAGAAAGGTAAAGAATTATAACTTTAACACAATATGAATTTTCTCTCTTCAAGTCACCAATTATACAGAATTCATCTGACACTTTACACGACTTTCCTTCCTAGTTCTCATTCCTCCTTGGCTAAAGGAGAAAGTATTACCATGGGCCCTAACACCAGGCCTCATACAATCAAGAAATATCTGTTGGTTGGTTTTCAGAGTAACCCAGTTTACCACTAGGAGGAGCTCTAGCAAGCAGCCTGTGTGCAATTCTTTGGGCAAAGTCATCCATGGGCGAGTGAAATTCTTCATCTGAGGCTTAATTAGAGCTATTCTAACCAAATGAGCTAACCATCCCCAATTTAATTTTTTAAAAGACCATAGAAAAAAAATGGTAGCTTTAAAGGCCAATTTCAAGTAAAGTATGGCATTATCCTCCTTAACAGACAAGCCATCTGGCTTCCCTTTTCCAGAAGAGGGTCCTAAACCCCTGAATGTAAACTCAGGCTCGGGCTCTGTGAAATTTCCCCGCTGATGATTTGCTGCCAGATGCGTGAAATCGCAATTTCGCATATTCCTACAGGAAAGCTACGAAGGGCTGTAAAGTTAACCCCCTCCTTGACAACAGTAAGACTCATATTTCTTGTCTCTTTTTTCTCTGGTGTACAGATCAACTTTTAGTGAAAATATTATCAGAATTTGTACCAGTCTTGTCCTTTGTCCATTGGAATAAGCTGTAGTTCCTGGCAGCATCCTGGGAGAGAGAGGTATGGAGGGGGTCCTCGGGCAACTTCTCACTGGTCAACTGCATCCTGTTTGCACGTGTATTCTGCGAAAGAACATAAAAAATAAGGTAGAAATATCTTCCTCCAGAAAACTTTGAAAAGACACTCCCATCCCCACTTGGCACTCATGAAAAGCAACCTCCCCACATTTCTAGGGGCAGGGCACCAAACTACCAGCCCTGGTGGTGAATATTCCTTCTTAGGAAACCAGGGCCCTTTGTAGCTATGAGAAGCAGCACAACCATCCTTCATGCCTGTCTCTAGAGCACGGGATTAATGATGAGAGCTCTCCGCACATCCTCTCTCTGAGTTTACCTGCTACAACGGGTCACCTCACCCGCCACAGCTGCTGCCACTAGTAGGATTTGGCGACACTGCCCATAGATATAGTTCTTGTGCTCTAGGACCTTCCTATTGCCCTGTATCTGAATCTCATCAGGCTAATAATCCATTTCACACCACAGCATTTGTCTGTTCTACCTGGGAATACGCTTTATTTTAGCTGTGTTGCTCAGTTTCATCTTCCTGTTTGTATTGGATTGCCATGCTGTAAGACAGATTGCGGTTCAACGGAAAGTCAGAGCCTTCATAAAAAATGTAGGGGCCACCTCATCTGGGATGGAGGAGTCCAGGTTGGCCTAGGCTGAGGATAGTGAGACCGCAAACTCGGCTGTTGCTATGCTTTTTGTTTACTCCTCCGCATTCTATAGTTACAGCTGGCCTTCACCAATCAGGAGCAAGCTTCCAGTGGAGGTTCCTGACTGGTGAAGAGCACTCAGCAACCCTTTAGTGCAGTGGTTCTCAACCGTGGCTGCGCATCAGAATCACCTGGGAATCTTTTTAAAATCCTGATTTCTGGGCCTCATCCTCTGGAAATTCTTTCTTTGTTACTAATGTTGTGGCCCCACCCCATAACAAAGAAACAGTACCTTGGTTGCGGGGACATCCCCAGTAGGCAGCTGATGGATGTTTCTCTCCCATCAATGTTTCTAACTCTCTATCCCTCTCCCTTCCTCTCTGTAAAATAATCAATAAAATATATTTTTTTAAAAATGAGAAGAAAGTGCAGGAAAGGGAGATAATTCAGTATATTAGGCGGGGAAAAGCAGTTAAGTATCTGTGATTTTGGAATAGTCACTTAATATTTTTAAGAGGCAATTTCCTGACCTGTAGTTTGGATTATCAGTAGCTTGAACTAGAGGATTTCAAAATGTCTGATCCTAGATATGTAACATTCCTTAGGAAAGAAGAGCAAGAGGTGAAGTGACCTTCTCACCACTTCATGCACGCTATTCATGTGACTGATCACTGATGATGTTCACAATTATCTGGCCAAGGCAGTGTTTCACAGGTTTCTCTGCTATAAAACTACTTTTTCCCCTTCCCATGCTCTACTCTATGGGAGCAAGTCATTATGTGTAACCCACACTCCGGAGGGCAAGGTGGGGGAGGATTCTCGCCACTTCCTGGAGTGGGGAGTGTCTACATGAAGAGTTTGGAATTCTTTTGTGAGGAAGAGTTGTCTTTTTGCTCTCATTTCTTTATCGATTCAATCATTTATAACAGTATAGACTTAAGGGTATCTATTTTATTGAATTATAATCCAACAGTACAATATTGTGTCGTCCACATTGCTTTGGCCAGTGGGAGCTCTTTTAGGATGCCTTCTGAGACCCTTTGACCTTCCTGGACTACCTCACAAATGCTTCCTCAGTCTTCAAGACAGTCCATTTGGTCACTTAGTCAGCTGTTGGAAGCTACCCATTGTCTTCACTATCAGAGAAGTGTAAACAAGGAGCCCGGAACGCTGGAGAACCTTGAGCCCTGGCAAGGGCCAGAGCTACGCACCAATTATTTAGTTGCAGAGTAAATCTTTACGAATACTTACTGACCTTCAAGATACTCTGTCTGTTACCGGAACTGCCTGCCTAAGGGCTATATGTGCATCCAAAATTGAAGAAAAGGTTGGCAAGGCCTGGGCACCTGTGGAAGTCCTTCCCCTTGCCTTGGGCTTCCTGCCTGGCCCCCAATATTTCCAAATTATTATGTCTCGTCTTGTCTCTGTCATTTGCATGCGGCCCTTCTCCAGATCCCGAACCCTGAACCACTCGGGACGTGGCTCGCACAGTCAGCATTAAATATATTTTTTTTAAACTCTCACTCTAAATGACATCCTCCTTCTGGAAACATACTTACCTGCAAATTAAACTTAAGTGAAACTATCACTGCTCACAAGCGTGCCTGTTGTGAATATGCATCTTAGACCATCTTCCTTTTAAGAAAATTGATCCTACTGGTTTCATGTTTACCAAAAACTCCAGTTTCTTCCCAATAAAACACTGTTCTCTGTGGAGAGTGACTATAGTGTTTGGACAGGTTCAAGCTTTGGACTAATGAGAGGGCATGGTCCTCTCATGGCAAAGCCACGTGCAAGTCCCAGCTTGGAGGGCAAAGCTCTCCCAGCACAATGATAGCCGAAGGCTATGGTGGTAAGCCTGACCTACGGTCTGAACCTGTGGTCCCAGGTAGATGAGTGGTGTGGGCTTGATAGAGTTCAGGTGCATGTAACTGAGTAGATTTGAAAAGCACGAGAATGTTGTAAACATCTTGACCACGCCCTTACTTGGCCTCCTGGAATCTGGCTATAAAATGAAGACACAGCTTTCAGGGTGTGGCGCTGTTGTTAGCGCTCCATCAGAGAGGACAATGTCCACCCAGACCCAGCCTTCTTCTTCTGTCTGTCTTTTCTCAACCCTCCACCGCCCCCTCTCAGACTCACCAAACCTGGCTGAGCTGGCTCGGCACAGTCCTCAAGTACTGATTCTGCTCCACCAGCTTTGTTCGGTTCCTGGAAAGCTTTGGGGTCCATTACTAAGGGTAAGTCAGCTATCCAGATAACACAAATATTTTTTTCTGAAACAATATGAGCAATAGAGACGTACACAATGAGTAAAGGGGGAAAAGCGTTAAAAACTACTCACAAAATTCCCTTTCCTTGTCAAGTTTACAAATGTACCAGGAAGTTAACAATAATTATCAGACTTAATGCACGTTTTAAGGGAAAAGGATGTAATAGGGAGGCACGTTTATCACACAGACATCCCATTATACGTTAACGGCAGTCCACTGTTAGACAGACGTGAGCAGAGCAAGGATAAAAGGCCAGGAAGAAACTCACTGGGCAGAAAGCCCAGATGCCTAGAGGGGCAAAACTGGGAGAACAAGAACCTCGTCCCCGGGTGATCTACCCCCGCTAGCAGATCACTGGCCAGGTGGTTTAGACCCCTGACTTTTTCCTCCCTAAAGATAACGTCTAGGCCTCCATTGCATTCCAGCTCCAGGCCCAGAAAAGCAGCGAAGCCAGGTAAGTGACACGGTGGCTGCCTTAGGCCCAGCTACAGTGGAGACCAAGACCCTGAAAGCGCACACCAGGAACCCTCCACGGAGCACGTCCATGCCATTCCTTCCCCCTCTCCTTGCCCCACAGGCACATATCCCCCACCCTCTAAGGGACCCCGTGAGACTGCAACCAGGGGAGCGATGAGCAGCGGCAGCTCGTCCTGGGCTAACCCCCCGAACCTGCCTCCATGGTCCCCTGCTCTCTGACTTCCCAGTGAGCCAAAGCAGCCCTTTCCTGTTGCTTCTCCTATGCCCTTCCTTGTTGCACTGTCCTAAGTACGTTTTTGCTGCCATCATGGACCCAATACTCTGGGGCTCAGTGCTGTGTAGCCCTACCCTTTGGCTATCCCCAACCCCCGGGCCCCTTTCCTTAAATAAATTCAGTTTTATTCACTGCCTGCTGTGGCTATTTAGCCTGCCCAAGCCTCACCGTCGCACACGTTTAGAATTCTAAGAACTTACCTTGCATTAGTTAGGAATTCCTGAAAGGGAATATCTGTGCAACCCGGAAGCTTAATTATATGCTTTAAAAAAAGGGCTTACCTAATTGATAAACACTTGTCCATATTGCCAAAGGCAAATTGGCAATAGGGACCAGCGTTCTCACCTGACAGCAGTATCTTTGCAGTGCCATTCTTTAAATCGCATAAAAAGGTATCGAGACTTGCTTAAGTATAAAACATACAGAACCAAAGCATGGCTCTATGTAGGTGCTTGAACATAAATATATACCCACATTTATGTCCAAGTACACATAGGAATAAAAATGTTTAAAACTACCCCTTGGGTCAGTGCATCAGTAGAGTAATATAAATGTCTTACTGCAAAAATCACTTTATGGCTTATTGCAAAATAAAAGATATACTGCAACCAAAATTGCAACTAAAAGGGTGCCTACATTTAGATGACAATGAGCTTGTCCTTAGAGGCGTAATCATAAGCCTGTCTATTTTTCAGTCCTGCTCTCAAAGGTATGGGTAGAGAGAAAGGACTCGCTCAAGGCTTTTTTAGGGAGAGGAAACAGTCGGCTGGCTGGAGCTTTAGTTTTTAGCGAGATGACTCTGAAAACAGAACGTGCTTAGGAAAAGATAATCCATTTCACATCGAGCGCAAATGTAAGAGATTCTATATGCGCTCAATGGCTACAGTTTGAAGTCAGGAAGTCCGTTTCTTAAGTTTAAAAAAAAAAAAGGAATGACTTAAGCTAATGATTTGTTTACAAATTTAAGTATAAAGAGTTTCCGGAGAGCCAGGTCCCCAGCCCCCTCCTCCCTGGGATCAGCCGAGACCTACGTGGGCGCTGCCCGCGGGGGAGCCCATTGCCATAACCCTCCGGCCCGGCCCCCTCTTCCCCAGGGCCTGTCCCCGCCGTCCGGGCGAGCGCGTCCCGCCCCTTCCCCGCCAGCCCGGGGGCTCCAGCCCAACAGCTGGACGCAGCATCTGCCCAGGGGGCCAGCCGAGCGGCTGAGACCTGCCGCCGGGAGGGGCCACGCCCCAATGGCAGGCTCCTGGCACAGGACCCCAGCAAGGCCAGGGGGTCGGGCCTGAGAAGTCACCTAATTTGGGGGGTGGGTAGGGAAATCCGGCGGAAAACCCACCCCCTTCGGCCACATTACCCCCCACCCCCACCCCCGCTTATCCTTCCTGTCCGGGGCGTGGGGGACCGAGGGGGCGATTCTGAACTTCAGCAGAAGGAACTCAATCCTTCCTCCGGCGCTGGGGGCGAGGGCGCGGCGCCAGCCCCACGCGGGGCGGCTCGCACAGGCGGGGCTGCGTGTGGCTCCCCGCTTCCTGGCTACGTGCGCGACAGCAGCCACCACAAGCTCCCTGCGACTCCCACTTCTCCGCTGGGACCAAGGGCGGGCCGCGCCGGCGTGAGACGTGCCCAGACCGGCGCGCCGCATGGACGCTGCGGAACCCCGGCCGCCCCGACGCCCGCCACGGCGCACGCGCACTGGGCTCCGCGCGGCAGCCTAGGGCCCCGCCCCCAGATGGGCGGGCCTGGCGCCGCCCCGGGGCCAATCGGCTGGCGGGCCCGCGCCGCTTCCTCCCCGTCCTCCCTCCGCCTAGGCAGCTGCGCCGGGTCCCGGGTTGCACGTGTCAGTGTTTGTGTACGTGCTGCGGACGCGGGGCTGGGACGGGCGGTGCAGCCAAGGGTTAGGCAGCTGGGGCGCGGCGGCCCGGCCCCCCTCGTCCCGCCGACTTTAAATTCTCCCGCACTTGGGCGGCTTTTGCACACTTACCTGCCAGTCTGCCGCGAGTGCCTCGCCGCCCTGCACGCCCAACGACAACTGTCCTCTGCTTCAGGCGGAAAATGCTGTTGTTTGATTGCAACTCAGAGGTGAGACTCGGAACCTTTTTGTCCCGCAGGCTGAAGCTTCCAGATGTCTGTCTTCTTGGGAGCGCTGGCGAGGGTGACTGTGGAGTGGCCACTGGGCGCTGCCTCTGCAGAGTTGGGAGGTTTTCAGCCCCAGGAGGGCTGGACAAAGGCAAGACGGGTGCTGGAGCTGCTCTCTTCCCGCAGGTGGAGAATCTGACGCACCTGCTGGAGGCCGGGGCCTCGGTCAACGCACCCCCGGATCCCTGCGAGCAGTCGCCTGTCCACTTGGCCGCAGGTGGCGGCCGGGCTTGGTTTCTTCTCTGGCAGCTGCAGACCGGCGCGGACCTCAACCAGCAGGTAACTAAGTAACTGACTGTTACTGTGCGCAACCCTCCGCTCCACCCCAAACCCGCGCAAACACTTCTTAGTCGCCAGGGTATTCAGTTGTTAGAAACATGTCTACGTAGCGATGTCCAATAGAGAAATACACGAGATACGAATGTAATTAAAATTTTTGTAGTAGCCACAATAATGGAGTAAAACGAAACATGAAATTAATTTTGTAATTTAAACACATTTATCCACAATATTATCATCTCAGTATAAAACATTACTGATAGATAGTTTACATTTTCTTTTCGTATGTCTTTTCAATCTGGTGTGCATTTCATATTTACAGCTCATTTCAATTCAGGCAAGCCACATTACAAGTGCTCATTAGCCATACAAATGCCTACTGGCTACTGCATTGGACAGCATATACGGGTGTGGTTTCAAAAGGAACACTGTTATCAAATGAAAAGTCTCAGTATAGCAACTGAACTATTTGTGAGGCAGGCTCACAACTTATAATTTTCTACATAACTTTTTCTTTGTTATTCCTCACCTGGGGATATTTTTTCCTTTGAGTTTTAGAGTGGAAGAGGTGGGGAGAGACAGAAACATTGATGTGAGAGACACACCCATTTGGTTGCCTCCTGCAGGTGGGGTTTGGAATCCGGACCTGGGACCTTTCAGTCTGCCGGCTACTGACTGAGCCAACTAGCTGGGGCTGTACATAACTTTTTTATGGTAGTCTACATCTTCCATTGAATATTGAAGTATGGTGAATTTTAAATTGCCATTTTTTTTTTTACTTCCATAGAACTCTTTTTTATTCACTTAAATTTTAGTGTATGTGCTGTGACTGCACACATTTTTACTAATGAAAGCTTTGTATTTAATAACATACCAAGAGAACCTTATTAAAAAAATACTTGAATTAAAAAATTCAGCCCAGTACCATGCAGGTCCAACTAGGTTCCTCACATAGGTTCCTTAAACAATAAACTTCACCCACCAACTTCCAAAGAAAGTATTTTGGTGAGAAACTAAAATGTGTTGTCTTATATTTAAGGATGTGTTTGGAGAAGCTCCGCTCCACAAGGCAGCGAAAGTTGGAAGCCTGGAATGCCTTAGCCTGCTTGTAGCCAGTGATGCCCAAATTGAGTAAGTGTTAAACTTGGTGGCTTTAAATTGGATTAAATGACTCAGACTTCTGAAGCTTAATTACATGCACTTTTAAAAAGGATGCCTGTCTAATGGATAATTTAGTGTTATCATTTAAATGTTAACTGAGGCTGTTAATGTCTGATACTATTCACTTTGAAGAAGTGAAGAGTGGGTCCTGAGCCATCAGAGGTGGCAGAATTACACCATAGTTTTGGTTTAGGGAAATCCATTCTATACAAGTTCTCATTGACTTTCTTGGGTACTTATCCACTGTATTGAACACAGAATACTCTTTCATTCATTCAAAATTGAAATGCCCACTCGGTGCTGGACTCTGCTAGCCACTGAGGACACCATAGTGAACACAAATGGAATTTGTCTGTGCTTCCTTTACCTCCTCTATTCTGCAGCCAACATTTGTATGAGCCCAAAGCTCCTTTGTTAGAAAGATATATATTTTAAAAAGGCTAAACAATTGTTAAGCTTTATTTAACTCGATCTTTATTTTAAATTCAGTTTATGTAATAAGAATGGGCAAACAGCTGAAGATCTTGCTTGGTCATGTGGATTTCCAGAATGTGCCAAGTTCCTTACGGCAATTAAACGTATGCAGACAGAAAACCCAAGTGAACGATCCAATAGAGATCACTGTGTTCCGGTGCTCAGGCAGAAACGGAGTTTCGGGAGTGCAGAAAATACAAGTGGGAAAAGGAAGTGTTGGTAAGTAACTCAGTTCTTCTTTCTTCCTTCCTTAAGGATCTCTTATTTGGCACAGAAATTATTGTTTCATTTAAATATTGGCAGTCTTATTCTAGTATGTCTTTCATTCTCATTAACACATTTTAAGATCAGTTATAGTAACTACTAGTAGATTCTAGAAACCAAAGATTATCCTGCATAGTAGAAGGTTGGGGAGATAACCTGTTAAAAAAGATTTTAATGTTAACATGTTTTTTAACAACAGATGACTTGGTTATGAGGAGGTGTGAAGAGGCCTTCACTTCGGGCAGATCTGCTGCTCAGCTACAAGCCATGGTTTTCGCTCATCAGGTGTCTAAACTCCTTCTAAGAAGGAGGAGAACTTTCTTCTAAGTGAAGATAACATTTATGAATGCATGTATTTACATGCCTACAATATTGTGGTTGTGCATACTTTGTCTATTAAGTTTTTAAAGGAATGTCTATAGACTAAATTCTTTTTTGTGTGTAGTATTTATAACCTTTAGGAAAAAATCAAGGTTAAACCATCAAACTACACCCAGGATTTATTTGAAAATTAAACTTATTTTTTATTAACAAATTTATAATAAACTTTACTACAGTCTTTGAGTCCAAGATATCTATAATAATAAAAGTGTAATATGCAAATCAACCAAATGGCTGAACAGCAGAACGACCATCCAGACGACCACACTATGACACCCACTGGCGCCAGGCCAGCTAAGGCAGGTGCAATGTGACTGGTCACCCACAGAAGGAGCACCAGGCCACCGACCAGTGGGCTGCAGTGGGTGGGCGGGGCCTCCCTCTGCGGGGGCGATCCACCTTGGAGCCCCGCTGGTTGTGCGGGGTCTACCTCTTTGGGGCAATCAATCATGGGGCTCCCAGACTGCAAGAGGGCACAGGCCGGGCTGAGGGGACCCGTCCCTGAGTGCACGAATTTCACGCACCGGGCCTCGTTTTAAATAATGCTTGGTCGCTGAGGAAGACATAAGTTATAGTACGCATCCTTATTCCAGAAGTCTGGACCTTTCCATCCACACCAGCCCTAGATTGGGAAAAGGGAAAGGAAAATGTTTTACAAAGTTACAAGACTATAGGACCAAAACTGTAAAATTTTACCATCCTGCTCCATTACCATCCTGCTCCATTAGGAACTTGGAATAAGATTCTTTAAGTACCTATATAATTCAAAGATCCAAATTTGCATAAAGTATAGAGAAGTAATTTATTTGGGTCCCTTTCAGATAGAATAAAAAAGTTTAATTATACTGTATTTAATCAGAAATCATTAAGAAACACTTCCTATGGTAACTATTGCTCCAAATTCCACATTTTATTGATGCTAAGATGTACAGTTCTGCCATTCTGGCAGGTAGTGGCATGGGACAGTTTAAGTGGCAGCCTGTTTGCCTTAGCAGTCCATACAAGACTGCTATGTACCATGCAGAGGCGTCATAGCTATGAGGAAATACGGTCGTGAGAAATCTCAGCTTGCCCTTTGAGTGGCATTCATTTCCTCAGGCTGTAATCATTTCCACTTTGCATTCTTCATGTCAGCATTCATCCTTTTCTCCAGCAGAGAAAATTACTTTCAAACAAAATCTCATTGTGAATATAAAATTTATCAAATTTCTTCTAGGGCCACTGATTTATTTCCTTAAAGACCCAGCTAACAACTCGTCTGTGTTGTATGATCATGAAATGAAATGCTTTGTTTGCTCAATACTTGTGAGGAGGCTGGCTAGGACTTAAAATACCACTGAGTGCGGGACCCGCCTGGTCTTAGCTGATCCCTTATGTGGAGACCAGAGAGGTGAGTTAGAGATGATCTTTAGTTTTTCTTTTTCTGATTGCAAAAAATAAGATACACATTATAAAAATTCAAAGGACAGGAAAGTAAAACATTAAAAAAAACCCTCCCCCCTAGTTAGTCCTACTGCCCCTGCTCCCAGCTGTTAAATTTGGTTTGTGGCCTGGCTGTTGTGGCTCAGTGGTTGAGCATCAACCTATGAACCAGGAAGCTATGGTTCGATTCCCGGTCAGGGCACATGTCTTGGTTGCAGGCTCGATCCCTAGTAGGGAACGTGCAGGAGGCAGCCAATCAATGAATCTCTCATCACTGATGTTTCTCCTCCCTTCCGCTCTGAAATCAATAAGAATATATATTTTTTAAATTTGTTTTGAGACATGTTGCCATACATAATAAGCTTCTTTTTATTATCTATTATTTTCAGCAAAACTTCCTCTAATAATTTTAATGTCCTAAAAATCTGTGTTCTTAATGATAAATAGGAAAGAAGGCTTATACTATCTCTAATCTTTTTGTGATCCTTCACACATGTAGGCCTTCTCCAGGTAACCAGGCTCGATTTTTTTTTTTTTAAGGGCCTGGGTAGAGAGGGTGTCAAAACCAGAGACTGATGGGAGTGGAGAGGGGAGCCGTGATTTCCTCTGAGGGGAATGTCAAGCAGGAAAGCTCCAAAGACGGTAAAGCGGCAGAGGCAGCCCTTCCCCGTGGCCCTGCTATAGACTGACGGTTTGTGTCTCTTCAAAGTTCATAGGTTGAAACCTCATCCCAACGTGATAGTTGGAGGTGAAGCCTCTGGAAGGTGACTAGATTATGGGGTGGAGCCCTCACAAATGGGATTAGTGCCCTTTTTTTTTTTTAAATATTTCTTTATTGATTTCAGAGAGGAAGGGAGAAGGAGAGAGAGATAGAAACATCAATGATGAGAGAGAATCATTGATCGGCTGCCTCTTGCACGCCCCCTACTGGGGATCGAGCCCGCAACCCAGACATGTGCCCTTGGCTGGAATCAAACCTGGGACCCTTCAGTCCGCAGGCTGACGCTCTATCCACTGAGCCAAGCCGGCTAGGGCGGATTAGTGCCCTTTTTAAAGGACCCCAGAAAGATCCCTCATCTCTCCTACCACGTGAACAGTGATAAAGACAGCTGCCTATGAACTATGAAGTGGGCCTCACCAGACAGCTTATCTGCTGGCACCTTGATCTTGGACGCCCCAGCCCCCAGCACTGAGAGAAATAAATGTCAGATGTTTATAAGTCCCCACTCTGTGGTATTCTGTATAGCAGCCGAGCGGACTCGGTGCCTTAGGTTCTTGAGTCAAGTAAGAGTTCATAGTTCTGTGCCCTGAGCGGGAATCGAACCCTGACCTCCTGGTTCCTAGGTCGACGCTCAACCACGGAGCCACGCCAGCCGAAGAGTTCATAGTTCTGTACTGATGGCCAGGCCTTGGTTTCATGGTTGCTGACATGCACTAATAGAGCAAACCTATTTTTCTGTTCAAATCCTCTATAGCATGAGATTAAGTTATATGTAAATAGCTTAAAAGTAGTCAAGCCTCCACAATGTCCAGCGTACTGCTTAGCTGTTGTTGGTTAATTCTAAAATTATAAAGGTTTTATACTTGACTCTCCTACTTCAAGGCATTGATCGACCTCAATACATTTGTTTGTGCAGAGCTGAAAAATCTCCAAAGGAATACATTTATGAGCTTTGTGCTCCATTAAGTTCAGTAACTGAGAACATTTTTATAACCCTAACCCAAATTGTTTCTTCTGCAATTTACTTATTTCCCTCTTATCCTCCCTATCTAGAGAGACAGTCACTCACCACAGCCCTAGATGCCGCCTTGTAATGAGGGCTGCTCCCTCGGTTTATTATCCGCCCTTCTGCTAACAGCCACTTCACTGTCCTCTGGCTCTGGTTTCCTTGTCTTGGATCTAAATTTGTGTTAAATACTTACCTTTTCCAAAATAACCTGCAGATCTTCAGCGCCTGTATAATGTGGATCTAAAATCAGAAATTTTATCTGCCCTGTAATCTCATTCCATGCAACTCCCAGTATTGTGTGGGCCAAAACTCCTCCCCCTAGAGAAGAGGAAATATGAAATATGAGAAGCATACATTAACCTCAACTTCCTTTTCAATTTTAAAAGATTGCTTTGCCTATTATCTAACAGCATTAAAATTTTCTAGTCTACATTGTAAAAGACCACAATGTCAAATATACTCTGAAAAGATAAAATTACATCTTCAAGATAAAGATTCAATCATATCTATAATCAGAAGGTTTATATTCACACTGCCATATCCATGGAATTACCTGAACTGGATTTAGAAAGGGCCACAGAGGGTCTAAACTCCTCCCACCAGAGATACAGTCACTGCTGTGGTCCACTCAGCAGAGGGTGTGCTGTCTCCAAGGAGACAGCCATCCACTCATTCAGTTCTTTCTGATATTCTGCTGAAATCTGCCTTCCTCCCTTTCCTACACACACCCGTTTGAGCTTTCCTCTGCCATCACAGGAGCCGTCTTGTTCCTCATAGAATATGAATCTTTAGATCAATGAATCCAATCCTCTTATTTACACATAAAGCCCAGAGAGATTAAGCAATCTGCCGTCATGGAACACCGCCGGCCACGTTAGTGACAGACCCGTGACTTATGATGCTCATGCCTCTTTTTCATGCTACTTTCAACTCTTTAACTATAGGCACACCTTTATCATTTACCTTCTTAGCATTTTCGTCTGGTTATTATAACCTTTTCTATAACGTTCCTTCTGCCTTGCACATTTAAAAATTTCCAAAGGAATTTGGAGGTCAAAGTGTATGGTGTAAAAGCTAATTTTAAAATGGTTTAAAATGACTGATTTTAGGTGACATTAAACATTTATACTAATGGTAAGTTTTACTTTCTCTCCACGCCACCTAAGAGCCCAGGGTGTCCCAAGCGCGTACCGATCATCACCGGAGTTCCTTCGCTCTGGAAGTGATTGGCCAGTGCCCGTCCCTGAGAGGCCATTTCCGAACCCTGGCTGGAAAGAAACCGTTTTCTATTAGAGGAATCATTTCTGACACTAAGGTCATATCAATGGGACCATTTTTGCTTTCTTTCTTGTTTAAAAAAACACACAAAACCATACAGCTCAGCCTGTGTGGCTCAGTGGTTGAGCGTCAACCCATGAATCTAGAAGTCACCAGTTCGATTCCCGGTCAGGGCTTGATCCCCGGTAAGGGGCGTGCAGGAGGCAGCCAACTGATAGTTCTCTCTCATGGATGTTCCTATGTCTATCCCTTCCCCTTCCTCTCTCTTTGAAATCAATAAAAGCATTAAAACCCACACATACACAAAACCCACCCATATGATTTTAAATGCAGTTAAGTGGTAAGGAACTGACTGACCAAGTTAAAGCAATATAACCTTTCTAAATATTTAAGGCCATTAGATACGCCAGGAAAGAAGCAAGACTACCTGGAAGTGCACAAAGGAGGTCTGGGTTTTTAACATGAGATTGAAAGTGGTCACCTGGATACCCAGGGGGCTCTTATGGGTGGATTTATTTCAGAAGAACCAGTTTTAAGTCCCGGGTTCTTGTCTTCATGCTGTCAGACTCTGAGTCTGTATTTCCTCATCTGTAAATTGGGACCATAATACCTGCCCTGTCTACAGGACAGGAGAGTCCAGGACCAAAACAGACAATGTCTGTGAAGCCAGTGTGAAAGGCAAAAAATGTTTTCAAGCAAAACATGTTATTTTTATTTTTTGAATTGATTTTAGAGGAGAATGGAGAGAGAGAGAGAGAGAGAGAGAGAGAGAGAGAGAGAGAGAGAGAGAGAGAGAGAGAGAGAGGAACATCAATTTGTTGTGCCACTTATTTATACATTCATCAGTTGTTTCTTATATGTGCCCTGACCAGGGATGGAACCCAGAACCTTAGTGTATCGTGACAATGCTTTAACCAACTGAGCTACCAGGCCAGGGCAACAACATAATGTTTTTAGGGAATGTTACAATGTTCTATACAATTTGTACTGTTGAGAAGACAAAGACAAAGATGGAGACTTCTTTTTAGAATTGAGGTGTCAGGTGGTGGTAAACTTTCGCTCTTGCCTAGTAAGGAACACATGTTTTAATGCGCCAAAACTTCCACTTTTTGACTTTTAATCAGCATATACTTCACTACTTAACCTATCATTTATTTGTTGGCACTGATTTATTTTTAAAAAAACATATTTTATTGATTTTTTATAGAGAGGAAGGGAGAGGGAGAGTTAGAAACATCGATGAGAGAGAAACATCGATCAGCTGTCTTCTGCACACTCCCTACTGGGGATGTGCCCACAACCAAGGTACATGCCCTTGACCAGAATCGAACCTGGGACCCTTGAGTCCGCAGGCCGATGCTCTATCCACTGAGCCAAACCGGTAAGGGCCGTTGGCACTGATTTCCACAGCCAGTCCAGACTGCAATAGTGAAACCAGATGTATTAAAGTACTTGGCTAAATAAGGATAAAGTTACTGTATTTATAAGGTCATCGTAATAAAAAATGTATTTAAAACATAAGCTCACAAAAGGAGGAAGTTAATTATTGTCCCAGAAATCAATAGTATTGCCCTGGCTGGTCTGGCTCAGTGATAGAGTGTCGGCCTGTGAAGGGTCCCAGGTTTGATTCCAGTCGAGGGCACATGCCCGGGTTGTGGGCTTGATCCCCCAGTAGGGGGCGTGCAAGAGACAGCCAATCAATGATTCCCTTTCATCATCATTGATGTTTCTACTTCTATCTCTCCCTTCCTCTCTGAAATCAATAAAAATATATTTAAAAAAAGAAATCAATAGTATTTAATTTAGATTTGCTCACAGCTTAATGTTGGAATTATGACTAAGCTATACTGGAAAAAGTGAAATATTTTATTCTGACACATAATTAGTTTATTAACATCTTAAGAAGAAAAAGTGCAAGAGGTAAACAAGAAGGTCAGTCGTAGATCAACATTTGCTTTTTTCCTTTCAAGACTTTTTAAAAACTTGAGCATAAAAAACTTGATTTTCTTTAACTACACTGTAAGTTGACATATATCCAAGTTTTTCTCTTTTTGGCTAAAATTAGGCCTCAACCATATAAGTGTGTATTGTACATCATAAACTCCAAAGTCTTCTGAAGATTAAATAAAAAAAAAATTAGGGTTAAAAAAGAGATTTACAGAGTAATCAGACAATGTGGAGGAAGAGACAGGAGTGAAAACAAATGTGGGGGAAAGATATAATTTTTCTGTTATTTTAATAAAATGACAATCTCGCTTTGAAATGATGTCTTTACTTTCTTAGCGTGTCCTTACCTGACAAACAGTATTTTTGAAGTTACGCCAATCAGTTGGTTCAGGACCAGCTGTACCTCGATAGACCCAATCCACTGCCGTGATCCCACAAATGTTGCTGGTTTGTCCCCGGCATCAACTAGAGCCTTTTTGTATTGAAAAAACAAAAAAATCCATATACAAGACAGCTATTAAGATTACACGTAGGGCCTTTTCCCTGATTAGCAGGACACGTTTTTCCTTCAGAACAGAAATCAGTCTGTACTCCGAGTTGATAATAATTAATGGTAATATAATAAGGGTTACTGAAATGTACACGTGTCATCATGGAAAGCGGCGTGTTCTGTACCTGCTGGATTTCTCTGTGTGTTGGGATGGACCTCTCTGTGTATCCCTGGTGTTTGAACCAAGAGCAGATGGTCTGCAGCGATCGATAGGCACAGCCCCAGCCGTTGTCATCCATCCGATCCTGCATGTAATGATGATAACCGTACAGGCCCTGGACCACGTAAACCTACATAAAAAGAATAGAGCCTGAGAGGGAGGGAACGTTATAGGGTAATCTAGAAAACCATCAAGAGGTACTGTTTGACTCCAAGTTTTGTATTTCCTCTTCTGTGATTTTATGCCTCACAGAGTAAGACTTTTAACTAGAAATAAGTGTCTCAAGATTTCCTGTATACGCACAATAAATGAAATCACTTAGATCACTGACATGCTGACTAAAGATGCATTTGTATGTGAGTGAGTGTGAGTGCCCAGCCGAGTCTCTATGGGAAGCAGGTGGAACTGCTGTCCCAAGCGCACTCTGCTGGCCAGGCCTAGCAGTGGGCCCCAGACTCCTCGAGGGTAGACACAGGGTCATATATTCATCTTACTTCTTGAGATTTCCTTACAGAGCACCTGGAGACTCAGCAGGTATGAATAAATGCCACAACAAGATGGCCAATCGAGTTCCTGCCGTGGGAACCTGAAGGCACAGAGTGAATCGGGCAGAAAGGAGCAGGGCAGGAAGCTGAAACATGCATACAGTGAGCAGCGACAAGGAAGTAGGAAAAGCTACACATAAGCAGCAACGATGAGGAAACAAGCTGAGGCTGGAAAAGGCAGAGCGGAGAGAAGGCACAGGCCAGTCGGGATCAACAGCAGACAGAGCAGCAGAGAGGCCACCACGGCGTCCATGTAGGCCCGAGACTGAGGCAGCGGCTCTGTGCTCAGAGGCCAGCTGTGCAAACATTCCTATCCTGATGTCACAAGATCTTTTCCAATTGGCCTACGTGCATCCTTAAAGGGACCCTTCGCCTCGCTCCTTATTTCAGCAACCTTCAGTGACGATCTACCCTTTGCCAGCAGGTACATGCTGCACAGAAAAACACTGTAGGGTCTTATTAGACTTCTGCTACAGCGTGGTTTGGGTAGAACATGCCCTCAATTAGCATGCTTTCTCAGGTTCAGAACGAAAGTAAAATTGGACAAGCCTATAATGAAGTCGGGGAATGGAATTTTAGTAAGAGAAATGTGGTCCATGCTAGCTATTCCTAACCCTTTTAGACCACTGTGAATTACTGCTATCTTCAGCACTGGATTATTAAAAGAAATGGATGATAAATTATGTTTTAGGGTTGACATACATTGTGAATCCATCCTTACAAATTCCACTAGGTACAAAAAACGAATGACGCTGGTGATCAGCTGACTCCCATAAGTAATTATTAACTCACCATGCCAGTCTCCATGTTGGGTGGACTGAGGTAAGCGTGTGGATTTCTAATGTAACCATCTTGATATGGTTCATCTGGAAAGTGATAAGCATTAGACCTTTTGAAGTAAGGTCTGTCATGAGGCAGACTGAAGAGATCGTGTAACTCCTAAAGGAAGTCAGAATCAATAGGGAAAAAAGAAAAACAGTTAAACGATTTAGATTTCTAGTCAATAAACTCAAACTAAAGATATAAAACAGAAAATTATATATCAGTTGTGAAAGTTACCAAATACACTCATGATTTAATTCACTAAGGTCACAGTGTGAGAACAAACTAAAACCAAACAGGATTTATTTTTGCTTATCTGTATAAGCAGGCAGAAACTGAAAGGGAACACAGAAAAATGAAAATAATTTGTTAAGCGTGAGAGAACTGAGATCATTTAGAATGAACTATCTGTTATAACACAGTCTGTTAAAATACATCCAGGATAAAGACTGGTTTTGAAACAGCCTTGTAAGTGAGTAAATTATAACTAACAATGATATAATTACTTTAAAAAATCATGCATAGAGTACTTAACAGGTAGAAGGGGTAGTGATTAAATTTCAGAGTAGAAATTGGTGGTATGAAACCAACCAATATGGCACTGAAATAAAGATACACATGTTCAAAATGCAAAAATATTCCCAATAGTATAACAATAGGTAATAGTTACTTTGAAAAGCTGGACATTTTCTTGTTCATATCTTCTGTGTACTCTAGCAGTTTGAAGGGGATCATTAGCTCATGGGGCTATTGCCTCTACATAGCACTTCATCTAGGCCAGAGGTGTACAGAGGGTTCCAATATCATACCTCTTCTCAGGGGCATGAGAGGGCATCTCAGGAAGAGACTCTGATGCAGCCGGACAGGCCACACATATAAAAAATACGTACTCTAAAACCAGTCATTTTGTCAGTAACCTCATTGCTTTGAGTGCTGATCATATTTTCTTCAAAGGCCTCCACTAAAACCCAAAGCAGCCTGGGGCGTGGAGGAGGGGTGGAGTATTACTGAAACTCCTAACTAGGATGAGCATGAATCCTAACTGCCCGCCCCTAACTGTAATCTCTTGCTCACAAACCTGAAAGGAATGAAAGGGAAAGGAATTTATTAATACTCATCAGCTTCTCTAGGGGTGGAAGCAAATTTAAATTCTTCATTTCATTATGGAAAACTAATAATTTCATAGAACATATGAACCACACTGAGCATATAAAATTCAAATGATTCATATGGGTTTTCAGTACATATGGGTCTTAAGTATTTTTTCACTCAAATTACTTAAAAAACAAGTTCCATGAGAACAGAAATGAAATAATACGTAAAACTAATAGTCGGGCTCCACAATTCAAAATTAAATCGTAAAATAATTTCCGTTTATTAGAAATATGTAATTAACTATGAAATGGATGGCAGCCTTATTTTTTCTAAGAGTACATGGCTTGGTCTCACCTCTCTGTAGGCCTGCAGCTGCCCATCTGGAATTCCCGATGGATATGAAATTGTTACAAGATTTTTTCTACCCGGCAATAAAAAGTGCAGTGGTTCAGGGACCACAATGGATGTTCCTTTCATATATTTCAAAATGCACTTTTCCATATCAGTTAGCTGATTATGAATTGCATCCACTAGAAGTTTACGAACTCTGTGGGGGAAAATATACAGAAGTTATAGTGGCTCCGATAAATGATAAATGAGCGTGGAGTTAATATAACCCTAATGAAGTACAAACCCCCCCACTTGATTGGGCCAGGTTAATTAAAGGAAGTCTAACTTGCCTTGACCAGTTTGGCTCAGTGGCTAGAGTGTCGGCCTGCGGACTGAAGGGTCCAGGTTCGATTCTGGCCAAGGGCATGTACCTTGGTTGCGGGCACATCCCCAGTAGGGGGTATGCAGGAGGCAGCTGATCAATGTTTCTCTCTCATGGATGTTTCCAACTCTCTATCCCTCTCCCTTCCTCTCTGTAAAAAATCAATAAAATATATTTTTTTTAAAAAATAAAGGATGTCTAACTTATGAAAGGTTAAATAAACTCTGTTTCTTCTGTGTAGATAAAGAGAAAACCTATACTAGGTGTTGCAGACAGCCCTACTTCCTCCAAATATTTAATTACTAGGTGACTCTTACTAAAAAACAGGGAGTAATCATACTAAAAACTACAACCACCACCCTGGAAATGCCTACAGGATACTTAAAAGTGGACTCTGTTGCTTTGGGCAGGGTCCTCACTGACGCAGGGCAGTAGTACTCTGGAATACCTACTCTCCCCAGGCTTCTTTGGGGGCAACAGGTAAAACTGCATCAACCGGCAACGTCATGGTCACATAGTGGTGTTCTCCGATTTCTCTTTCAATGACAGGCGTTACGGCGGTCTGAGAGGTTGACATTTCCAGCATGAGATCTATGTTTACTACTTGATGCTATAAAGATAAACAGTAATAGTCAACTTATAGCACAGTGAACACTAAATATAAAAGGATTAAGCAAAAGGACTTTTTAAGGACCAAAGCTACAGTAAGTTGTTTAAATGCTCAAATCTTAACAAAAATTATTCTCTGCTTCAAAATAACCTGAGATGTGGCCAGTGAGTGGGGAGTGAGTATGAAATCAGACTGACCGTGTGCTGGTAGACATGAGAGCTGGTGTAGGTTCACCAGGGTTCATTATATTATTCTCTAGACTTAGTTAAAAAAAACCCACAAAAAACCAATGAATAAGATACAATAAGCACACACTGAAGGAACTTTTCAACGATAGACCCCTGCTCTAAAGACATGGAGAACTATAAACAAATACTGAATTCTATTACCAGGATTGGTTCTGACTGGCATGGAAGACGAATTCTGAAAATACTTTTTGTATATTGAACAAATGTAGAAAAATACTAAGGATACTGGAAGCCAGGTTTCTCACAGGGAAAAGGTTAGGAACTGTGAGAGGCTGAAACAGAACTGGAGGTATAGACATGATTTACATAGATAAGTACGAGTGTGTGTGTGTATATGAATAGTATGGATTTGTACATGTGTAGGCTCCTTGGAGGAATGGCTGACTCCTGAGTTGGATCAGGGAGAGTACATGATCTGCCTCAACAGCTTGTGGAAGAAGGTAGGAAGTTCAGAAAAATAGTGTCAAAAACCTCTGGCGCTGGCTTGAAGAAGTTTCTATTGGCCAAATCTTGGAAACTGCGAGCCTCAAATAACTAACAACAGTAACAGATTATAGCTCATTGCGTTGAATAAGAATCCATGCTTCTGTGCAGATAACACATAAATAAGGAAAAGCTCTCCTCACAGTCTTCCTGTCATCTAATAAATATGACATTACTTTAGATATGAAATGACAGGAAAAGCGCCACTTGGCAACTATCAGCTTAATGTTGGATTCTGGCAAAAATGATCAGTTGATGCTAGAAGAGGTAGCATTTGACGAGGAAGAGGATCTATACATAGTCTTGAATTGTCTTCTCATGAGTTACTTCCTAATTGTAAGGGAAAAGATAGTGTCCTCACAGAGGAGAAAAGTGGCAGATACCACATTAAGTGATCAAAGCTATCACCAACGCTAGGGTAGCACATGCCTCTTTCAATCCGATGTGCTGAGAAGAGCACAATATTACCTCTGTGGTAGTCCCACCAACAATGCACAACCTGCATTTAATCAGGAGGAAGAGTAAAACAGACTACAAAATAGCTGACCAGTACTCCTCAAAATGTCCAGCTCCAAATATTGGTATTTCTCAAGGAATTATTTACAGCCCGCGATTTTTGTGTATACTTCAGATTGGTAACACCAACAGCTCCTGTGGACACCTCACTGGTATCTGAAACATGGCCCAAACCAACCTCAACTTCCATTTTTACTCAAGCAAGAAATGGTCATCCCATATCCAATTAGTTTCCAAGTGTAATCCATTTTATCCCCCAAATATTTTGTGTATTCTTTCCCTCCTCTCTATTACCTTAGCTATAGTTTAATTTATCTTCTCCTGAAGTGTGCCCGGCCCACCTCTCCCTCATGTCCACCTATTTTCCTCTACTGGCCTGGAAAAACACGACAGTCAAATTAATTTCACACAACTTCCTGCTTTGCAGAAGTAGCTTCATTTTTTAAAATCTCCAATATCGGGCAAAGTTTGTAGCACACGGCAGGCAGGTACTCAATAGTATTGGTTCAAAAATCAATAGAACTAAGGACAGTATGAAGAAAAGTAAATCATTTAGTATCTCACATGGCATAATGTGTTACTGTCATGTTTCAGAAGGATTCCTTTTTATTTATCTTTAAATAATTTATAAATGTACTCAAGCTGTTTTATTTTTGTGGGAATAAAGAAAACATTCAAAAAAGCTTAAGATAAGTATTGTAATGGAACCAAAGTTTAGATATGAAAAAAGAGATATAACTTCTGGCATGTCATTTATCTTTCTGGACCTCAATAATCTGATCTATAACAACTAAGAGAGATGGAGTAAATAATTTCTAAGATCTCAACTCCAAATTCAAGGATTTAAAATGTTTACCACTAGGAAGACAGGTGATTTGCTTACCACATCTGATAACTTTTTGTCTTTCTTCCTCATGAATTTTCGTTTTGTATCTTCTTCCTGTTCAAATCTAAATTTTTCACACACAAAGATGTTTAGCGTATGAAATGACATTTTGGAAACATTTCTAGCAATCTTCAAACATACTCACTGGATGAAGCGCAGTAAGGTCTTACAAGCAGAGCTATCTGTCAGCTCTCCTGGGATGGTGTTCATGTCACTGTTAGGCCACACATACACTGAGCTGTGGCGGATTCTGAACACCAGTGCATTTGAAGACAGCTTGGCGGACAGGTCACTCAACACATGTTTTAGTGCCTTCTGGATAAAAATGTCTAAATTAAAAGAATATAAGTAGAAGTTGATGAGAAAAGTTTTACACTTTTCAACCCGAATGCTTCCAAACACGCAAAAGTAGAAGTCAAATTGGCTCCCAAATGTCCATTCCCCAGATTCAATAATTATACAAAATTTTTGCCTTTCTTTCGGAAAAACTGAGATAAAATTCACTGGCCATAAGATTCGTTCCTAGAATAAGTACAATTCAGTTGCTTTTAGTGTATTCACAAGGTTTTACAACCATCACTAATTCCACAAGATTTTGATGACCGCAGAAGAAACTCTGTACCTATCAGCAGTCGTTCCTCATTCCCCCTAGACTTACTGTCAGCAATCGCTAATCTATTTCTTGTCTTTATAGGTTTGTCTATTTTGGACACTTCATATAGTGGAATCATGTATTATGTGGCCTTTAGTGTCTGGCTTCTTTCACTCAGCACAACAGTGTTAAGATTCATCTATTAAGCTCATCTTTTTTGCATTTGTACAGAGGAGTCCCATTGGTGGTGGTGTTGGAACACATTGTCTAAGTTTAAATCTAAGTTATATAACTTACTAACTCCATAGTCTTGGACAATTCATCCTACCTCCCGCACAGTTTCATGTGCAAACTGGTGAGAATCTCAGTCTAGTTCATCATCAATTTTTATAGTAAAAAAGGAGAGCTTTTTGGCTGACCTTACCATTAGCAGTAGCTAGCTGAAAAGCTAGATCAAGGCCTCCTCGGATTCTGAAGAGTATATCCATAGTCTCTGAAACCACCTGAGACAAATGAAGAAAAGTTCCACTGTGAAACAAAACAAACTCTTCCTTATATAAATGCAAATCTGAATTTAGGCTAAGGCGTTAACTAACCTCGTCTTTTCAAATCATTTCGCGAATTCTTCGTTTTATGAAGAAAACAAAACACCCTAAATTCTGAAGCAGGGGTTCTCAACTTTTGTCCCACACTGGAATCACTTGAGGAACTTAAACGGATTAATTGGTCTGGGGAGGGTCTAGGCATAAGAATACTTAAAAGCTCCCCTGCACCAGCGATTCTCATGTGAAAAAGCTGAGGACCACTGCTTTAAGACGTATTTCTACTTCTTTTCTTTTTCTTTTTCCAGTTGTGCCACTGAGTTATAACTCAGAGTGTGTCTTTACACACTGGGCTTAAAGACTCACGGCTTTTGTTTTAATATTGCACTTCTTCAACCCAGTTATCACAGCACATCACAAGCCTTTGGCACAAGGCTAGGATGCAGATAGCTCGGTTAGTATCGAGTGCTGTAAGACCACATTTCTAAATTATAGTCAACCATGGGCTTAACAATGACACGAAAACACCAGTGGTAAAGACTGAGTTTAAGAAAGGCACAAAAACATTTGACTTAATATAATAATACTTGGTGGTCAAGATGATGAGAGAAAACTAAGTCATCATTAATGGTGGGAGTATGGACTGTAGAACTCTTCATAAGTCAATGTGGCAATAAGAACCAAAAGCCTTCTATTCACATTCTTGGAGTAGTGAGCCTGCATTTAGAAATTTAGTCTAAGGAAATCTGCAAAACAAAGATTCAGGTATAAGGATGTTAACCTAAATGTCAACAATGGCAGGCAGGTTAAATAACTATGAATATTATATAGCCATGAAAAAATCCTACTTTAGAAGAATATTTCAGAGCATAGGAAAATACTTGCAACTTATAAAGGGGAAAAAGCACTTGTAAAGTGGAATCTATTAGCAGTTCTTAATTTGGGTCCAAATGCTGAGTTGAGGTAGTTGAAGACTTACGACAAATGACATGTACCATTTTGTTGGGGGGAGAGGAGGAGGAGAACCTCTGGGAAGAGGTTTCAAAGAGTTCATCAGAGTCTCAAATATTTCCCAGACAGGCTGACGAACCACACTACATAGTAAGAATCCTATTCTGAGATAAATGAATAAAGTACAAACATTCACTGAGCTCTTAAAAAGGTAAACGACACGGTGCTAAATGATTGGACACATTAACTCCGACCCTCAGAATATGAAGTAGGTGCCACCACTAATCTTGTCATTTACAAATCTCTTGTCACACTTTTAAAAGAGCAAATTTATTTATTTCATAAATTGTAACCTGTTGAAAAGTCATAATCTTTACCCCCATTCTACTTCTGGGAATTTAGTCTAAGAAAATAATCAAGAAAGTTCAATACAAATTTAGCTTCAATGTTGTCCACATATCATACTCTTGTTCATCACAGCAACGCTCCCTCCTCCTCCCAACTCCCCCCCCCCCCCCAACCTAAATAGCTATCAATAAGAAGCTTGTTAAGTAAGGAACAATACCATTATACAAAATACAATGTACCCATCTGAGCAAAAAATATTGAATGACAGTGAAAGGCACTGAAGGAGATAAAAGTTAAAAAGACAGGCTTGAGCAAATTTAACTCAGTGACTGACTGTATGATTTTGCACAATTTAACTAACGACTCAAGTCTTCTGTACTCTTCTGTAAAATGGGAAAAATCTACAACTTCATAGGATGGCTGTGAAGGTTCCATAAAAGGTCACATGTGAAAGCACTACCAGTGGCTCTCAGCCTTCCTAATGCCTCGACCCTTTAATACAGTTAGTTCCTCATGTTGTGGTGACCCCCAATTTCTTTGTTACAAACTGAACATAATGAAAGCATAGTGATTCATCACAAAAACAATATGTAATGATATGTGTGTTTTCCGATGGTCTTAGGCGACCCCTGTGAAAGGGTCGTTCGACCCCCAAAGGGGTCTCGACCCACAGGTTGAGAACCGCTGCAGACTCTCCCTGCACTTCTGAAGAAATATTATTGAAGCTGAGATCTGAAGGAGGGGCAGGCATGAGTATGAGCAATTCCAAAGGAAAGGTGGGGGTGGGGGGTAGGGCTGTGGAACCGGGTTGGGGAAGGCCTGCGTAGACGGCCAGGTCAGAGACCAGGCGGGTGGTTAGAGGATGGTGACAAGGACAAGGATGGCAAGAGTCCAGGGTGAGAATTGACAGCCACAGACGTGGGCTCCAGAGCCTGATTACGGATCAGAGGTTCGGGAGCTGAGAAAAGGGAGATGCCAAGGATGACGTCCAGGCTTTTGGGTGCAGGGCAGGGTGGACGGTGGCACAAGTAACTGAGGTGGGGTCGCTGGAGGAAGAGCAGGGGTGGGGTGAGGTGAGGTGGAAATCCGTCAGTTCTGAACTCGCTGAGATGGAAATACATGAGCTATCTATCCATGCGGGGCTACAGTCCGTGGACAGAATAAAAGTAACTCAGAACCAAGGTCTAAGCTGGAGACGCAAATCTGGGAGCAAGCACGGGTGTAACGGAAGTGTCCCAGGAGCAGGAGGACACCACCTCCTGCCGGGCAGGGGCTGCAGGACCTGGAGGAACCACTGCACGCGAGGGAAACCGAAGTGTCACATCACGGTTACTGAGAGTGTTTAAAGAAAGTTATTCATCTTTCCAAGATCCAATCCTTCTTCAAAACCTTCAAAAGCGCCGAATAATCCGTGGTCTTCAAAATGCATTCGCAAGGAGGAGGCGCGGGAAGCGCGTGTCCAAACGCGGCCGCGCTGGGGGATCAAGGCCTGTGCGGGGCGAGGTCCCTCCGGCCCCAGCGGGGAGGCCGAGGGCAGGAACGGGGCGGCCCGAGCCACGGAGTCCGCAGCTGCCATTGTGGGCCCCGGCGGGACTAGCTCCTTTCATGGGCTGTGGAGCCGCAGGCGTGGCGGCCACCGACGTCCCAGGGGGAGACGCCGGGGTTGGTGGCGAGCAGAGGTACTCACCATGTCGGCGACGTGGCGGTGCAGAGGCGCTGACGTCCCCCCCGGAGGCTCAGGAGGCTGGTCTGGAAGTGTCGTCATCGAGGGGCGGGGCCTGGGAAGGCGGACTACAACTCCCAGCACGCCCCGCGGCACACGTCAAGGGGTGTACCATTCCACAGCTCCCAGAGGATAGACAATAGGGCGGAAAGCAGAAGTCTTATTGTAATTAATTATATTAAAGTTTATTTATACAATAAAGCTTATTAAAAATTAAGAGAATACTTTATTGGTTGAATCATCCGTATCCCAACCCACTCCTAAGTCTTTCCGCGCGTTGCTCGATGAGGATTCTAAGTCTCCGCGTGTCCCCCGCAGCGTCCTTGGAATGGATTCTCCTGTCCTCCGGGCAACGCGTCACAATAAACACCAGCGGTTCGCCCAGCGTGCAGCTCAGCGCGGCGAGGTCGCGGGAGGGACGTGTGTGCTCCCAGGTGGCTCGCAGCCCTGGGCTCTCCAGCAGCTGAGACGATCTGGTCTGGGCGGTCGGATTGAGTGCCTTTCTGAGAGGTGACTTGGTCCTCGCAGCCGCCAGGTCTTGGCCTTTGATACCCACCTACTCTGAGCCTCCGTTTCCCTAATGGGATATCTTTCCCCTCATCACGTTAGCCAGAAGCTTTCAGCTCCTCCTGCACTCCCCCACCTCCTGCACGCCCCCCCCCCCCCCCCCCCATCTCCGGCACCTTTCTCCATCCTTTCGGAGGGAACTTGCCAGGTTCCGCTTGTGCTATACTTATGTTCAGTGTAGCTCTCTGGGCAGCATCTATGCCTTTGAAAATCTCAGCTTTCTGAGCTTCTACCAACGAGCCTTACCCAGAAGAGGGGTTTGCAGTGAATTTGCTAAATAAATAAATAAATAAAGGATTTTGTAAATGTTGCTCAAGAAGAGTTACGTAGTGGAAAGAGTCAAGGCAGGAACTTCGGTTTTCTCTCTGTTGCACCAAGTGCTGTGCAGACACTGGGAATCCTATATAATAAAACCCCAATATGCAAATCAACTGAACAGAGGAATGACCTGTCCCTAGGATGTACACTGACCACCAGGGGTAAACGCTCAATGCAGGAGCTGCCCCCAGGTGGTCAGTGGCTCCCACAGGGGGAGCACCGCTCAGCCAGAAACTGGGCTCAAAGCTGGCAAGCCCAAAGGTGGTGGCTGGAGCTTCTCCTGCCTCCACTGCAGGCAGGCGGTAAGGAGCGAGGGGGTCCTGGACTGTGAGAGGGATGTCTACCAGCCGGCAGGCAGACATCCTCCCCACCCCCCAGGAGTCCCAGCCTGCAAGAGGGCGCAGGCTGGGCTGAGGGACCCGCCCCCACCCCCCCTCCATGAATCTCGTGCACCAGGCCTCTAGTATTGTGATAAAAACTTGGCTCAGACCTTGGTTCCTGCCTTTGTAGAGCCAACAATTTAGTGCAGGGGTCCTCAAACTACAGCCCATGGGCCACATGCAAATACAAATATTGTATTTGTTCCTGTTTTGTTTTTTTCAAAATAAGATATGTGCAGTGTGCATAGGAATTTGTTCATAGTTTTTTTTATATATATTTTTATTGATTTTTTACAGAGAGGAAGGAAGAGAGATAGAGAGTTACATTTTAAACTATAATCCGGCCCTCCAACGGTCTGAGGGACAGTGAACTGGCCCCCTGTTTAAAAAGTTTGAGGACCCCTGGTTTAGTGTGTGTGTTAAGACAATTGTTAAAGGATCCCTACACGGGGATGTACAATGATAACCCACCAGGTAACATGATGAGGGGGGCCTGGAAGGAGAAGCACCTGTGGCGACGATAGAGGGAATTACAGTGATGAATGCACTGAGTAGTACGAAGGTTCAGTGTTAATTGGGGGAACGAAAGGGTTAGGCTCAGTGAAGGACTGGTAACCTGCCTAAAGCGAAACAGCATGTGCCGTGGTCCTGTGGCTGGGGAGGGCCCCATTGGAGACAACTGGAGCTCAGGTGCCAGGATGTCTGCCTGCCGGCTGGTAGACATCCCTCTCACAGTCCAGGACCCCCTCGCTCCTTACGGCTGCCTGCAGCGGAGGCAGGAGAAGCTCCAGCCACCACAACTGGAGCAGTGTCCCCCGGTGGCAGATGAGGGTGGTAGGGCTTTGTGAGCCCCTGTAAAACCACAGGAAGCTTTTGTGGGGAGGCAGTGGGAATGGAGCTTTGAAATGCCATGCACATGAAGTAGCACTCCCCAAATAACTGCCGCCTAGTTTTGAAGGGTACCTGATCAGAGGGAGAGGCAGGATGGAGGGAAGGGTTGTATGTTCTTAGCTTTAGTATAACCAGAATCTTCTCTTGTCTCGTTGATATTACACACTAGCAGTGATTCATGCTCAGGTGAAACAACTTCTACATTCAAGGCATAAGCCAGTGTTTGAATTATTTACTGATGTATGCCAGTGTCTAAATCAAATTGGCGTTTTAAAAATATTATGAGAAAATGGAGGCAAGTATTCTTAGCTCTTTGGTCCTCCTTTTTAGGACACGTCTAATTATGAAAATCGTACCTAAGTAAGTAGTTGCATAGTTAATGTGATATTGCAAAAGGAAATCGCAGTTGGCATTCTACCCTTTCACAAATACTTGGAAGTCATTGTGGATTTTTATTTGTTTTGTTGTTCTTTATTTTTATCTTGGTTAGAAAATTGTTCTCTCCCCCCCCCCCCCCATGAAATTTGAAAAAACTCAGGAACTAGAGGGTAATACCTGTATGTGTTGTGCATTCTGAAAAGCTAAGTTCAAATTTTCAGTATGAGGGACAGTGCAGTATGTTTAAGTCATTTGATCTAAACTGAAAACACCTGCCCTAGTTAATGATGCCTTTTAAACCTAACTTGCACTCAAAGGAGGGCTGTTGTTTGCACAGTGTTTATACCTCACTGCAAATTATTACAGCAATAATTTTACCATTTGCAGAAGAGGAATGGCAATGCAACAATGGAATCATACACACTTTGTAATCTGTGGGTGTTTCACCTGGAGAGCCAAAGCGAGGGCTCACGGTGATCATTTTGAATACCATCAGCCTTAGCCCCACAAAATAGGCTCTTTCCCCACATAGTTTGGGACTACTGTTTTATAGAGAACATTCACTTTCAGACTGAAGGTAATTGAGACTGAAATTTAGTAATCACTGTTTTCCTAAACATTCCCTCCTGTATTTTTCATCGTAGGGTAGGCTTGAGCTATATAGAAGTAGCCCAAAGGAACCTTTGAAGTTACTGATATAGGGAACGCCTCCAGGAGACGCAACAATGCCTGGAGAAGGAACAAAATCTGATATGGAGAGGATTGGCCTCTTCAGTGAGATGGAATATATAACTGTTGGTGATAAATATGTGTCACATCATGATCGTAAGTACATTCGCTCTCTTTACAGCCTAATCGTGGACGTTTTCTGTGTGGAAATTTGGTTAAATGATATTTAAATGTATTTGTTTATCTAGAGAAACACAAACACATCCATTTGTTATCCCACCTATTTATGCATTCATTGGTTGATTCTTGTTTGTGCCCTGACCTGCCATTGAACCTGCAACCTTGGTGTATTGGGATGATGCCCTAACCAACTTAGCCACCTGGGCAGGGCCCAAATGATATTTTTAATGGTCCATATTTTAAAGTATTAGTTCTAGAGTTGAATAAACTTGAGAAATTTCAATAGAGTTAAGAGAATTTCATTTTTTTGCACTATCCTTTCTTTAAGTATTCTCCTCATAAGTAATTTTATTTCTTTCCAAGGGTTCATGGCAGTTTTCTCTCAGAATATTTTGTTTTTAGCTTTTTTTCCCTTAAATGGGACACTCTACTATGCAAATAGTGTTCACATTTGTACCTGAAAAGGCCATCTACCATTCCTCTTGAAAAATAAAATGCTAAATGAATAGCCAAGTGATTGTTTAAAAGAGTTATAAATGAGAGCTAAAGTAAATAATCATTTAAAATGCCTTAAATTTTTGGCTATTGAACGACCTCTATGTGGCAATGATGCCAAAAACGGTTTGGCTCAGTGGATAGAGTGTCGGCCTGTGGACTGAAGGGTCCCAGGTTCGATTCCGGTCAAGGGCATGTACCTGGGTTGCGGGCACATCCCCAGTGGAGGGTGTGCAGGAGGCAGCTGATCGATGTTTCTCTCTCATCGATGTTTCTGACTTTCTATCTCTCTCCCTTCCTCTCTGTAAAAAATCAATAAAATATATTTTTTTAAAAAAAGAACACAATGATATGAAACACCACCAAGGTATGTTATTAAATGAAATAGAAATGAAGGTGCAAAATAGTGTATATGCTATGCTGAACACTAAAAATAGAGAGGAAAATATATGAAAATACATATTGGAACATGCCTAAACATTCTTTGGGAAACAAATTTAATATCATGATTGCCTGTGGGAGAGGAACTGAGTGGCCAAGTGTGGGGGGAAGATTTACTGTATAAATATTTATACTGTTGCATTTGGAACGATGTGCATATATTACTTTTCAAAAATTCAAGGTGAAAAATCAGTGATACAAATTCACATTGAAATAACCAGTTGATTTAAGGATTGTTTGCACTTCAAAAAACACTTTATATCACAAAAAGACTTCTAAAATTAATCCAAATTATAAAAGAAGTTCCAAATATTTATAAAAAGTCTTTTAAAAAATTACAGGGTGACTAGTATATTTATTGTTTAAATATACCACAATTTATTTATATCTTCTAATGATGGATATTTAAACTGTTGTTGTTTTTTTAAGAATATATATTTTTATTGATTTCAGAGAGGAAGGTAGAGGGAGAGAGATAGAACCATCAATGATAGAGTGAATCATTGATTGGCTGCCTTGTACTGGGGATCGAGCCCACAACCTGTCAGACCCAGGCTGATGCTCTATCCACTGAGCCAAACCAGCTACGGCAGAACTGTTTCTTGGTTTTGATTATTATGACTGAAGTTGCTATGAACATTCTTGTTTATGTCTTTTAGTGGATAAAGGCACTCATGAGTTGTGAGTATATACCCAGGATGGAAATTGCTTCAGTTTGAGTGTGGACCACTCTCCACTTTAGCCTACACACACACACACACACACACACACACACACACACACTCACACTCACACACACACTTATTGACATTTCACACAAACTGTTTCTCAGTTATGTAGATGGGGAAGCATTGGATTAGATAATCTCTAAGGCTGTGGTTCTCAATCTTCTGGCCCTTTAAATACAGTTCCTCATGTTGTGACCCAACCATAACATTATTTTCGTCGCTACTTCATAACTGTAATGTTGCTACTGTTATGAATCGTCGTGTAAATATCTGATATGCAGGATGGCCTTAGGCGACCCCTGTGAAAGGATCGTTCAACCCCCAAAGGGGTCGCGACCCACAGGTTGAGAACTGTTGCTCTGAGGCCTCTTCCAGCTCTGAAATTCACAGTCTATAATCTAACCCTCTTAGGTCTTATTGTCAACATAGCCTTTCACACAGAGCTTTGAAACAAGTTTTAGGCCTCAAAACTTATTGGCCCATGTCACATTTTGAAACTTTTTTTGTTATTTTTCATGTTCTTTGATTACTGGTGAGCTCAAAATGACCATATTCCTAATTTATTTTTAAAGGGCCCTTTAATGAAGCTGCAAGCAAAAATAAACAGATGCTACCTGGGGGATCCAAAGAAATGTCAGATCTCCAGGCGGGTTACTTTGAGCCCCGTTTTGTAAGGATTTTTGAAGGTGAAGGTTATGCGAATCTGAATCAAATGAGGAGAAAGCATATGATGCAAGAAGCAAAAAAAAATCTAGGCAAAGCTTTCCTCCCTACTAACGGAGATAAAAAATCGTAAGTGTTTGGGGGAAAACTCTTGGTTACATCTGCAACTTTCTCTCCTCTAGCCCTTCCACAGGACCTACTTAGACTATATGATTCACTTTTTAAAGGATGATCTTTGGTTATTTTGTCTTGACTGGGGATAGTTATATTGGGAGATTTAAGTTGGCAAGTATTTTTCACTAAATTGATTGTCTTTATCACATTAAATTTGGGATTATTTACGTTACTGTTCTCTATTAGTTTATTTAATAAAGGCCAACTAAATGATGAAAATAAATTTGATAAAAACCTTGAAGTAGTCAGGGGGGAAAAATCACCTTGGATCATCATATCTGTGCCCTGACTATTTTTCCTATTTTTAAAAACCTTTTACAAAATATCAATAAAAAAGCAAAATTAGGAGAGGGCTTCTTTTTTTTATAAAGAAGTTAAATCATCAAAAATATGTTAAGAATCCTTTACGTGTAATATGGTTATTTTACCCTTTAAATAACTTTTTCCTATGTTTAAGTGTTCCCCCATGAACTTTGACCTCTTGTGGTAATAATTGGAAAATGCTGCCTTGATACATTAATTTATAACTGCGATTTTCTACCTTTTTCATCTTATGGCTAACATAAACTAATTACTAAAATTTTGCAAACATCAAAAAGTATATTTTTTGCCAGTTTGACAAAAATAAATAGGTATAATTTTTTGTGTGTTGTTAATTCTCACCTGAGGATATATTTTCCATCGATTTTAGAGACAGATACAGGGAGGGGGAGGGAGAAACATGGATGTGAGAAACGTGTGTTGGTTGCCTCCAGCATGCCCCGCCCCCTTGTCCCCCACTGGGAATCGACCTTCAACCCAGGTATTTGCCCTTGACAAGGAGTCGAACCCAGACCTTTCTGTGCGCAGGCCGACACTCTAACCACTGAGAGACACTGGCCAGGGCAAAATAGGTATAATTTTGATTCATTCACACAGGATGGCTATTGTTGTGTTGGCCATGGTCATTTTTTTAATTTGACAATCTAAAGGAAAAGAAGTCAGTGGCCCTGACTAAATAGGTTGCATATATTTTTAAAATTCTTGTAGCACACCACTTGAAAATCGCTGGATTATAATATTCATTTGTCAGTCAAAAAATAATAACAGTTTTGTAGTTAGACTAATTTTTATTTCTTTTTAAATCTCTCTAGTATGAGAAAAAAATCTGTAATTTAGTGGATACAGAAAGTTTCCAAAAAGAGAGATTGGTAGTAGAAATAAGAAGCCTTTATACTGATACTCACCACCAAATTATGGAACCACAGGCACTCAATAAATTTTAAATGTACTGATATTTATTGTTTGCATTAAATCAAATTCTACTTAGATAATGCTTGTGGATAATTGACCTTTTATCTGCAATGTCATTGCTTTATCTCCTTATACTTTATTTTATGACATATATTCATAAATATCAATTAATAAAATTGAGTATTTTCTCCTAATGGAAACTTTATTTGTAGGCCAGAGATAATAAGTAACCACTATTGATGTCTTCTAGTTTTTAAAAATTTTAATTCAATTGTATAACCAGTGTCAAGTTTTGATGATAATAAGGTACAATTTACTGATTATTAAAATTTGTTTACTTCATTGATAACTTGGAAAATAGAGGCTATGACTATTACTAACATTAGTTATCCTTCTTGTGAAAATTTTATTAAAGATAGTATTTGTTAAAATAAAGTATTAGGTGGTAAATGGTTTAATGATTAAATATATATTCTGGGTCCAGAAAACTTAACATTAAAATTTAAAAAATTTGTTAACTTTTTTTCTATAATAAAGTAATCAGTATGAACCAAAAAGAAGAAAATTAGCAAAATGTCGTGAGATTCATGCTATCAGCAGCAGAAACAATACTTGTATGTTTATGAAAGTATAGTTTCCAGTGAGTGGATGGTCAGAAGTAATCGGCCATTTATTAGCTAATTTGCCATAAAGTACCTCACTTCACCTAAATACACAAAAAGGTCTATTTATTGTTATGGTTAATGAGATTAATACAAAGTATTTTAACTTCTTAGAGATTAAGAATTTTGTTTATATGAACATTTAAAATAAGCATAAACAATTAAAAACTCATCTCAAAATTGTCTGAAAATGGGGAAAATTGGATTAGAAACTAGCAAGAAATGGTTTTTTTTTCTTACCAAAGTTAAGCAAGTCAATTTCATTGCCTATATTTTGCTCCTTTTTCAAACATTTTTATAAATTGTGCTAAAATGTATAAAACACACAATTGGCCATTTTAACCTGCTCTGTGTTTTTTTGACTGTAAGATGTGGAGTAGGAAGCTACTATGGAACAATAGGTGGTCCAGTCCCATTCTTCAGCGCACAGGCCAAACCCAGAGAAAAGTATGAGGCACCTGGGAAGAATTTATACACAAGCCCAGGAAAGAAAGGAACCGGATATGGGTAAGCTATATTTAATACTCTTATATCATTTGTTTTGAACTTAAAAAGGTAAAATTTAGAATTTCTGAACTTTGAAGTCACCTTTGCTCATTTTCTTTCCTTAGCTATGCAAATGTGACGATAGGTAAACAGTTCACACACTCCGCTGATGTCTATGATGCACCAAAACTAAATTATAAGGTAAAATAATCTACTTTAGCTTTTTTCAAACTTTCTCATTTTGTTGACGTAGAACATTCACTTGTGATCTAATGATGGTTTGTTTTGTTTACCATGTTTGTATTACTCGGGCAATGGCGGGCAGACTGATGTTTATGAATTGTGATAGTTTTGCATTTCTTTTTTAAAAAATATATCTTTATTGATTTCAGAGAGGAAGGGAGAGGGAAAGAGAGATAGAAACATCAATGATGAGAGAGAATCATTGATTGGCTGCCTTCTGCATACCCCCCTACTGAGGATCAGTCCTGCAACCTAGGTGTATGCCCTTGACCTGAATCGAACCTGGGACCCTTCAGTCCGCAGGCTGACGCTCTGTCCACTGAGCCAAATCAGCTAGGGCTACATTTCATTTTTGATATTAGATTTCCACATCTTACTCTAGATCCCTTCAGCTCTTCCCCGCGTGAGCTTTTTACCTGCTGCTGTAGTTTACCACAGCTCTCACCTCTCTCTAAACTAGCTGTGAGACCTCTGTTAACTCAGCCTGATTAAATATCTATTCTGAGTAGAGGAGTCATATCCTAACCCTTAGCCATGTTCCCACCACCACAAAGTAGTGGGAGTACTCCTCCATTAGGGTGAGTGGTGGAATGGAGGAGTGATGGAGAACATCGAGAAAGTAGAAGTAGAGAATGGATGCATGCCTACAGAAGAGAGAGTGAAAGGATGGAGAAAACTCCTCACTTCATTAAAGAGCAGAAATAAACACCGAAACGTAACTGTTATATGCCTTTTGCACTCACGTCATACATTATTTGACGTATAATGAAACATACTCACTTATGTGGAGAGCGCCTACATATGAATGGAGGAACCCTTATACATTTTGGAAAAATATCAACATAATTTAACAATATCAATGTAACTTTAAGAGAGCTGGTAGTAATAAAAAGTCCAATTTGTTGGACATTAAGCAACAGAAATTAAATGGCAGCCATTTAATTAGTGTTTTTGTCTTTGTATTTTTAGGCGTGCAGTTTTCCATCATTTTGCTGGGTGATTTCAGGTGGCATTGGGTGGGCTGTGAGATAGAAGGATAGAGATCAGTTTGGCAAATGGGTTGTCCAAACCCAAAAGTTTTCCATTAAATTGGGGAGAAGCCTTGGTCATTTGAAATTAAGCATCTCTGTTTCGTATGGATTATTCAGTTTATATAAAATTACATATAAACTGCTTTTCATCTGTAGGAATAGTAATAATACATAATATATAAATACATGTGGCTCAGTAATTAGCCTTCCATCCTAAACTTTATGGGTATAAGATAGTTTTCTATCCTTACAGTAGATAGAGCTCTTTTGTTCTTACTTTCATAACTTATTATTTATAAGTGAGAAATCTTGGATTTCCTAAAATTAATTCTGGAAATAATTTTTTAAATGTACCATTGCTTTTTCTTTTAGAATTTTAGAGATTATTCCACTGTTTTCTTGTTTGAATTGTTTCTGACAAGGTATCTGCTGTCATGGTTATTTTGTACTGTCTCTTTTCCCTCTGGTAACGTTTAAAATTTTCTTTATCACTCGTTGGAGCAATTTGATTGTGATCTGCCTTGGTGTAGTTTTCTCGTGTTTCTTATGCTTGGGGTTTGTTGAGCTTCTTGGATCTGTGGATTTATAGTTTTCATTATATTTAGAATATTTTCAGCTATTATTTATGCAGATATTTTTCTGTTTCCCTTCTCCCCCTCCCCTTCCCCCTTCTCCCCCTTCCCTTCCCCCCTCCTCTCCTCTTCTCACCTCCCTTTCCCTCTCCTCTCCCTTCTCCCCTTCCCCCTTCCTTCCCCTCCCCTCTGTTTTGCTTGGGTACCAGGTAGCTAAAATATTATAATCTAAGCATGTTATAATGTAAAAAGTAAGTATTCCTCATTCTCATAAGTAAAACTGACATTTATGAAGAGTCTACCATATGCCAGGTACTTTCTACATAGAATCTCATTTAATCTTTACAGCAGCATGCCAGGGGTAGAGGGTGGGGGGGGGCATATTATCCTCATTTAGGGTTGAAAATGTGGCACTGAAAGGCCCCAGGGTCCCCAAGAAATGCTGAAAAGCAGGAGGGAGTTAGAGTGTGAACTGAAGACCAATCTCTTTTTACTATATCGTTTCCCCCAGGTAGTTAATAGAGATTTGTTCAGGTGACAAATAGATCTCTATACTTCAAATAAGTTGATATCCCAAATGAACAATCCTAGTTGTTCTTATGCATAAGTAAGCATATCTTTAGTATCATAGAAACAGAGCATAACAAAGGAATATTTAAAAAAATGTGAGCCTAGCAGTGTATATTTTTAAAATCTATGTGATTCTATTAAAATGTAAAAGAAGATTCGACTCTCTGTTATTTTCCGTCGGAGTAATTTATGCCACATAATTTCTTTTTTTAAAAAAAAATATATTTCTTTATTGATATCAGAGAGGAAGTGAGAAAGACAGAGAGATAGAAACATCAATGATGAGAGAGGATCATTGATTGGCTGCCTCCTGCATGCCCCCTACTGGGGATCGAGCCTACAACCCAGGCATGTGCCCTTGGCCGGAATTGAACCCGGGACCCTTCAGTCCGCGGACTAATGCTCTATCCACTGAGTCAAGGCAGCTAGGGCTATGCCACATAATTTCTAACTCTTTAATTTACAGAAAGAGAGCGAAGAGCACCATCGTTTGCTCAAAGGGGGACCTTTCAAGTTAAACCTTTACCCAAGAGAATATTTTGATACCAATCCTTATTTTTCTGAGAAATCTTTACCTCCAATTAAGAAGGCAGAGAAGAAGGAAGTACTCCCAAGCCCCTTTAAGCCCGCTTCTCCTGGTAAAAAGGTAAGTTAAGAGTTTTAGAATGAAAAGATACTAAGCATTTATTATTATTATTTTTTAATGTTAAGCATTTTAAAGAAATAGTGCCTCTTGCCGTCAAATTGCTTTATTGCCCATGCAAACAATAAACTTTTGTTTTGTATTCATGCCAAGAATCATAAAACCAGTTTTTATAAAATTATGAAAAGGCGTAAAGTATGGCCAGTGTATGGGAGTAAGGAAGCTCTTATAATGATTATTAATCAACTCAAATATATTTGAGTTTACAGTTGATTCTTCTAAGTGCCTCTCTAATCTTAGGTCTAGTTTTTCTCAAAAATCATAAAAAGCCAGGCCATCTTTTAGTTTTTGAAATGATTGAGATGAATTTTCTCACTTTGCTGAAGTTTACAAGTTTGAATAAAAATGGAAATGCTGCTTTTAATTTATAAACCTTGGTTTATACATTTTCTTCCTTCTGTGAATTGCCTGTTTACTTTTCCTGCAGATTTTCTGGTAGGATATTTGTAAGATCTTTTTGTACGCTAAGGATATTGTTCTGTTTTCATCTGTGTTGAAAAAACAACAACATATATATATATTTTAGTTTGTTGAATGTTTTACTTTGATTATGGTACTTTGTGCTATTCAGAAATTTAGTAATTTGATGTAGTCAAACTTAAGCATTTGCATTTTAACATAAGAGAACTTTTAGAATTACAGTGTCTTAACCCCATGAAATTGCTGGTAGGGAGACTTTGCTGGTAGCTGCATTAAACAAAATAGACAACTTTCTTTCAGTGTAAAACCAACTCCATAGACAATACAAAATATGGATAAACTTCAACATCTAATATTTTTTAAGAAGCCTTTTACAAAACCACATAAAATGGTCTCATTCTGATTTGTAGGCTGGCGGAATGAAGGCAGGAACATTCGACCCTTACCCGTCGCATTCTACTGACCCGTATTTGGCTAAATCAGAAAAACCCAGCAAAGTTGCTAAGGTTTTCCACCCGCCAGGTGGACCGAAAAGCAGACCAATCGAAAGTATCATGACTTTGAATGTCAAAAGGTAGTAATACGTTACATTTACTTCATCAACCAAGAAATATTGTTTTCAACTTTTAGATTTCTTTAAAACCATATCTTTGATTTGTACACACTTTTAAAAATGACACATTTGGATGACTTTAGAAATCTCAGTTCTTTCCGTATACCTTCCCCCTTTTGTAGAAGTTCTTTCCCATCTGAAATTCTCAATGGAAAAAGCTTAATTTATGTACCAAACTATTCTGTCCATAATTTTAAAAGCAAATCTGTAGCATCTTATTATGAGTCACTTGAAACTACTTATTGTCCAGTTAGCTGCACATGTTAACACTAGAGGCCCAGTGCACAAATTCGTGCACTGGTGGCATCCAGTCAGCCCGCCCTGATGGGGGCCGATCAGGGGCAGGGCCAGCCGGGGTGAGGGGCTGCGGTCATTCTGGTTGTTGTGCCATTCGGTCGCTGTGCTTTTATTATATAGGATCGTTCTCAGCGAGAGTTTTTGACCCTTGTTATAGGGCTCCAGGCTCTCAGAAGATCCTAATGACACTTAAGGTTTCTGGTCTTAACTTTGAAATAATCTCTTATGAAAACTGGAAGTATTCCTCTTCCTGAAAAAAATGCTATTGACATCTCGTTATAAAACTTTGAGGAAAAGCATGTTATTAAAGTATCTTAAAATTTCAATTTTACCCCGGTTTTGAGCACTCTGAAAATTGAGAATTTCTCAGGAGTTCAGAACATACATTAGAAATGGACAGTCCATCATTTTTTTGTGTGTGCCATATCATAAGTAAGTGAAATAATTCATTTCTATCTGTTCATTGAAAAATGCTTTAATGCCAATTAAACTAGTTGACATATTTCTGACTTCAATGTAATCCTGCGGTGGATTACTAGTAGATAAAGCACACCAAATTTGTACTCTTTCTTTTATAAAAACACGAGTAAGTACACCCTATCGGTTGTAGACAGTGATTGTGATACTGACATTTTTATTATATCACAAAAGTAGAATTGCCCTTTCACATTTATGTGACTTAACTGTGTCCACAGGACTAATGTTCTGGGAGCAGTTTTCTCTGAGCCCTTTTCTATCCAGGGAACAGACCTGAGAGAGTTCCCTGTGTGCCTAGCGAATATGTTTGGACAGAAAAGAGCAACTTGCTGCTTTGAAAAATCAGAAGTTTACCTTCGGTTTAGTAATTTTGAGTTTATTGAAATCTCTTTCTTTTTACATGATCGCAAATATTACCCTAAATCAAGTTTAAGCTCCTTTTACCCTAATTTTAAAGCTAGTAAATCTGTGGATCATAGTATTTCAAATTGGTCCCATAAGTCAATTTTTCCTTCCTCAATTACATTTTAAAAATATTTTTGATTTATTTAAAGTGAAGCTTTTTAATTTGGTGAGGAAATGTGGTTTTGGATTGTTAATTTTTTAAATTCTAAAATATATTTTTTTAAGAATCTACAGATATATTACCTGCACCTATACAATTAAATGGACATTTATTTTCTAATTTTAGGGCACTGAATATGAAGAACTACAAGACTACTTCAATACCATCCTTTTAGGCTCTGGAAGACAAGTAGCTTTCATTATCAAGTGCAAATTATTTGAAAAAATATAAGATGATGTAGGATAGATAACCCAAACATTTAAAAGATATTTAATCCTACCACTCTAATACTCTTGTCTTAGTACTATTAATGAATAAATAGTATTTGCTGATAATTTGATTGCTGGTGTGTGTCTCTTCCACTCCCCCCCCCCCCAATATATTTTTTAATGATTTCAGAGAGGAAGGGAGAAGGAGGGAGAGATAGAAACATCAATGGTGAGAGAGAATCATTGAGTAGCTGCCTCCTGTAGGCCCCACACTGGGGATGGAGCCTGCAACCGGGCATGTGCCCTGACTTGAAATCCAACCGTGACTTCCTGGTTCGTAGGTTGACACTCAACCACTGAGCCAATGCCAGCCGGGCTGTTTTGTGTTTTTGAGAATATAATGTTTAGAACTCTTACACAATTTTGAAGTATAGTGTATCAATTGAGAGCTCTTACTCCTAATGTGAAAAAGCTACAGGGTTGTGGGGCAGGGGAATGTGGAGGCTGAGGAGGGGTAGAAAGTACATAGTAAATTCTTAACTTGGAGGTGAAAGTTGGATTGATAGCTATCCAAGTGTCAGCCTATGAAAGCATTCCTATCAAAGATAAATATGGATCCATTCATATTGCATAGAGTCACTTACACTTTATAGAGTTAGGCAGATGTCTCCGTGTACGGAGACCTCTAAAGCATCACCCAGTGCAGCCCCAGGGTGAGCTGGGGGGAGGGAGAACAGGGAACACACTTTTACTTCATTATTTTATAAAAAATGACAACGTTGCAAGGTGGATGAAGGTGGTCCTTGGTGTCCTCTCTGCCCCCTCCTGGTTAGCGGTCCAAGCTGCCTCTCCCGGGGCACCTCCCACTCCCAGGCCATACCCTCTGGTTTCCAAGTTCTCTCTTCTGCACTCACTCTACCACTTTTCAAACTATCTGTTGTTAAAAGATACAATTTAAACACATGGCTGTACTTCACCATGAGGTCTATCAGTACTCATTGATCTTAGGGGTGGTGGTGGTGTTTGTCATATAGAAATTTACAATATCTATTAATGTAATGCATTGGGGAAGTTATTTTTTTTCTAATGATCTTTATCTCTTCTTATTTGTTAATTTTTAAAAATTTATCTTTATTGTTGAAAGTATTGTAGATGTCCCCCCTTTCCCCCTCTTAACCCCCTTGACCCTTTGACCCCACACCACCCCCCTCAGGCCTTCACTGCACTATTGTCTGTGTCCGTGGGTTATGCATATAAGTTATTTCCCTCTGAGAGTTATCAGCCTGTTCCATGCTTCTATGTCTCTGAATCTATTTTGTTCATCAGTTTATTTTGTTCATTGGGGAAGTTATTATTTTTTTAAATATATGTTTATTGATTTCAGAGAGGAAGGGAGAGGGAGAGATAGAAACATCAATGATGAGAGAGAATCATTGATTGGCTACCTCCTGCACAACCCCTACTGTGGATCCAGCCTGCAACCAGGGGAATGTGCCCTGGCCGGGAATTGAACCCTGACCTCCTGGTTCATGGGTCGACGCTCAACCACTGAGCCACACCAGCCGGGCAGGGAATTATTTTTGGCTCATGGTGCTTCCTTAGGCTTGTCCTTTTGCCATCTTAGGTTTCTCAGAACTGGAAGTCAGAATGTGTAGAGGCTGCAGTACTCTTCGTTTGGACCCATTTTTATCCCAATGGGGGGAACTATGTCAATCCAGATGTAAATCTGGCTTTTAAAAGGATTGCAGAAGGTACAGAGAACTTTTCCTATTGTCAAACGTACATATTTTTATTGTCGCCTCATAAACTGTTTACTTTTTTCTAAAAGAATATTTAAAATTCTTATTTCCTACCCAACGTATAATGCAGAATGAACATCTTAAAGACATTATCAAGGGTATAATGTAACTCAAAGGGGAATACGTGTGTCTTCAGAACGGGAGTGGTTTTACCAGGTGCATAAGCTGCATAAAATTCATAGTTGTACATTGATAAATCTTACCCAACAAGTCTTGCATATATGTTCTTTTGAGACAGAGGCTTATAGTTGCAGATTTTAATTAAGACCTAAATAATTGCTCATTTCACCTCTGCCTTTATTAGCTGTAGCTTTTATTAATGTGCCTCTCATAGCAATGCATACTCCGTGCAACATTCACAGATGGGAATCTGCATCTAATGCCTGACTGATGGGTGTAAGAAGGAGCAGGGCAGCAGGCAGAGCTTATCTAGAGTTTGCATATATGTGTTGTGTCAATTTACAGAAAAAGGAATGCAGACACCAGTAATAGGAATAGTGAAGCATGTAGGAAAATTAAGATTTTTAAGATGATGGAAGAACACACATACATATGCATTTTATTTGAGGGTGCTTTATTAGTGATGACCATTGATTTTTTTTTACCATTATTGACTCTTCTTTTAATTTTGAAAATATAACATTAGTTTCCTGTGAAACAACTTTTCCTCCCCAAACTTAGACATGAGGAGTTAAGACGCGGTCACTGGCATCTTATCTCTTGATGACTCAGGCATCTAGCGATCTTCGGGCCCATTATGATGCCTGTATGACGTGAGTAGCTTTTTGCACCCACCATCAGTGAATAATGGAAGAAATAAGCTTGCTTAGAAGCCATTAATTTCTATGAGCCATCCAACCATACCCAAGTAAGGCTTAAAATGGAAACAAAGATTGAGGATGCTAACTTGTGGAAGAAAGACTTAATGAGATTTAGGTCGACAAGAAACTCCACTGGGACTGGGAGAAAGTTAAGCAGCAGCACATATCTTTTGGAAGTCATATCTTGTGTCTTTAGAGGCTGATATTTGAACAAAGCAATATAATTGATTATACTCTAGTGAGACTGATAAAGAAAAAAGAAGTAACCCCAAATTACCAATCTCAGAAATTAAAAGATGGGATATCACCACACGTCCTCTGGATATTACAAAGATAATAAGGATTATTATGGACAACTGTTTGTCAATACATTTGAGAACTTATATCAATGTACACGATTATCAGAACATAACAATAATCAAACTGGCTTAAGAATATAAAATCTGAATTGTTCCATATCCGTGAAATTTGTTTTGTAATGTAAACCTTCCCATTTGGAAGACTGCAGGCCAATTGGTGAATTCTATTATGTATTGAAGGAAGAGAGAACATCAATAATGCCAATCCAACACTAATCCTTTCAGGAAACAGAGGAGAAGGGAACACTTCCCAACACGTTTTATGAGGCCAGATTTCCTTGGTACCAAACCAGATAAAGACATTAAAAGAAAAAAAAATGGAGACCGATATCTTTTTGAGCACAGAAGAAATCCTTAACCAAATATTATCAAATTGAACCCAGGAGTGTATATTAAAAGGATAATACATGACCTAGTGCAGTTTATTCCAGCAATGCAAAGTCAGTATAATGTTCCAAAATTAATCAATGTAACCATCATATGAACAGATTAAAGGGGAAAACACACCCCAATAAATGCAGAAAAAGCATTTGGTAAAATTCAACAAGTTTATATAGCAAGCAGTCTTGGAAGAAGATACAGTGTCTTGCTCTGGAGCAAAGGGCAGGTTTGGTTTCAGCCTTGGAAGCTAGAGTTAGTGACTCCCTGGAGCAGGGCAGATATGTTAACTGACCTGTATCATAAAGGTAAAATTTAGAGCAAAGGACGGGCATGCTTACTGCATTTATACAATACTAGAGGCCCGGTGCACGAAATTCATGCATGGGTAGGGTCCCTAGGCCCGGCTGGGGCCTGCCTTTGTTCTGCGCCGCCCTCTGGTGGTCAGCACACATCATAGTGAGCGATCGAACTCCCGGTCAAGGGGACACTTTGCATTATATATATATTTGGGTTCCCTAACCTCAGAGCTCTCTCCGGCAATAGAACTGACTATGGTCCTTTTCATGCTGTTTATAGGAATTGGAGAACCAATGCAAAAAAAAGGCTAATATTCTGGCTACTGCTGTTGCTGTAACAAACTGTCCTTTACCTCTGACCCAGGTGTCTCATGTCTTCCACTAGAACTCATGAAACTGTGAGGCTAACATAATAGCCTACAAGTTGAGTGACATCTCATACTGTTCACAGTTCTGGAATATATATGTAATATATAATATGTAATATATAATATACAATGTGTAATATGTAATACATAATTTATAAAATATATATATAATTCCAATTTCTAAAAAACTAGTTTAATAAATTACAGAGTAAATGTAATCATATGTAAAAGCAAATTAAAATTATTTTGTAGACAAAAAGTTCTGGCACAAAGGATCTTGAAACATTGATTTTAGAAATTTATTTACATCTCTTGGATGGAAGCAATTGATTCAGTTTACTTGGAATTCCTGGGAAGAAAGAATAATTTGTTTTAAGGTGGGAGTGCTGAATGTACTTCAGAAAAAACAGTAATTTAAAAAAACCCTGCTCCCTCCCAAAGTTGCATTGTGCTTATACAATGTATAGAAGTAATATGAATAAAATAACATGAATTTTATAAAAAAGAGCAAAACCTCTAAATAATTCCACACTACAATAAATTGAATACAAATCTTACAAAACTAAGTTGTATTCATCTTAAAAGTTCCCTTCTTTTTTAGAAAATATACTTTTATTAATTTCAGAGAGGAAGGGAGAGGGAGAGAGAGATAGAAACATCAATGATGAGAGAGAATCATTGACTGGCTGCCTCCTGCACATCTCCTACTGGGGATCAAGCCCTCAACCCAGGCATGCGCCCTGATGGGGAGTTGATCCATATATTGAATCTGCTTTATAGTTTGACGCTCAACCACTGAGCCACATGGGCCAGGTGAAAAAGTTTCCTTCTATTACTGTCCTCTGACTCATGTCCAGTAGGCTAAAGGAATCTTACTTTCTATTAATCCACCACAATGTACATACCTTTCAATTCAGGAGCTAAAGGCCTACTCCTGGGACCAGAGGTGTCTTCGTAAGTATCACAGTTGTCAAAATGGAATTTCTCTCTTCTTGATATGTAACCCATTTTTGACAGGTCACCATGCTGACCACAGATTTTTTGCATTAGATTTAAGTATTCTCTTTGAAGATTCCGCATTTCAAACTCCAAGGTGTCCCTCTCATTCTCTATACTTCTCACGTAGTTCTCTAAAAGTATTTTGTCTTCTGCAAGTCTACTGATGCTGCTTTCAAATTGTATATTTTCTTGGGTATGTTTTTTTAGTTCTTCTTTTAGAATCTGATTATCTGTTTTAATTTCCATGACCATTTTAGATAACATTTCACATTCATTGCCCATTTCGGATAAACTATTCTTATAAATACTTGCTTCTGATTTTGCATTTTTTATTTCATTCAGGAAATTCTCTTCAGTAGTAGACTGGTATGTTTGCATGTTCTCAATTTCTCTTTCCATCATTTGCCTGGCAGCAGTAGATTCTTGTAATGTTGTTTCAAGACTAAGTTTTTCATTATTGACTGTTTCTATTATTTGGAGCAGTGCCTCATGTTCAGTTTTTGCCAATCTTTCTCTCTCTTTCAGCTGCACTACCTCTAGCTGGTTTTCTTTTAGTTCATTTTCAAGTGAGCTTTTTTCCTTTAGAAGCTGGTAGGTTTTCTTCTCTAACATTTCCCTTTCATCTTGTATCAATAGAATATTTGTTTTCATGGATTCCATTTCTATGCTCATTCGATTATATTCATTATTGACAATGGCCATATCATTTTGAGTTTTGTGTTCTTTATTTTTTAGTTTATCTAATGTTTCTATCATTTGTTGTTTCTCCAAAGAAAGTTGACTATTTTTTTCCTCTAGAGTTTTATTTTGTCCTTGGAGAACATTATTTTTACTAATGACTTTTTTCAATTCTTCAATATAGTTTTTGCCATCTTCTTCTGTTTTAATTAATTGGGACTGAATAGTGTTCTTTTCTTCAACCAAATCCTTAAGTTGCCTTTCATATATTTCAATTTTCTGTATCAGAGATTGTGTGGTAAAGACCAGTGGTTTTATTTTGGTCTTAAGGGTTAGATTTTCATTCTCCAGCTCTGCTACTTTTTTCTGTATCTGTATAGATTCTTTTAGGTAATTCTGTAAGTACTGAATTTTTGCAACACACTGCTCAGTCATGGAATTGACTTTGGATGTTTTCTCATTTTCAAATATTATTGGTCCTCGTTTTACTACAAGTGGTTGCCTTTCTTTGTCTTTCATTTCATATTTTGTTGAGTCAAAGAATGACGGTGTAAATGGAAGTCTGGAATGGAATTTTAAATCTGCAGTATTCTTGTCAGTGATAGGAATTTCTTTATTGTTTTTCTCATTCTTCTTTCCCCGATGTGTTTCACTCTTAGATAATTTTTTACATTTCCTACAAAAATTCAGATGGAATTTTGACACTGATTCCCTGAGTGGGAGTAATTTGCTTATTAATGCCTCTAATTCTAAAATTCGCTTTGATTTTATATCTTCATTTAAGTTACTTTCCATATTTTCATCCTTAATATAGTTAATTTTTTCCTTGTGAATGGGGGACAGGTCATATTGAGTATTACCTTGAAAATTTGTATCCATCTTTAAAGTTTGAAGTTCATTTGTAAGTGCCAGTTCCCTGTCTTGTGACTTTTGTAGCTCTTTCTTCATTTGCTTGATAGAATGGCAAATGTCATCTAAATTTTCATGAAATCCATGCTTGGGGAAAGGCACAGTAATCTTGGAATTATCCAGAATTACTCTATCAGCTCGAGGCATAACATTTTGAGGTGCAGTAGCTAGAAAACTATAAATGTTATAATTCTTCAACATGTCAGAATTTTCTGAAGTGTTCATAATCATGTTTGAGGCTGGATTATCCATTGAAGTTCTTAGAGTTAATATGTCCTTGAAATGTATCTGGGGTGGCATATTTACACTTGGAGAGAGACTGTTGACATTATTGCTACTGAATTTTTCTTCTATTGAAGGAAGAATCCTCGAGTCCTCAAAATTATGAATTTTCTCCACAGAGAGGATTTCTCCTTGATTCTCTGTAGGCTAGTAACAATAAGAAGCACACTGTAAAGGTACTGCCATTTGCCACATGACCAACATAGTAAGATAACATTTTGTGGAGGATTTGTTTTTGCAAGCAAACGAGCATTTCAATCACATCGACAGCGAAGAAGCCCAAGTATGCTTCATTTCCTCCAGAAAATCTAACAACAGTTGAGATCTGTAACTCTGGTCTTTGCAATTTGCTTAGAAAGTATACTTATTTCCTTCAGGGGTGGGATACATGGGCCAACCACTCAATTTCAGAAATAAACATTTAACCTCTCTCAAGAGACCATCACAGATGGATGGGAAAGAGAGAAGCAATAGGCCAAATGGAAGTTTAAAGAAAAATGAACATTTCCACTTCTCGGCTATTTGTCTCCCTCAGCTTGCATTCCTAGTTCCAGATGATTCTAGGGGCTGTGAGTATCCTGCAAATGTGAGTGCGAATCAGTACGGACACAGTGACACTGGTATGGACCTGTCCTAGTGCATTTACCCCGGGTCTAGGTCAATCCTAAAGTAGAAAAACTCAAAAGTGGACAGATAGACTATAACAACTGCCCTGTATTTCATTTTCTTGGGAATCTTTGGGTATCTGGACTAAGTTAAATGCCCTTCATACACCCTCCTACGGGAAATGGGATGTTGCAGAAGTATGGGGGTAAACTCACGCCTTTTAGGGTTTTCAAGACAGGAATTTCCTTCTTTTCCTCTCTGACAATCCAGTTACCCTGTGAAAAAGGGGAAAACGTAAAGTTGAAGATAAACTGGTTGTGGTAACATTTTTGAAATACCCAAATATAGAATGATTTTGTACAGAATAACATACCTTTTCATTGTGTGTGTTGAATACTAGATTTTTTTCTGAGCCAAACTGTGGGTTTTCTACTTCAATAATACTTTTGTTCAGTATGTCACTAATTTCAGATTGTACCTTTGAAAAGATAAATCGAGAATGTTAGAATTTGATTTCAGGTTTATAAACTTATGAATGCCCAGGAGTAATAATATAATTAAAAGATAACTTTTAATTTCCCGCATGTAAAAATTCTTTCCCATCACATAAAATTAAAACTTAACTTATTGTAATCTATATAATTAAAGATATCTTTAATAAAATGATCCCCTTATTATGTGATTATAAAATTAGAAAGACTTAAGCAGTATATTCAAATAGTTTTAGATGTTTGATTTTTACATTGTTGAATGCATCAGAGACCTTTTTATCAGAGGTCTACTCCTTTGACCTCTGACATCAGAATGGAACCTAGTCTGTCACTCTCAGGAGTTTCATCTTCTCTTCCCATTCCCCTGCAATTGCTTTTAGTACAAGAATATTGGGGTGAAGTTTATATCGAATCTGCAGCAAATGAGTGTTGTGTTCTGCACCCCCAATATTCATACCCAAACCTCCTCTTTACACTACCCTGCATTCCTTCTGGATAAAGTCCATGCAGCGTTGGTGATGCAGATCCCACCTCCAGCTCCAGGCATGGTAGGTGGCTCAGCCCTAACCAGTGGGAGCATTGCCTCCCCTGGCACGTGACTGGTTCCAGCACCGTATGTGACCGGACCTGGGCCAATCAGAATCAGGCCGAGAAACCTCAGTATAAACCAACCAGGAAGAGGGAAAAGCATGGTGGTTCCCTCTCTGGCTGGCTGGGATCTGGAGGGAGAAAGGTGTGAACTCCTAGCAGCCCCTCCCTCACTGCCTGGAGTCTGAGGATCCATTGCTGTGGAAAGCAGATACTTATCTGATGACCTGAGTCCTGATCACATGACTTCAGCCTTCCCTGAGTGAAAATCCCTAGGGTTTTCAGTTACCCCAGCTAGTGCACTTCCCCCCTTAGTCAGTTTGGGTTAAATTTTGTGTCACTTATTATTATTTTTTAAAAATATATTTTTATTGACTTCAGAGAGGAAGAGAGAGAGAGACAGAAACATCAATGATGACAGAGAATCATTGATTGGCTGCCTTCTGCACGCCCCCCACTGGGGATGGAGCCTGCAATACCAGTATGTGCCCTTGACGGGAATCAAACCCGGGACCCTTCAGTCCGCAGGTGACCCTCAATCCACTAAGCCAAACAGGCTAGGGCAGCTTTTGTATCATTTATAATGAGAGTCCCTGTCTGTAGACTATATTCAGTCAGTCTAAAAAACAACCAGTGAGCGCCATTTCTTTTTGTCTCATATCCAAGTATATATAACAGAATATCGTTTTCCCCAAATTTTGAGCCTAGAAATGTTGTGGCCTCTGTTATATTACATTCTGTATCGGCTGATCAATTGGCCAGTGGTCATCAGTTAGAAATGTGGAGGATCGTTTCCGTTTGGATATTTCCTGTGTGCAGATGAAGCGAAACGTACCATGCTGACGTTCTGCAAAGTCTGTATTCGGAGAGCTTGAAATGATTCCAGTTGATGCTGAAGGGCCTGCAACACAATTAACAAGGTGTGAGATTGATTTTGAGGGAGGTGAACATGTGCTTGAATTGTTATGATTTTGGGTTAATATCCCCAAAGATGCCATTTAGCAGGAGGGACCCCAGGACGGTCAGTTGACTCACGGTCTTCGCCATTCTTGCTAACTCTCCAATGCGTTTTTCGTGAAGAGTCTTGTGGAAATAGGCACTTAGAAATTATTTATTCTGAAAACGATCAGCTTTCACAAACATGTTTGGAGAAAATAAATCACACTCACTTTCAATGCTGATTGTGGTTGAACTTGATTTTCTGATTCTGCTGTGCAGCCATATTCTAAAAAGAAAAAATTGAACAGCCGTGTGACTTCTTTTCTAAGTTTTGTTTTTAAACAGCTGTAGTGGAAAGCAGTCTCCTGTTCTGGATGGTGAGACGAAGAGATAATGAGAATTTGAGGTGCACATTTGGAAGAACCCAAGGCTAGTCACATAATAAGTTAAAGAAATAATTGTTTTCACTTAAAGTACCTAGTTGAGGTTGTAAAAGTGGTTTTACTGTACTTGTAACACCAAGCTTGAAACTTTCAAAAACTCGAACATTTTTGTTTGTTTCTGGGATATACACACACACACACATATATATATACACACACACATATATATAGTTTATATATATAAACTATATATATATATTTTTTTTTTGGGTAAAAATACTAATAATCCTCATGTTATGAGAGGACCTTGGCAAACTACTGTATGGGTCTTAGTGTCTATGAAACAGCCATGTAATATCCTTTCTCCTTATCATGGAAAACAAGTTGGATTAACGGAGCCTAAGTTTCGCCAGGCTCTTACAGTCAGAGTGTAAAGACCCGCGTGTTCCTTCCCAGGAAGTCGGTCACAGATCTGCATCAGGGGAGAGACTACATGCATTTCCTGACACACACCCCTCTTTTGTTCCAGTGGTTGGCTACTTCCTTGCTTTGCAAATTTTTATTAAAGAATTTAAAAACAATGCAGTGTCTGAATGAAATGAAAGTTAGGAGAAAATGTGCCCCTCGGCTGACAAGTTCTGCCCTATGCGAAGGTTGTGTTGTTTTTTTTAAAAAATATCTACTTTTGCCCTCGCTGGTTTGGCTCAATGGATAGAGCGTCGGCCTGCGGACTGAAGGGTCCCAGGTTCGATTCCGGCCAAGGGCACAGGCCTGGGTTATGGGCTCGATCCCCAGTAGGGGGTGTGCAGGAGGCAGCCAATCAAGGATTCTCTCTCATCAGTGATGTTTCTATCTCTCTCACCTTCTTCCTTCCTCTCTAAAATCAATAAAATATACTTTAAAAAAATATCTACTTTTGTTATTTTTATTTATTTATTTTTAATCCTCACCTGCAGATATTTTTTCCCATTGATTTTTAGAGAGAGTGGGAGGGAGAGGGAGAGACAGGGACACCGATGTGAGAGAGACACATTGATTGGTTGCTCCCTGCATACCCCTGACCAGGGCAGGGAACCTGCAACCCAGGTACGTGCCCTAGACCAGGATTGAACCTGGGACCCTTCAGTCCTCAGGCTGACGTTCTATGCACTGAGCCAAACCAGCTAGGGCCCTAAGCCAAGGTTGTGAGAGAGGTCAGCAGATTGCCAGATCTTCCATAAGCTGGTGGCAAAGTATGACCCCCTCCCTGCTCACTGGCCCTCATCACCGGGAGGGCAACTCGGGTTCAGAGCCTGGAGCCATTTAGCCAACTGAAGAATCCCACCTTCATGGGGGGCAGGCAGGGACAGCAGGTCCATTGGGTGTGGCTCAGCCTTGCATCTGACTGGGGAAGAAACGGGCGTCTGAAACGTTGATCTCAGGTGAAAAGGAACTCGATGGGAGGCTGGACCTGTGCAGCGAAGCTTCCTAAAGGTTTTCAGACCCTAAAACAACCTCTGCTAATGTACTCGGATAGATCAAAATGCAAATCAAAAAGACGTGTCTCCCAGAATCCCACCACCCAGAGCTAACTGTTGTTAACTTTGAGTACTCCCCGCACAGCCCCCTCCCCGCCCCGCCCCAGGCATGTAGGTGGAGAAAACAGAATGATTTTACAACAGTGGGATCATATCACACATGCTACTTGAAAATAAATGGCACCAAATTTATAGTTAATAGAATAAAAACTACACATTATTGCTAGCATTCGGATCTCTTTTCACCACATGAGAGATTATTTCCTCTGAGATCACTCTAAGCTAATGAAAATATATCAGGAAAAGGATTATGAGTTTTGGGTTTTAATGTGTTTTTTTTAATAACAAGCATTTCTATTGTATTCAGTGTTGATTTACTCCCTGCCAAGAAAGGGAGCACAGTTATGAGAAAATGAGCATCATACTTCCTCCCACAGCTGCTCCCCACTTTTTATGATATTTGCTAGTTATATTGTCTTCACACTGTGAAGTTTTATGATGTTTAATTTTGCTCTGTAACCATAATGTCCACAAAGCTGTTTAACACAGAAATAGCATATTATTATTGCAAATATTTTCAGCCCAATTTTGTTCTTAATGGATTTACTGTCCCCAATTCCATCTCCTTCTGGCACCTGCAGCAGCCACCTCCCTTTTCTGCACACATGTCCTTGGTCTCATTAGGAGGCCTTGCAAGTTCAAGGCTGAATACAGGACTTCTTTTGCTAAAACCAAGTAAGAAAAAGAAATCTAAAGACTTAGTTAAGGGATGTAGTAAATAAAAGATTATAAAGAAAGAACATGGAGTTTATATACTGGCCTAGATTTTGTATCACTTATAAGGCGAGTCCCTCCCTCCATCTCTTCTTTCCTGACCACAGTATGTCTGCAGTTCCCACGCTGCTACTTTTCCTATGGCTCACGGGCAACCTGAGCAACTCTGCTCCGAATTTCTCTCATCTCTCATCGCCCTCCCGTGAGCCCCGGGGTCTAGCCCTCTGCGATGCGGTTTCAGTTTCAGAGCCATTGTTTTCCTCTGCACTTTTCTGTGGCCTCATGCTTAGGGGCGTGCCTGGGGGAGGGGGGAGCATTTGGAGCGCGTGGAGCCTTTGTTGGAGGACGTGATTTCTGCTGTTGTGTTGTTCCCTGAGACTCTTTTTTTTTTTTTTAAATATATTTTATTGATTTTTCACAGAGAGAAAGGGAGAGAGACAGAGAGTCAGAAACATCTATGAGAGAGAAACATCGACCAGCTGCCTCCTGCACATCCCCCACTGGGGAAGTGCCCCCAACCCAGGCACACGCCCCTGACCGGAATCGAACCTGGGACCTTTCAGTCCCCAGGCCGACGCTCTATCCACTGAGCCAAACCGGTTTCGGCTCCCTGAGACTCTTGTTAGAAATCCAGTGAGAGGTGCATCCTGTTTCCACAGGAAATACTCTAAAAAAATATGATTTTATTGATTTCAGAGAGAGGAAGGGAGAGGGAGAGATAGAAACATCAATGATGAGAGAAAATCATTGATCAACTGTGTCCTGCATGCACCCTACTGGGGATCGAGCCTCCAACCCAGGCATGTGCCCTGACTGGGAATCGAACCATGACCTCCTGGTTCATAGCTCAGTGCTCAACCACTGAACCACGCTGGTTGGCCAAGGGCAGTTTCTGTGCAGTGAGAGGGACAGAGCCCAACTGAAGTGTCTTGAGAAGATCTGTCCAGCACTGAGTATAGGCACTTCTTTCTCACTTCACTATGGAAGCGAATAGGTGCCTAATGGAATAGATGTGAAGATCTGTTGGAAGAGATGTGAAGATCAAGAAGGATTTTTCAAGCTTGGGAGCATCTAGTGTGCCTCCTTGCTGCTGGCGCCTCATAGGAGACAGGGAGGAGGAGATTCGGAGAATGAGGGAGGCTGATGGCAGAAGCTGAGAGAGAATTGCAGGAGAGAAAGGAGTCGTAGGCCAGGACCTTTGATTGAAACAGGGGAGGCAGAGGGTGTGGGTGCCCAGCTAGGCAGGCTCGCAGATTGGAAGGCTGAGGGTGAAGGGGTTTGGGTCTGGCTGCTTCTGTTTGTTCCTGTAGTATGAGATCCTGTTACCAGCTGAGCGGGAGTGGCAAGAGGCGTGGACACACGAAGAGTGAAATAGTTATCTTGGAGAGGGTTTGGAGAAGCATTTTCTGGGAAATTAAGTAAGTTTCCCCAATAGCGCTGAGCTCCGTGGTGTGACTCAGAGTGTTTTCCTAGCAATGTTCAGCAGACTCAGTGACGGCACAGAGCAGGCAGAGGGGTGGATTTTTCTGTTTTTCAAAAAGCTATTCAAGTAATTTTTGTTCTTCTTATGTGTTTCTTATAGCCGCTGTGCATTTCCAAAGGAAAGAAATACTTAAAGAACCATAGAGAATTCTGGAATCGGAAGAGAACTTATCGCAGAAAGCAGCACAGGAGAGAGAACACAATCTACACGGCCATTTAGGTCCCTGCAGCAGGCACAGCACTGGGCGGGGTGCAGACCGCGGAGAAGCTCAGGGGCCAGCCCTGAAGAAGCTCCCACTCCCGGGAGTGCACGAACTAGGGTTCATCCTACGTTAGACGTCAGTTCTCTAGCTGTGTCCCCTGGACATGTCAGAAGTGAGAAACAAGGTAATTACAGTGGAATGGCTTTGAGGCGGTTAAGTGAAGGTCTGGGGGATTTACTCTGAAGCCTGCAGAAGATTAGGTCACACTCAGTGCACACAGGAAGTCTTGGGTGCAGGAATCCCGTGCTGGTCTCAGCTCTCTGGGTCACCCCTTCTCTCAGCACCTCTGTGCCTGGATCACCCACATTCCACATGTAGGTTATGTGACCCCGGAGGTCCGAGCCTGGCCCATCAGCTCGATAGCGCCTTCCACCCACGGTGCTCTGCTTCCTCCCTGGTGGTCACTCTGATCCCCAGGCCTTCTGAGGAGCCTGCAGCCTCGGCAAGAGACTCCCACGTTCCGATTCCCTGCTGGCTGGGTATTCGCACACGCCCTCTGCACGCTCATGTGGAGCTTGTGGGTGGAGCTCTGTGGTTGTTTCAAACACCCTCCCCGCAGAATACCCAGTCGTCCGTAAATATTTGCTATAAGAAGTATTGCTTTTGGAAAAAGGATATGTCTTTCTGGTGTCTCGAAAAAAATCAACAATACACCAACCGTTCCTGTTTGGTGTTGAGAGAACCAGTATAGTGCAGTGTGGTGTTTAAGGCCTGGATCTGGACCAACCCCACTGAACGCTGGGCTCTGTCACTTGCTACCTGTGTGACCTTGGGAGTGTGTGGACCTCTCTGAGCCTCAGTTTCCTCACTCCTAATACGGGGATAATGGTAGTACCTACTTCATAAGGTTGTGAGATCAAATGAGTTGATACATTTAAATGCTCTGAACATCTGGCACGGAGTGATGCGCTGTATTTGCTGTTCTTAATCTGTCCCATATATTAGCTGCTGGCAGTACGCATGTGTTGGGAGCACCCCAATTGCGCCAGTGGATTTAAGCAATTGACCCGATACCTGTAGTAAAAAGCAGACGCGTTTCTCACGCCCTCGCCCTGGGAGCTGTGGTCCCCGGGAATTTACCTGTTTCACTGCCAGCACTTTCCTTTGCCCCCTCAGAGGAATTTAGGATCTTGGACGCTGAAAGGAGGACGCAGTCAACTTCATCCCTTTCCTGATGATGCTTTTCTGCAACAGAACCAGACATGGCTTTTGGTGTTGGTGGGAGCAGGGAGGCGGGGCGCGGGGATTCGGGACGCCGATGCCCTAAGCGGCCACCAGAGGGCGCGCTGGGGCCACGCAGCGGCGGCTGGACCAGGCGGCTTGGGGGCTGGAAGCGGTAGCTGGGCGCAGGGATGGAGGCGGCACTTTCCTGGGGTGAGCCGGGTGTGCGGGTGTGCTGCTAGTCAGGAAGACCGATGGTCTAGATGGGATGGTCTAGTAGAGTCTAGTAGACTCTAGTAGACAGTCTAGGGGATGAAGGGGCCGCGCCCGGGGAGGCGGCCCCCTCCGTCCCCCACCCACTGACCACAGGTTCCCTTCAAGGGGACTGACCTGGTCCAGGCTCTTACCCGGGCTCATTTCTGCTGCTCAAGCTCTCTTTTCTTCCCAACTGCCTTCTCCCCTGCATTCCGCTCAGTAGCTTCCCGCTGGGGCAGCCCGTTGCCTAGTAACCGGATGGCTTGGACGCCACCTGTGCACGTGGGCGCAAACATGGGTGGGGGTAGGGGGAGGAGGAAGGCGCGCGCTGGGGTCCGGGGTCCTGGGCCCGGGACACCCCCCTTCCCACCCCAGCCGCTCCTGGGACAGCTGCAGGTGAGAAGATCCACCCTTTGCTGTGCCCCTCAACCTGGGGACCGGCTCCCTAGGGCGGCTTTCTCCTCCCCGTCTTCCTGGTGGCCCAGAACTTGCTGGCCCAAAGCTGGGCTGAGAAAAGGGAATGTGTGGAGACAGGCAAACACTTAGGGGCTTTTGCCTTTTTTTAAATCTCAGTTTCATTGTTTGCTTTATGCTGTCTTGTTCCTCTTATTTCAATGCTTTCATCAGAGCAGTTTCAGCTGTGGGGGTGTGAACGGCCCAAGACCAATATTGTAAAGGGCTTTGGTTTGCTGTGGTTAAGAGAAGACACCTATTTCCAATAATGAACTTAACATAGCGATGCATTAAAATACACATTAAAGCTGTGGCCGCATGCTAATGCCCTGGGCAAACCATCGCTGAGGTGCGTGTGGCCTTGGAGGCCGGAGGGGTCAGCTAAGGGCTGGTTGGCCCACAGTCCATTTTTGTCCCGCTCAGAAAATGACGCTCTTTAAGTAAACGTTTTAAATGAGTAGATATTAATTTTGCAATAACATCCATTACAGATTTTGAAGGGAAAATGTAGACCCAAAATACCCCCCACTGCACAATGGCTCAATACTCCGGATTACATGGACACGCTTCAGTGGGCCCAAGAGAGCATTGCAATTTGGAAATTAACATCGATATATACTTACCATCTGTCATCAGACCCCACGCAAGTTTCACCTGTTCTCCTGATAATGCCCTTTATACAAGTAAAGGGTCCCGTCCAGAATCTTGCACATGCAGTTGTCATGACACGTGTCTCCACTCAGGGTCTCACGGACTCGGCATTTCCTACTTTATTCAGTGGATGAAAGCGGATTCTTGTCTGTGGTGAACCTGGTGTACACGGCTGCTTACATGTCCCTGACTGGGCCCGTGGGAGTTTCTCTAGCTGGCTTCTGTGTACTTCCGACCCGTCTCCCTCAGTCTGACCCATCTCCCTCAGTCCGACCCGTCTCCCTCAGTCCGACCCGTCTCCCTCAGTCCGACCCGTCTTCCTCAGTCCGACCCGTCTCCCTCAGTCCGACCAGTCTCCCTCAGTCTGACCCGTCTCCCTCAGTCCGACCCGTCTCCCTCAGTCCGACCCGTCTTCCTCAGTCCGACCCGTCTCCCTCAGTCCGACCCGTCTCCCTCAGTCCGACCCGTCTCCCTCAGTCCTGGAGCACCTCTTTGTGTTCTTCACGGACCAGATCTCCTAGGCTCCTCCCGTCCTCTGCCTGCCCAGCCTGTGAGCCGGCCATTTCTCAAGGAGCCTTTGCCTCTTTGAGAGGAGAATGGTTTTCCACAGCCAGCATGTGAGTGCTAAGTGTGCATGTGGCTACCCAGGCGTAGCTGCTCACAGGCTGTCTCAGTGGACAGAGCCAGGGAATGTCTGTGTGCACGTGTATTTACATTTACCTTTATGAACACACACACACACACACACACACACACACACACACACACCTGTATTATCTATCTATCTATCTATCTATCTATCTATCTATCTATCTATCTATCATCTATCTATATTGAATCCCATGTGTTCACAATACCCCTGGTTTAACATCACAGTGGTCTTTCTCGTTTTCTCCATTTCCATGTTTGTAATTTACCAGCAGTGAGAAAGTTGAATCTCCTTATCCTTTATACACTTACTAGGGGCCCAGTGCACGAATTCGTGCACCTTGAAAGGAACTGTGGGCCACAAGGCTGTGGTGGGCAAAGGGGTGGGTCTCGGCCCATCCTCCACACCCCTGCCTGACCCCTCCTGCCATGGCCCCTGGTCCCCTGTCCGCCGGCACCCCGGGTCCCGCTGCCACCACTCCCATGTGCTGACTGCGCCAGCCCCGCTCACACCCGCTGATGGCATGGAGCGATTGGGGCCAGCGCTGGCAGTGGGTGTGAGCAGGGCTGTCGCCGGCAGCGGGTGCAAGAGGTGGCTGCCAACCCCGATTGTCCCTCAGGAGCAGGGAGAGGTGGAGAAGCCATGAGGAGTGATCAGGACCAGCACCAGGCGCCGGCAGTGGGTGTGAGCAGTAGCTCCGGTGCTGGTAGCAGGTGTAAGCGCCAGGTGCAACTGCAGCACGTGGGAGCAAAGAATTTTCAGTAACCACCAGAGGCTCACCCCAATGACAGTGACCTGAGCCCTGCCTTGGTCTGGCGCCCCTGCTCACCTGCTCCACCATCCTGCCATGGCTGACGCCCACCATGTTCCGCATTCTGCTGCCTGCTGTTGACGCCTGCCATGTTCTGCGTGTGCCTCCTGGTGGTCAGTGCATGTCATAGCAACTGGTTGTTTGGTTGTTTGGTTGTTCTGCTGTTCAGTCTATTTGCATATTAGGTTTTTATATATATAGATGTGAGCAAGGCCCTTGTAAATATTCGTTCTCTCAATGCCAGTCTCTCACCTAGCCCCCATGAGGAGGCCCTGGTCATCCCACTCAGGTTCCAGGACCCTGCATGGCCCCTTCCCTCCTGCTCTGTTTAGACCAGTGATGGCGAACCTTTTGAGCTCAGCGTGTCAGCATTTTGAAAAACCCTAACTTAACTCTGGTGCCGTGTCACATATAGAAATTTTTTGATATTTGCAACCATAGTAAAACAAAAACTTATATTTTTGATATTTATTTTATATATTTAAATGCCATTTAACAAAGAAAAATCAAACAAAAAAATGAGTTCGCGTGTCACCTCTGACACGCGTGTCATAGGTTCGCCATCGCTGGTTTAGACTCTGGACCCTGCACCGGGCCTCCTCTCCTCCTGGACACACTCCTCACCCGACTTGGGCTCTGCCGCCCTCTGCTGCCTCCTCTGGGGGGAAGACCGACGCCCTCTGGGCTCTGAAACCACATACCAGCCGTTCCCACGCAGGGCCACGTGCACTCCCCCGAGCTCTGCACACTGAGGCCGCGCTCCCCACAGTGGGTGCCCTCCTTCCCTCCTTGGGATTGGACGCCCCAAGTCTGCTTTTGCGAGGGCGTGAAATGGCTCTTCCATGCTCTTATAGAAGCGCTGTCTCGTTTCGCCTTTCATGCTTAGATTTGCTATTCACCTGGAACCGATTTTCATAAACTGTCAGGTAGGCGTCCATATCCATTGTCACTCGCCTGCCCCTCCCTTTGTTGTAGAGAATAATGTCCCACACCAGCGATCTACTTCATTACACTGTAAAATGTGTTTCCTTATGTGCCCTGCCATCCTACCATCCTACCATTTGAGCCTAAAGTTCCTCATTCCCAAGTTGCTAAAGCCAAGTACAATGACATTTGCTTGCCGAGCACATGCATGAGAAGAGACACAAGGGGCGGATAAAGAAGTCCCCTTTGGCTGTCCACAGTGAGAAAACCCCGTCCTCCCGCGTGGGCCCCGAGAAGCCTGGCCCTGCAGAGCCCCGCGGGCTCCCGACGGCCGTGGAGCGCTCAGGTTTCAGCGGTAGAAATGAAGGGCCCGTGATGCTCCGGAAAACCTGGCCCGAACGCGAGCATGTGTGACACTTGCCGGGGCCCACCTGTCACTGGTCCTGCTCCCGGACACTGACCGGCTCACCATCCCATTTCACATCGGGAAACACGGTTTAGAATCAAGACACCTGTCCTGGGACGTTAAGTCCCCTCCCTAATGTAATGAGGCGCCCAGTATTTCCGCTTTTGGTGAACGATTCTTGCGTAGACTCAATGGTGTTGAGAATTGTGGAATTATATATAAAAAAGGTTATTTCCCAGATTTATGTGGGGGACAGTGACATAGGGGAAGGTCAGGGACTTTTCAAATACTCGGTGACTGGTCAGCGCTGGACTTCCTGATTCTGAAGCCCTGGTGTTGCCCAAATCATTTTATTTTAAGGTTTCCCCCTCCCCCATAACAAATTACAGTTTAAGGAGATAGGACAATATTTCATCCACATTTTACGAACTATAGAGGCAATTATCGTGAATGCCAGAGCTGAAGTTCCTGTTTCCTGATAGGACATCACCCTCCCCAGATCAACCTCCTCGGTGTGGAATGCACTTTCACCTGCGGACGCACAGCTGCGGGTCCAGGAATCCGGAACCAGTGCGAGAGCAGGCACCCCAACAGGCTGGGCCGGTCTATTCTTAGCCATGGAGTGCCCGGCCGAAATACTTCTGGGTTCTTTAGCTTCCGAAGATCTTTTCTTAATCCTGAGATCACAAGCTGTGGTTAGTCATAGCTGAGACCCATGGTATATGCAACAGTAACCACGCCGCTCCTCGTACGTAACAAGTGTGGGCATTTGTCCTGAGCCTTGTGCTTTGGCCAGAGAAAGGGGGCCGCTGTGCCGGTGACGTAGGGAGTCGTGGCTGGGTTGTGGGCCTCCGACAGCTCAAAGGCTTGATCCAAATGCAAACACCTCCAGGCCAGCCTTCTGTAAGTTTCCCCTAGTGTCCATTTTAACCTGGTTCTGTCTATTCAGAAAAACGAACCCCACGACTCACTGAGGACTGCCACTCGCCTTGGCTCTCGGGAAGCTTGTTGCCACTTGGAGAAGGCTTATGGTGGGGATGCTGGGGAAGGGAGTGGCCTAATCTGACACCTTTGGGTGCTAAAGGGATGGACACAGAGAGACAGCAGGCAGCGTGGGAAGGAGCAGATGTGAGGGCAAGGGCTGTTTTTAGAACGGCATGGCCATCTGAGCGTGTTTGCAAGCTGAGAAGGGTGCGTGCGGGGCAGAGAGAACCGGAGCGGGAACCCTGAGCTGGAAAGGGAACTGGAGGGGCAGAGACACAGGCCGGCGCTGGACCAAGAGGACCGAGGATGAGCGGGGTCTGCCACGCGCGCGTGGGAAGCTTTCACATTCTGTAGCGACGAGGCAGCTGAGCAGTGGGAAGGAGGCCCTTTCTGCCCCACAAGGCACGGGGGCAAATAGTGCAGTTTACCGAGGCTGCGTGGGTGAGCGCTTTTCTCACGAGTCTTTTATTCGTATTTAGTGGAACCCTTTGTAGTGGGGAACACGTGCTCCCCACTGGGCTTCCTGAGTCCAGGTCAGAGATGCCGGTTCACCCTCTCCACAGACTACCCGGCCGATGGGGAAGTGCCCTGGGGCGCGTGACAGTGTGGGGTGCAGTGGGGACACCTGGGGGTTTGGTGCTTCTCCAACAGCTGCCACTGGCGCCTCCTTGTAGGAACCCCGCCTTTACCCTCCAGTCCAGGCATAACGGTGCGGCCCATTCCCACGCCTCCCCCAATGCTGGAGGGAGGTTGGGTTGCTTCTCAGGTCCTCCACCGTCGCTCTGCATTTTAACCTTCTCAGGGTTTCGAGGTCAGTTACCATGCATTTGCTCTTTAGCTTGCTGACGTTCAAGTTTGGATCTTTCCCAGAACAAAACACTTGAACGTGACACCTGAACCACAAGTGTAATGCCGTGGGGAGCCATTCATTTCTTTGGTCTCAGGGTTTCCCACTTACTTTCTTTCGGTGGCTCCGTGAAGGGATGGATGTTTTGGCGCTGGGGTTCCAGTTGCAATCACAGGTGCCCACAGCAGCCGGACAGGCGGCCTGGCTCCCCTCACTGGTTCAAAACCTCAGACAGGTCGGGCCCAGGAGTATGCGTGAACTTGGGCGAATCCGGAGCCATAAGGCAGGTGTGTGCCCTGTTTCTCATTGAGGGGAGGCCTGTGGGCAGCAGCTGCCGTGGACTGGAGAGGATGAGGCCACGAGACAGGGCGCCTGTGACGGTCCCCACCGCCCCACCCTGCCGGTTCCCCACGGTTCGTCCTGGGAGGGGACAGTTTCGGAAGCTCCCACGTGTCCCCAGTGAGGAGATGGGAAACAGGAAAGCCGTGAAGGTCAGGGGCATTGTCTTAGCCCCACCATGGGAGAAACAAGGTGACAAGCAGAGTCAGAGGCCAGCACTCCCTGGAGTCCACGCCCGACTCCAGCGAGGGCCGAGCGGATGCTGTGGCAGGTGGAGGTGGGGTTATGGCCTAGAGTCATGGTCGGCAAACTGCGGCTGGCGAGCCACATGTGGCTCTTTGGCCCCTTGAGTGTGGCTCTTCCTAAGCCTTAGGAGTACCCTAATTAAGTTAATAACAATGTACCTACCTATATAGTTTAAGTTTAAAAAATTTGGCTCTCAAAAGAAATTTCAATCGTTGTACCGTTGATATTTGGCTCTGTTGACTGATGAGTTTGCCGACCACTGGCCTAGACCCAACGGTGCTGAGAAAACAGACCAGGAGGCAAGTCAGGGACTGCAGCAGGGCTGCAAGCAGGGCCCAAGGGACCAGCAGCCCCTCTCTTCCTCGCCCCCCCCCCTACTGTCTCCTCTTGGAGGTGCTGCCTAGGGAAGGAGGAGGAGGTGGTGAGCAACCTTTGAGCTCTAAGAAGCAGCCTCCATGGAGCCTGAACTTTGAATTTGACTGAATATCGATGTGAAAGAGACATTTGAAATGGAAGAGACTATTTCAAAGCCAAAGAAACTGGTTTAATCCGAAAGTGACGGCATTCCCTTTCACTAGCAAATGCAAATGCCTCTCCTGTCAGCAGAAATCGGGGGCTCCTAAGAAAGCGTAATAAACACTGAAGAAGCAGCCGAGTTGCACGTAGGATGGGGCCCTCTCACGGGAATGCTGATTCCGCTGCATTCATGGAGCGCCACCTCACTGGGCACATGTCCGATGTTTCACGTGGTTCTTATGTACGCGCGTCCCGTGGTGTGATGGCCGCATAGGACACTAGAGAGACCCAGGGACTCTCTCCCCGTCATGCACTTTCATGGTTGAAGCAGACAACAGACAACTGCGGGCTGTGTTAGAATACAGATTATCCCTGGGTACTCACTACAGCTGCAAAGCCAGCTTGGTAAGGCAAGACAATTAGACTCCCCCCAACAGCTTGAAATTGTGGAGTTTGACATACAAAAAAAAATGCTCGGTGTACATGTTCTGAAGTTATTGCTAACGAGAGAGAGAGAGAGAGAGAGAGAGAGAGAGAGAGAGAGAGAGAGAGAGAGAGAGAGAGAGCTGCAAACACAGCGGCGGGCAGGTCTGCGCTGCAGCCGGCGCGGGCCTCCCTCCCCTCCTCCGCACGCTGTAACATAAGCATCTGAAGCCGAAGCCGGGATTTTAGTTTTGGGCCCAGCAGTTTGCTCCACATCTGCCCAAAGTCATGCCCGTCGTCCCGGGTAACTGCGTGTGCGCTGCTCCGCCGGGGGCTTAGGCCTTGGGATACAGCGTGACCGTGTCGTAGCCCTCTGGGGGCCTCGTGCGGGCTCGGGCGTGGGTTTCGCAGTACAGCTCGCCCTCCACGAAGAAGTAGCCCTTCTGCTTGAGGTTGAGGCTGCAGTCGGCACACACGAAGCACTCGGGGTGCCGGTACTTGTCCCGCGCCTTCACCACAGCCCCGCTGGGGAGGAGAGGGAGGGGAGTCAGAACCGCAGAGGCGAACCCTGGCTCCCGGGGGACAGGGAAGGGGAGGCAGGAGGGTCTGAGCCGCATCAGACACCAGCGCCCCCAGCGGTACGCAGGGCCCAGCGGCGGCTCGGATTAAGTGTCAGGGGGATGCGGGGCGGCCAGGACACCCCATCATGCGTCTCCCTCTGAGATGACTGCTTTTCAGAGTTGCAAACAAGTCGTTGCCGTAACAATTATAGGTTGTTCCTCTAGCATCCCTCCCCCTGTGTCCCTGAAAGAGGGAGGCGTGATTCTGCAGAGGATTCTGACCTTGGCCGAGGTGGTTGCCTACACCAGGGGTCGGCAAACTCATTAGTCAACAGAGCCAAATATCAACAGTACCACGACTGAAATTTCTTTTGAGAGCCAAATTTTTTAAACTTAAACTATATAGGTAGGTACATTGTTATTAACTTAATTAGGGTACTCCTAAGGCTTAGGAAGACCCACACTCAAGGGGCCAAAGAGCCGCATGTGGCTCGCGAGTTGCAGTTTGCCGACCACTGGACACAATTGAAAGTCTCTGTCATGGCCCCACGGCCACTTCTCCCACCCGGTTCTGTTCTGCTGCAGTAGCCACACGGAGGTGTCACGTGTCACGGCTGTCCATGGCGGGGCCCAGCCTCTGCTCTGTGCAGCACAGAAGAGACGGACCACAGGGCGGAGGTGGCGCTCACACAGCGGGGGCCTTGCCTCTACTGTCACGCAGTTTGCTGCCCTTTAGGAGCAGTGATTGCTTTTGCTAACGTGACCAGCTGCCCTGCTCAGGTCCTCTCTACTCCTGAGCTTCCTGTCTTGCCTGCTTCCCCCGCCCCCTTTTTTAAAAAATACATTTTTATTGATTTCAGAGAGGAAGAGAGAGCTAGAAACATCAATGATGAGAAAGAATCATTGGTCAGCTGCCTCCTGCACGCCTCACACTGGGGATGGAGCCCACAACCCGGGCATGTGCCCCGACCGGGAATCGAACCGTGACCTTCTGGTTCATAGGCTGACGCTCAACCACTGAGCCACACAGACCAGGCTCCTCCCAACCCCTCTGCTCTGACCAGGCTCATCTCCCACCGCCTTGCCTCCTGGGATGGCCCCTGGACACTCGGACACGTGGTGCTTCCATGTGGCTACTGCAGCAGAACAGCCCGGATGGGAGAAGTGGCCGTGGGGCATTTGCATGGAGAGATGGAGATGACCTGGTTCACGTGAAGATGTGAACTAGCAAGTGTGGGCGTTCAAGCACAAAGGCCCTTGACATGGAAGCTGGGACTCTATTTTTCAAAATCGTGTTTGAATATTTGTGCCACTTGGAGAAACGGGGGAAAGAGAATGTGTTGTAAAGAACAACCCGGTGGCCGCCGTGTGTGTTCCCTGGGTTTATACAGAAAAGGAAAACCTCAAAGTTGGTACCTTAACAAAGGAGGGTGGGGAGACCTCTTTGAAGGGAAGTTTTGATTCTTGGAAATGATTTTTTAAATATACTCTGGGCAATTTTTCTTTTCATGAGGATCATCTGAAATGGTAAGTCAAGATCTGCGGACTCACATTATGCGCCCATGTGAGGGTACATCTAAGGAATTCCGGTCAAATGAGATATGTGTGGTGGACGCTGGATTTCAAGTCAATGGACAGAAGCAGGGAGCTGCCACCAAGGTTGACAGGGACCCTGGGTTAACAGTGAAACTCACACAATGCCGCTCCCGCACTTGTCGCAGAGCGGCATCCTCTGCGCGCTGCCCCCGCCGCCGTGGACTTTCGTAACCGGAGCTCTCACACTCCGCGTGCCGGAGGGACGGTCATCTGAAAAGCAAAGTGTCGCCTTTTATGGCAAAGGCACAGCTGGCTGCACTGTGTACTTGGCTTCTATTTTAAGGCGTGCACTTTACCCGAGGGAATTCCTAAGTTGCCCGCAGCCTCCTGTCCAAAGGAGTGGGGCTGGCTCAAGCATGCCTTCTGCGGAACGGGCCTTGCGGAACAGTCAGTGGCAGTTTTTGTTGTGGTAGGAAGCTGTTACAAAATGCTCAGAGATTTTGTATTTGTTTTTTCATTGTGGAAAAATACACATAATATAAAATTGCCCATCTTAATGTTGTTAGGGTGTACTTCAGTGGCATTAAGTGCATTCACAATGTTATAACATTGTTGCCTATATCCATTTTTAGAATTTTTTTTATCATCTCAAACAGAAACTCTTTATCCATTAAGCAATATTACCTCCCAGACCATGGTAACCTCTGTTGTACTTTCTGTCTCCATGACTTGTCTGTTCTAGATACCTTATACTCATATACGTACAATCATACAATATCTGTCCTTTTGTGGTGAGCTTACTTCACTTAGGGCCGTGGTCGGCAAATTGCGGCTTGCGAGCCACATGCGGCTCTTTGGCCCCTTGAGTGTGGCTCTTCCACAAAATACTACGTGCGGTGCGAATGTACAGTGCGATTGAAACTTCGTGGCCCATGCACAAAAGTCGGTATTTTTTGTGGAAGAGCCACACTCAAGGGGCCAAAGAGCCGCATGTGGCTTGCGAGCCACGGTTTGCCAAGTCGCAGTTTGCCGACCACTGACTTAGGGTGTTTTAAAGGTTCATCCATGTTGTGGCATGCCAGAATTTCATTCCTTTTTCAGGCTGAATAATATCCCATCGTATGCATATACCACATTTTATGTATTCTTCATCAGTAGACATTTGGATTATTTCCATCATTTGGCTTTTGTGAATAACACTGCTAGGAGCATTGGTGTATCAGTATCTGTTTGAGTCCCTGCCTTAATTCTCTTGAGTGTATACTTAGGAGTGGGATTGCTGGGTCATGAGGTGACGCTGTGTTTAATTTTTTCATGCACTGGCGGGACCATCAGCCATGCACAAGGGTCCTCATGTCTCCACATCCTCACGATACTTGCTATTGTCCCTTTATTTTTGAGGACAGCCATCCTAAGGGGGCATTATGCATTTTTGTGGGACTTGGAAAGGACAGTGCCTACCTTTTGGAGGAGGGAAAATATTGGTCAGGGTGTGAGCCCTGAAGACAGCGGGAGTCGGCTGCAGACCCAGCTCTGCTTCTCACTGGCTGTGTGACTTTGAACAAACCCACCCTCTCTGTGCCCCCGTTTCTCATTCGTTAAACAGGGAAGGCAGTAGCTCCTCCCTCGCAGTCACCGGGAGGGTGAAATGATCAGGTGGGCGAAGTGCCAGCACAGAAGTGGGAACACACTACGGGCTCGTCACATTGTTATTTTAGGTTTGGATGATGATACTCTGGAGTATGCGAGGCTGAGAAACTTTGCAGCGTCCACTTAAAACTCTGTTTAAAATGTGGCAGCTCAGCCAGCCCTTGAGCACTGGATGGAATTGGCGTTGGGTGTCTTTTCACCAAGCGATACGTCCTGGGAGCGCCTCTCCTAATCCAGGCACCACCCGGTCCTCTGGGCCAAGACTCATTTGATTTCCGAATAAAGCCCATATTTAGACCTCCACTCCCAGTCTGTTTGCTGTCCTCCCCTCCCCCTCGCCAGCCAACAGGCCCTGCCAGTAACTGTCAGCAGGCGTCCCAGCCACTCACCGTCATTCACTAACTCCTGGAGCACCCGGAAGGAGCCCGACTGGCGGGGCCGGGCAGGCTCATCCTGATTGTTGTGGAGCATCCGGTACACGTCCGACTGGGGGGGCACCGAGGCTGTGGGCTCACTGAAACGACAGGGCAGGCGAGGCAGCGTCAGGGGCGTGCGAGCAGCAGGCGGGCGCCCAGCCACAAGACACCAGTCACAGTCATCGCTACCCCTGCAGTAGCTCCTGAGCGGAGATTCAGTATTTTCAGGTTCATCTCTGTTACGGTCCCCAAATGGTGTTTGTTCACCTATTGTGGCCGCCTTAAACATGTCATTGGCTAACCTCAGGCTCACACCGGCACGTCTCCATTTGGCCAAATACCATGGAGGGTCACGAAGAGGTGATTGTTGGGAAATGGTAATTTAAAAACAGACTTGTGTCTGATGAGTAGATCATTATAAGTAGGAACAAAATAAACTTTTTCTCAGAAAAATAGAGACAACACACACATGATAGGAAGTGCAGGAGTGAGCCCAGTTTGATTATTCTCAGTCATAAAATTGTCCTTAAATTCAGATTCATTTCTGATGCGAAATCAAAAGTATGTGGTTTAATTTTGCTTTTAGGATTAATTTGCTTTGTTAACTCCTGAAAACAACAAGGGTATAATTCTGTTTGCAAATTGAAGGAATTCATGCTGCCAGTGGTTGAAAGCACCTAATGTAACTTTCACATATATGTGAGTTATATTGATTACACTAGGTTTCCTAAATAGCCGCATTAAAACTCATTTACAACAACACTGGGAGCTTTGTTTTAATAAACGTCTTACGAACATATTCATGATGAACAATAAAAAAATGCCACAATAAAACAACGTCAGGCACTAAATGCTTTATTAGCTTATGTCATTAATGACATTGCCTAGAAAAGGTAGTTACTATCCACACATAATTTTATTACCTATATCATTTGTGAAAACAATTATCTTATATCTGAATTTCCTTGCAAATTGGCTTTGAGATACATTATGCTATTATTACCTTATTGTATTCATCCCAAGAAATAGCTTTGGCATATTGTTACATAGCACTCTTAAGAATTATACTATTTTAATTTATAAAAAGTGGTTCTGTAACATTAAAAAAATGATAAGATTTTCCTGATAATAAATTTTTAATTGAAAAAAGTTGATGGCAAAAGCACTTTAAACAAATGTTTATAATAAAGAAAACATTAATCAAAATAGAGACAATCGGAAGTCAAATATCTACATTAACAGCTTAAGATATTCACTTATAAACCCTTATTCATGGCAGAAATTTTAAATGGAAAGTTATGACCTCTCCACATGATGCCATTGTAAGGGAGAAGTATCTTTTTTAAAACTTCTCCGGACCTCTCATCCCTTCCCAATTTCTGACCCTCCAAGGAGAAACATAGACAGACTATGCTAGATTGTTAATCACCTGTGAAAGGTGTTGTACCATAACTTGTAAAGTACACTGCAGCTTTTCCAAACACACATACATTTGGCCCTTCCATGATTTTAGCTTATTACGACTGGTTGCATAAAACTCTACTTAATTCTTCAAATCACTGTTATCGTTAGAGCTAGGTATTTGCAATAAACCCTTAGTATTTCTCCCTTACAGCTTTTCACATAGCTTTCTTCCCATTAAGACAGTGTTAAGAGACACCCGGAAAGCTGGCATTGCCCATGTGTTTAGTTAGTATGCCCATGGCTCAAAAAGACTCATATTACCTCATCGAGGGTGCTTCCCCTAGCGCTGTGGAAACCTGACCCTGCAGTGTTTCCATAATATTGTCATCTGAGTACAACTGCATAGGAGTGTTAAACTGAGCATGTACAATCTTCACACCGGGCAGTTCCATTTCCAAAGGAATGTTAGGGGCCATCTTAGCAGCAACTTTCAAGTCACCTGGGCAAATGGTACTAACAGTGCTGATGGAAGAGGGGGTGCTACGTCCGCTGCTACCGTCAATACCAGACGGAGTGCTGCATCCACTGTGTTAATGACCACGTTACACAGAGGGGGACACAGGACCAGGAAAACCAGACAGGAGAACACAGAGAACAAGGACAGAGAGGTTAACAGGCATTGAAGACAAAAAGTGAGAAGTGAATTAAATCAAATTAAAACAAAGTGTTGATTTCTGGCTACGCTTTATTTTAACTAGAAAGGACGTTTAAAAATTCATGGTTGAAAAAAAGTTGCACAAAGTTAAAAGGTACAGGTGATAGCGCATTTTTTGGCTCCGTTCAACCAGGTGATATGCAAGTTGAAGGTCACAAATAAACAAGTTGTATATATAAAGTGGAAAAGATGCGACCCTACTCACTTTTTAAACATAGGCCAGATCATTTTAAACTTGACAATATCACAGACAAATGGTGCAGGGAAATTACATTGGCTGGGCACCCTTTTACATTTCTGAGGTACAATATTTAAAATTAAAAGATTAATGAGTGGTCCATACAAATAGTAACTGAATATGCCACACGAAGGTCCAACTAAATATTTAGGCTAGACATTTCAAAATAAGTACGTTTCAGAAATGCAGTTGAGTTTAATTGAATCACAGACACATGTAGGTTATGTGATAAAAATTATGTTTTAAGGCTATGTTGTAAACATTTTATTTGGACTATTTTAACTTTTTCTATTTCACTCTTTAATTTTGTGAGGAATATGCTTTTTAAAACTGTTCAGTGATTGAATACAGGCCCTAGAACAGCCAACAAATGCTTGTCACCTTGAAATTAATGATTAGAGAGCAAACAAGGTAATCTTGGAGTCTTCAGAGGCTCCCTAAGGCTAAGGTATATTTCTTTTATACATCGCTATTTCATGCAAACTTTTGAAAACACACGTATATTCATGCATACTTATCATTTTCTTTACAGAGAAGAAGGGACTTGTTATTGAAACACCAGAATGGCCAGTCATGCAATTTTCAGGACAGCTGGGGAGAGAGCTCATGTTCTCTGTGAAGCTAGATGGGAGGCTGGTCACAACCGACATGCCAAGGACTAAAATGTCAGGTCTCTCCGTGCATTTCACATGCAACATGAGAAATGTATTATATGAAAATGAAACATACTGAGATTTTTTAGAAGCACAGTCATTTAAGACAAAGCCAAAGGAAATATTAGGATTACTGTAACCTCCGTCATGCCTGCAGGTTAGTGTTGCTGCAAACTCAAGACAGAAAACGATTCATATGGTGTGTTCATCTCAACGTCAGTGTTCTCTTAGGGCTCAAGTATGAGCCATCTCTGCATTTACTCTCGAGGGCTACTCACGCTAACCTCAGCCCACACAGAGAGCACAAACCAAAAGGATTTGGGCATTGATGCTGTTGACTGATTAGTCTGGACAACCCATGCCACTAAATGGATTAAAAGTTGTGTGCGTGTGTGTGTTTGTTTTGTGTTATCCAATTCAACCACCTACACAGCCCAAATGAGGCAGGCAAATAGGGACTTGCTCCTTCACTCCTTGGCTTGAGAACCTGTTTAAAACTCAGTCTGTGAGTTGGTTGATCACAAACCAAAATGTCAAGTGCCTTATTCACTGTTTCCATAGGCTCAAGGCTACACTGGCTCCTGAAAGTGACTTTGGCGAGTAAGAGAATAGAAGGGAAATTTCAGTTGTAATGCAGTTTAGTCAGGATCCTACTGATTTGATCTAAGTGAAGCTTATTAAATTGTAACTGGGATTTGAAACACTCCAGTTAAACCTTGGGAGACTTGGTCTTAAAGTAGCGAACCTTTTCAACAAGCATTGTAACTACTCTGATCTTACTGTGGGGCAGGCATCATGCTAGTGGATGAAGTAGGACCAATTCAGAATTTACAGATACTTCTCTTTTTTATACTTGTAATTAGTAATCCCTTTCCGTTGTTAGTGTTCTTTATACAGGCATGTTTGTGTATATAACTTTATTTAACAAGGGTTGTATTCTATTTCCTAATCATTCTATTTAGGGCCCCCTGTCTATTGAATAGATAGGAAATAAACTCTAAGCAAACTAGAATTAGTTTTCTTATACATTTTGGGACCATTTAAAAAAATCTCTTAACCTGATGCTTTAAAAAAATGTTTTGTTTTTTTTTCCTGGTGTGGCTCAGTTGGTTGGTTGTCCCATGAACCAAAAGGTGGCCGGTTCAATTTAGGGTGCATGATTGGGTTTCGGGCTCAGTGGGTATGTAGGAGGCGGCCCATTGATGTCTCGCTCTTATATCAATGTTTTTTTCTCTTTCTCTCTCTCCTTTCCTCTTTCTCTAAAAATCAATAAAAATATCTTTAAAAGAAGTTTTCATGGATTCCAATCACTGTGAATATCATCATAGGTCATCACCATGACCTATTCCTGTGACTTGGAAAGGTAGGTGCTAATGAGATTTCTTGACATTGACTTACTGACTTGGCAAGACCACCTATAAAATTGCTGATCCACCCAGTTACTTCACTCCTGGATAGATCAAGAGAGAGAGAGAGAGAGAACTGATTTCTCTGGCATATTTACAGGCGTTTTTGGGATATACAGGATTGCATTTGATCATTTGGATCTGTAAAATACCATATATATATATATATATATATATATATATATATATATAATTGAATTTTTATAGAGAGGAAGGGAGAGAGAGATAGAGAGTTAGAAACATCGATGAGAAACATTGATCAGCTGTCTCCTGCACACCCCACACTGGGGATGTGCCTGCAACCAAGGTACATGCCCTTGACCGGAATTGAACCTGGGACCCTTCAGTCTGCAGGCTGACGCTCTATCCACTGAGCCAAACCGGTCAGGGCCCTTGTATATATTTATAAGTGATAGTTTTGGCTTTAAAAATTTACATGTTTGCATAGGGAAATACTGGCTTTTTAATGTGCTTCAATAATGATGAAATAATGAAAAGATCCATAACTAGTAGTAAGACCTTAGGGCAGCAATTTTCAACCTTTTTCATCTCATGGCACACATAAACTAATTACTAAAATTCTACAGTGCACCAAAACATAGATATTTCTTGCCCAATTTGGAAAAAAAGGTATAATTTTTATTCATTCATACAAGATGGCTATTGTTGTGTTGGCTGTTGTCAATTTTCTATTTGACAATCTAAAGGAAAAGAGGTCAGTGCCCCTGACTAAATAGTCAGGTGTGGCATATTTTATAAATTCTTTGTGTGGGTCTTGTGGCGCACCTGTTGAAAACCATTGCCCTAGAGATTAACATACCAACAATTTGGCATCTCCAACTTACTTCTGATTAAAAACTTGGTCATTATGGTGTCCTTATAGCGTGGTATGTGGCCACTCAAAATTCCACCTTGATGAAGAATCATTTGGCCAGAACAAGAAATTCAGAAGGTAGAGCAACGGTGAGGGAGCAAGGAAGGAGAGCAGAGGCGTTTATACAGTTCTTTATGATTTGTGTATTGGTACTTGTTTTTAAGCAAGTCTCTCATCCCTGTTTCTCCTCTCCCCCCTTCCAATTCAGGTATATTGAAAGGCTCCTTATGATGACACAATTGTGAATGGGTTGTTATTATCACCATATCTGAGTTAAAATGAAAATATAGGGTTGGGCAAAAGTAGGTTTACAGTGGTTCACGTGGAAAATAATACAATAATTAATAAATAAATAATAGAAGAATAAGCTGTTTCGTGTGCTCACAACTGTAAACCTACTTTTGCCCTAGCCTGTATAAAAGGCAATCACGTACCTAAATCTCTCTGACTTGCCCTGAAATTTTATAAAATTAAATGTTATTGGTTTTTAGCAAAGGCAAGATATGTTTTACTCTAATGTATCATTTTATTCAAGCCTCTTGAAGTCTTATAGCTCATGGGAGTGAATTTAAGGTATGCTAACCTCAAAGAACACAGGTGTATTAGGTTAACTGTTTCCTTTAGGGGGATCTATATATATTTATTCAATAGTAAAATAGCATTTTAACATCTAATTGAGTGTTGTTATATATAATCAGGACTGGGGTTGGGAAGCTATTGAATGTAGTGAAATAGGAAAAAGATGCAGAAGAAAATGGAATGGGAACAAAAAGACAAACAGAAGTGAAAAAGGACTGTGCAGAGTAGACAGTGTGAGGGAGGGATCACAGCTCCTTGCCCTTCTTGCCACTCAGGAAATATCAGGCAATCTTTGAGTTGTGTTCCTTTATCTGATGACATTTACTGGCCATGTACTTTGTGCCAGCTGCATTTGTAGGTGGTGGATGTAGTCATGCGTTTTCATTCTAGTGAGGGAAGACGTATTTTGTAGACATCTTCCTCCTGCTCTTTCTAAGTGATATCATGTAAGTGTCTGGCTTATTTTGAGGTATCCTCTGCTCCTGACTCTAGCATCTGAAAAGGTCTGCACATGTGCATCGCATATAAGTGATGACTGACCATCCAAAGCTGGCACCATAACCTCAGGTGTCTCCAAAGGCCAGGAGGGTCACATCTATAGGAAAACAGGCCAGGAATCATATACTTGGGAGTGATGCGCATTTATTTGGGCAACTAGAGAGTAGCTGTTCCATCTTAAAGGCACTTAACTAAATTCATTTAAATAATCAGAGGGTTAAATAAAGCACTACTTGTGAATGAATCCACCTGTAGCTCACTAGTTTGGGAAACCTGATATAGATCATCAGCCAATGATCCTAACCAGCTAGGATCCATGCGGCCTGACCGTCTACATCCTTCCTCAGGGCTGACTGATGTAGCTGAGGCTAGAGGAATGGGTGTGAGGTGTCCTGAAGTCACCATTTCTTGATGTGGTTAAGACAGGGCAAAGCTCATCCCTTCCCTTGGGGGTTGGCGTTCACTTCCCAGGGAAGATACTTGAAGGATCACCTGAAGATGGTCTCTCCCTGATTGACAGTCAGCTCGGAAGTTTCCTCATTAACCCAGCGTGTACACAGTTTTCCACGAGGGTAACCAATCTACACCCCTCCCTCCCAACTCTGTCTTTATTACTTATTTTCCTCCAGGTGGAAAAGTTCCTTTTCAATCCCCTCTCTTCCTTTGAAAGTATCCATAGGAATGCAAATTGATGTTTATGTAAGTGCTGGAAGGTGTGGGGTTGCTCAGCTGCTCTGATGGTGTGTGGGGAGCAGGTGCTGAGGTGGGAATGATAAGGGTCTAACCTAGGCAGCTACCAGTGTCCCCACCTGTGCCTCCCCTCCTGCCCCCCCTCCCCCGCCCGCTGCTTCCTTACTCCTGATGGGGGAACCGCTTTCCACTCTTGTTCCTGCTGGCTGGGCCTTCCCGAGCTGGGATCGGGACATCTGCCTGCCTCAGAGGTCAGTGAGTCCTGATGGGGTGCCCGGGGGTATTAGTTATAAATATACGTGGTGATGGCAGAGCCTTTGAAGCTCTGTAATCTCGTCAGTGTTTACTCTTGGAAATGGAGGAGGTCACTTGGCTCTCTACTCTGCTGGGCTTGTCTCCTTTGCTTTTGAAATAAGCTTCAAAATGGAAAAAAAAAAAAGTCACTCCAAACGCCTCACAAGTTACTTTTCTGGGAGATTAGTAAGGATTTATTAAAGAAGCATGCACTCCAAATTTCACAGTCTCAACGCTTATGACCTGCTTCGGCCTGGGATTATGAAAGGTTTGGGCCGAATATTGTGCTTGTGTTCAAAGTAGTTCACATCCTGTGAAAACAAAGGGTTAAACAGTCCCTCAGTGGAAGACTAATCTGTGACTTTAGATAAAATTAAACAAACAATAACAGTACAGAGCAGGTTGTTTACCACCAAATATTGACATGACTAAGCAGGGTGATAATGGAGCCCGAGCGGTTTCTTCCTTTTAACCATAGACTCACTAAATGTCCCAGGACCGGCAGCTTGGAACCACAGTCTAGAAAGATGCTTATCTTTAAGTCAGGAAAGTAAAACAGCAAGAGCTGGACTTTGGAAAGGAAGAGAAACCGGGCTATTGCTGTTAGGAACGCGGTGGCCGGAGGCGGAGGCCGGTACTTACTTTTGAGGTGAACTAGGAATAAGACCCCGCAGCTGTCCGTGGAGCGCATCTTGTATATTGCTAGTTGAATAGAGCCCAATGGGTGAGTTATAGGAAGCGCTCACTACCTGTCTTTTGTCATCAATGTTTGCTGCTGCAACAAAAGGCTGGGCCCTTCTGTTGTGCGAGGTACCAATGGCTTTGAACTCCTGTACAATGGCAGACAAAATACACAGAGCCACAGAATGCACAACAGAGCCGTTAATGAGCAAACCAACAGCAATCTCGACGGTTAATTAAGGCTTCTTACCCAATACAAGGTTAATGCGAGGTTAAAGGAGGAGTCAGGCATAAACCTTTCTGCATTTTCCGTGAACTTGACCTGTGCTGTCTTCATCCACCAGATGTTTAGGTGCAAAGGAACTGACCTTATTTGTAATGTTATAAAAGAATTCAAACACTATATCTTTTGTCTGCCCCTTGTTAACTTCTATATCCATAGCTTTTAGAAAATTCTCATTTGAATAGAGAAATTTTGTGTTAGAAATGAGATTTTTTAGCTTAAAAAACTATTCTACTTAACATTTTCTTAAGTAGAACTTACATTTGCCTTATCTCCTATTAATATCTTAATAAAATTTCCCCCATTTTAGGAAATGAAGGAATAGAACGGCCAGAAAGGGAGTGAGCATTTGTAAGTAAAAGTTCTTTTTTTATTGTTTAAAGTTTTACATACGTCTCTTTTTCCCCCGATTGACCCCCCCTGCTTTTTCTTAATACCCACAACAAAAAAACCAAAATTCTTAATGTGGATTAAGTTATACCTTAAGTTTAGAAAAAATAGTAATTAAAAGACTCTTGTTTCTGATGAAAGTGGGAATAACATTGATATAAAACCTCCTTTGCTTTTATTCTGATGATTTCACTGCTATGTGTTTTAAGAACTCTTCATGTTTACTCTAGTTCGAGGAAGATTAAAGTCAGTAATGTAGAGAGAGCCAAAGCGTGTGATTCACAAAAGGATTTTCACTTTATTATTCAGGGAAAAGGGTCCTAAACTGAATTTGAAATATGCCCAAATGGTCTGAAACTCTACATTATTATGTTAATGTCAGAACCATGGTTTCTAATTTTTATGTAGATCTCTAATGTCATAAAGTTATTACAGTTATTTTCAGAAGTTACTACATTTATTTTCAAAAGAGAACACTACAATCCACACGAGCTGATTCTCTTTCCAAATCTTTTCATTTGGCAGACTTAGGAAGATAAGTCTTTGCAGAAGTATTTTCACTCACACGTTCACATCAGCTTCACTTGTTTTTGTGAATGTGTCACCAGTGTTTCACACAAATTTCACATAATACAAACATTTGTGATTGTTTTCGAATGTTACTGGAAAGAGACATTTTATTAAATAATAAAAAGATCTTGAAATATTCTTATTCATGTCATTTTTTTCCTTCTTGTCATTACAGATGAGTAAGTTGTGGGATAGTTGTTTTTTTGTTTTTAATTAGAAAAGAGACTATCTCCCTTTTTTAGGGCTGTGTTTTATGATTAACCATTTTGATTAGCCATTATTATGGCATGAAATTGTGAACTGGAAATAATTTTAAGTAATGATAGTGGCCATGGTTCAAGCCTTTGTTACTCTTTTCAATATGAAAGAAGACAGACGGCTAATTGCTTAACTGCCTAGTTTAGTGTTGGTGGATTATAACTCTCTCAGGCTAATTAGAAGAGTGAATCGGGCAGAACTGAAGGGCTCATGCTATTTGGAACTTAGCTTTTTTTTTTTTTTTTTTAAAACAACAAAGTAGGGTACACTCTAAATATTTTGGTAAATATAATTGAATTTATGAAAACTAGTTAACATCATGTGATGGCTTTATAGGAAACATCTCTGTCATTATTTTATCTTATTAGTCTTAAATTGGTCAATAAACATGGATGGTGATTGTCTTTTAAGGGAGGGAACTTTCTGAAAAGATCTGTGCAGTGGTAATCTCTAGTGGTGCATCCAAATAGCAGCACATACGTTAGTCAGCTCCAAGCCTTCCTTTTCCATTTTCAGGTTTGGTTATATGTTGCAAAGGTCACAAATGTGTAATTTGTTAGAAAAAAACAATCCCTTTATTTTCTAGTCAGATCATAAAAGGAAGTTTCTCTAATACAGGCTTCAAACCCTCATATTCAGGCTTTGCAAAGCATTAGTTCATGGGTTGCTAGAGTCATTCCAAAAGCAGCACCATGAAATGTGTCCGCCAAAGGTAAACAACAAATATAAGACCGCACGGGGGCAACATTCTGTCTGTCTCACATCGTTGTTAGCGGTCAAACATGATGGAGAGACCAAACCAATTGGAAGTCTGCTATTCCACTTTAATTTCCTTTTAATTTTATAGTGGAAAACCATTCGTAATGGAAAATACTGGTAAAAACTTTATATAGCAGTTAATCGAGTCCAGCTCTTGTGTTTATTCTACCCAGACAAAAGCATCCAAGTGATTCTTATCTCTTAGGCAGTCAATAAATAACCATTGCAGTTAATTACATTTCTAAATATTATTGTTAAATGTTAGGAGCTTATATTGAGGAATGATGTTTTGAGTTAATGAGATGCTAGGGCTGTCTAAAAGCAGAGATCTGCTGACATTGGGAGAAAGCAGCTCTTGACACCCTGTCTCCCAAGTCCCCGAGTGACCTCAGCAGTGACAGCACTCAGAGACAGTTCCCCTCTCAGTTTCTCACTTGGAGAAGTTGTCAGAGGTGAAGACCGAGTCTGAGAACTGAGGCAGTTGTCAACTCCAACCAACAACATGTGTGTAACACGCATATATATTAATTATAAGGAAAAATGGGGGGGGGGAATAAGGGGAAGACGATATCAAGGGATCATACATTTGATCAAGCCACACTGGCTAAATGATTACATTTTATGCCTGAAATTTATGAACACTCACTTCCTCTGCCTCATCCTCACCCCACAAATGAAAAATAAAGTCACCCTATGATTACTTTCTGGAGTAATCATAAATTACTGAAGAAAGTTTCACGTTTTTCCCATTTCTCTCTGGGGAAGAATTTGGGGACATGGGGATTGTGAAAGCTTGCTTTGTGTAGGCTGCCATCGGTTTTCCAAATACTGGAGAACAAGGTTATTTTGTGAACATAGAAAGAATGCCAACCCTTACCCCACGTGACGGTACATGTAGTACATCCTCATTATCAAATCTTCTATGACAAGGATTCAGCCCTTTTTATGGGTGTGGAAACAGCCTTCTTCTCATTTAGAAAAGAACCGTTTTTGTTTCGAGAAAGCACCTCTTCTGTCTTGTGAAAGCTACATCATCATGTTGAGTTGTTCAACTCACATTAAACAAACATGAGGGTAATGTTTTGTTTAAGAATGTAGGCTTTGGAGAATGACATAGAACTCTACGTCCTTAGTCTAGAATGCTCTTAGTCTAGAACAATGTTTTTAGCCTGCCTTTAGTGTAGAACAATGTTTCATATAGAAAAATGTGAGCTAGGCTTAGAGTTGAATGAAAGGTGTTTATGCGGTGGCTGGGGTTAATCTAAATAACCTCTAAAGTTTCAAGTCTAAATTCATAAAAACAAAATTTAACTATTTCATAATGGGATAGAAAAATGAAAAAAAAACACACCTATATATTAAATGTTTATATCAATTATCACTATAATTGTGTAAGAAAAAGTCTCTAAAGCCTAACCCTATGCACAGGGGGAAAAACTGGAAATAACTATACAAAATATATTATTTGTGGCCGTGCTTGGATCTAGAATATATAGTAGTGGGGTTTCCCCCCAACAAACATATATTACTTTTAAAATGAAACAGAGTATTTTATTCCAATAGCAAAGGCCACATAACTTACAATAAATGCTTGACTTGGGCTGAGGAACAAGAACCCACATTGTGTATTGCTCAAAGGCATTTTACTGCTCACCTGTGTGGCATCTTGAAGCATGATGTGTCAATGGCATTTGTTTCTCAGACTAACACACCTTTGTTGTCCAGAAGTTTGCAGAGTTCTCATTTGGGGTGTGAGGGTGGGTGTAGGGAAGGCAACTCTTTGCATAGCGTTGTGTGAATTAAGAAATAAAAAAGAAGAAGAATAGAAACATAACCTCAGTTTAGCTTTCTCCAGTCTCATCCTCCAAGTGGCACCCACTGCTTGGATTTATCACGGGGTTCTGTTCCGGTGTATGCAGTGGGACTTCAGGTAGCAGAGGCTAAAGAAGTGAGCTGTGCTGTGCAGGGAATGTCTGTCCCAAGTGCTGATCTCGCAGTAACCTGGCCTGAGGATGTCAGGAGGAGAAATCCTCTGGTCCGTTAGGGAAGGAACCCAAGTGGTTCTTATCTCAGAGCCCTTCACACACAGGCCTCTTGGAGAGGGTATCGGTGAGAAGTCCTCGTGACTCAAATTGAAGGAATGTTCAGAGGCTCCATCTGACTGGCTTCTGAGCCCTTAACCCAATCTTCACCTTTCTTTTTAAAACCCTACTTCCTTCTCTATCTTTCCCCCGTGCATAGTATCATAAATGACCGTATTGTCTAACCCCCAAAATGCAGGACACATGGGCTAACCCGTGATTGTTGAGAGGGCAGAGTGTTTGAAATTAGGGTTATGGTTTAAAATTCAGTTCAGCTTAGTAAGTACAGTAGTGGCTGAGACAGTCACCCACACTCCAGAGGGGGCGCTGTGACCTGATCAGGGATCACTGGGGCTTTGGGAGTTGGGTCAAATTTGTCTAATTGGCCCTCTACCGTGGCATCTCACATGGATGAACTTGGTTTTAAAAAATCAGTAGAGATTTTGAAGGGAAAAATAATTTGCAAAAGGATGCAGTACAATTTTGGATGTGTGCTATATGTGGAAGGGCAATTCAGAATTCTACCCAGTTTGTCCTGGTGATAATGAGATTGGGGTCAGGAAATGCATGTTATCTGACCCTCAAATTTCCCTTTTCTTTTTCTTTCTTTCTTTTTTTTAAGCACCACATGATCTCTTTTTCTCACGTGTTGCCTCTAAGTGATGAATTGATAGGACGGGAAGAAGCCAGTGGGCTTGGCTATCTACGAGTGACAGTTCTGCATCAAGAACTCCGTTTTCTCTTCTTCCAGTCTTTTTTTCTATCAAATATAGCATTGATTAGTGGTGTTATTACTCACCAACCCACCTGGGAGCATTCGGATCTCTTCCCACCACATTTACTGCCTGCCTTACCCATTTTTTGCTCGCTTACCCTCATCTGACCTAGGTATCCCCCTCGCCTTGCACAGTCACTTTTACCTGCAGCAGCAGGGGTTTGGGGTGGGGTGGGATGGAGGTGGGCCAGAGCACTGTGCTGAGAATTGGTTCCCAGGATTGGTCCTGGGCAGTGTTAGAAAACACAGCTTATCTTTAGACCCTCCCATTCCTTTCATGTTTGAATCTAACAGAATCTGTGATAACCCTCGTGACCGTGAAGAGGAAGGCATCGTGGTGTCGAGGCAGCCCCGGCACAGTGGCAGCTTCCTGTCTCGCTGTGACGAATAGGCCAGGCGCCTTCTGAACGCAGCCTGGCGGGAGGGGCTCCTGTACCCATAATTACAAGAGCTCCCACTGAACTCAACATCTCTATGAACAATTCTATGTGCCAAGTTATTTTACTTTACTTACTCAAATTTTACTCTGTTTCTCTCAAATCTTTGAGAAACCCTGTGAGATCCATGTACCTACGCTACTCTGCATGTAGGTTACAGAGAGGAAATGGAGGCTGGCGGAGACAAGTGGGGAACCTGCAGGGCAAACGCCGGAGTTGAGGATCCTTGAGGATCCTGAAGGGGAAACAGTGCTGAAGCATCAATTACAAAGGTGCCTGCAGTTCATTTTCATTATCTGCCTAGGAGAACTACATCTTGGAATGTCTACTCAGCTTAGCAGGAACACTTGTTCTAGAAGGGATATTGAATTTATATAGCTGTCGCTCTAAATTTGGGGAGCTTCTAAGTAGAAGTTCTAAAATCCTTTTCTTAACTTCATTTTCCATACAGCACAATTGAGGGTTGGTTTACTTTCAGATTTTTGGGGCCTTTGAGAGAAGACATGGTCAGATAAGCATCAGATTATTAAATGAATTTAGCTCAATAGACAGTATTGCCTCAAGGGAAAGTCCTTTGTCTTTGTAATTCAACTGCATGAGCAGTTATCGCCATGATTACATAATGCAAGACTTTTCCTAGAGTAAACTTAATTACAGAATGCCAGAACTGAGAATTAAGGAAGGTTATAAAATGAGATATGGGTGAAGACCTCGAAGAACTGAAGTTCCCAATAACAGATTGGAGATACTTGTTGCAAATGGCTGCCCATCCCATTTCTGCTTTGTTTTAACACCTTAAACTTCCTGGATTACCTCCTGGTCATTTGGCAGAAATCCATCATAAAAATGAAAAAAAGAGGTGGACTGTGTGTAAATATAGGCAAATTTTTCCTGCTGAGAACATGTTGGTCTTTTGACAAGATGTTTGCCTAGGCATCCATCTTTGTTTTCTTGATGTAAAAAAACATGGGTAATCTAAATTAATCTCAGAGAGTAAAGGCAGACAACTACTTCATCAGGTGACTTATCCCAGTTTTTGATATTTGTCACTTCTTCCTCTTGGAAGTCGCCCACATCATTTAAAAGGAGGTGTAAAGTGAACATCATTCACTCTAAAAGTCATACCTGTGGTTCTGATTCCAAGTTGATTTTGAAAGGATGAGCCTTTCCATCTTCAGATACCTGTGGAGACCATAAGCGAGTTTCCGCCCTGTAAGTAAAATAAATACATAAACAGCAAATTCTAATATATTTCCAGTTTTAACATCCTTCCGTTTCCTATGACGTTTGTGAAAATACTACTATCCCTTGATAATTTAAGCAAAAGCAATATTCCTTGTTCATTATTCTGCATTCTCCCATCTAATTAGCCTTACATATTTAGTGTACTTGGGGGGAAACTCGAATGGATCAAGATGGGCTGCTATGGACTGTTTGTAAACTGCCCCATCCCTCCCTCCCACCCCAATCATATGTTGAAACCCTAATCCCCAGTGTGATGGTAATTGGAGTTGGGGCCTTTGGAGGGAAATTAGGGTTAGATTAGTTTATGAGCATAGTGGAATTAATGCCCCTCTAAAAAGAGGGAGAGACACAAAATCTGTGTGTGTGTGTGTGTGTGTGTGTGTGTGTGTGTGTGTGTATGTACCTGGGAAGGCCACTAGGACAGCCAGGAAGAGGCCTCTCACGGAGAACCTGAGCATGCTGGCACCCTTATCTCAGACTCCCAGCCTCCAGAACCATGAGAGATAAGTGCTTGGTGTTTAAGCCACTGAGTCATCCGTGGGATTTTTGTTATAGTGACCCAAACTGACTGAGGGAAAGACATTGTATAATTTCTGGAGAAAGTAGGTGTCCAGTGCATGTGGAAGACAGTATAGGAGGGAGATTCTGCAGGGACCCCCTGTACATGACCCAGGGCAAGCTCCCAGGTCTCCTCTAGTGCCCTGCTAGCCTACCCAGGCCACCAAAGGAGACGGGGAGTCACTGGCCAGGGGGACTTGCTGCTGGCATCAAGGATCTGCACTTTGTCCAATCCTTTTTATGGATCTGTTTGGGACGGTGTGCTTGGCAGGGACACAGGTTATGCACAGACAGGGAAAGAGTCCATTTCACCCCATCAAATGGCAGATCGACTGTGTGCCTTCTGTACCAGCAGCAGGATGAGCACGCTAACAGCCACTGTCACAAAACATTGTTTCCACAGTTTCATCTCTGTTTCAATGACCTAAGACTGGTTTTGGTCAGAAATGTCTCATTATCCAATATACTCATGGGCACACACTCTCACTCACACCTTGTGAGATTCTTCTGGGCTGAATTCTGTACAAAACAGCCAATGGCCTGCAGCATATCAGCAACCAGTTTTTAACATGACCATATTTTGTCAAGCCAAGAGATTCTTTTAGGAGAATCTTTGAATTCCATTTTCTACCACATTTAGAACAGCAGGGCAACTGGCCATGCTGTGTTGTGTTCCTGTGGCCAATACCTTTTATGGTTCTATTTTCATTGTCAATTAACTGGATCAGTCCAGGAAAAAAATTCCATTAGCCTCTTTCACTATTCTGACATTCTGGAGAGTTCCTTTTAGGAATGGTTTAACAACATCGACTAGATTGACTGACGTCGGGGAAGAACAGACCAAAGTGGCTGATCTAGGAAAAAGCCAGTCAAACTCCTAGTTTCTGAGACACCCTTCTCACGGGGAGGATGAGATCATTTATCGTTTTGGTTCAGGTTCTGCTGCCAAACAGATCACATTTTAGCGCCATCAGTTAAAGAGCACCTGTCAATTTTGAGACACAGCTGGTGCGCTGCCGCTTTAATCCTGTCCTGTGCATCAGCGTGAGTCATGGACTCTGTACCGAAGCCGTCGATAGCCAGGATGACATCTCCAGGACACAGGTTGGCAGCTGCTGCCTTGCTCCCTGGAGTAATCTGGAAGAAATCATGGCACCACTTAAAAAAAAAGTCTTGCAGATATCTGGAGTTTTGTACCTGACATCTGTATTTCAGCTTGGTAACACTTTAAATGTTTTTCTGGGTAGACAGTCATAAATCTAACTTACAGTGACTCTTAATGGACCAATTGTGTTAGCTCTCTTTTCCCATCATGCGAAGTAATTCTGTGTTTTACAAACCGCATTTCATTTATCATGACATGTCTTATTCTTTTTAAAACACCTTCCTATCGCCCTGTTTGAATCGTATTTCCTTTGCTTTAAACAAAATAATTTGCGGTTTTTTTTTTTCTTTTAGGTTTCTTTTGTCAGCCCAAACTATTTGGGAATAGAACTTTACTGAATTTAGGGAGATGTTATATTTGAATTGAAACTGCTTTAGCATCCCTGTAAGTTATGATTCACTCAGGGGTTACTTAGGATGTGGAAAGCTTGAAAGAGAATCACTTTAGAGTTAATAGAATAATCCACATAATAAATTCAGTTGTAACTTTTATGAGCTCTTCAGAGAGCTGAAGTTGCAGTGCAACCAACTAGCCTGCAATTTTAGGAAAGACAGGTGCCTCCAAGGAAAGACACAATGTAAGCTTGGGATACCCTGAATCAGAGCAAGGAGGAAGATGGGGCCATCACACTAGCTGTTAAGAAGAAGTGAAATTATGAACAAACTAGAGGCCCAGTGCATGAATTCGTGCATGGATGGGGTCTGGCTGGCCTGCCCCAATGGGGGCCCATTGGGCCAAGCCGGTGGAGGGGAGGGGCCGCAGGGGCAGGGCTGGCCAGGGGGAGGGGCCGTGGATGGTTGGCCAGCCAACCCCGCCCCCGATTGGGGGTGTTGGGGGCCGATTGGGGACCGGGTCAGGCTAGTTGGCTGCTGCAGTGCATGTCATAGCCACTGGTCATTCTGGTCATTCTGCTGGTCCAGTCGCTGGGCTTTTATATATATAGATTAGAGGCCCAATGCATGAAATTTGTGCAAGAGTAGGCCTTCCTTCCCCCGGCTGCTGGCACTGGCTTCCCTCTGGCACCTGGGACCTGGGCTTCCCTCCGGCCCCGGGTCTGTCCAGTCTAATTAGCACATTACCCTTTTATTAACGTAGATCGTTAAAGGCCAAGTGTGAGTTAGTATTGAAAGTCTAGAATCCCTGGGAACTGCAGACACAGGGGACGTTTCTATCCATCCAGTCTCTTCTTCATGAGTGGAGAACAGATGGAACAAATAGAAAACAACTAACAAGCTGCAACATTTTATTATGCTAAGCAAAATAAACCAGTCAGAGAAAGATAGGTATCACGTGATCTCACTCTTGTGGTATCTAAAGAACAACATAAATGGATGAACAAATAGATCCAGAGATACAGAAGCATGGAACCGACCCCCGAATCTCAGAGGGAAGGTGGGGGTGAGGTGTGGTGGGGAGAGATGAACCGGGGAACTTACATTTATTTATATATGCATAGCCCATGGACACAGATGATAGTGTGGTGAAGGCCTGGGAAGAGTGGGTGCAGGATGGAGGGGGTCAGTAGGAAAAAAGGGGGACATCTATAATACTTTATTTCTTTTTCTTTTATTCCTTGAAGATTAGTGCCATTCATGTCAACCTATCATTGTCACACTTGCCAGTTTTCACTATTTAGAGCAGAATAATACATACATAGAACTTGACTTAAATCTGAAACTGCTCCAGGAATAAACTGTTCCTAATGTTTTACCTGAGGCTCAGTCATGAATCCATCCCCCCCCCCCCCCTGCATTTTTTTAGTCTAGCTATTAACTCTATTTCACTTTGTGGCTCTAAGGGAGATCCAAGATTCATCTAAATAAGCAAAATTGCTAAAATAGTAAATTCTCACCTGCCCTAAATCTTCAGCCTCATCAGTGAGATGTTTCTTGTACTCACCCTACTTCTGTGATCATGGTACTGCCGTGATCATGGTCACTTTCCATTAGGGATAGTTGATAGGATCCGGGTGAAGGCAACTGGGGATGGTTACATCTCAGCCTCTGGGGGGGCATTTCATAGATGTTTTCCATTTAGAAATTCTCCCAAACCCAGAACTGTTAGAAGAATAACAAGTTTCCAGCCCTGATATGACTTGTAGGGATAAAAATAATCTTAAACTTTTAATTTTCTCTAGCTAGAGTTCATTAAAAATCAGCACTATCTAAATTTTTAAAACTCTAAGATCAGAATGTTTTTCTTTGAGTCAAAGCATGAGAAAACATTGGTTAATGTATATGCTTTTAAAGCCTCACCAGGCTTTTCTAATATAATCAAATAGATTTGGGTGATATAACACTCACTCTTGATTTAGAAAAGGCTAACTTGTAGCTTTGGTTAGGACGAGTGGAAGGTAGAGTTGTGTGTGTATCTGTTTATATAAATTTTAAACAGAGACATCTGGTGTGCTAAACTTAGATACTGAATATTCTAAATGTTATTAACGCGTTGATATGGACGTTAATAACACTATTTTATGTTTACCCCAAATATTACATTTGCAAAGCTTTTTCTAATAAATCTGACCACTGCAACAGCTTGAAGACAGGCTGGACAAGGAAGACTGCCCCTATTTTCAGAGAAGTGTCTAAGTAACCCCGTGGCTTCTTAACTAAAGTTGGGAGCAGCTGTACACAGCTCTGTCACACGATGTTTCAGAGGTCAATAGGAAAGGTGGTTGGTAGTGATGGCCAGACCCCACTTCAACCCGGATGTCCTGGGATCTCCAAGGGGAGAGTTGGTGAGAAAGAAAAAAGTATGTAGAGACAGGTGTGAGGCAGAAGGAGAAAACACTGTTCTTCACTTCTTCCAAGTTCTCAAGTTCAATTGGTCTAGTGGTCCGAAAATGACCACTACATTGGTCTGGTTTTAGTAAGTTAAACTCTATGTTTAAACACAAGAATATATTATTTCCACGCATTACTTGATATTATTATATTATTTTATATTATTACTAACATGTTTTCCCAAATTAGGAGACAAGAGAGCTAAAATGAGGTAAAGAGTTTTCAATGGATTATTTATTATTCAGGTCAGTAGGGCCTCCAATGTCAAAAGCATTGGAGAGACCATGGGAGACAGTACTGCCATCAATCCCTGAGTGCATGTTTTCAGGCCTGTCTGATTAGAAGGACCACCTGGGGTCCTTGCTGAACATGGACTCTCACGCAGCTCTGGATTTCTGGAATTATGAACACTGGCAGAGAAGCTCTGGCAGAGAGGCTAGGGAATGTGTGTTTTTAACAAGTGCCTCAGATGGTTTTCATTATTCACATCAACCTATTACTTGGGGCTGTTTAAAAAAAAATAATTTAAAACAGAGATGAAACATCTGTAATGTTCTGTTTACTGTGGGAGACACAAGGGAAGTTCAAGATATGGCCCTTATGGGATTTTTATGTTAATAATAAAAATGATTGAAATAGTTATGGAGCAAGACAAGTATATACTGATGGGCTTACAGTGGGGCGTGGATCAAAATGTTGAGAAACCCCATTATTTGGTTGTTCTCCCTTGTGTACAAATAAACTCCAGTGCCTCTCCTGGCATTCAAACCTTCTAGCACCCACAGTCTACATCTCTAGAGCCATACGCACACCACTTAACCCAGAATCTCTGTAACTACTTACCTGGGCATGAGTATGTACTAAAGTTATTGGGGTGAGTCTATTGTGCAGCCAGGGTTGAGAACTATTATAATATTACTAGAGGCCCAGTGCACCTGGCCTGCAGGGATTGGGCTGAAACTGGCTCTTCAAATCCCCTGAGGGTGAGAGGGCGGTTCTCGGGCGATGCACCCCAGAATCAGGCTCCCTCCTCTCTAGTTCCAGGTGCCTCACCTGAGAACCGCAGCTGCCAAGTCACCACAGCTTGGCAGCTCCTGTGTTGAGTGTCTGCCCCCTGGTGGTCATTGCATGTCATAGCTACCAGCTGGTCGGCTGGTCGCTTAGTCTTTTACATATATAGATTGTTATTATTGATTTTATAATTATTATTGAGAACTACAATCTCACTGAATTCTCAGGATGATCTTTTAAGATGAGAAAACTGATGCTCAGAAAGTATAAGGAACTTGCCTAAGGTCACACATGCAGTGAAAATCTGAAATTCCCTCATGGATCTGTGTAACTTTATAGCCCAAGCTCCTCCACTATCCCATCATGCCACTCCCACAGGTACTCTCTCTCCACAACTCCTCCTTTCTCTTTGGTCACGCTTCATTTCATGGAATCCTGGAAAGGTTCTATCACAGTGGTTTATGCACATGTCCATTCTCTTCTACTGACATGTGAGCTTCTCAGAGTATAGAAATCAATTAAGTTACGATGGTGTCCCTCACAGTGCCTTCCACATGCAACACATCCTGCACTTAGTAGATATTTACGGGATGGATGAATGTTATGCACATAGGAACCAGCACTTCCATGCAGACACGTCTTTGGAAGAACAAAATTAAATAGATTTTTAATCACATCAACTTTCTTGCTACACTTGAATCCTGGAAAGGGATTGCATTCAGCTGTATACATTTCTTTCTAAAAGTTCAAACTTCAAGTACAGTTCATGTTAAAGTAATACACATTTCTATGGTAAAGCCTGGAAAACTCAAGTCTGCATTAACATTGCCTGTGTTGGTACCCAAGTGCACATAGCATTCTCAGTTGCAGTGATCTTGAACCTGGGTGTGCTCTGAATAGGAAGGAGGGGGGAGGGGGGAGGGGGGAGGGGGGAAGAGGAATTGAGTGGGAAAGGACATGCTGGCAGCAGATGTATACGCTAATTCTCCATCATGTGCACAAACGAACCTTGCACTTTATTCCAGATTGGACCCTTTGTGAAAACAAATGATCTGTAACTTGGCAGTGATAGTAGACCCACCTTCTGGGTGGTCCACACACTTCAAAAAGAAAGACTCCTTAGACTCTTCCTGCCAAGAAAAGAGATGCTGCTCACTTAGAGATGTGAGCCCTGGGTTTTATTCTGTGAAACACTTAGGCAGTTATATATGGTGGCGGCGAAAACTTCCCACTCCCCAAGCTCAACACCACAACATAACTTATATTGCACAAAGTCTAGAACACCTATTGGCTAGAAACTGCTCTCCTAAAAATTGTCTGTGTCACATTCAATTGCTCAATTTTTTGAGAATGTCTGGTCTTTGATATACCTTACTTCGGATGTTCCTTTTTATGATACAAAGATCAACCTGACAGATTAATTAGATTGTAAGCAATGGTGGGGTGTATTTCAGTGGATGGAGAGAATGGCATTGATAACCCAGTGCCCCAGCCCTGGTGTAGCAGAGGATCATTATCGAGCAGCATGGCTGAGTCCAGATTTGTATTGTGTGAGGGAGGGAGGTGGGGGTGGCTGGTAGGAGGACAAACATGGATTTAGTTGACTTGAGGAATCCATCTCACTTATGGGACTTTTTGTGGCATTAAGTGGAAGCATTGGTATTTCATTCCTTTGCGTGAATATTTAAAATAGACAAATCAATTAACAAAAGAATTGTTATTCATCTTTATTGTAGAATATTTTTGTGGACACAATCTATACTTATTTGTGATAGTTATGTTGAAAAGTGAGCAGTTTAGTCAATCATTCATATTGTGTCATATTTATTCTGTAACATATATGATGTACAAAGCACTGTACTTGGTGCTGAGTAACCCCCAGATTTGAGTAACCCCCAGTTCCTGCCCTTGGGAGGCATGTGGTTTGTGGGATACAGATGTACTCAGACATCTGTGGTATCAGGTGAGATATGAGGAGAGGTCATAGGTCAGAAGCTATGGTAGTCAAAGGGGCCGAATGCTACATAGAGGACAGTGGGGTGGAGTGGGGAAGAGAATTCTGGAGGAAAACGGTAGAGGAGCAAAGATTTGTTAGAGAAATCGTGAGTAATCCAGAGTCATGGCACTGCTGCCTATTGATGGGTGGGAGGAGGAAAGGGGGAGAAATGGCCAGAGAGGGAGGAAATAGAGTTAGAAACTCAAGTTGGGATAGAGGGTGAAAGCCCTGAGTGTGTAAAGACCACACATTTTACCCACTACGAGAGGCTCGGCGCACGGATTTGTGCACCAGTGGGGTCCCTCGGCCTGGCCTGCAGGGATCAGGCTGAAGCGGGCAGTCCAACATCCCCCGAGGGGTCCCTGAGTGCGAGAGGGCACTCTGCAAAGCTGCTGTTGCTTGGCAGCTCCTGCATTAAGCGTCTGCCTCCTGGCGGTCAGTGTGTGTCATAGCTACTGGCCGGTCGGCTGGTTGGTTAGGCTTTTATGTATATAGATGCTCTGGTGATGCTACTGAGGAGTGTGTAAGAATGGGGAGGATAGGAGCAACCTTGCCTCTCCCGAAGGTGGCTGGGAAGGACACGCAGGGGAAATTGGGGAGGGAGACAAACAGCTCAGCAGGACGTTATGAAATCTTGAAGAGGTACAGTGGTAGAAACAAAGAAAAGTGGTAGATGTTAAAGATAGAGAATCAGCAGAACCAGGTGATGAATTGGATGGCACAGAACACCTATCGGAAATCTCTGTACAGTAAGCAGGTTTTTCCCATGTGTGGACATCAGCGTGCAGACGTTGGAGGCAGGTAGACCTGGCATCGGTTCTGCCCCACCCCTTGTCCTCAGCAGGTTAATGAATCTCTCGAGGCCTCCCCCACCCCATCTGTAAAAGGGGATCATAGCACTCCTGCTCTCACTGGATTATTGTGAGGTGTGAGTCTGTGTATATAAATAAAGGGTTTAGAAGAGAGCATGGCAAGCAACCCTATTCACGTCCTTTCCACATAATATAAAGATTATAAAAGTAGTGGAATAATCCTACTACCTACCGACAACAATGCTCATTCCTTTTTTTGCAATATCTTCTAGTCTTTTTCCAAAAGGTTTTTAGTATTCTTACAGTTTCAGTGGAAATAGTCTCCATTAGGTGTTCGCTAAGGCAAAAAAGTTCATGCAAATGTGTTTTCATTTATTCTCCTACGGTTTGGGGGATCCGTGGAACACAGGGCAGTTCAGTTTTACCTGCCTCCATGAGTTAAGTTAACCAAAGAGAAGAGGCATGGTCAAATGAACAATCATGCACGGTGCTGCACTGTTCCTGAACCTAGCATCCCGATGATCAATACAATTAGTAATGAATTAAAAATTCAAACCAGACTTGGCCTCCCAAGTAATAATTGTCATCATATCAAATATGTTTACAAAGAGCGCCTGCAGTCCAACCCCAGAATGTGCGCACGGCTTTAAATAAACATTGTTCCAAATGTCAACAGCTCGACTTTCAAACACAAGATGAATCATATTGACGTGCTGCATAGCAATAGCAAGATACTCCCTTTGTAAATCACTTAATTATTTCTTTAGGGTTTAATATAAATGTGATTTATCTTTTGTTGGAGCTCAAAAGCTTATTTCATTTACTATAAACAAATGAGAACGATACTTCAGAAACTTTAAAAATATTTCTTAGTAGAGATAATGGAAACTGTTTTCTTTGGTAGATCCATAAAAGGCATTGCTTGGCCCAGATCACCAAACCCTTTTCTGCTTAGTTTACTTAGGAACATTTTTGGGGGTATGTTAAGTTTTCATGTCTCATACAAAAACGCATGTCAGATGTGTTTATATGTTTTTGAAAAATGTAAAACAAAGCTTGAAATGTTCCATGGTGTGCCTTTGTATGATACATGTTTGAAGGTATTTTTTTAAAAAAGAAATTGGTTCCCAAATCTCATAGACATACAAGTAAGAACAGAATTTAAAAGGTATTATCTTGTTCAAAAATCTATGTGAGTAAATCAGATGATAAAGTATACGTTTATAAGATGCAGTATAAGCAGCAGGGAAGAGAAAAAACAAAGCATAAAAGTATTAGGTTTACTATGATTTCTGTGTGACGATAGAAATAATTTTCTTTTAAGGCAAATACTTGTGTTAGAAAGAAATCAACTAGACTAAATACAAGTTTCTGGAGAAACCCCGGAGTTTCCTTTTTCTTTCCCTCCGATTAGACAATACTGTAAGGAGTATTGAGTAAGAAAAGCTTGACGTTGATAGCAAAGCCTTATTTTCAGAGTTATTAGGCTGAGTGCTGATTTTCCATCAGATTAAACGAAACGATCTGACCCGTTTTCTTTGTAGTTTCGGTTATAGGTGCTGATTTCTCAGCCAAGTTCCCAGCTTTGGAAAATATTTATTCAAAATGCCTGGAAACCTAGGGACCCCGATTAGTAATGTTTTCCCTGTCTGGGCTGATAAGAGTGGTTCCCTCTGGGCGCACCCAGGGAGCGCCCGTGAACAGCGCCCGGCTGAAGTTTCCATCCAGACAAGAAACAGCCCCAGTGTCGGTCCTTTCTCTCTTCTTCCCGGGTCACCATCTCTCCCCCTGCAGCGCCCCATCTCTCCTTCCCGCCCCCCCGCCCCCCGCATTGTGACTGGAAGGAGGCCAGAGTGGAGGGTGGAGGCCAGAGAGGACCCTCGCCCCCTCGCCCCCTCTGAGCCCAGAGGAAACGCGTTGCGGAAAGTTGCTGGGGACCGAGAGGATGCAGGCGGACCGCTGCGGCTGACAGGTCAGTTCTCTCAGCGGCTCTGCATCCTCCACACCTCACTTTGCCAAGTTGCTGCCGCCCCTCCAACTGCCAGTCCCAGGCAGAGGGCCCACCCCGCGCACCGGGGCTCGATGACCGCCCTCCGCGCCACGGGGTCCCCGACTTGCAGCAGAAGAAGGGAGAACACCTACCCTGGTGATGATCAGGGGCTGGTTGAAGTCGATGCCCCCTGAGAGTCGGAAGCCCCAGGGCGCAGGGCCCGGGAGGACCACGTTCTGGGGCATGGTGCCTGCTGGGTCTCCTTCCACAAGGCGAGAGAGTCCCTGAGCCGGACAGGCCTCTGTGCGCCCTGGGCAGTGTCCTGGCTGGGCCCGGGCCCGGGAGCTTTATTCCTGCTCCCGAGTGACGTCACCGGCCCCCTCCTCCCGCCCCCTCCCACCCAGGAGAGCTCCAACTTTGGAAGAAAGAGACGCCAGGCCCCGGGGGAGGTTAGGGACGCACGGCTGGGTGCAGCCTCCAGAGCTGCTGGCGCTGTGGGCGCTGAGGCTTCGGGTTACAACCCCCATCACTCTCTTCAAGTCACACCTGTCCTCCTGTTTATTTTCTACTTGGAGCTCAGCGGGGCGCTTCATTCGAAGTTAAAAGCGGTTACACCACAGCCTCTGTGCTTCATTAAGGTAAAACACAGCATCATCAATACAATGAGTTATTGAGCAATTTGGAGTGCGGCAATACTTACCTACCAGCCATGTGACCTTAGCTCTTACCCAACCTTCTTCAGCTGCAGTTTTCTCAACTGTAAAATAGGGCTGGTAATTGCCTGAGGTGGTTTGGCTCAGGGGGTAGGGCGTTAGCCTGGGGACTGAAGGGTCCTGGGTTCAATTCCGGTCAAGGTCACATGCCTGGTTTGTGGCCCTAGGGAGCCGATCAATCTCTCATCATTGATGTTCCTATCTCTCTTTCCCTCTCCCTTCCTGTTTGAAATCAGTAAAAAAATATTTTTAAAAAATAGGGGTAGTAATTGTACTTACATCATAGGTAGTCAGTGAAATACCATAAACATGAGCCACTTTCACACAAGCCGGGCACAGCAAGAGTGCTCAGTTAAGTACACATAGTCATACGTATTGATGGGTGTGCATAACGTATTTAATATGGATTCAGATATAGTCTACATTTATTTGTTTCAAATGAAGAAATCTAAAAGTGATGATGTCATGCAAACAGTACCCAATCCAATGAACCTTCCAAAAGTACATATGAGTAGCCGATCAATCAATAGACTGGAAATATATTTTCATTTCGATTGGAGCAATTGTCACCTCCTTCAAATGCAGTCCCAAAACTTATGTTTTTGACACATGGGAAGTGAGCAGAACAGAAACCTAGGAGTTGAGACTGTCCTGTGTGGATGTGACAGGCAGAGTGAGGGTGGGGAGTGGAGTGCTGGTGAGAGGACCCCAAACCGAAAGCATGTGCACAGGAGAGAAGGAGGGTTTCCGTGAGCACCAGGTGGTCCCAGTGCTGTGGTGAATACCTGTGCGCGTGATCCTTCTTCATCCTGACAAGTCCATCAGATGGCTGTTATTATTCCCATCTCTCTCTCTTTTTTATTTTAGATAAGGAAATCGCTTCCTAGAAGTTGAGTAACTTGCATGAGATCACACAGCTAGTAAGTGGTGGAAGTGAGATCCCAGACCCAGGTCTGGTCCAGAGGCCGCCTGGGGTGGTAGAGAGGCCGGGAGAGTCTGGGGAGAGGCATGCCTAGTCTCAGTGCGGAATCAGGTGTTTCTGGTGTTATACCCAGCATGCTCTGAGTCCCAAGGAGAGGGGAAGGAGGCTGGAGAGAAGTAGGAAATTCTTAAAAAACCCAAGAATGAGGGTTTTGTATGTCATGCTCTATATGCTAGGCCAGTGATGGTGAACCTTTTGAGCTCGGCGTGTCAGCATTTTGAAAAACCCTAACTTAACTCTGGTGCCGTGTCACATATAGAAATTTTTTGATATTTGCAACCATAGTAAAACAAAGATTTATATTTTTGATATTTATGTTATATATTTAAATGCCATTTAACAAAGAAAAATCAACCAAAAAAATGAGTTCACGCGTCACCTCTGAGACACGTGTCATAGGTTCGCCATCACTGTGCTAGGGCATAATCAGGCCAGGAGAGCAGGCTTCAATAGACTTTTAATCGAGCCGTCTGTTTGGAAGTGATTTGAAGACTCAGAGGAAAGAGAAAAGATATTCAGGAAGCTGTGTGCAAAGCGGACCAGCCTGGGGATTGTGTAAATCACACAACCAGGACAGGTCCTACCGTGCCCACCATGGTGGAGTGTATAAAAATCCCAGGGAATAGAGGTTTCCTGCCTCCCACTGATGTTGAGTTATCAGGGACACACTTATAATATGCTTTGTTGATTTTGCCTATTGGGCTGGTAAAGCACATTTATTGTAAAGCACATTTTCTCTGTCAGTCACTAGCTGTCTCTGCTTGGTACACACGTACACATGTGTGCACCCCTCTCCCCGCACACATGAAGGTCAATCCAGAAAAAAAGCCTCACAAGCTATTTGGTATAGTGTTCTCTCTATATAAAAGGCTAATATGCAAAGTATTCCCTTGGGATTTCGACTGGGAGACCTCGATTGCTTGCTGTGATGTGCACTAACCACCAGGAGGCAGTATGGAACAAAGGAAGGCCCTGGCCGGCAGCTGGAAGGCCCCGATTGGCCCTGATTGCTGGCCAGGCCTAGGGACCCTAGTGTAATTATAATTGCTTATATCTTACCTCATGAGCAGGCTTATATAACCAATCAATTATATATTTTTGGTTTTCTGCTTTTTTACCAGCCATTTTTGGCATCATTTGGATGTAAGCAGTATCTCTACACCATCAGTATAATACCCGAGGAGTCCTTGAGGCTTTGCAGAGAGCATGGGAGGCAAGGGTAACAGAAACCTAGGAGTTGAGACTGAGTGGTCCCTGCAGCCAGGGTGAGGGTACTGCTCTTAGTGTGGGTATTGTCCTAAGAAGTTATTTTTGGCTGAGTCTCTCCTTTAAAAAAATACTCCCCTTTTTAAAGGAGTATGCCAAACTCTTTACGATTCCATTAAGTATTACTTTTGTAATTATTATTTTAAAAAGCTCTTTAGTCTTTTCTTTTTAGAAGAGGGTCAATTTTTCATTCTATTCTGATGTAAGTGGAAAATCTTTCTGTTGGTTAAAAAAATCATCTCTCTGATTTTAATTCTCCAACCTATAATTTTAACCTTAGATTTTCTTCTATTTTCTGATCCTTTTTATATAATTGCCTGCTGGTGCAAGTACAATTCAACCTGTGCAAAACCAAACCCATCATTGTCGTTACACCAAACTGATTCCTGGCCCCTGTGCCCTTTTTTCTTTCTTAAAATATATTTTTATTGATTTCAGAGAGGAAGGGAGAGGGGAGAGAGAGATAGAAACATCAATGAGGAGAGAGAATCATTGATTGGCTGCCTCCTGCACGTCCCCTGCTGGGGATAACCCAGCATAACCCAGGCATGTGCCCTTGACCAGAATCAAACCCTAGACCCTTTACTCCACAGGCCAATGGTCTATTCGCTGAGCCAAACCAGCTAGAGCCTGTGCCTTTCTTTTCCTTCTTTTTACGTCACTGATTTTGAAAGAGAGAGAGAGAGAGAGAGAGAGAGAGAGAGAGAGAGAGAGAGAGAGAGAGATACATTGATTTTGTTGTTCCACTTATCTATGCATTCATTGGTTGATTCTTGTATGTTCCCTGACTGGGAATGGAACCCACAACCTTAGCATATTGGGACGACACTCTAACCAACTGAGCTACTCGGCCAGGGCCTCTGTGCCTTTCCATTTCCTCATATCTGTTCATTTTTCTACTACTGTTCCAGGCTTCTAGGATTATAAATTTTCCCTCTTTTTAAATTCCCTATGTAGCCAATGTTGCTATGTATTGTGGTTTCATTCATTAGTTCATTCAATAAACTTTTGTTGAGCATCAGTGACATGCCAGGCACTGAGAATGCGAAGATGAATAAGACCCACTTTCTGTCCTCTAGGCAGTCATAAAATAAGGGAGATGGAGATGTGAAATGTGATCACGTAATGTGATGAGCACTGGGACACCATTGTGTATAGTGATGGAATAGGAATGAAGGGTGTAATCAACTCTCCTGGTAAAGGTGTCAGGGAAAGTCTCCAGAGGAAGAGATGTTAGAGCTGGATCATAAAGAGTAAGTTTTCCCAGTGACTGGGAATTGGAACGGGAACAGGAAGGAGGATACTCAAGGCAGAAAGAGCTGTATAGGATGTGCAGTGGCGGGAGGCAGGAAACATTGGGTAAGGACAGGAGACCACGGTCGTAGCATCCAGGAGCTGTATCACAGGGTATGTTACACTAACATTCCAAGTTCATCCTATTGGGAGCCTTGGAAGAGTTTTAAGCAACAAGTATCATTTGCCTTTTAGAGGCTTCATTCTGGGAGGTGGGAGGATGAATCACAATTGAAGGAGATAGGAAGCAAGGAGTCCAGTTAGAATGTACTGCAATAATCCAGGGGGAGATGTTGATTTGGGCAGTGGGATAGAGAAGAGTGGGCAGACCTGGGAATCATTAGGAAGGTAAATTGACACAAATTGGGGACAGATGTTACTTGGAGGATTAGGGAGAGGTTAGGAGATTTGGAAGGCTCCCCCAAGTCTTCATTGGGTATTATGTGAATGGTGGAATTATTAACAAGGAGAAAATATATAAGACGTACAGAAAGGTATTTTTGTTTTAATTATGGAATGATAGATAAAGAATAGTTTTGTTCCTGTTGGGCTTGAAATACCAATCCTATGTAATAAAAGCATATTATGCTAAGTGTCCGACTGATTGGTCTACCAGTTGGTCTACTGCTTGACCAGTTGCTATGATGTGCACTGACCACCAGGGGGCAGATGCTCCGACCTGTAGGTTAGCTGGCTGCTGGGGTCTGGCTGATCGGGACTGGGCGAGATGACCCCAATTGGCCTCGATCACCAGCCAGGCCGAGGGACCCCACCGATGTACGAATTCGTGCACTGGACCTCTATTAGTAGTAGTAGTAGTAGTAGTAGTAGTAATGATAATGATAATGGCAGCAAATGATTATATGCACTTAGCCAGACACACTTCAAAGAATTTTGTATTTATTAATTTACATAAACTTCACAATAATTCTGGGAGGCAAGTACTATTATTATCATCATTTTAACAATAACTTGTTAAATAACTTGTCTAAGTTCACAGAGCAAGTACAATGGAGCTAGGATATCACTGAGCCATCTGGCTCCATATTTTGGTCTTTTAACCAGTGCACTATATAGTCAGGAAAACTTCTGAATCTTAGGATAATTTATTAGACAGCAAAGTAACAGAGACAGGATGAAATCGCAGAAGGAAATCGGGTATGTGAGGTAACAAGGAAAAAGGGTTAATGATTAAGCTCTGAGGAACAGCAGCATTCATGGGCAGGAGAGTAAGAAAACCATAGAATAAAATGGTTTTCCTCTTGTAAAATGTTCAAAGAAAACCATGAAAGTGCTGGCACATAAAACAAGTGAGGAGAGAAATCAAGGAGAGAAGGCAACTACCCCAGGGAAGTGAGGCGAAAGCTGTAATGGTAAGTGCCTCTTAGGTGCAGGTCTCAGAGAAGAGCCAAAGGAATGGTGAGGACCGAAGCAGACTACCATGCGTGAAGAATAATGCGAGGAGAGGAGAATATAGATGATCTTTTCAGGAATTTATTAATGAAAGGAAAGGGAAGGTTGAGGGTGGTCTGGTCAGCTAAGGGGGATGCAGGTCAAATGAAAACACTTTTTTTTTTTTAAAGATGGAAGCTTAGTAATGTTTTCTGAAGTCAGAATAAAGAAGATGCTGAAAGCCGAAACAGGTTTGGCTCAGTGGATAGAGCGTCGGCCTGCGGACTGAAGGGTCCCAGGTTCGATTCCGGTCAAGGGCATGTACCTGGGTTGCGGGCACATCCCCAGTGGGAGATGTGCAGGAGGCAGCTGATCGATGTTTCTCTCTCATTGATGTTTCTAACTCTCTATCTCTCTCCCTTCCTCTCTGTAAAAAAATCAATAAAATATTTAGAAAAAAAAAGAAGATGCTGAAGAACCAAGAAGTATGTGGATTACACAACTTCAGGGGATTGACATGTGAGATAGAAGTATAGGTCATGAAGAGGACAGGGCCCTTCTGGATGAAGTTCCCAGAAGCTGAGATATGCTATCAGTAGAATAGGCTAGTTCTCTTCATTTAAAATTCTACCTGCTTCTTTCAGGAACGTAGTGACTTCATCTCTTGATAGTGGAGCATGTTCTGAGATTGTCTTCTTGACCCAAATCTCTCCCATTCTTTGTACCTCACAGACAACTGTCAGATTGAAGTACTCTGCTCTCTCGGGTAGGAACCTACAGTAGCACTTCATTGCCCCTAGGATAGAGCCAACCTCTGCTAATGAAAGTCTCTGATGGCCTTTTATCATCTGATATGTGCCATGGACATGGTCTCCTTATCACCTAACAGTCACTGTAGAGCTTGTCAAGTGGACTCTGACTTCTCTTCCCAGGTTGTTTTCTATACTTAAGATTTTTTCTCTCTTTCTCTCTTTCTTTCTTTCTTTCTTTCTTTCTTTCTTTCTTTCTTTCTTTCTTTCTTTCTTTCTTTCTTTCTTTCTTTTTTTCTTTCTTTCTTTCTTCCTTCCCTCCCTCCCTCCCTCCCTCTTTCTTTCTTTCTTTCTTTCTTTCTTTCTTTCTTTCTTTCTTTCTTTCTTTCTTTCTTTCTTTCTTTCTTTCTTTCTTTCCTTCTTTCCTCCTTCCTTCCTTCCTTCCTTCCTTCCTTCCTTCCTTCCTTCCTTCCTTCCTTCCTTCCTTCCTCTCTGCTTCCTTCCCTACCCATTTTTTTCTTTCTGCCTGACTTTAAGGGGAAGAGTATGTCTTTGTTTGAATCTGCAATTACCTTAACCAATGGTTCTGAATTTCGATGAGCATTAAAAGAGTCTGGGTGCTTATTAGAAATGCAAACTCTTGGGCTGCACTCTCAAGAGATTTGAGTTCAGTTTCTGGGGCCAAAATTTATTGTGGGTGGTCTGTGGACCACCCATTAAGAAATGATAATTCAAATCAACGTGTAGGATTGTAATTTCTTATACTATGTTTTTGTATGTGCTCTTTTCTAGTATGTTCTCTTTTCTCTGTCACTTCCAACTTTCCACATTTTCTGGGACGACGTGATTGACCACCTGTATCTATATTAAACTTTCTCTTTACTCAGCTCTTATTTCTAGTCAATAGATCATGACTTTGAACTTAACTATTTTCCAGTTTAACCAAGCACTTGGCAGTGTGTTAGGTCTGGGGTTAAACAAAGCAACAGGCATGGATCCGAACTTTGGGAGGATGAATTTTACAAGGATGACTTTTCAGGAGAGCTATTTTTGCATTTCCAACCAGACAGTTGGCTCCTCCAGGACAGGGACTGTATTTCTTTGGAATCTATCACAACTGCCATCCAGTGCTGGGTCCTGAGGAGGTGGTCAGTAATTATTGATGAGTAGAAACAGGTTTTGGTCTTGAGATTTTTTTTTTGGTTTGGGGAAGCTAGTTCTTCTTTCTCAAGTCTTCCTTCTACAATAGTCCAACAAAGAAGCACCTTCCCTGACAATTGCCATTATGCCTGTTGTTTACAGTTTCATCTCCTTCAACTTCACCTTGCTGTTGCTGTACTTTGCATGTACTTGCTGGTTTGGCTGTGCAAACCAGCTTATCCAAGGGCCTGGGCAACCAGCCAGTACTCCCAGGCCCTTCCTTCCTCTTTGGTCTGAGCCCGTGTGATTTCCATGCTTTGGAGGATTTGGGTCCTTGTGAAATCTCTTCTGGGGAATGAGCCAGGCTGAATCCCATGCTTTGTGTCTGCCCTCAGTGCTGGCAGGAACCTTATTGTTTCGTTCCCACGTCGTCACACTCCTTGGGACGATGTGGTGGCTCCGCTCAAGTTCATTTGGTATTCCCCACCAAAATGTCACTGAGTTTTCCCACTGTTTGTATTGAATTAACTAGTAACAGTCCTGGAAATCATTAGTATGCTAGAGACATGAACTGAGGCATTGTGTGCTGAACAGCAAATAGGGGCCTCTCTTAGCAGCTTCTGTTACTGCTGGTGGCTGTCATGTTGGTGCTAGTGCATTTGCAAATGTAGGGACAGAGAGAGAGAGGAGAGGGAAGGGGAGAGGAGGAGATAGAAGAAGAGGGAAGGGGAGAAGAAGGAGGGGAGGGAGGAAAGGAGGGGAGAGGAGAGAGAAGAGTTCGTCAGGTAGGGGAGATTTCAACATGTTTTCCCATTGAAGCAGCTTACCTGGAATATTCCCATCCTTACTGGATTGTCTTCATGGACTAATGACCTGTTTCTGATTCTGTGAACGTGAACTTGATCAGAAGATCTACCATAATATGTCTGACATTGTGTTAAGCATTTAATGTGCTGATTTCTAGTTCTTAAAACAATCCTGTCAGATATATATTATCATCCTAAGCTACGGAGACTGTGAGGAGGTGACAAATTTATCTGAGATCTTATACCTGGTAAGACAGAGCTGGATTCAAACCTAGTCTGCCCCTTTCTGTCACTTCCTGATTCTTCTACTCTTCCATGTTGCCTCTTAATGCACGTTTGCTGGGGTTTATGGACCCCAGAGTGCTTTCAACAACCTGTACACACTGTTTAGTGCAATGGTTTGAAGTCATTGAAAAATCAGCAGCTCAGTTCAAACTGAGTGTAGGTCTCCCTGGGAACTAAGGTGGAGTCCTGGACCCCTTGCAAAAGGACTCCTCATAAGGTCAAAGTTGACCCCACTCAGCACAGCCTGTTAATGCTGCTATCAGGATCCTAGAAATTCCTGCCTGAATGTGTCTCAGGAAACCCCAGGCCCTGTCTTCAGTCCACTGGAATTTTACTTGCTAGGGTTAACTGCCCTCCAAGTCTCTCTCAATATCCTGTCACTTTCTTTCTTTCTTTTTTTAAAAAAATATTTTTATTGACTTCAGAGAGAAGAAGGGAGAGGGAAAGAGAGATAGAAACATCAATGAGAGAGAACCACTGATTGGCTGCCTCCTGCATACTCCCTACTGGGGATCAAGCCTACAACCCGGGCATGTGCCCTGACCGGGAATTGAACCATGACCTCCTGGTTCATAGGTTGACGCTCAGCCACTGAGCCATGCTGGCCAGGCTCCCTTCACTTTCTTAATGATACTAGAGAGCAAGCAGAAGAGCCAAGGTTTGTGGTTATAACACAAACGTATCTGAACCTGGGCTTCAGTAACAGAGACCAGGTGTTTGGGGGCTTTTTAAAATTTGGAGTCCATTTATCATAACTGTGAAAACATTTCAAATGAGAATGGAGTGAACAGAAACCTCAGGGGAGTGTACAGGGAGCTCTCAGTGTGGATGACTGAATGCCTGGCCTGGGTTTAGTCACTCTGAAGGTTCGGAGCAAAGCACAAATGCTAGAGTTTAATCTATCGCAGACACCTTGGCCCGGCCCTGAGCATTTCCACCTGTTTCACCACTGGGCTCCGTGGCTGGTCTCCTCGCAAATAAAATGTGTGTGTTCTGTCCTCAACGTGTCAGTTACGGAAAGAAAGGACCAAGCTCCACAGATAGTCATTCCAGTGGCATCTAGTTTTCCTTTTGAAGACATGCTTTGACGTCAGATGAAAAATATGGATAATAACTAATGACTAATTACGTTGTGTAGGCCATATTTAAATTACATGGAAAATGTCATTCCTCTTCTAGCACAATGGGCTCAGCCTCCTTTAATGTGGGGGACACATTCTGGAGTGAAAGAGAAAAATCCTTCTGCCCTGTTTTGTTCAGTTTTTTTTGGTGACACTGCACAGGAAATGAGCATTTTAGGTTCCAAGTGCTGGCCAAGTGGCAGTGATTGGAAGGGAAGGTCTTCTCTCTACAAGAAAGCCATCTGCCAGGAAAATGTACTTGCTGCTTCCCCAGAACAATGGAATCACTAAGTGTTAGACATAGACGTGGATGGTCCTGGTGCAAATTAAAACCAAACTCAGCGAAGGCCTTGGCCTTAGGCAGTCAGTTAAAATTATCCATCCCTTGAATCCTGTCATACCAGAATCTTCTGGATTTTCTGACAGATGTCACTGGATGCCCCTCATAGTCCCTTTAGAAGGCCTTGCCTATAATTGCCTCTTCAATGTCAGTGATTCCCAGACTCATCTCATATTCGAAATATCACTTGGGGTTTCATGAAAACCCAAGGCTTTTCTACTTAAAAATTAAAGCCTGCCTCCCCCTATCAAATCTATATCCCATTACTAGGTGTCCCCCCGCGCCCCCCCCCCCCCCCCCGATGCAAGATCCATATATTGAAGCATCTATACAACTTTTCTCTCAGAGGAACTCAAACTTAACTTGACCAATATCCAACTCTTTTGCTTAGTTCTCCCCACCCCCTGTTCTAGTGAAGAGCACCGCCATGATAGTCATTCAAGGCTCTTCCACTCCTCCCTCAACTCCCGGGCCCCAAACATATGACCGCTCACCAAGTCCCCTAGATGACCTCAGTACGCCACTAGCTCTTGTCCCGTGTCCATTCCTTTAGCTAAGGCACCTGCAGGTTCCTCCTAGGATGACTGGCATGGTCTCCCCTCTTCTTTCCTGGCCTTTGGTTCCCCCTCCAGTTCACCCTGCACAATGCTGCCAAACTGATATCTTCTCAAGTAGAAGCGTCATCATGTACCTTATCTGTTTAAACTTCCTCACAGGCTCCCCAGTAGCATTCGGGATAAATATCAAACTCCTTAGCTGAGCCCATAAGGCCTCCATGCTCCGCCTTAAACCAGGTCTCTAGCCTCAAAGTCCATACTTCTGACCAGGCACCTTTTTTCCAACCATGTAACACTTGTTGTGGCTACAGAACTCTCTTAAGTACTCAGTGTAGAAACCTTTGACTGCAATGTTCTCACCCAGTCTCTTTATAACTAGGGACCTCATTACTTTTGGTGGTTGGCTGCACTCATGGCTGCGGTCTGATGGCATGAACTGGATTGAAGCCCATTTGTTGATATGGCAGTTGAATTCTTTGACTTGCATTTCTTTAACTTCCTTTCTCCAACTAGCAAATTGACCCGCCACAGGTTACAAATGTTCTAAAAGTCAAATCGTAAAAGATATTTTGATTGAAAAGATACTATGTTTCCAACATCTTAGAAAATGTTAGTTGATTATGTGTTTTATGAGAAATTGGGATGCCTAAAAATATAAGCATTAGTTTGAACGTGATGCTAGTCTGCAAATGAAATATAAATGATGCATTGTGCATTCACCTGGATGCATGATATCTAAGGGAAGCCAAGATTAAAAAGAAAAATTTGCATCTATAGGTGTCAGAGAGAAGCTATTTTAAAGATTGCCTGCATTTCGCATGCTGTATGTTCATCTACTTAGTGGAGACATGCTTCACTAATTGTGCTGTATTGTGTCTCTCTCATGGGTTAAATTTAGATACCCCCAGCTTATATTGCACTTTTAAATAACACAGGGCCTCATTAGAAGCAAGATATCTTTTTAGCTAAATATTTTTTTGAAGGTTGACGACTGGTGATTGACTTGAGAGGTTGGTTGGAGGCTTAGGCATTCCTAGAATTGCAGGCATGTCCGATTTTATATTACAAAGCAGTTTAAAATAGAAGACACAGAATTAGTCTGTCTAGGAGCTTTACTGTTGCTTGGTCATCCAGCTGCAATGGGGAGGCCAGAGTAGTGCAGCTGGTGCACTCAGCAGCGTCTTCTTAGGGGTCTTCCACTGGGGCCTCACATTAGAAAAGGTCTCTTTAGAATTGTCTACAGAGTCTTCAGATCCTCACACTGTTCCCAAATATAATTGACTACTGCAGTTTTAAATGAATTGTCAAGAATGTGGAACTTCTTTTATTGATGTTGAATATTGTTACCATCTTTTAGAATTCTCGCTTCATATCACACTGTGTTTTACAAAGTATCATACTTTAAAAAAAATATTAGCTTGTAAGAACATGTAATAAATAACTTCAAAATGCAATGGGCCTTTCATTTTAAAGTGTGCCTTTAACATTTTTGTAAAATGTTGTTTGTACTCGTTCAATAGAAACTTATCTGGCCAATGGGTAAAGCTAGCAATACAACTACTGGTCCGCGATGTGTTAAGTTTTTGATGGGCGCTCTCTCAGGATTAGGACCCAGGTTTTAAGTTATATAACAAAGATCATGGGCCCTGGCTGGATGGCTCAGTTGGTTGGAGTGTTGTTCAGTACACCAAAAGGTTTCAGGTTTGATGCCAGGTCAGGGCACATACCTAGGTTGCAGTTTGATCCCTGGTCAGGGCACGTAGTGGAGGCAACTGATCAATGTTTCTCTCTCTCCCTCTTTCCCCCCTCCTTTCTCTCTAAAATCAATAAACACATCCTTTGGTGAGGTTAAAAAAGTAAAGATGATCACGAAATTATTCTAGGGGCATAAACAAAGAAAATAAAAACACCACCTGGTCAAAATGGAGCTGACCCCCTCTGCAGCTCAGGTTTTGAGCTTATAGCTTTCTCGACCAGTTGGCCTGAATAAACATAAGACTATTTCTCATTGTCTTTGAAGTAAATGCTCTCAATAAAAGATATTTCCAGTAGGCATACCCTGGAATTCAAAATTATCTGGGCATTGTAGAGAACTTGTGAGCCTACATGGCACTAACTGGATATTCAAGTGAAGAGTAGTTACATAAGAACCCCCTTCTGAAGAAATTGATCCTAAGGGAAGAGGGAATAAGAGGTTGGATAAATACTCAAAGGTTGATACAAGCCCATGGACTAGTTTAAAAGGGGAGGAGTGTAGCCCTAGCCTGTTTGGCTCAGTGGATAGAGTCTCGGCCTGTGAACTGAAGGGTCCCAGGTTTGATTCAGGTCAAGGGCACATGCCCGGGTTGTGCTCAATACCCAGTAGTGGACATGCAGGAGGCAGCCAATCAATGATTCTCTCTCATCATTGATGTTTCTATCTATCTTTCCCTCTCCTTCCTCTCTGAAATCAATAAAAATATATTAAAAAAATAAATAAAAGGAGAGGCGTATACCCAATAGTTATCATTCCAGATCAGCCATATCAATGTGTTTTTAAGCCCTAAGGCAAGAAGTTATACAAATGAGAAAAACTGATTTTATCAAAATAGCTATGTGATTTACACAACATATGGCCAGTTACACAGGTGCCAGCAAACTGGTAGCTTCAGAGAGCATTTTCCTTAGCCAGTCACACTCTCAGTGCTGGTTTGGGTAGCCACTGGGCATTGGTGACTGGGCATACATAGGTAGACATTAGCAGCAGGATCACTGCCTCTGGGAGGGCATCACAGACTTGGTGATGATGGGCCACATTGCCCATTCTCCTGGGAACTGTTATCACGACCAGTGACTTCTGTGGCAGGGAGATGGCAGCTTCTCTGGGTGTGGGCGATTTTGACTTTACCAAGTTTCATTGGCATAAATTGCTATTTTTGGTGTAAACAGTTGTAGTAGCCAGACCATGAAAGATGGCATGGGAAGCACATGGAGCGACTCCCCTGGGGAAGTAGAGGAGAAGTGGGGAGGAATTCAAGGGAAGTCTCTTGAGGTTATATGGCATTGTGGGGGCAGAGCCGGTATCCTGATCTTCTGTCTTTAATTGTAACCCTCTTGTTATCCCAGATTAGAACATTTTGAGATTGAGATTTGGGTCAGAGATTTAGTTTAAATTTTGATGTTCTGAAGTTTTAGGTGTCTAGAGGGAACCCCTCAATAATTGAGGAAGGAGAATTAATTCTAAAGCACTTCTTTTCTTTCTTTCTTCTTTCTATTCAAGTTTAAGATGTTTAAAATTTCCTTCATTTCAAGATTTCCAATTAAAAGAAGTTTGTAAAAGTATTTTGTTATATTCTTTCCACATATGTATGAAGAACATAAATGAGGACGAGTTTCACTGAAGGCCTACAGGTCAGAGCCAAGTAGACAGACCCTTTAAAAAGATGGATAAGTCCGTTACATCATTATTTTCCATGTTGCCATTTATTCCCCAGAGGCTCAGCTCCATGGTGATTGTTAGAATCAGACATCACCTTGACAAACAGCTGCTCTACTTGGTTTAGGTCTGAGGCCTATTCTGGCAAAGATGGACCTGCTCATCCAGACGAGGAGGTTTGGATGGAAACAGGGTGCTGTCTGCCAGAGCTGCAGGGATCAGAGTGAAGGACGCAGCGTACGTCCATGAGCTGGACCCAGAGTACAAATGGACTCTGCAGACTCGGGAGCCTGTGTACCCGAGGACCACGGAGTGAGCTCCCAGGCCAGAAAATCCAGCTCTGGGACAACTGCACAGTCTTGGACCTGGGCATGTTGCACCATATCCCCTGAAAATACTTACACATGGCCAAGGTCAGTTATATCTCAGTTCTCTTATGAGAGAAGTGTTAGCCTGATTCCTCATACAATTTCCTGTCCATATATCATCCTTAACGATCACGGTAACAGAAACAGTAACTTACTATTACTACCAGACATATTCTTAGATAACACTGTATTAAATTAACCATTAAATAGCCACTGTGGATCTACCAGCTCCTTGCTTATTTGCTTGTTTAATAAACTTTGGCTGGCTGGCATGGCTCAGTGTATGGATCTATAAACTAGGAGGTTCAATTCCTGGTCAGAGCACATGCCCAGGTTGCAAGCTCTGTCCCCAGTGTGGGGCATGCAGGAGACAGCGGATCAATGATGGTCTGACATCATTGATGTTTCTCTCTCGCTCTCCCTCTCTCTTCCTCTCTGAAATCAATAAAAAATATTAAAAAAATAAATAAACTTCTATGGGCCTAATGTTGTGGAGAGGCAGATAAAAATAAAACAAGAAGTGACATTTCCTGACGTTGAGAAGACAAGATAGGCTGTATAAAATAACTTTGGGGTGATACCTGGGTAGAATGAGTGTTAAAGATTTAAAAAAAGAAGTGTAGGCATGGGAAATAGCCTGGGAAGGCTACTGGATGTCTTGCACATCATGAGGAAAACTTTGGATCCCACTTGGCAGAGAAGAGAGGGAGAATCTAGCTTTGCAGGCTGGTAAACGTTAGCAGAACTATGTAGGTAGAAAAAAACATCTTGTATGGATTTAAAGTAATGGAAGAGGCAGTGGAGAGCTTGGATAATGGCTGGAATGGTGGGAGAAACACTGAGTAATGAGAAGACCAGCCAACATTTTTGTTAAGGTTATTGGAAAGAAACGCTGGCTAGGTTAGGCAGATTCATTTCATTGAGGCTCATCGATGTCTGGCAAGGGCCTTTGGGTCATCATTCATTCATTCATTTGTTTATTTATCAAATCTTTATGTTAGGCACTGGACTAGACATTGGAGACGAACAGGACTGATGCCTGACTTGAGGAATTCATATGAAAGGAAAGAGGCACATAAACAGTCATTATAACATAATCATGGCTCTAAGAGAGGTCTGTAGGAAGTAGCCTGGTAACAAAGCAGAAGGATTAATTTTGCCTGGAATGAAGGCAGGGCTGAAAAATCAGGGCTGAAACATCTTGAGAAAATAAATATGCTTCAGCTGATGGAATTGGTGCAAAAAATCTAAAGCAGATGAAACCGAAGAAGGCCATGGAAGGCGTGTGGATCAATCCAATCACCATGGGAACAGAGTAAATGCTGTGACATAAACTGAAGTGGGTGCCACAAACAAGGAGGGTGGCAGAGATACCTTAAAGGTGAGGCTGAGATAGGTGTGCGGTAGACCTAGAGCAAACTAAGCCTGCAACATCATGGGAGGGAAACATGACACATCTGAAGCCATCCCACACAGGGCACATCATGAGTAGTGGGGGTTCTTTGGAAAAGACAAACGTGCTGGGAAAAATAGAAGGCAGCAGGAACAGAGGAAGTCCAACTCTGACATGGCTTGAGTCCATAAAAGTAGACATAGGCGTGAGCCTACGGGAGCTGAACTGGGCTGTTGACAGGCCACGGTGGACATCACCCATTCATAGGGTTGCCAGGAGTCAGCAGTCGTAGCTGACTCAACGTCACGCAGCACACACAGACCTAGACGTGAGCTGCTGGAAAAAGGAATGACACCCAGCAGTTAGGCGCCACGATTAGAAACTGCTGACTTGTCAGCAGAGGCGAGGAACTGGCACCACAGCGAGTAGCAACATGCTCCATGGAGAGACCGCTGGGCTCTCAAGTTCTCATTCACAGAGATAGCAGTTTTGGTCATTTTTCTTTGCTGATCCTCCAATACCTTAGGCCTTTTTTTGTGCCTCTGAATCTGTATTTGACTCCCACCCCTTTCCCCTCGAAGGCCCTGAGAGGTTTTATCCACCCAAGGCAGCCCTCACTCCCATAAGCAAATATCTCTTCTTCACATATGTATTCTGTTGAGTCATTTACATGTAAATCTTCACTGTAGGTTTTCATTCTCAATCAAGGGATTGTGTCTTAGTTAGTTATAGCAAATGCAGGACTGAGCCTAGTATTGGTCTGGAATCCCTGCTTTACCAATTACTGGCTCTGTGACCCTAAGAAATATGGTTAATCTGTTACCTACATTCTTTATTTGTAAAATAGGGCCAAGGATATATACCTAATAAAAGTTACTAATTAAAAATGAAGATAATGGATGCTAAGCACCTGTCATATTCAGTCACTCAGTAAACATTTTTTTCCTCTTCCTTTCTCACCTTTTGTATTCACAATGCTCAGCACAGTGTCTGATGCATAGTAGAAACTCAATAAAATTTGGTTGAATTTGCAAACTTTCAAGTTCACCGATGCTTTCCACATTCCAGGCACCGTTCTAAGTGCTGAAAATATATTAACTCACTTAATACTCTTCATAACACCAGGAAGGAAACACTGTTAATATCCCCATTGTATTTATGAGGCAACCAAGACACAAGCCAGTTAAGTACCTACTCAGGGAAGCCCAGGGAATAAATGGGAGAGGCAAGATTTGAATCCAGGCAGATGCAGCTCTGAAGTCCATGCTCTTATTCTTTATTCTACAGGTTGACTCTCTGTAGTTTTCATATGAAGTTGAACTTCCTGGAAATTTTCTGCTGGAGATGATCTGGCCCATTCAGAGTTCCAAAAGTAGGGTTGCCATATGCCTTGAATAAATCCATTCCTAGTCTACTGCTATGAGGTCTTCCGAATGCTCTTAAGTTCTTGAGAAGTTATTTCCCATAAGAAAAAAAGAATCTCTTCATTCTTTCCTGGGAACTTGTCCACTAGTGTGGACATACTTTCAGATTAGTCTATGAACTAACTAAGTAACACATTCATCAGAGTCCTACTCAGAAGTTGCTGAATTGTTGTTAAGCTCTAGAGGTATAAGATATGGCAGGTACCCTTGACAAATAACCATTACCTCTACGACAAACAGCTACAATTGACTAAGCTTCTGTATGGCAACACAATGGAAGAAAACGGAAGCTCATAGAGGTAACTGATTTGCACAGAGCAGCCCATGTTTATACCCAAGTCCTCCTGACTCAGGTTCAATAGGGGAAACAAGAGCAACATAATTAGCTCATGATGGCTCCCTAGTGGCTTGTCCTTGGTTTGTCTCAAGAGGAAAGAATAGGATATATATGATCAGTGCCCTAGGACAGAGTTCTCACTACCTATATGGCATTCATGAGAACCTCCTGTTCAAGTTAAAAGCAGTGCAGAAGAGGAGGAAAGAAAAAGACAGAACAGGCTGTCTTGGGTTTGAGGTTGGCTTCCTCACTTAGGTCGCCGAACTCCTTAATTTATTACAAAAATGAGAATACTAATGGTACTGGTCTCAAAGGGTTATATGAGGATTAGTTGACATTTTGAAGGTGTGTCTGTAAGATAAGGTGCTTATAAAGTTATCTTTCTTTTGTCTGCCCAGCTTCGATGAGACAGAGACAGGCTTTCACCTATAAGTGTGAACATAAATAGAAAAGACACATAGACACGAGGCAGGAGGGTCTTGAAGAAACCATGAGGAGCCATGAGTATGAGGAGTCAAAAGGCAGAGAATGAGGATGTGTACTGCTTGTCTCCAGAATGGTAGGAATTGTCACATTTCTATCCCTGAGGGGCAAGAAGGTAGCTCGGTGTATTCGTTTCCTATTGCTGAATAACAAATGAACACAAACTCAGTGGCTTAAGACACACAAATACATTATCTCACAGTTTCTGTGGGCCAGGAATCCAGGCACCACTTAGCTGGGTCCTCTGCTGAGGGTCTCCCAGGCTGGGAAGTCAAGGTGTTGGGGGGGGCGGGGCTGCTGTTGGTGAGGCTCAGGGTCTTCTTTCAAGCTCACTGATTATTGTCAGAATTCAGTTCCTTATGGTTGTAGCACTGAGGGCCTCAGCTCATAGATGCTGCCTGTCATTCCCTAACACATAGCTCTCTCCACCACATGGCAGTTTGCTTCTTCAGGGCCAATGGGGGATCTCATTCCAGTCTTCTACTGTGGTGTGTAGTGTGACAAGGTAATCAAGGAGAGAACCCTACTCAGTTGTCTCCACATTCAAGGGGTGAGGGTGACGCAGGTGTGTACCCTGGGGGTAGGAAGCTTGGGGCCATCTTAGAATTCTGCCTGCGACACCCTGTCCCAGGGCAACACCGGAATGTTTCAGTTCTTGAGCCATATTCTGGGTGGGTTCTTGCACAATTCCGGTCTCTCTTATTGCTAGATAGTATATTGCCCAAGTGAATCAAAAGACTCTATTTAACACATGCAAGGAGGAAACATAAACCATTTACCTCTTTTGATCTGAGATATGAACATTTATGGTGAAAAAGAAAAAAGGATGCTTCCAACATTTTCTTTTACTTATTCCTGATTTAGATGATAGTACTAAATTCTGATTTGAGCAAAAGAGTGATTGATTACATGGCCCAAAAGTGTAGCCAGACCTTTTCTTTAAAAAAAGTGGAAAGCTTCAAAATCAATTCATTTTCTGACTATTTAGATGGAAGAATATATTTCTATAATAAATTTTACTTTAAAATTAGTTAATGAGGCTGTGAAGGTTTTCTCTTTTTTCACTCACTCACTATGTAATTTTTCAATTTTTGAGGCAACCAGATGAATTTCTTTGGAGGAAATGAAATGTTTATAAGTATTTTCTCAGAAGGGGCCTGCTCAGACAATATTAATTACAAGTGATGAAATGGTATAAGCTTATGGCATCTAATTTGGGTTATGTTTTAGTGTATTGATGGATGGAATCAAATTTCCTTTTTATTTTATTTAAACCTCTTCTTACGGTTCGTGAGCAAAAAGCTTAAAACCGAGCAAACATGATAAATATGACTAAGTGCACAAAGTACGCATTCCCTTCCAAACTGGAGAGTGCATCTTTTTTTTTTCTTCCCTACTTGGAGAGCTAAGCACAGGCTGTACTTATGAACTTGTCAAGAATAAAGTCATAAACTGCGAGTATGCAATGTTGAAAATTAATTGACGTGAATTTTCACTTAGACAAGATGCCGGGGAAAGTCAGTATTGATGCGAACTAAGCACAGAAATGACCGCGCCTCTGTCCCCGGTGCAGGGCTCCTGGTGACCCTTGCTTCCCTGTGGGATTGATGAGCTGCAGGAGTCAGTTGGAGGGAGATGCCCCAGGCCTCTGTCATTGGGAGGACATGGGGAAGGACATGTGTCAAGTTGTTTAATGTTGTGCTTTTGCAGTGGGTCTGGGTCTTTTTTCCTCAGACAGAAAATCTTCAGCACAATAGGACCCACCTGCCCTCTTTGCTTTATCCTGGTCTCTTCCTTTCCACCGGGAGGCAGCCCCAATACAGGTGAGGAGAGGACACCCGCTTCTATTTATTCCCATAGTTCTGGTACTTAGGTGATGGCATTTGCGTGACGGGTAGGCCCACACGGCTCCTGGGAAGATGGATGTGAGCACCTCCGGCCCATTAAGGCTGGCTCTGCACCTTCAGGTCTCCCCGGTCACTAGCCTCTCTGCCTCCCTGTGGGTGGCTGAGGAGACTGAATGGACTTTCTACGCCAGGTGGTCCCTCATGCTCAGGCTCAGCCAAGAACATTGCACAACCAAACACACTGGGTCCCAAGCCTTCCAGCTCTTGGTGACACCTCTCTCTTTCCATCCCCATGTGCAGCCATTTGCCTTTCAGCACATGCCCTGAGACGGAGTGGCTGGACCAGTACCGGTTCCACCTGGGCCCTGCTGTTGTGTCTGGATCCATCCTTCACAAGCTGCTTCTCCGTCATCATGCTAGTGTCTCTATTGTCCTTTCCTGTTATCGGGCCTCATGTGGAATTACACTAGTTCATCGAGCATTATTTTGAAATCTTTGGCCCTTAAACAGAAATGGTCAAGCCTCTCATCCCTTTTCTTTTCTTTTTAAATATATTTTTATTGATTTCAGAGAGGAAGGGAGAGGGAGAGAGAGATAGAAACATCAATGATGAGAGAGAATCATTGATTGGCTGCCTTCTACATACCTCCTACTGGGGATCGAGCCTGCAACCCAGAATGTACCCTGGCTGGGAATCCAACTGTAACCTCCCGGTTCATAGGTCGATGCTCAACCACTGAGCCACTCCAGCAGGGCTAATCATGTTTCTTTTAGATCTTCTACCCCTTTTTAAACTCATGGTTGCAAAATGATACACAGGGAAAGAGAGCATCCAGTAATGTCAGCAGCTAAAATGCGGATCGATATGTTGATGGAAGGTGATGCCTGTCCCCTCCATGGGTGGTGTCCGGGATGCAAGTTCTTGCCATGCCCGATGTGTGAGGATAATTGAGGGGTTTGAGTGGGCCATAGAACAATGACTGGGTGTTCACACATCCTGAGAACAGTGCCACTGACTCACAGTAACAGTGCTTCTGCTGTTGAGTCCTCTCCTACTAGATTCCATTCATTTCTCTTTATGTGTTGAAAACATCTGCCCTCCACCTTTTAAAAAATACTAAGTAGTATTCTAGCATATGAATAGTCCACAGTTTGTTTATCTGTACCTGTTGGTGAATATTTGGGTTGTTTTCAGTTTTAGGTTATTGTGAATAATGCAGCTGTGAACATTCATGTATAACGTTCTGTGTGGGCTTATGTTCTTCATTTATTTTGGGTGAATACCTAGAAGTGGATGGACTGGATTCTAGGCAAGGTGTACGTTTAACTTTTTAAGAGACTGCCCAGTGGTTTTTCTAAGTGCCTTTACATTCCTACTCGCAGTGTATGAGAGTTCCAGTTACTCCATGTCCTTGCCAACACTTGGCACTGTTAGACTATATTACATTTTCCTAAAGTATAAATTCATGTCAATGAATGGTTTCAAATGTATACAATTATGTATATTATAAATAATCTTGGAGAATTTTTGCTTTTTAGTGACTAAAGAAGTTTTTGGAGTTCTCCCTTCCCTTTCTTCTCATGTCATATTAAGTTGAACACGTAGGAAAGAAAATTCATATTTTTCAAGATACTAGGAGACTCTTTAACCTATTGTAGCTGAGGTTAACAAAAACACTCCTTTTAGTATCCTGCAGTTCTCAACCTGTGGGTCGCGACCATCAGAAAACACATATAGCATATCAGATATTTACATTACGATTCATAACAGTAGCAAAATTACAGTTATGAAGTAGCAATGAAAATAATTTTATGGTTGGGGGTCACCACAACATGAGGAACTGTATTAAAGGGTCGCGGCATTAGGACGGTTGAGAACCACTGTTAGGAAAACATTTATTTCTTAAATCTCTAAATTGCAATTTGAGAGGAATGGAGAAGGAAACAGGTGATTAAACATTGTTTGGAGGTTGGAATATGGTGATTCTCACAATAGTTCTAATCACTTATGGTCACATCGCTGTCCTCAACGCATAACACTGCCTATGGATTTCAAAGCCTGGCATCCCAGGTGAGCCACACCACACAGATACCTCTAGTATGCATTTCCTCCAGTTTCCGTTCTCCACCATTACTCTGGCCATGAATGCAGGGCGTCCCAGGAGACCAAAGGTTATGAGAAGTTGGCAGCAGCCAGGACTAATTCTCCAGCTTGCTCTGTAAGCTTGATGCTGCCCATTACGTTAAGTTATCAGCAAACAAAGCGGCTGGAGCCGGGTAAAGGGCTGGAAGTCTTGAATGAGCAGGAGGAAGTGATGGAGCGGTCCCTGAAGTACCATCTGGTCATGGAGCACGTACCCGGGGAAGCCTGGAGCTCCTGCGAGCTCCCCTGGACCTGGTGATGGTGTATAAGAGTGTGTGGGGCTCCAGTGCAAGGTGAATGCACAAAAGAGGAAAGAGAAAGGAAGGAGAGGAAACAGAAGGAGCTTTTATAAAAATATTTTTTTTATTGACTTCAGAGAGGAAGGGAGAGGGGGAGAAATAGAAACATCAGTGATGAGAGAGAATCATTGATCAGCTGCCTCCTGCACGCCCCACGCTGGGGATTGAGCTCACAGCCTGGGCCTGTGCCCTGACTGGGAATCGAACTGTGAACTCCTGGTTTACACTGGTATAGGTCAATGTTCAACCACTGACCCTCACCGGCTGGGCCAGAAGAAGCTTTTTAAAAATACAAGAACAATATACAACTAAGTTTCCCATTTTTACATTAAAAATACTGAGACCTCTGCTTGTTCCTGCAATGACATTTTTGGGGTACCAGCACCATAGGAGTGACCTGTTATACCCCGACATGTCAGTGCATCCTTACCTACATCCCGCATGTGCAGGATGGAGGCTGGGGGAAGGGGTGACTGAGTCCTGGCTGAGACCATAAGCCTGGCTCTGCTGACTACCAACCTCAGCTCCTCTGGCCTCAGTTTCCTTATCTGTAATGCAGCAGAGATAACCCCCTTATCAAAGGGCAGAATGAGGTGATGAAATGAACACCAACATGAGACGCTGTGACAGTTGACAATCAATAAAGGCTTTTTGTTCACAATATTTTCACATCTTCCCATTTTGAAACAATATTTATGAGAGTTCCGTTCTGAACAATCTCTTAATATGTCTTCAAGGGCATCATGGAATTATAGAATTTAAGTATTTCCTTCTGGGTGTCTTTCACATTCATTGTTTTGATTCTTAGCAACCCTGATACTTGCAGATAGATAGCACTTGAAGGATCATAATTCACAAACATTTAATTCTTTCCACTTAGCATATGTTAGTTCTGCTCCTTTAAGATTTCAAACTACCTGGCCTCCCAGAATGGCACCAAAGCTGGCCTTCGCTCTGAGGCTTCTCGCAGTTTCTCCAGTAAACCCTGGAATGACTTTCATGACCAAGTGGACTGCTGTTTCCATGCCTACGAGTCCTGTTTTCCAAACGGGCTGTTCTCAAGCTGGCAAGAGTGAACTGATTTGACTCCAGAAACATTTTAAACTTCCTGAAAGCTTAAGTGGCCAGGCTCACTCCCGCAGATCCTCTGCCCTGTTCTTCTGTAAGGTCAAGGTTCGGGCTCTCTTTGCAAATGTAATGGTTTTCCGTCGTTCTCTCTCTGCAATGTAGCACCCATCCCAGGTCCTTCTGCATCTGCCAACAAAAGATCTGTCTTCCCACTGCCCCACCAGACCCCCTTGAGTGCTTATCTCCGCTGCTTTCCGCCGCCCCCCCCCCCCCCCACGCCACTGGGCTGCTCTGGTTGCCAGAACTTTTACCTGTTCTGAACGTGTAACCCTTGAACTGCCTTGTGATGGCTTCCCATGGCATCTGACACCAGAGACTGAAAATAGCCAGACGAAGCCCAAAGCGTTCTCCAAGGGAAGAAAATGGAATAACGTAAGCGGAGTATTCTTGGTTATCTTGCAGATACCGTGTGACCAGACGTCTGCAAAGGGTGCTGAGATCATTTCTAGTCGCCTCTTAATCTGTTGGCAGCTGGCTTCCCAGAGAGCCTTGAGATTCTCCCCGCCCCATACCCCCGCCCCAAGCCGAAGGCAGCCAGCAGTTTTGAAATGTCCCATATTGGATGGTCATTCTGACTTTCTCAAGTCACTTTGTAAGGTTCATTTTCCTTTCCTTCCTTTCAGGTTTGGGGAGGAGCGGGGAGGAAAGGGAAGGAAGGCAGGGCTCTTTTTCACAGTGGTTGCTAAGACAGCTCCTCTCTGTTTATAGGCCCCTAACAACCAGTGACAGCTGGGAGACGAATGGGGCGCTGTGTGTGCAGGCCATGGAAGGGGGCCAGCAACTAGCAGCCTCGGGCACGGGCGCTCACAATGAGGCCTTTGAGAGCACAGCCTGGCATTCTGCTTCCTCACGTTGCTTGCAATAACTTAAAAAGGTGTTTGCCTCATGCCTTCAATGACACCTTTATTCCCTGAGATTGGCCAGGATGGTAGAACTCGATAGGGTTGGAAATGGCAGAGCCTTTTCTTTCTCGGAGATGCTCTGGCTGAATGGGCAGCCACACCGTAGCGTGATTTCTGTCCATTTTCAGAACAGGATCCTTTGACCTTTGGGTCAGAGGCTGGAGGGTCACAGGCCGATAATGGGAAGCCAGGAGTGCGTCGCTCATGCTCACTTCTCCTGCCCCTTTGTTTGGGGGGTGGCTTACTCCTGGCCTTGTTGCCCTAGGGCAGGATGGTGTTGACTGGACTGGAGTTAGGAAAGAATTATGCAATGAAAAGAGAAAACCAAGGTGTCTTTCTAACACGATACACAATTGGGTATTGGGTTCTTCAGTTCATAATGACAGTGTAGAAGAGCGTAGCCTGGGATCATATAGAAGGCCCTGACATGATGCTGTTAGAAGAGGAGGCCCAGTGAAGTGGGTGAGCATGTGGTCTGCAGCCAAGGGAAGCAGAGAGGGTGGGTGGCTGTGGGCGCTGGCGGGGATGGTGATGGCGGGCACTGGTTCAGGCCTCACCACAGCCTAGCTGGTGGGTGCTGGGGTTATCCCACTTTACAAGGAAATGGAGGGCATAAACAGCTTGCCGCAGATCCACAGTAAACGGCAGAGCGGTGGTCTGGATCCAGGCAGTTTGTTCAGAACCAGTGCTCAGACGCACAGCACGTTGCCTCCATTGGGGCGCCCACCGGTGGTCCTCAGGGCCTCAACTTCTGTTCCCCATCTTTTTAAAATTAAATATATTTTTATTGATTTCAGAGAGGAAGGGAGAGGGTGAGGGAGAGAAAGAAACATCACTGATGAGAGAGAATCATTGACCAGCTGCCTCCTGCATGCCCCCTACTAGGGATTGAGCCCGCAACCCAGGCATGTGCACTTGACTGGAATCAAACTCAGGACCCTTCAGTCCACAGGCCAATGATCTATCCACTGAGCCAAACCGGCTAGGGCTGTTCCCCATCTTTTTGTTTGACCATCAGCACTTCTGGTTCTGGGGAGACTGCCCTGAAAAAATGTCTTCACCAGCCAACCTCCTCCTCTAAGGAAACGTGTGTATAGAATCCTGAAATGACTTTGGAGGAAACACAGGGAACTTAGACCAGGAAAAGATTTAACTCTATTTCTTCTCAACTCAGCACACAATACAAACTGAACTTCTCTGTTCAGTAACCACCATTCCACAGGTTCCCTTCTAACTCCGATGCCTGCATTGATTTAGCCTGAGGTCTGAAACATGTCAGAAAACCTGGTGTCAGGGGACCCACCACTCATCACTGCAGGACAATTTGAGTTCCTGTCGGAGGGATTCAGTCCGACGGAGAGCTGAGATATGCCCATGTCCACGGAACACTGGGGAGGCCACTGTCCTTCAGTCAGGACCGTGCTAACTCCTAGCGGCAAGGCCCCTGTGTGCCTTCCCGTCCCCACAGGAGATTCTGCACTTCTCTCAGCCTCCGACTCCTTCTGCAAAACCAGGGGCTGCGAGCACTGGTTCTGAGTGAGCCTGTCTGGATCCAGACCACAGCGCCATCGTTTGCTAGAAACTTCTAACATGAAGCTACTCGTCTGCTAACTGCGATGATCACATGATACTTGACACAAACTTGAGGGGGGGAAATAAAACAAACTTGAAGAGCAAAATACCGGGACCAACTACATTTCTATAAACAGGAGGTGACTTAGGATTGTTTGGGGCTGAGTGGAGACTTCCTTTTCATTTTACTCCAGTTTGTGCCATATGATTGTTTAGTAACATGTGCATAGTATTATTTTAAAAAGAAATCCAGTTCATTAGAAATAATAAGCCTTCTATTGTTTTTAGTATTTATTGAGCGTATCATTTGTGATCTGAGGGGAGCCTTGGGCAGCTCCACTCCTGGGCATGAGGGAGAGGTGGGTTTATAACTCAGGGGAGATGACACACACACATCGGGTTATAATCAGCCCACAGAGGCTGTACTGGCAGCAAGATTCACTTGTTATGGGAGCGCAGGGCAAGCATGGTGCGAAGGGATGGGTGTATTGAGGAAAGGTTTACAGAGGAAATAACATTTTAGCTGAGGTTGGAAGGATTTATTCACCCACTCAAAAAATATTGTTAAATGCCTATTAAATGCTGGACTCCGTGGCCGGTGCAGGTTACAGTGGGGAAAGGAGGGCCCAGGCCCACCCTTCGAGTGGACACAGAGGTGTCAGGAAGACCGTGAGCTGGCGGAGACCTGGAGTTGGCAGGAGGAGGCTTCCCTGGGCAGGGATCTGGGTGGTAGGACGCAGAGTCAGGCTCAGGGGTCAGTGGCAAGGGAAGCCGGCACCTGCCAAGCATCCCGTTGGGACCAGTTGTCCTCAGGGCACTGACCCAGAACCCAGCATTGTCAGGCCGCCACCCTCCCACCATTGCGAGGTGGACTCATAAGGTTTCCCCTGTACCCAGACGAGCTTGGAAAGGATGAAGGAACAATTTGTTATTGAGTGTACTTTAAGCTTAATGAGTCTTTACCAAAATGAAGTTGCATTACACTGGAAACATCTGAGCTGTTTTGATTACTAAATTTTAGTTAGTAATTTTTCACTCCTCCCAACAGGGTGGGATGGGAGTTCATAGGGGGGCAATTTGGTTGGTTCCATAGTGTATGATTCCATTTGAATGAAATATCTAAAATAGGCAAATCCATACAGACAGAAAGGAAACTGAGGTGGCCAGGGGCTAGAGGGAAGGGAGAATGGGGAATTATTGCTAATAGGCCTGAGATTTCTTTTTGGAGTGACAAAGTGTTCTAGAGTTAGATAGTAGTGATGGTTGTACACCTATATGAAAATACTGGAAATCACTTGATTGTACGCTTTGAGGGGATATGGTATGTGAATTATGTCTCAGTGAAAAATATGAGATTGGTTAAAGAAAACAAGGAAATTATGCTTTTCTTCACACATCTATCTGAGTAGTAGTCAGAGTAAAGTCCACTCTGTATGATAATTGTTAATCAAACATTGGTATTCCAAAAATCCCAACTTCATACTGTACTGGATAACAGTGTACATGTAGCTTTACATTATTTCTACCAAAATAATACATTTCATAAAAAAAACTCAAGTGGTAATCAGAATTCAACTCAATTTGCTTCCCACTTGAAGCAAAAAGTACTTAGAGAACTATGCAAAAATAAAGCAATCCACAAGGTGTATAAAGTTAATGTGAGTTAATACATGTACATTCAAGTACTTTTGGTTAGGTGTTTTGCCTTTGGTTTCTTTCATACTTTGAAGATAAGAAATGATAAATGTTATTTTCTAAGCCAGAGTACTTGTTAAAAACATCTGCTATTGTCCTTCTTAATGCCATACAAGTTTTATACTAGTTTTTGAATTTACAAGTTTTTAAATATACAAGTCTTTGAATTTCAAAATTTTTCTTTCTTTACTTTTAAGTCTATTTATATTGTGATAATAGAAAACTCGTATGTGGAAAATACATCACCGTCATTCCATTTTAAGAGCAGGACTGAACACGGGCCATTTGTTGTACTGTTTTTATCATTCCTGCCATTGGCTTGGCTTGAGAGCTCATTGTCGTCATGGATTCCACCATTTCCTTTATTTCCTGAAGCCAGTCAGTGGCCAAGTCTTGCTTGTTTTATTTTTGTCACCACTCTCATTTATTTCCCACTGCTGCCGCCCTAACTCAGACTAACATCTCCCCCACGGGGACCAGGGTCGCTGCTGGCTTCTTGGCTTCCATCTTGCTTCTCCGAAAGCCTGGAGTTATCTTGCCAAAGTCTCCTGCTGCCAGGTCCTTCCCCCTCACCCCCCATTCTCACAGTGTTTGCTTTGATTAGATCATCATTTCTTCCATACCTTGGCTTATCTCCTTTGCCAGCCGTGGGCAAACTACAGCCCGCGGGCTGGATACGACCAGTTTGAAATGAATAAAACTATTGAAAAAAAAGACCGTACCCTTCTATGTAATGATGTTTACTTTGAATTTATATTAGCTCACACAAACACTCCATCCATGCTTTTGTTCTGGCCCTCCCGTCCAGTTTAAGAACCCATTGTGGCCCTCGAGTCAAACAGTTTGCCCACCCCTGTCCTTTGCAAAGGTGTATCATTTCCAACATTTCATTCTTTTTATCATTCTACTTTGTCTGGGTCAACTGGGAAATTGACATCTTGAAGCGCCTTTTAAAAAGAATCTTTCTTATTTCTGAAGCTCCTTTATCATTTACTATTCATTTTTCCTGTAGAGTGAGAATAATCCCTGTCACCTGTTTGAAATCCTTTGTGGACCAAGATGGTATAGAAATGAACTATGGACATTGGTGTTTTGATGGTGTATCTTGGTCTTCCACAAGTTTTATGCCCATGGCAAGAAGATTATGTGTGAAACATAATTATTTCTCTTGGAAACAACTTGAATATGTGGAGAAACATCACATCACATATTACACATAAAAATACAAAGAACATTTTAATTCGCATATCTCCAATTTTCTTTATCTTTTGCACTGGTTTCTCTTAATTTCCTTCATTAAGTTTCAGCATCCTCCAAGCCTTCTTTCTCTCCCGGTGTCTCTCTGTTTTGTCTATGTAGTTAGGCTGACTTTTTTTCTTAAATAACTTCATAATGGACATAAAGTCTTTAAATACTTTCTTTTTCCTTTCTCTTTTCTTTTTTGTTAGTCAAAACTCTTTGCTTCTTCTGCCCTCGGCATTTATTTAAATATAATTTTCATAGGAGAAATGCTAAAAGAAAGACCAAGGTAATATTCAAAATAAATATTTTGTGATTCAGAAAAAGAATGATGGAAGCTATTGTCTTGTAAGCTATTTCTTGAGAAAGGCTTCCTCCTTCCCTTTATCAAATGAATAACTGGTCAGAGAGGGCTCTGTTCAGAGAAGAGACCCCTGCATACTTCACTAGAAGAGGAGGAAGAGGGTAGGGTATAATGAAAGTAAAAGAAAGACTGGGCCATATTCTGTCCTGGGGAGTGGTGGAAAGATGGAGAAGGGGAGAAAGAATGAAGAGTAGGTGGGGGAGGTGCCGTGGTCTCTTGCTCTCCTCTGGAGCCTAAGCTTTAAGGTGAAATTACTTCAAGAGCAGCCTGGAGCTCAGCCACATCAGCATAAGCTGGGGAATGCCGTGGTCAGGCAGGAAGGGGGCTCTGGAGTGCAGCTTTCCCAGCTGCCCCTGTTCTTTATCTAATGGGGATGCAGAATGAGGAGAGAGGGATCTACTTGGTGCTGACGATGGCAATGCAAGGCGATCCTGCAGCAGAGGCTGGGACACTGCTGGGCCAGAGGCAGGGGGAGGGCCTGGCAGACCTTCAGGAGTCTGCAGCCTGCAGGAGCTAACATGAGGCTGAGTCAGCCAGGGAGTGATTATCCTGATCCCAAACCAAGGGGGATCAGATCAGCACCTCAGATTTCAGCCCTGAAGGTCAGGAGAGACCCAGGGCACAAGGGCCTTGCCCTGGAGACCAGAAGAAGTAGAAGACATACTCCAGGATTCCAGATCTTTCCCACTACGAGGATGTTAAACTCTCTTTCTTCCCTCGCACCTGGGAACTGTCCTAGGCAGGAGGCACAGAAGGGGGGCTATTCTGAAAGACCAAGTGGTTTTTAGCCTGATGAGTGATTCTTTCCTAATCTGAGTGCTTATGTCTTTGGAATGGATTACATTAAGACAGGATTTGATATTCAGTTACTTTTACACATATATGTACATAATACATAAATATGTATAGTTTATGCATAGACATCATTAAATATTTTCCACGAGGCATTTTTAAATGAATGCACAGCATTTCATAGTAAAAAGTGCCACAATTTACTTAATCATTCCCCTATTATTAGATATTTAGGTTTTTAATAATTAGTTGATGTCAGAAATAACATGACAATAAGTATTGGTAGCTAAATATATGAACACATTCATAATTATTGCTGGTGAATAAACAAACATAGAATAAATATGTATAGATAACTATATGGAGTAAGTATGTAGAATAAATATATAGAAATGACATTGCTGGATCAATAAATGTACAATATTTTAAATTTTTTGTTATGAATCTCAAAAATTCTATCAATGTACCTTCTCACAAACATGAGATGGAGACAACTTTTTGTGTGGTTGCCAATTTGCTAGGTGAAAAATTATATTTGATTCTATTTTTGACTCCTGGGGTTGTATAGTTATTTATATGCTTGGTAGTTCTGTGTTTATTTTGTTTTAATCTTTTAAAAATTGTGTCTTCATGCCCTTTGTTTTGTGCTGTACTTGAACTGCACCTGCCCATGTAGGAGACTGTGCTCACGGTCTGGCCCTGTCCCCCTACCAGTGCAGGAGTTCCAGCCTCTGACCCAGAGTTAATGAATTTCCGTCTCTTTGAGATCCATATCCAGTTGCCGCTCCATCTGCTGGTGTTTTTCCTGAATTATGTCCCCTAAATATTGCATGGACAGTTTAGAAATAGAAGAATTTTTATGACTCAGTTGATAGTCTTCATTTTGGCCATGAGGATCTTGACTCTCGGCCATCTCAGTAGCTTCTCATGTCACAGATGTCATGAGTGTAGTGTGGGGCTCTGTAATGCCGGGCTCTAGACTTCCAGTCTAGTCGTATACCCACCGCCTTCATCCTCCTAGGGTTTTCTGCAGCCTCGACACCAGACTAGATCTCTGAGCTGGAGCCATCCATATTGCTGATGGCTAGCAGCACTTTATCTACTTTTTCTGCTCTGTTTCTTTTCTACTTATACTAGTAGCTTCTAGGTCTGTTTTTAGATCATTTCCTTCTTATGAACTGTTTATCTTACTATGAAAAATTACAATACCTGTTTTATATAATACAGTATCTGCTTTAAAAATCATATTGATTAAATGTATTTGTAAATGCTATATTCTGATTGTCCTCTTTAAGCACCCAGGCTATGAAATTTGGCAGTGCGGCCTGAGGAGTATCTAATAAGTAAATTCAAATGTTTGGTGTTACTTGGAATCAGCCAAAATGTTAACTTCAAAAAGAAAAGAAGGGCAGGGAACTAGCTTTTATTTAGTGCCAACTATGTGTTAGATTCTGCTTGCATATTTTATCTCATTTACTCAGATAAACATGTGATTTTTTTTTTTACTGTCCTCATTCTCTAAGCTAACTGAAGTTGTGACCAGGTCAGGGCCTAAAAAAACGAGTCTGAACTTGAAAAATATGCTTTTCATACTGTTTTATAGGACTTGTGTTGGCAAAGTGAGGCATTCACTCTTTCATACTTTTTAAAAATAAACTCTGAATTCCAGAATGATCCTTACAGAATATGTCATTATCACACACAGTCAAAAAGGAGGCTTAGACAGACACATTTGGATTTGAAGTTGACACCGTGATCCTTGTTGTTTTAAATCTCTTGTTGCAGGGAAAAATGTCTCCTGAGGTAAGAAGATTATTCATGACCCCATTTAGAAAATAGATCGTCTCATCTATGCATGATCAGTGTTGAGAAGTATGCTGTGGTTTTAATACAGCTGTCTAGCATTTATCTTTGATAATGAAAGAAATACCAGGCCCATTAATCCATGGGCAGATGTCTGTTAAGCTTGTTGTCAGAGCATCTGACAGCTGACCAAAGGCATAACTCTGTGTGTTGAGAGATGTTGGGTGCATGGGAGGTCTAGATAGCACTAGCTCGGAGTTCATGAGCATTTTGAGATTACTCCCTTGGAAGAGAGAAGGAGAGAAACAGAGTGAGGGAGAGGGAGAGAAAACAATATCATAAATACTTTGAACAAATAGTCCCAGGGTTTTTCCTAGGAATTATGTCAAAGGTCAGCTTGCTAGTTCTAACTCATTTCTGTCAACCACTCTTTTTCTTTGCTGAGGGGTTTGGAGAAAAATGCCAATAGTTTTAAGTAGAAGCCTATGCTATCAGCAACCCTGAGAAACTAACAAATGGCTAGTGTGTACAGGAACAGCCTTTGAAGGGGACTTTCTTATTAAGAAGGAAGCAAATCTCATCTCCCGTTTGGTTTATGGAGACATACACAAGTCCTGAATAGCTTAGCAGTGGTCGGCAAACTCATTAGTCAACAGAGCCAAATATCAACAGTACAACAATTGAAATTCCTTTTGAGAGCCAAATTTTTTAATCTTAAACTATATAGGTAGGTACATTGTTATTAACTTAATTAGGGTACTCCTAAGGCTTAGGAAGAGCCACACTCAAGGGGCCAAATTGCTGCATGTGGCTCATGAGCCACAGTTTGCCGACTGTGTAATGTCTGCGTATGTGTGTTTTCTCTTGTTTTTAATTAAACATACTGTATTGCTATTTAGCCACTAAGGTGAGCTTGGTAAATCCTCAAAAAGAGTCACGTCTTGCTGCATCAACAGCTCAGCCCCCAGTTGAGATGTTGGTGGCGTTCAGTCAGGAATCTTAAAGCCAGAATGCCTTGAATGCCAAGTTTGAGTGGAATTTGGCCTTGATATCATATTCCTTGTATCAAAGCTCATCTTCAGAACCAAACAGTGTCACTGGCTCAAGTATAGGCTAGTGCAGTGGTTCTCAACCTTCCTAATGCCACGACCCTTTAATACAGTTCCTCATGTTGTGGTGACCCCCAATTTCATTGTTACAAATTGAACATAATTAAAGCATAGTGATTCATCACAAAAACAATATGTAATTATATATGTGTTTTCCGATGGTCTTAGGTGACCCCTGTGAAAGGGTCGTTTGACCCCCAAAGGGGTCGTACCACAGGTGGAGAACCGCTGGGCTAGTGTCTTTGGGCAATGGCAGCTACAGGTTAGCATTGCATTACAGAACCAACAAAATCAATATTTATGCCAATCTAATTTTGAGACCAATTTTACTTGATATGATTAAAGAGTAATGAGTGAGTCATTAGAAAAGGTATACTGATTCCTAGCCATTCTGTCCACGGGGATTTTTCCAGGATAAGTATTGTCTATACATTTTGAGCTCATACCTCATCATGACCTTATCAATACTTGCACTCTGCAGAAGAACAATGATATTTTATGATTATCCAATGAACAACTCTGATATTACTAGCTTTCATTTTCTATCTTTTCATACTTTAACAGTGCCCATACACACACACACACACACACACACACACACACACACACACACAGGGGTGGGAAAACGTGGGTTAACAATTGTTTGAATGGAAAATAATACAATAATTAATTAATAATACAAGAATAAACTGTGTTTCATGTACTCACCACTGTAAACCTACTTTTGCCCACCCCAGTGTTTGGCAAACCGTGGCTCCCGAGCCACATGCGGCTCTTTGGCCCCTTGAGTGTGGCTCTTCCACAAAATACCACGTGCGGGAGCGCATGTACAGTGCGATTGAAACTTTGTGGCCCATGTGCAGAAGTCGGTTTTCGGCTTGGGAGAATCTATTTTGAAGAAGTGGCCTTAGAAGAAGTGGGGGGTGTCAGTCGGTCGGGCCATGGGAGACGCGGAGCAGGCGGGACCGCGGGATACGCAGCGTGGGGAGGTGCGAGCGATTCGTGCACGAGTTGAGTGAGCCAGTCAGTCAGCCACTCTGTGCAGTGGTTAGTGCTAGTCGCGTCCGCAAATCGCACATAGGTGACAAAAGTACCTACTCGAAGCATAAAGTTACCTGTATTTTTTCAACCAGCTGCAAATCCTACAGGTATTTTTGTCATCAATTTAAGGATTGTAATTCTTTTGTGTTGGTGGCTTTATTATTATAAAATGAAACATTTTTTTAGGTGCCCTGTTTGACATGGCTACAAAGGAGAAGCAAAGAAAAACGGAAGATGAAAACCGTGAATTTAAAGTTGACTGGACCGAGACTTTGCGTTTATTCAAAACTTAAATGGCCTTCCGACCTGTCTTACTTGTCAGGCAAAATTGGGGCATAACAAGAAATCAAATTTGGAGAGACACTTTACAACTAAACACGTGTCATTTAGTACTAAATATCCTGTCGGTGATGCAAGGGAGAAAGCAGTCGAGGAACTTCAGAAGAGTCAAGAAAAATCAAGTTCTGTATTTAATTACTGGATGCAATCTTCCAACAATGTTAATATTGCAAGTTTTGTGGTTAGTCAAGAGATTGCTAAGAGAGGAAAACCATATACAGACGGCGAATACATAAAAAGTTGTTTTATAAATGCATCCGAAGAGCTACTTTGGGATTTTTAAGAACAAAGCAGATATTCTAAAAAAAATTAAAGAGTTACCATTGTCTGCTAAAACAGTGAAAGATAGAACAGTCAAAATGTCTTCGAATATAACCAACCAGCAAGTCGAAGATCTTAAATTGGTTTCAGCTTTATCAATAGCAGTTGACGAGTCTTTTTTTTTTTTAATTAAATCTTTATTGTTCAGATTATTACATTTGTTCCTCTTTTTTCCCCCCCCATAACTCCCCTCCTCCCAGTTCCCGCCCCACCCTCCGCCCTCACTCCCCACCCACTGTCCTCATCCATAGGTGCACGATTTTTGTCCAGTCTCTTCCCACATCTCCCACACCCCTTTCCCCCCCAAGAATAGTCAGTCCATTCCATTTCTATGTCCCTGATTCTATTATAATCAACAGTTCATTCTGTTCATCAGATTATTTATTCACTTGATTCTTAGATTCACTTGTTGATAGATGCATATTTGTTGTTCATAATTTGTATCTTTACCTTTTTCTTCCTCTTCCTCTTCTTAAAGGATACCTTTCAGCATTTCATGTAATCCTGGTTTGGTGGTGATGAACTCCTTTAGCTTTTCCTTATCTGTGAAGCTCTTTATCTGACCTTCAATTCTGAATGATAGCTTTGCTGGATAAAGTAATCTTGGTTGTAGGTTCTTGGCATTCATCACTCTGAATATTTCTTGCCACTCCCTTCTGGCCTGCAAAGTTTCTGTTGAGAAATCAGCTGACAGTCGTATGGGTATTGCCTTGTAGGTAACTGAGTTTCTTTCTCTTGCTGCTTTTAAGATTCTCTCTTTATCTTTTGCTCTTGGCATTTTAATTATGATGTGTCTTGGTGTGGTCCTCTTTGGATTCCTTTTGTTTGGGGTTCTCCGTGCTTCTTGGACCTGTAAGTCCATTTCTTTCACCAGGTGGGGGAAGTTTTCTGTCATTATTTCTTCAAATAGGTTTTCAATATCTTGCTCTCTCTCATCTTCTGGCGCCCCTATAATTATGATGTTGGTACGCTTGAAGCTGTCCCAGAGGCTCCTTACACTATCCTCGCATTTTTGGATTCTTTTTTCATTTTGCTTTTCCGGTTGGATGTTTTTTGCTTCCTCGCATTTCAAATCATTGACTTGATTCTTGCGCTCCTCTGGTCTGCTGTCGGGCATCTGTATAATATTCGTTATTTCAGTCCGTGTATGCTTAATTTCTAGTTGGTTCCCCAATATAAGATCGAGGGTCTTATTAGTTTTCGTGTAGATCTCATTAAGTTTATCGGCAGCTTCTAAACAGTTCTTGAGAGACCTTAAAAGTGTGGTTCTGAACTCTATATCTTCCATTGACAATTTTGTCCTGTTTCTTTGTCTCCGCATTTTGTTATGCTTCCTTGGTGCACCCCCTAGTGGTCTTTGTTCGCAGTCTTATAGTTAAATCTTGATTGTTGTAGCTAATTCCAGAGAGGGTTTGACCTCCAGGCCAAGTGGCTATGAGAATCAGCTGTGTCAGCAGTGAGAGAACTTCTGTCCTCTAGGGAGGTGCTAATCTAGCCTTTGCCTGAGGCTATCCGGCAAATGCCTCTGTGCAGGGCTTGGGCGGGGCGGGTCGCACAGAATCAACAGGGTGGGCGGGAGAGAGCAGTTATGGCGGCTCTCAGTCCTGTCCCCAGGGGCTCTGCCTCTCTGAGTCCCAGCACCCGCTGCAAAGCTGGGAGAGAAAGCTGCACTCGCTCTGACCGAAGCCAGACAGTCCCGCTTCTCCCGTTTGAGTCTGGGTCCCTAAAGACTCGCCAGGATCTGGTGCTCAGAGTCTGCGACTCCCTCCTGATTGAAAACAACAACCGCGCCCTCCACCGCCAGCCCGCTCCGCGCACTCCGCACCTCAGAATTTGACTTCAGCACTGCGCCTCCTCTGAGTGTCCGTGTGCGTTTCTCTTTCCTCCTAGTTGTAGGACTTCCACTCAGCCAGCGTTCCTGTGGTTCTGGGTGATGTCCCTTCCGTTTTTTGGTTTCACTTTTGAAGTAGTTGTTCAAAGCAGCAAACTCCTGCGTTAACCTATGCCGCCATCTTGGTTCTCTAGATAATTTTTTTGAGTCTTGTGACATAAATGATACAGCGCAAGTTTCACTTTTTGTACGATTTATTTCGTCTACAGCTCCTAAAGAAGAACTTTTAGGATTATTGCCACTCAAAGGTCAAACACGTGGAGAGGATATAGCAAATGCTGTAACTGAGTGCATTGAAAAACATCATATTCCACTCGATAAAATTGTCTCAATTTCAACAGATGGGTCAAAAGTATGACCAGCGTAAGAAACGGATTTGTTGCTATTTTGAAAGAAAAATTAATCATGAGATACTTACCATTGCATCATTCATCAAGAAGCGCTTTATGCGCAGACATTTCCAGAAGAAATTTCCAAAGTTATGGAATTGGTGATTAAGATGATCAACTCCATTATAGCCAAGGCTCTTAATCATCACCAATTTAAAGAATTTTTAGTTGAAATGGAGAGTGAGTACGCTGCATAACAAGGTACGTTGGTTATCAAGAGGAAACGTTTTGAAATGTTTCGCTTCCTCATTAACAGAAACGAAAGCATTTCTCCATGAGAAGGGTGTTCACTATCCAGAACTAATGAACCATCAGTGGATCCAAAAATTTTATTTCATGGTAGACGTTACGTTTCATCTAAATCAGCTTAATCGTAAACTACAGGGGAAAGGAAACACAGTTTTTTCGATGTTAGAAGTTATTTTATTCGAAAACAAATTATATCTTTTTGCTCAAGATTTTGAAAGAGAAACTTTGATTCACTTTCCAAGCCTGTTGAAACATTGTCAAGAAAATGATTCTGATATTGACATTTGCTATTTCAAAACAACACTTTTAAATATGAGGGAAGCTTTCCTCAATAGGTCTCAGGAATTAAGAAACAGCAAAGCGACGTTAGCCTTTGTTAAAAAACCTCTCAATGCTATTGTAACAGAATTAAAATTTTCTCCCTTTAATATTGACATTGGCAACTTTGAAATGCAATTGCTGGATTTAAAAAACAAAGAACTGTGGAGCTCTAAATTTGAACGTCTTTGTGCTGATATAGAAATATTGGAGAAAAACAAATGTGAACTTAGTTCACAGCACAAGTGGTCTGCTTTGAAAGACCTGGAGAAGGAAGATATGTTGATTTTTTAACACCTGGAATAGTATTCCTGACTCATATGATCAACTGAAAAAACTAGTGTTTGCTGTTCTTTCCTTATTTGGGTCTACATATTTATGCGAATAATCATTTTCAAGTATGAACCTTATCAAGAGTAAATTGAGAAGTCGTCTTATTGATGAGAACCTGGAATCGTGCCTAAAATTAAAAACAACAACATACAAACCTGACTTACCCAAACTTTCCAAGGAGATGCAAGGCCATTGTTCACATTAGTGTTTGTCAGTCATTGTCATGATTTAATTTTATGGATATTGTAAGGTAAATTGTAAGAAATTTAATTTTACCAATAAATAATATCATTATTAAGTATGATATCAAGTTTTATTCAACATACTTATAGTTTAACTAAGACTTAAAACTTTAAGTAAAGTTTATTAAGTTAATGTTAGGGAACATTGTGGAGTGAAAGAAGATGTAGTGTCGAGGATTGAGAAAGGTATGTTGAGATGGTTTGGACATATAGAGAGGATGAATGAAAGGAGATAGACGAAACAAGTATACAAGACGAGTGTGGATGGGAGAGTTGGAAGGGGTCGACCTCAGGGAACGTACCTCAATCAGATTGAGGAAGTTTTTAGCAAAGGCCAGCTTAGGAGTACCCTAATTAAGTTAATAACAATGTACCTACCTATATAGTTTAAGTTTAAAAAATTTGGCTCTCAAAAGAAATTTCAATCGTTGTACTGTTGATATTTGGCTCTGTTGACTAATGAGTTTGCCGACCACTGGCCCACCCTATATATATGTATGTGTATATGCATATGTGTGTGTGTGTGTGTGTGTACACACACACACACACATATATATATATATACATATATATGTATGTGTATATGTGAATGTATATGTATATCACACATACACAGTGACAAATGCAGTTGATTGAATGTTTCAATGCCATCCTCTGTCCCTTGTGGAATGGAAACTAGCAGACTGCTGACACTTCCTTTGAAGGCTCTTCTGCTTGCATCTGAGATGACTTCTTGAAGCAAGTGATGGAGAACATATGGTGAAACAAAGTGGACCAAATAGCCTGGTGTTGTGGACTAGGTGCTAACTAGAGATCTCAGGAGTTGAGGGCCTGAGGCATTATCTAAAGAGATCCAGGCACCCTTCTCTGTTTCTTTGATGTCCCCTCAGTCATCCTGCCAAGTTGCACAATTATAACTGGGAAATGGGCTGTATCTCTCATAGACAGTGTACCCATCATGGAAGCAGCCTTTGCAAAACCTGGGGACCTAGAGTCCTGAGGGTTAACAAAAGAATAATCCAAAACCCCTGGGGCCTATGTAGACATAAAAAGCTTTGGATAGCTTCTCAATAGATCCACACAGAAAGCTGCAGCCACCAAGATGAGTCCAGTGAATGTGCCCAAAGCAATGGTGCTTCAATGCCTAGCCTTCTAAAGGTTCTGCAAAATGTAGTTCCATGACCTAAGGCTCCATAAAGCATTTTACTGTTGAAACTTCCAAACTCACCAGAGGTACTCCACAGGCTGTGAATGATGTGCAGGCATGTAAGACAATGGAAAAAGGCAAGATCCGAGAGAGGGACTTCTCTCCCTAGAGCTTGTGCTGTAGGGTGGATTGATGGCGGATTTCCTCGTCTATGTGAGTTGGGAGTAATTAACGAGTAGGAAGATCTTACTATAATTTTACCCCCTGGGACCTAGAATTTTTTTCTTACATTACTGACTTTTTCTTACATTACTGTCATCTTCTGTTGGGGTGGCTCTACATGTACGTGTGTGCACGCAGGGGAGAAGGATGTAAGTGGAACTACTCACTGGTTACCCTCTTCTCTCTGTTTGAACTCAAAACTTAGTGCACTTTGCTAACCCCCAGGATGGTTTGGATCTTGCACCCAACTGCTTTGTGGTTCACATATTTCTCAATTTAACATCTCTCTTCCGTTAGCCACTCTGTAGCTATATAAATGCCTAATGCATGTGATGGCTTATGGTATGGAGATAATATTTTCTTTTTTCTCCTTGTCTCGCCTTTCCTTCCTCTACCATTTCCTCAGATTGCAACATTATTAGTGGTAATTCTGTAATTTTTGTCTCTTGGTTTTAAATTAATTGCATTTTCATGAGTCCTGGGGGTTGACTTCAACTTTCCCTCACTCCTTTATAAACCTATTGTCAAATTGACTTGAAAACATGACTTATTCACTTTATTTCAGAGTCCTGACTCAGTACTAAATAGAGGTTATACAATAATATGTCCGGTATGATCCCACTTTTGCCTGCATATTACGCGTGTGCGCATGTGTGCACACACACACAGACACACACACACAGACACACACACAGACACACACACAGACACACACATAGACACACACACACAGACACACACACAGACACACACACGCAGACACACACACACTTCTATGCATGAGCAGAAAAATATTCCAGAGAGATATGTTTCCAAGTGTAATCTTTACCTAAAAATGGGACTCTCAGTGATTCTGTTTCTTCTTTTTGTTCATATATATTCTCTATTTTTTGACAATATGCATCTGTTGCTTGCGTAATTAAAAAAATACTTTAAAAAGTCATTCTCAAGCTTTCTGTGTAATATCAGTGCAAGATCTGATATCCACCCACTGGTGTTGTTAATGGTAATTTATTTAAATGGCTTATTTGAAATGGCACTTATTTTTGGAAGATGTTGGGACAACGGAGTCAGCCATATCATATTTTAGGAAATAAGATGAGCAAGAAACCCCAAAGGAACAGGTGAAGCTTTGCTAGGCAGAGGTCTGTCTCCTACCGAAAGGTTTTTGGGTCAAGATATATGTATGTGCATGAGCTCAGCTGCAACTTTTCTGACCTGCGGAGGGGCTGAATTTAGCAGTGAGCTCAGGCTCCTGGTCACTGAGTGAGTCACCCAGCAGAGAACGGCTGGGATACATACCCGAGGGCTTTGTAGACTGAGGAGTCCTGGGAGCACACCGTGTTCCTAGAACACGCTGGGCTTGCCTGTCTCCCAGTGACACCGTTACCAAGCACTTCCCAAAGCCACCACCAGCTGCTGTGCGGGCTCCCTGCCCACAGCCTCCAGGCCCACAGCCATAATGATCACAGCTCACAGGCAAACTCAATCTCAGTTAACAGAGGTCAATCACCCGGCTGGTGTGGCTCAGTGGTTGAGCGTCCACCTATGAACCAGGAGGTTGCGACTGGATTCCCGGTCAGGGCATATGCCCGGGTTGTGGGCTCGATCCCCAGTGGAGGGTGTGCAGGAGGCAGCCGATCAATGATTCTCTCTCATCATTGATGTTTCTCTCTCCTTTTCCCTTCCTCTCTGAAGTAAGTAAAAGTATATTAAAAAGCAACATATCAATAACCAAAATTATGTACTCACGGGTCACTGTACACTTTTAAAGACCAAAGTGAGCTTTCCTGGGGGAAAGACTGTTTTACTGGATGGAACACAAACCTTTCTTGTCATCCTGGGCACAGCCAGGTGCCGCTGGGAGTGGTGGCCGTTGGTGATGGCAGAGTGTGTGGCTGGTGGAGTGGGAGGAGGTAGAGGACATAGCCGTTGAGCTGGGGGTGCACAGTGTGATCTGCAGTGTGTTTAGCACTGAGGTTTGGGGGAATTTTCAGACAGTCGAATTGGGAAAGTGCTTACACCTTCTTGTAATTAACTTTTCCTTGGGAAAAAATAGCTGATTATCAGGCAGAAACATTTTAGTGTGCTGTTTTAGCTGAAGAGCAATTTTTAACCGAAGTGTATTAAGCAAGCAGGCTTTGGTGGTGGGTTTAAAATTTTTTCTCTCACCCAGGTTGGTGTTGCTCAGTGGTTATATTGTTGGTCTGTGGATTGAAGGATCTTGGGTTTGATGTCTGTCTCTCTCTCTCTCTCTCTCTCTCTCTCTCTCTCTCTTACTCTTTCCCTCTCCCTCCCCCCTTATACTCTCTAAAAATCAATGGGAAAATATCCTTGGGGGAGGATAAAAAAACATTTCTTCTCTGAGCTGAGGCAGATACATTTTTCCTTCCATTGGTATGTCTAGAGAACACAGAGCAAATGCATTTTCTCTCAGCTTATCTAACAGATTGGATAAAATACACAATTCCCTTAAGGATAAGTGTCAAGAAGAAAGACTGATGTATACTTCCAAGCAAAATTTATTAGATGTCTATTCAAGAAAAACACAATGACCTTTGCTTGTAAGAATTCAAAGTCAATGACCTGAAAGCCAAGTAGGAATATTTTTTTCCTTTCAAAATCAGGTACAGAGAGTAGAAACAGTAATTTTTCTTAAATATGACAGGCAACAGATATTGAAGTCTTTTCTCATAAATGGCATGGAAGATAATTATTCATTTATCAGCAAAGCTGCATGCAGTTGACCTAATTTCAAACCCAAGGCCTTTAAAATATAAAGCTGGTTGTGAACTTGACAGTAATCACGGTCGACTACTCAAAGGTGTTTCTTTACCTTCTTTCTATTGAAACCCCTCTGTACTGGATACTTATATACATTTCAGTTTGGCTGCTAAGATCTTTTAAGCTCATAAACTTTTGCATAAATGCTATCTTATAGAATCACACTATCGAGGCGTGCTTATGATCTGTGGGCTATACAAAGAATCATCTTTAGCTTAGTTTAAGTGAAGGATAAAGACCAAGTTAGGAAATTCCCTTGTTTTCTCAACAACTAAATAGTCTGTACAAAAAAAAAAGGAGCAACCATATGTACAAAATTCTAGAGTCTACTTACATTGTGAAAAGATCAGTCACTGTCCACAGAAGAAATGCCATAAAAAGTTTTCTCTATAAGGTGCTCAAGATCCAAATATGAATAGTTCTTATGCAAAGTCATAAGAAATACAAAGCTAGTTCTCAGGAGGTGTGTAATTCAGGCACTGTTCGCCACATTAAACCTTCCAGGTCCCAATATCATTTTGTAAATTTCTACCTCAGGGCCGAAAACAGAACCTGGATGAGTTAACATTGCCTCTAAAACGTGCCTAATGGATTTTGAGGAAGTATTTTATACACACCAGAAAATCAGGCTCAACATATTCCTGTCCTCAAATGAAGCCAGGATTCTGAGTTCCATAGGAAAAAAATAATTATTATAGTAAAAATTATTGTATTGATCACAATCCTTGCTAAAACCAGCCTTAATACCTGTGATGCTCCTAAAGGTTTCTATTTCTATAAAATAATGCGTGGGGTTCTTTTACATTTCCATAAAATGTATGACATATCATGTGGATTGCCTGTTCTCATACAATCGCAAATGGCTATGTGCACACCCAGTGAGATCCTACCTAGGAATATTGCTTACGGATACTTTCAAGTGTCTATGTTAGAATAACTCTTTGCACCTCTCACTAACACTGCTTTCATTTAAATTTTGTCAGATAAATAAACACTAAGGGCTCATTATTTATGATGCTGATTATTACATTTTAATATAAAATAGCAACGCAACTTTACAACACAATATTTGTTTTTTGTAGTCTAGCTAAATCTCTTATATTCTCATGATTACTACCCAAAGCTCTTATTCACTTACTGTTTGCACTTCTAAAAAGTACAAAGGCATCGCCGGGCAAGACTGCTATTTGAAAACCCACATTCAATCCACAAAATTCACACTCATCCGAATGAACGCTCCTACGCTTGCTTTAGCTTGTGTAATCATCACTGTGCATATTACAACATATAAGTGCAGGCGAGTAATAGCTGAAGTACGGTTGTCAAGTCGTGTAAACGAGGGCTCTAGGCAAACTCGTGAAAGGAACACAGACTGCCAAGCTAAGAGCGTGGACACACACACCACGTATTTAGTGATAAACCATCTTCCGGTTGCCTGGGGAGGGGCGGGGGGGGGGGGGACATCCTCAAAGTGGACCAGGGAGCCTCCTCGAGACACTTTCCAATTTTTTTTTGCCTCCAATATTTACCCCTTTGTAAGTATGGTGACTTTCTTTCTGATCCTAACGTACAGACTTCCAGGTGAGAGCAGAAAGCAGGGGTATGCACTTTCACACGGAACAGGCCTGCCAACCCCCCAAGGCTGCGGCGGTCACTCTGCTGGTGGTTGGGTGGCAGGTGGAGGTGGGGATGGTGGTGACTTCTATGGGGAAACATAAGGCATGAGAGCGGGAGGCCTGCGGGGTCTTTCGGGCAAGGTTCTGAGACGCAGCATACGCAGGAGGGAGGGTGCTTCACAGCCTCTTGACATAGTTTCCGGGGAAAGTACCAAAGAATTTGGTTCTTCTTGAGGTTCCTGCAAAGAGAAGCAACACATGAAAGGGGGGCAATAGAACATGAACTAGCAGTGCGTACGTGTGGGCCTGGGACTCTGCATTCCCGAGGCTGCCCTCTGTGAGCAAGGCCTGCAGGGTTTGCAGGAGCAGGCAGCTCACTGGGGGGCGTGAGCAAGGTAGTCAGGTGAAGAAGAGACACAGGCTAGGAGGATGGCCTGTGCGCTGGTGTCGGATACTTTTGTCCACAAATGTCTCCCCAGAAGACGTCTAGTCTTCTCTCAAGATGTGAGAATGAGACTGTCTTTCCAGTGGTCAGAACGGAACGCCTGTCTCCCTCCTTCCTCCACAAATGAAGGCCAAGGAAGCCTGGCCTCTTAGGGTAACGGCAGCAGCCCCAGACGGGGGTAAGCGACCTTGTTCTCTCACACTGACCCTCACGGCTGACAACTGACACTCTCCACGGAACAGAGTATCATCAATACTTCTCATCTAGGGACCATTTTTGTTTTGTTTTTCTCCTTACATCTCAGTCTTTCCTGGTTGGTGCTCTTTAAAGAAATTTTCTTCTCCCAGGCGAACCAGAAATAAAGCCAACAGAAAACCACGTCTACCTGGAGCAGTCAGGGCTCAACTCTATTAAAAAGGCAGTTGCCTCGGGATGACATACGAAGGTATGGAAGATCAAAGGCTTTGTGAACTCAGAGAAAGCCTGACCGCCGTGCCCACCCACGCAGGGAGCAAACACAAGCACGTTAAACGTGGGCAAATATGTCTGCCAGGAGCTGTCCACGTACCCACAAACCATCCATCATCACATTTCTCCATCACGTCGATGACGTCACTTTCTCTGAGCTCCAGCTCGTCTTCATTCCTAGGAGTATAGTTATACAGAGCCTGAAACCTTAAACAGGACAGATGCATGGGTTTAAAACAAAATCCACACCTTTGTGAAACTATAGAAGATACACAACATTAATTTTGCTTTTAGCATTTCTATTATTGTAATTATAAAGACCTATTAACATAAGTCTTTGGTAAGCTTGTAAATAGAACTATGTAGACTCTCATGGAAATTAAATCACTCAGTATTTCAAAACTCGCAATGAGGAATATTCATGGAGGATGATAACATCCATGAGTTGGATTCAAACATTTTAACCTTTATAAGCCAGAGCCACATTTCAATTGGCCAGTCATAGATTCTAGCATTCAGACGTTAAACAATAGAACAGAATATTAAAAAAAAAGTGCCGTGTGTATTATTCAGCTATACGAAAACAAGGAATTACAGTTTTAGCTATCTATAAGCAGAAGTAATTAATTGCAGTTTGCAAGTTGAATTTCCGAAGGATTCTAAATGGAGATGTGCAACATGTCTCAGACATATATCTTCTAAATCACTGAGTGGGAATTACTATAAAAAAGAGTTTTTTGTTTTTTCACTATAAGAATTTTTTAAAAACAGTTTGGTTTCATAGTTTGAATCCGTGTTTTCTCAGATTTAGAATTTGAAAATCTGATGTTGTCCATCTATGAAATGAAATGGATGTATTCTATGCTCAATTATCACTTGAGCTAATATCAAAGAGTAGGGGTATTGTGGGCATAAGTTCCTTTTTAAAAGGTTCTGGAGAAATTGTGTTTGATGTTAAAAACTCTCTTGAAAAAATTTTACATAAAATATTACTTATCAGTAATGCTACCCACTTTCCTTTCTCTGTCTGAATTCTTTGAGAGCATATATTTTGGTGACATTGATCAGTAACAAATTCAGCCATTGAATTTTTGGTAATAAAGTCGCTTGTATTTTAACACATATTAACATGGACTGGCATTTTGAAAAGTGAAGACACAAATTCTAGCAGCTGAGGTCAGGCAGCATTGGATGTGCAGTTAAGACAAAGACGTCCCAGTGCTTCTAAAATATCAGTATTGGGAGGGGGATTTAAAAAAAAATCAGTGAACTGGTTTCTGCTGTTTTCATAACAGTTGTGTAAGTCTGCCAATGTAAGAATATAAGAACCACATTTCAGGGCATTTTGGGGTTTTTAAAGCCAACTTTGAAAAGCTGATGACATTGAACACTGCTCAGGAATAAGGATGGTGTATTTCTCTTGTCTTCATTCAGTCGGAAAATCACATTTAGGTGGAACAAAACTATTTTGTCACGTGGACTCAAACATCATGTCATAAATCAGGGACAGGGCTCCCTGGCTTCCTCTTGGTCTGTGCACTTGTTTGGATGGGGGGACCTGATGAAGTTGGCGTCGGTGGGGGGTGTCTGAGAAAGGGTGGGTAAGATGTGGTGCCTAACACCTTCTAGAAAACCTTCTCTTCCCTGGCCTGGCCCGAAGCCTGAGCTTCCGGCACTGGAGATGTCTTCCCCTGCCAGTCCTTGGTTATCCTAGTACACCTTGTCAGTGGCTTGTACTTGTGGGGATGGCTCCTGAGGTCCTCTGTTGAGAGGGGATTGGATTATGGGAAAGGGCAGGGGAAAGCAGCCAGAGTCTGAGAACAGTGGCAACAAGGCAGGGAGGTGTCGAATACTGACATTGCTTCATTTGGATGCTTGCTTGGGTCAGCCCTGATTTTGCTGTTTGCTTTAAGGATTTCACTTTGAGGCCCTTCCGATGAATGGATGCTATGTTTTGTATATCCATGGGGCAAGGTGATGGCAAAATAGTTCCTTCTCCAAATTCACACGAGTGAGATAGTCATTCATCGCCCTGCTGCTAATTCAATGGATGGACACTGCGTCTCTCCCTCTGGAAAACTGATTTTCTGATTGAGTTTTTCAGGCTCAGCCCTCACCCAGGCACATCTCCAACCACGTAGGGAGACAGGCCTATTTAAGGCCACAAACCCCAGCTGCTTGAAGAATCTCAAGGTCCCAAGAGCTAAAATAAAATTGGCACGAACTCCTACTTCACTTGGGTGAGACGAAAGCCAGCGTGCTTGTCAAAATTTACTTACCATTCTGGTTTAGTTAGACCACAAAAGGCGGGGAGGGGTGAGGGGGGGTTGAAGGGAAACATAAACAAACTTTTCAGAAATCCTCCTGCCTCAATGGCTTTCAAAACCAGTGTTGCACAACAGGAAATGCAGTCGAATTACAATGGCAAATGCTGTTTTGAAAGATGTGTTGGTGAGATGAATGATGGTGGTGGGTTAGGATGCCTCAAAAAGACCTTTGTCTTTTAAATAGGAAACCCTCAGCTAAACTTAAGTTCTCTAACTTGCAACTTTTTCTATAACGTATTTCACCACAATTCTGAATTTAGAGACATAAAGCATTGTGTCACTATATTTTTTAAATGAAAGAGATTAAGCGACACCCTGTTATCCTACTAATTGGGGTTGTAATCAAATAGAAATTTCATAAAGAATATTTTATAATGTCCAAGGCAGGACTTCGAAAATGTGCCATTTTCCACCTGTGAGTGCAGTAGTTTCATAAACAGTCAAATGACCACACTGGAAGTGTTAACGCCACGTTACTTAACGTAACATACCTATTACTTCATAAAGTCCTTAGAAGCTGCTGCTGTAATCTGTTAGTAATGCAATGAACCTAAACAGCCCTGACATTTATTTTTGTGTGACGTGATCCTATCGTTGTTTGAGAAAAAAAAAAAACACCCCAAAAACCAAAAAAACAAACTGAAACTTTAGAATAAAAGGCCATATTTAAACCTTTTCCTGTTAATGAATTTTTGAATGATTCTTATTTCCAACCTGTTCTTTTCATCATCTTTTCCTTAGCAAGACCTTCTGGTTGTGCCCGGGGACAGCAGCCTCAGGTGAGAGATGGTTTCTGAAGGGCATGCTTTTGGCTAAGTGTCAGCTCTGCGAGGAGGGAAGGGGATGCGTGGCCCTAGAGGACTTGCTCTGTCCCAGTGAGCAGGGCAAGGGCAGTGGGCTGGGGGCTCACCTGTGCTCAGATGGGCCTGACGGGTCTCCTTCCAGGGTCAGCTCCTGACTCACAGAATAGGTGGGAGCCAATAGGAGGCAGGTCGCCTCTGAGTATCTCTCACGGGCAAAAATGGAGCAGGAGAGACACACAACATTTGGGTCTTAAAGACAGTGCCTGACACCTTCGGGTTGACCCGACTGCCTATCAGCAGGGAGAGGGAATTTGAAAGTGTGGAAAGGCATGCGACTATGAATGACAGTGCGTTTTAAATACTGCCATTTCCAAAGACCCTTCTCAGAACGTAACTTTGGAATTACGTCCCTAATTTATCACCTTAGGTCTCCTGCTACGTTTTCCTCCTCCCTAAATAATGTGCAAAAACGTTAGGACGTTCTCTGTGCCGTGAAAGCTGTAGTTACTAGGATCTACGTGGCGAGAGAACCGACAGGAGACAGGTTCACAGTCTTAGGCATCACTGCAGCTTTGGGAGTGATTGGATCAGTCTTCTCTGCAGATCCCGGGTTTCTTTTTAAAATGAGCTCTTTCCGTTATGAAGATGGAGACCATGGCAACCTCTCTTCCTCTAGGAGGCCTCTGGTTGCACAGTGGGGCTTTCCTCTACTTGGGTACATCACTCATCCATGTTGTGGGTCAAGGTTAGTTTTGAATTTAGAAGAGAAGAAGAATACTTACGGTTCCCCCCCACCTTGAATGTTTTCATGAGTAAACACAGGACGCTGTGGCTGAAATGAAATGATTTGCAATGTAATCAATGTTTACACGGATACTAAGTAAGAGATAATTTGGATAATGGCATGGTACTTTTCTTAACATTTAATATATCCTGCTGTAAAAAACCAAGAGGAAGAAAAGAATACAACCACATAAAGGGTTTCTGCAGGATTAATCACTGAAATATTTTGGAGGGTGCTTTCAATGACTTCAAAATAACCAAGGTTCGGATGCTTTGAACATATCCACAATCCAGTCTGCTCAAGTTTTAAGGAAAAGTCAGGGCTCTGTCCCATTGATTTTTCAAAGGCCAGGAACATGGCAAGAACATAGACACCAAACCACTGAATGGGAAGTCTGGACACCCTCATACAGCCTCGCTCCTCAGCGTTTTCTTAAGCAAGCAGAAAAGAAACCACATTGAGTCCGACAGCAAAGTATCCACACTCATTCTAATATGCTTTTCCCCCACAGACAACATTTCCACATACAGTACGGATGAAAATATCGATAGGCGGACATCCCATGCTACATTTGAATTAACATTCTCTGTTCTCAGTGTGGAGAAACACATGCATTTTAAAAGAGAAAACAGAGAACTTTAAATAGAATGCAACAAACAATAATCCAGGTAACATGTAGCATTTTACCTTAGAAGAGAAATATTGGTGGGAATTCCCAGTGCACTGAACTCTCAAAAGAGTTTCCTTTCTTTTTATACTAAGCATCAAGACCAGTATCTGTAATAGATACTTATAATATTGGAAATGACAAAACCTTAGCATATCCACATAAAGACTGCAATGAATGAAAGTTAACATGTCGGTTGAATATGCAAACTCAATGTTGTTTATACTGACTACCTAAATGTTACCTTTTAGGGGAAAATTACTGTAATATTCGCAACACATTTCAAAAGCATTCTCGTCTAAATGATGGATACATGGTGAAATGAAGTAAATCAGAGTTTACATAGCAATGATCAAAGTGACTGCTTGGTGATTCCTGAATTAGATATTAGATTGATCCAGGTCCGTAGACATCAGGGCGAAGGCCGATTCCTGGATTCCAGAGTTATGAGTAGATTCAGGCTGGCTAACTTTCCCCTGCAAATTATCCATAGAAACCCCACTGGTCCAAGATTGGATGGGGAACTCTGGGGTTCCTTTCAGTCTATGAGTCTTAATTTTCCCCCTTCCTAAATTCTCTATCCACTCACTCTCTTTCCATCTAAGCTGTCTAGCATAAGAAGACTAGGTACTTAGTATACTACTAAAATTTTAAGCTTTGACTGTAGTAATTGGAAGTGTTTGTTAACAGTATTCTTAGAAATTTCACTCAACAGTCTGCATAGATTTAAGACTAAAGAATGGCTAAAAGTGATTAGACACACGTATGGCTTGAGAGTAGAATACTTTACCCCTATAAATCAATATAAAATTACTAACAATATATCTGTTATTAAAATTATAAAATATACTATTTTACAAATGATAAAGACTAAGCTGTTTTTCAGCCATTTCAAGATCATTTAATTTAATACATTAAATCAATTAAAATATATGAAAAGAGGTAAATATATTATTTATAAGCCTATATGCTATTACATTTCTTCAATTTCTTATCCAATCACACACACACACACACACACACACACACACACACGTTATCCCCAAAAATGTATATGCACTTTAACAGCTGATAGCTCCATTTTGAAAATGAAATGTATTTTAATAAACACTGCCTTTATAATTATTCAAAGTGTGTGTATACAGTTTTGGTGGACACTATATATATATAACTTTTTACACTTTTTATTATTGACACTATTACAGATGCCCCCACACCCCATTTGCCCACCTCTACCCAGCCCCTGCCCTCTTCCCTAACTTTTAATGCAGAAATAAGGTATATTTATATATATTATATATATTAATTGCAATCAATATTTTGTAATAATTTTCCAGTACACATTTTAGTTCTCTTAACCATTTTGCTCTTTTTTGTTCTGAAGTTAAGATTGTTCTAGCCTTTTTTTCATTGTCAAAAGTAACAATGCTATGAACATTTTATACAAAGAACTATTTTCTTCTTTTGAACCATTCCTGGGAAATCATTTCCAGGAGTAAAATTTCTGGCCAAAGATTATACATTCAAGCCACATGCTATTGAATCTGCTCACGACAGTCACTCAAACATACTGTATATACGTATGTAACTTAAAAATCTAAACTACCATATTTCAAATGACACATCAAGACAGGTACTGTTTTCTCAGAAATAGTCATAGCACCATTTCAGTGCACAACAAAGTTATAAACAATAAATATTATCTGTTCTTGCCTGAAGAGAACGTTTTCTAAAATATATTTCATTGTGCTCTAAAAATGGTGTGCCTGTTTCCAAATACTTAAATCATCCTGATACTTTTAAGTTGAGTAAAAACTTGACTTTTACTTGTGGCATCTGGGGTTTGGTAAAAGCAAATGTGAATACAACTGATATAATACTTTGAAAATCAGTATAGCACCTTGTTGTTATTGTCATTACAGCTTTACTGGTTTAATTCCACTCAACTTACCTCATAAATCATTGAACTGAATCATCCCTTTGACAATGATAAAAATTGGGCTATTACCAGAGGTCATGGCTCCCTGATTCCATAGGCCCCTGAGTCTCAAGAACTGTGTTCCTGGATTGCTGGCCAGTAGCGTCGTTGCTTTCACCCATCTTCCTCACTGTGTCTATTTCTTCACATCCTTCCAAAGGATCCTCCATTACTTTTTTTTTTTTCTCCTGAATCACCAGTTTTCTATACGTTCACATTCTCAGGCCAGGATTTAGCACAGCTTTTATTAGCATAGATGTCATGTACCTACTGTAATGGCGAGTTTTAGAACTTCCCTAAGGTTCCCTTTAAGAGGAATCATTTCCATGTGAATGTGTATGACTGCGAACCAGTGTTGAGGAAAGATGACCATTACAGTCTTTGAATTCATTTATTTTACTAGTAAAAGTATTTGGCCACTAGAGGAATAGGTAGCATTAATAGATACATTTATGCCTTTCTGGTGTTGGCATTGACTATGTGACCTTGGGTATGCACCTTAGGTGCCTGATCTCTAAAATCAAGAAGTTGGACGAGATGAGGATTAAGATCTTGCTTGTCCCCCTCAGGGAATCCATAAAGGAATCCACATTTCACAGACATTTTTTCTGTGTTATGTATAGGTGCTATCATCGACCTTACTCATTCAGTTGTCAGAGAGCTGCGACAAGGGACATTCACTGGAGAATTCTCAAGTGTCTCAGTCATGTAAGAACAGTAATAGTAATAATTCAACTTCATTTTTGCAGATCAGTGAGCCAAACCAAAGATGATTTCTTAATAGCACAAATAAGTAAGAAGCAATAATAGAATTATAATTTGGGCTCTTACTCTTTATTGCATAAAATATTACTGTGAGGGAATAGGTGGCCTAAGTTGGCTAAAATCAGCCCTAACCCTAACCCTAACCCTAACCCTAACCCTAACCCTAACCCTAACCCAAACCCAAACCCTAACCCTAACCCTAACCCTAACCCTAACCCTAACCCTAACCCTAACCCTAACGCTATTTATTTTTGCCTTTAGGCAGCTGTTTATGCTCTGTGTGGATACTCAAGCGAATTCTCTTAGGGGACTATCTTTTGCAGTTCCTCCTCTTGGTGTTATGACCATGGGCACAAACCTAGAGGAAGAGCTCTGTACTGTGGCTGCACTCTACTGCCACCTAATGGTCAGTAGTGGCAGCAACATGTAAGAGTTGTTCATGCCTTTACTCAGCTCTCACCGAGTTCCTTTAACCTGGATTCATTTTGGAAGAATATTTTAAAGACCACAGAGCAATGTGAATCGATATCCATCTGTTTTTCCGACCATGATTTTCCCTTCCCGCATTTTAAATTCTTGAGAAAGGATCACGCTGACCACCAGAATTTTTGGTCTATGATAATTTCTATTTTAACCATCTACCCAGGCATTTCTATTATTCATGACTTTGTAGACGTTTTGCGACAAATACAGAACAGTATACATTTGTGCCATCCAGAAAGGCTCACGTGAGCTGTGAATGTATGAATGTGGTTTTCAAGCTAACAGTTTACAGACACCGTGCTGGAAATGTCGGATGAGAATTACATATATCATGCTTGCATTATCTTGATGAGCCTTAGGTGGACAATACAAATGCGAGAGCCCAATGGGGCATCGTGCTGTTTTCTCAGAAGCCTGAATATTTAACCCTTTCCTGGGCAATGCAACAATTACTTTTTATCTTTTAGTGTAGCTATTTTTAATGTCAAAATGTCAAATATGGGTACACTCGAGACAGGTTTTAAGCACATGCTAATTTTCAAAGCCAGAACCAAGTCACAAACCACTGCTCATATAGGAAGCTGCTTTGAAATATCCCACAATCTCTGGTATCAGTAAAACATATACTTCCCTAGCTCGGTCTGCCTGACACCCACCTATTTATCTGTGTTGCTCAGAGGCATCTCTGGAGGATCACCTATACCTAGTTGTAGGAAATTCTTAAATAAGGAGTCATTGCTACTGTAAACACTAAAGTGTGGAAAAATCTTTGAAAGAGTTGGCAGCAGCTCTAGAGTTCTTAAGTCATCCCCCCCCGCCCCCGCCCCTGCCCAGAAAATGTCACTTGTAGCACCCGCCAACCAGAATTGGATGAGCATCTCCTTTCAACAGTCCCCTGTTTCTGCTTCTTGGCTTATTTTTCCTTCTTAAATTATGAAGTTAAATCAAACTTTTGCATAAATCTAAAGAGTATAGAATATTCATGTTCCACAACAACACATAAAACATACCTAATGTAAAAATCCGGCAAAGAAAAAACCTTACGGTGACCCAAAGCACACCATGTCACTGCCAGTGGGACATTCGTGGCTGGCCATGTTAATTATGGAAAAAGCTTTTTTTTTTTTTTTTTTTTTTTGCTTCTGGAGAAGGCCCTTCTGTGGAGACTAAGAATCTCTTCAAATCAGCATCCCTCCTCCTCTATGGCCACACAAATCTCTGCCCCAGAAACAAAACGAGGTCTTATTATGCAAAGACGCGAAAAGCACAATGATGGGATCAGCGCAGAGAAATCTCCACATTTTTAAAGTGTGGAAAAGGCAGTTTTCTTTGCAAGGAAGCCCTTCACCAGTTGCGGACCCACAGTCATGTAACAGACCAGGTAGGGTAAAACCAGGCCCATCAAGACAGAGACGGTGGAAGGACTGGCTCATGCAGAGAGGAACATTCCCCGCGCCCCCCGCCTTCCTCAGGATCCGCAGTACCGGTTAGCATCCCTCCACTGAGAATGCGGCCTGTGGTGTAGAACTCAGTAGTTCCAGGGAAAAGAAATAGAACCTTTAAGTTTAATCAATGCTGTCAAGAGACTGGGGCAGATGAAGCACACATCACCAGAGCAACTCAATGTTTTGCAACAAGATCACGGATTTTAAAACATCCCAATAAACGGGACGACACAGAAGCAAACATTACCGGAAGCGTGTGAGTTCAGTGCAGGGTGGGGCAAAAGTGCCTTTACAATTGCGAGCACGTGAGACACAGAGTTTATTCTTGTGTTATTATTTATGGATTCTTGTATTATTTTCCATACGAACATCTGTAAACCTACTTCTGCCCCAGCCTGTGTTTTGTTGGCAACGGCTTTATCCTTTGCACGGAGGACAATGACGGCAAAGCAGAGATGTACAGAGAACATTTGCACAGAAGCACGAGACGTGGTAGAAGACATACTGCACCCTTAGTTGTCTGGTGGAGAGTCTGGCCATGTCTGTCTGGATTTGGGGGAGCTCACACAAGCACATTCCGCAAACGCTTAGGATAGGATTTTCGTGTTGATCTGCTATCGTAGCTCATCATCAGTTGGTCACTTCATCTCAAGGTTCCCTCTACCCTACTTGACCGGCAAAGGACAGCAAGGACCACTGAGGGTGCGCGTGTGTGGCCAGGGTGCCTGGCCCAAGGCGGGCGGTCCGTCCCTACCCTGTGGGAACTGCTGAGCCCTCTGACAGGCGAGCTGCAGGACCTCCTAGTCATCACTGGGCTACGCGGAGGCTTACCCAAGACAAACGTCTCGCCTTTTACATCAGCCTGGAAAAGCCACAAGAAGGGAGTTAGTTCTCGTCTCCTCCTCCAGCGTCAGGAAGAGCTGCCTGCTTGTTCTCCGTGCACACACAGCATGCCAGGCCCCTGCACACGGCCAAGGAGACGGGTCTCACCCTGCAGACAGCTCTTCCGGCTGCCCCTGCCTTTCACACACAGGCATCCCTTGTGCTTCAATCGGAACGCACAGGCAGAGCAGAGCAGAGCACAGAAAAGATGCTTGAATGCAGCCGACATGGCTAAGAGCACATCCCAGAAAAATGTATGCCTTTCACAGAATGCTTCACAACTGGGTTCAAGACACCCTCAGATCTGGCCTGTTTTCTTTGTTTATTTGAATAGATACAAAGTAAGACAGAGGGCAATTTTACTTACTATCCATCAAATTGCATAGGAAGTGCCAATCATTTGTTGGGGTGGTGGTGGTTGGGGGGGGGGGGATATTCTAACCAAACTCATAAGAAGAAAATATGACTTTTCTGGGGAAAATGATGAAATGCAGTTAAATACTAAATATTGCCCTAACTCCAAGCACCCTGAGACTATGTTGGCATTCTTTCAAAGCAAGACTTTTAATTCGTCCGCGAATGAGCCACCGTTCTTGCGTCTGAGTGCTTTATTTTCCTTCCAGCGGTGGACGAAATTAGCAGTGCATCGTGTGGTATTTGACTTGGCTTATGAGAACTTTTGTGAGACTAAAGGACCTTCAAATAAAAGCGTGGGGTTTTCTCAACTCTCACTTGGGGCAATGCTCATGATAATCAGCGATGAGTGACCTGAACTCCGCAGCCTCCGGAGAAGAGATGCGTTAGGCATTGTTCTTCAGGCTTGTGGCAGCGGAGGCTTGATGCCCTCCAACTTCCATTCTCTCCTCTGTCCACCCTCAGTAATGGAATCCCGCATGTTAGGTAGGCATGTGGCCGTTCTGAATGAAGTCTCTAGCCCAGTCTTGTACGGAGATGCGCTCATGTGATACGTGCTGACAGAGGGAAAGTGGCCTTCAAGAGGTACAGACTCCCTGCCTCTGTCCTCCTTCCCGTGTGCTGGGATGAGGATGGGACTGCTGGAGCTGGTGCAGCCACTCTGCAGCCACTTTGCAGTGGGCGCATCTCCTTGAGGATGGTGAGACCAAAGGAAAGGGGAATCTCTTGGGTTCTCTAATGACTACAGAGCTACATACAAGCCCTGGATGCTTAGCTTTATGCCTAAGAGAAGTATACTTCTACCTGGTTTTAAGCTTATACTTTTTTGTGTCTTCTGGCACTGCAGCTACCCCAGTCTTGACTAATACAGGGAAGACTGTCTATAAGCATCAGAGAAATACCATTTAGCTGTTAGAATGATGCGGATCAACAGCTGGCGAGATCATCTGAACATATGAGGGAGAACCAGGGTTTCATTTTATGTTGGAAACTGTGCTCGGGGGGACCACCTTCTGATGGGATGGCTGGCGGGCGAGGAGACTTCCTGATGGGACCCCAGTGAGTTTCTTAGAAGAAACCAAGGAAGAGCCTTCCTAGCGCTTCATAAAGACCTTCTATCGCAATTAGTGCCCTCGTGCTGTGAGTCTCTTTTACAAAACATTCTCTTAGGTAGAATAGGAAGCTCAGCTTGTGGACAAGCGGAGGAGTATAGTGACTTGTATTATGAAACACCATTATTTAAAGGAAAGATGCTGGCAAGACGAGAAAATATTGGATGCTGATTTATCTATCAACCTCATTCTATTTTTCAGTCTTCTGTCACTTACAAAGTAGTGGTAAATTTTACTTTACGGAAAATTTTGGATCGCATGTGACAAACTTACACTGTCCAAGAAAATTTTTTGAAAGAATCAAATTGCATTAAATTAGGATAGGTTAAGCCCTAGCCAGTTTGGCTCAATGGATGGAGCACCGGCCTGTGGACTGAAGAGTTCTGGGTTCGATTCCAGCCAAGGGCACATGCCCGGGTTGCAGGCTCAGTCCCCAGTAGGGGGCGTGCAGGAGGCAGCCGGTCAATTATTCTCTCTCATTGTTGATGTTTCTGTCTCTCTCTCTCTACACTCCTTTCTGAAGTCAATAAAAATATATATTAAAAAAAATTAAGGTGGGTTAAGTTAAAAAAAAAGTGGTTCATAGGGGTTGATAGAGTTGTAATAATTTCCTGCATAGTACTTTGCGTAGTAAAACATTATTAAAATTTTATTTTCTCTTAGCTTTTAGTGCTGGGTTACTTTCCTTTGTAACTCCAACATCCTTGACATGGAAGGAATAGGAAGCCTTCTTAAAGGACTCAGGTCAGCACAGCTTGTCACTGTCAGATGTGGGGTTAAACGACAATAATGGTCTAAAACTTGTAGTTGATTCCATTTGTATTTAATTACTGTCTTATTTAGGACAATTTTCATAATAATTAGTGATGATGGACCTAAAATTTGCAGTTGCTGGAGAGGAAATGCGTTAGGCATTGTTCTTCAGGGTTGATGCCAGCAAGACGAGAAAACATTGGATGCTGATTTTCTTTTTATCAAACTCATTATCTTTACAGGCACAAATAACTTCAGGCAGCTTATAATCTCTCTGCGAATAGAAAAGTAATTTATAAGGTTTCAAAAAAAAAAACAAAAAACACCCACTCAGTGGGGGATTAAAAATAAACATTTGCTCTCACACAGGGGATGCAATAGAGAAAAAACCAGTTCAGTTTTCTGGAGATAGTTCTTTGATGCGGTTACTACGGTATTCTTTCCAAACAGCTTTATTGTGAACACCTCCGTTCTCTCCTCACATTCTGCCAGTGCCTGAGACCTAAAGCCCCGTCTCTTACATTACAGAACACCGATTCTAAGTTACGTTCCCCTTCCTGATTAAGCTTAATGGCTAGAGAACAAGGAGAAAGGCAAGAAATAAATACTTTGTCCTTAAAAAGAAAACCACAGAGAGAGCTGGGGGGACTGGGGGGGGGTGGGGGGTGGGGGGGGGTGGGGAAGGCAAATTCTGAGTCTTAGACATTATCCAAGTGTTATTATGTTAAAAATTTCCCAATTATTTCCTGCCAGCAAAGATTAAAACCTCAAAGGGCAAAGATCAATTAGTCTTCCAGTATTCCATTTTTCAGACATTTTTCCTTTCATGAGTAAGAGGAATTCACATGGCTGATGATTTTGGTGGGTGGATCTGCTGAGTGGGGGGTGGGAGATTGCCCAAATGGCCCTGCTCAGGTGCTGGCTCTTCCCAGAACAGCCTCAGCGGCGTGGCCCCTTCTCTGCAGGGTCTCTCGTGTCAAGTTCTAAAGGTTGAGGGTGAAGGTGAGTTATGACTTGAAGTCTATCACCTCTTGCCTACAGGGGAAAACGTTGGCTCATTCGGATCATCAATGCAAAACTTGCCCACGAGGGAGTGATTTCATTCTGTGGGTGTCGTCCAGGCTCTTTCCAAGGCGAGTCATTCATTTTGGTGAGATCTTTCAAAACACTCTCCTGAGGGTGTTTTAAAATAGCAGCAGAGCTGCCAGCCTGCACATCTCAGAGGTAGATGCTTTGCTAACGCCTACAACGAAAGGAGCTGCGTTCCTGCATCCTCATCAGTTTACGTCAGCTTTGTGGGAGAACAAGGCTCAAGGCAGTCCAGGCCCAGGAGCATCCTGCCCTCAGGCTCTGCTGACCTGGCCAGTGGGCGGGCAGGTGAGCCCCCTGAGAAGTGACAGAGAGTGACAGGTACAAAGCCGACGCCTTTGAGTGGGATGGTTCTCCTGCTGACGCTCAACTTAAAAAAAAAAATCTTATGTAAATTTTAGTTTGTTTTTCTCCTGCCTATGGGTATAGCCGCTATGCAAATATATATTTTAACTTTTTGGATAGAGGCCATGCTGCTGTGGTTAAAAGTTAGCAATCAGTCTTGACATGACTTTTTTAGATCGTGTAAGATGGCACAAATCGAAATACATACATGTAAGTTAATTAAGTCCATATAAAGACATGCAAGAAACCACACACAAGATGCAGTTACCTTTAATTTTGGTGAACTTATTTCCTGTTGGTAAGAGTGTTTAGGGAGGAGAGGTGGTGAGTAGGACTGGGCAGGCTGAGAAAGCATAGAGACCAGCTGTGAGGCCGAGGCCGAGGGAGGAGGAGAGGGAGGGGAGGGAAGCAGACAGCTGGGGAAAGGTGTAGACGGTCCATCTCTCTAGGGAAATGAAGGTAGCTTAAATATTGAGGAAAGACAAGATGAGATTATGCTTGTGTCCAGAATGAGGTCACATGGTCAGCCTTTAGGTAACATCCCCCATATTGAAACAAGTTTAAAGTTAACCAGTACTGGTGACATTTATGACAAATTCTTGCTTTAAAAGCATGAACTTTTTCTTTTGAATTTCATTCAAGATTTCAATGGGTATGATCAGTTTCATTTTTCTGATGTGGGGGGTAAGAATCCCCATAGTCTGTAGGCAGGTAGAAGTTCCTGGGACCCAAGCCCTAGATCTAATCATGTCCTAAAATTAAACTGAAGAGAACATGAGCCATTTAAGTGATCAACTAGAGTCATGCTTGACTGACTGCAATGAATGATCTTTATTCTAAACAGTGTGTTTAGTTGGTACAGATGCAGGTATGGCTGGGTTCTTTGTTCAGGTGACGTTTTCTCTCTGGGTTGAGGGACAGCCAAGCCTCAGGGTGTTGTGACTGTCCACGGGCCTCATGGGCACTGACCATTATTTAAGCCCAAGGAGACCCTGTGTTGGCCAAGTGCCTCTACATTTGTTATTGGTAAGATCTAAGTAGCAAATTATGGTGTTTAAACATGATTTTCATGTTCAGAAATCTTTCAATAGAAGATCCATGGGGGACTTGCATAGTTGCATAATATGAATCATTCATTTTTTTTGTCTCATAATTTTGATATTTTCTAGTACCCATATTTGCTACGTAATTCACAGATTACATATGTGAGATATCAAGTTTTCGTTTTCTTAAAAGAGAACTTGACAAGCTAAAGACTCAGGGTGTTATCCCTCTTTACTGATTAAAATTATCGCCCAAGTTTCTTGGTTTTTAAAATGAAAATGGCAGGACCCAGTAGTCACTGATTGGAAAGCTCTTTCTTCAGAAAGCGGTGAGTGGGAACCAGAACACTATCTTCCTCCTTTCTTTCCTTCCTCCTTTCCTTTCCTTTCCTTTCCTTTCCTTTCCTTTCCTTTCCTTTCCTTTCCTTTCCTTTCCTTTCCTTTCCTTTCCTTTCCTTTCCTTTCCTTTCCTTTCCTTTCCTTTCCTTCCCTTCCCTTCCCTTCCCTTCTCTTTCTTTTCTGTATCAATTTCCTCATCTCTAAAATGATAGCATAACCCACCTTAAATATGAATGTATAACTATAAATAAATAATGGAATTATATTATACATTTCCATCATCTTATTAAAATTTGCTGTGTTGCTATACACTCCTCCACCCCAACTTTTATAGTGCTTGTTTCTTGAAAGGACAACATCTAAGGCAATGTTTATTAATATGATTAGCTGTCCTAGCTAATCGTCGTAGGACAGGTTAGTTGTTCAGGGATTGGGCAACATTGAAATACCTCCTTATTGGTGTGAGCTGCATGGCTGTGTTCCTTGGGGGCTCTAGGACCTGGGAGGGTGGCTGCTGCACCGTGTGAGCAGCCGGGTTTCCTCTTCTCCTCCTCCTCTTCGATGAACAGACTTGGTTTCACCTCGGGGCCGTCATGGCCCCACCGCGAGGCATCTGGGTCTTGAGATTCAAGCCCTCCCCGGATGCCTGACATCAGCCCCTCACAGAGTTCCTCTTCTTCCTCTCCAATGACAGGGAGGGTCTGGGGCAAGGGACCCACATTAGTGTGTGCAGATGCCACAAACTTATCCCCTAGGACTTCAGACACCTTTTCAGGGCTCGCAAAGCCTTTTCTCATCGTCAAATCTGCACACTTGTTCTGAGTTGTCTTTCTGGGGTCCTGGACCGGCGTTGTCTCATAGGGCTGGACTGGAGTTGAGGTCGCACCTGTGCCACGTAAGGGTGGCCGAGGGGAAGGTGATTTGGCCGGTACAGCTGCTGGAGGCCATGGGAGGGGAACTGAGGGTTCCTCTTTAATTTCAAGGGTGATCTCCTCTGGGATATTTGGCTCGGCTTGGTCAGCTGGTAAGGTGAAAGCACTAAGCTTCTCTAATTCATCCAGGAAGTTGTCCAGGAAAGGAATCAGAGGGTTTGCCGGAGGACACTGAGCTGTCAGGGACGGCCACCCCTGGCTAGGCCCCTGCTGAGCTCCGTTATCTGGGCCAGGAGAAGCTCTGTGCGTGAGAGGAGGGGCTGGTTCCCTGGGAGCCAACTTAAAAATGAGCAGCGAGTGTGAAGCCAAAGAAAGGAAGAAACCAAGAAAATAACAACAGTGCATCAAAACACAGAGACAGAAATGCAGGGAAGGTAGTGAATACAAAACAGTATTTTATGCCGTGGTGTAGATTTGAAGATATTTTGCTGAATTTTTCCTACATAAAACCACTAGCATGTTAGAAATTTATTTGGAAAATGAAACTCTCCTAGTATTCGAAAGGGGTCGTCAGTGTCAAATGACAAAGTAGAGCTGTCATAGCGATTATAAGGATAGACAGTGAACACTTAAGAGATTTAATTTCATTTAACAGACTACCTCTTTTAAACTAGGTTCCCAGATTTTGACTTAGTAGTAGAAATGACTTTGAAATGGTATTAATGTAGAATGAAAGCCAATAATTAAACCTTTCTCAGCTGCTGAATTTGTGAGGTGTTCTTGCTGCCTGAAGCAGTGCCCAATCCCATGAACTTCCCATAATTTTCTCACCTATGTTCGCCAGGTGATGATAACATATGGCATAAAATATTTTTACATCTTTATATATGAACACATTTCTAAATGAGTAAGTTTGGAAAAATATGTTTTGAGAACAGAAACCCATGATCAGAATGAAACTGAACTTACACTAATTCTTCAAAGTTTTTATTTTATTATATTTTTTGACTTCAAAGTTTTTAAAAAATTCAAAGTAAGTGATTACATTGAAAGGGAGCATATGATGTTAGTGGGAAAAATCTTCAGCTAGGACTTTCATCTCTCTCAATAGCTTGACATTTTATATAAACTTGGGGGGGTATAATTTAAGCTGAATCTTCTGAGTAAAAGTAGACTTCTGTGTATCTTAATATTATTGCTATATTCTGGATATATTGAACAAAACAGAATTTTTATGTAAATTCATTCAAAGGTCTAGAAGCACTGCCTAGTAACATCCTAATACATGTATCTATTGCTACTGGGCTGGGAAGGGTGGCTCATGCCATGCGTGTGAAGGCCTTGAGAGAGGCTGGAGGTTGACATTTTACTTTAGTTTTTCCCAGGGAATGATTTTGGTTTGGAAAGAAAAAATGTTCAAGAAAGAGTATGGAGATATGCTTTCTGGTTGGTGGTACAGGGTGAGTTGGTTGTTCTGCACTCAGCACTCTGGGTGCCAGGGCCTTAGTAGGTATCAGCGCACAACACACCTCCACTTAACCTTTGACTTCTGTGTCCTATAATAGGAAAGGGGCATTTATAGAATTTATTTAGCTGTGTTTTTTCTTTTTTAAGCAAATATGCCATGTCACCATGTGGTGGAATAAAAGAGACAAAGTGTCATAAAACGTATGTGAGCATCTTATAGAAGATTCAGCACTAAGGCTTCTTAGCACCTGATACAAAGAAATACTCTACACTTGATCTATTACTGGATAGATTCCTAGCAAGTCCTGTATATATTTAATTTTTAATAAGATAGAAATGATCTAAGTCTTATTTGATAGTCTAGAGAAGTTCCCTTATTGGCCAGAATCCAATTGTATGCTCTATGCTATGCAACACAAGAATAGATTTTGAAAGCCTGTGAAATATATAATAAATTCAAGATGATTACTTTTCACTTTCTCTAATGGTCAGGAATATAATGTGGATGATAAAGATCTTTAAATTCTACCCCGATCACTATTACTATTGCAGTGTCATTACCACCATAGTTACTAATCTATGTTTAACAGGTTCAAAGCACTTAGCTTTATAAAGGACTTATTTCTACTGAAAGTCAAATTAAGTATCCTGGGATACTCATATCACAAAAATATACCTATAATACAAAAATCATTAGAATTGGATTCTACTGTACAAAAAGCAGAAATATCAGAAATATTATCAACTTATATTTGAGCCACCCCTGAAAAACAGTATATCAAGAAATGTGATTGAGTGTGTCAAAGAGTGATTCATAAATCACTTAAATTCCTTCCTTATTTGCAAATATCAGTTAGAAAATAAGATATGTAACATATATTGGATATCATCATTTAGAAGTACATTATAGTTCTTTTTCTGAAAATGATGGAGTTCTACACTACTGAGAAGTTTCCTTCATTAAGCCAATATCACAGCACAGATTATCAGAGGGAATAAAACCATTAAAATTTTTTTCCAAATTATGGATGTAAGATTTTCAATATATTTTTCCCCAACAGTGAGAATAAAACACTAATTATTTATCAGTGAAATTTGTACATTCATCTATTTATATAAAATGTAAAATCTGGTGTTCTAAGAAAAAACTTAGGAAACTGAAAATACATTTAAATCATATTCACAACGAAGATTAAAACACTGTGATCTAAAATATTACATGCTAATATTAATTAGGACATTATGGAAGAATTTCTTAAATGTTAAAATAAGCCTTTGTAGAGATACATGCTTATTTTTTCTTATAAAATTTTATTTGAAAGTACAGTTGCTTTGAATTTATTTGGTAGTTCATTCATTTAAGATGACTGAGTAGTGGATAAGCCAAATATGCAGATGAGGATTCTTATATTTTCATTTATCAGTAGGAACTACTAAAGGAAGAATGTTGATCTCTAAGTGCTAAGCTCTGGTAGTGAAGTAGATATACTGAAGAAGATTCTGGAAAAGTTTATAACCAATCAACCAAAATTGGATGGTACCAAATGGTTCCATTGCCCAATGATAATGGATTGAGAATAATTACCCTGCAACTGAAACCCATTCTTCAAAGAGAAGTAGAATGAATATAATGCCAACCCTTGCCCTTTTAAAGAAAATGCTTCTCTTAAAATAGGAGATCTTAGATTACTAGTATTTGCTTTTGTGAAATCCTCCTAAGACTCATTTTCAAGGAGAGGGTTAGGGCACTGGGGGTGCTATCTTGAGGTGGTCTGGCATTGGAACATGAAATGACTGTACAACATCCGATGTTGATGTTATGTTGCTGGCTCTAGATGGTTTATTTCCCATGTCCTAGCCTTGATCTTAATTATTTATTAAAATAATCAATAAATTATGCAACATCATACACTTTTTAAATGTTCGGAAGTACTTACAATATTTTGAAACTAATTCCTTGGTAATTTAAAGTTTTATACTTGGAGGTTAATAAAAAGTTGAAAGAAATACCTAAATACCATCCATAAGAAGAGCACACTATATTGTAACTTAACAGAAAATTAAGAAAAGAAATTCACATTATGAGTGAAGAAAGTAGAATAGCCTTTTCTAGTTAGCCAGTTCAGGGAGCAAAGTTCCTTTTAGACCAGATATTGAGAAAGATAATTATCTTCAGCCACTAGCTCAAGTGAGATAGTAGAACTGGTACATAATTACCCTAAAACTGTGAACTACACATGAGGGCCCCTAATGACCAATGATATTTTCATTCAGTCTAATACACACTTTAAAATTTTACTCTATTTCTCTTTCTATATTAAAAAATCTCAAGACTTATATACAGAATTTTTCAACCTAATTACCATGTACTTTGAAATAAACCATTTTGGGATCTATTGATTTATCTATCTATGCATACATACATATGTATATAATCCATTTAACATATACATATATAAAATTAAGCTTTAGAAAAAAAATCACATTTCAAAAAACCAGAGTTTCAGAAAGCAGGTACATTTATCTATAATATAGGCTCTTATGATACCAATTTTTCTCTTTCAGTATTTTAATTCGAAAATGAAATTCTCAAAATCAAGCATTAAACTTTTATGCCAGTACCCATAAGAAAAATTAAGTTATATTCACTTGACTTGTCACTCAAACTTGGAAGCATAACATGTAAATCCCTTGCTTTGCAATAAAGATGATGTTCTTAATGATCTAATATCAGCTATTATCTTACTCCAAGCTCCCCAGTGTTCTACTAATATGCTAAATGTCTTCTTACCTTGTTGGAACTTAAGCTGTGGATTCTATCACTCGAGTAGCTGTGGGGTATTGGAGGGTCGGGGTAGTCCTCGGCGCCTTTGGCTGTGTTCCTCTTCACGACTTCTACATAGGAAACAGGGAAGATGCCTTGTCTGTTGGTTCCTGGGATTTTACCTTCGTACCAGTTCTGATCAACTCTTTTGAGAAGAATAACTCTGTCTCCCTGTAATGAACATGAGGAAAATGCATTGTAAGTAGGGAGGTGACAACATCAGAAATATAATTGCCAACGTTTTCTAACAAACAATAGTTTTTCATTTGGGAGAGTGTGATACCTCCAGTTTTATTTAGTCAGGAGAAGGCAACTAAAGTCTCAGTTCATTCCCAAATTACAGCTGATCAACATATATGCCATTTAGTCGCCCATGCACAACATCTTTCCCTAAGGGTGCTTGGTTAATGTGAACGGGCTCATGCAGGTTCATACTGGTTCCGTGGGAAATGACTTGTGTAATGTCAAAAAGCAGAACGGTTTCATAGGCAACGTCTCCTGGACAGCAGCATCCTGTCACGGACAGTCCACAGAATGGCTTCCACAGGAAGGAAGAGCTTCTGACAGGGTCTGTGACTCAGCTCTGTGACGGTGTGCCTGAGGTGGCTGCAGGAACCAGCCTCCGGAAGGGATGAGGTTGCATGGCTACACATGCTCACTAGTGACAAAGGGTGGAGCCAATGGGATGGCGCCAAGACAGCCCTCGTGGTAATCCACGTCTGTGGCCAGGGCCGACACCCACCTGGTCTGCATGCAGACGGCCTCACACCGGCATCCATGCTGAGTGATGGATCGCCACGCCACAGTGGCCATTGAGCCTGTTTATAGAGCCCCTGGCTTTTGGAATAATAGAACTTTCTACAGTCACTATGCCTGCCTCCTGCAGTGATCAAGCCAATGCCACAAAGCAGTTTAAATTTTAACTCGAAACCACACGTGGCCCAGAAATAAACGGGCAAGATGTGGTTCGTCCAGTGCAGTGGTTCTCAACCTTGGCCGCACATTAGAATCACCTGGGGATCTTTTTAAAATCCTGACTTCTGGGCCTCATCCTCCGGAAATTCTGCTTCTTTGTTACTAATGTTGTGGCCCCACCCCATAACCAAGGGAGGCCTTTGTCAGGGGTACTCAATGCGAAAGCTTGCTTTTCGCAAATGCTGGGTGGCTTATACAAACTGTCCCCCTGCCACAGAGCAGGACGTACCAAAGCTAAGTGGCTCTCCCTGCATCTTAAAATTGCACTGCTTTTCTCTGTAACACACCAGCATGAGGCTGATGCAGGGCTACTGCTCGAGCTATAATTGCATTGGCGGAAGCTTCGATGGAAAGTGTGAAACAAGCTGATACAGATGCTGTGCGGCAGCTTGGAGGGTAGGAGAGAATCTGTCGATGGTGCAGACCCAGGTCTCACAGGGGAGGAGAAGGCGAGGCTCTGGAGCCAGGAGGAGGACAGGGGTCCTTCCCTGCATTCACCGCAGGCAGGAGGTGCTCTTGGCCCGCCCACGTGTAACCACGGTCTAGTCTACGTGGTGGGCAAACATACAGGTGCCTCAAGCAAACGGACACGATTGCTTAGCAAACACCGAAAACCATCATGGAACCTTTCTCAGCTGTGTAAAGCAGCGCGGTGGCGTGCTTTCCCTACTGCTAGGAAGAGGCACTAGGACTGGCGAGGCTTCCGGTGAAACAGGGGGTCAGTCATGAGGCCTAGAGAAGGAAAAATGCTCCCAGGAAGAAACAGCTTCCTGACTCCAAGGTAAACTTATTAATTAAAATTTAAAAAGAACCGGAACGAGAAGGCAGCAGAAGAACGATCTTTTGCAGTCTATTGAAGTGCTTTTCCTTTTGATGCCTTTCCACCAGTTCAACTCCATGGTGCTCAGGCTGAGGCACCCCTGGGAAGGGAAGCCCCTCTGAGAAGCTTTGAGTCCCACAGGGACCTCATCTGGACACCAGGAGGGGCAGGAAACAGTGGCCCAGGGCAGCCCCAGGGAGTGCTCTGTCCTTTCTTTCCGGAAAAACACAGACATGCCTAAGGAGGAAGACAGCCTTTGAAAGGCACCAGGTCAGAAGGCAGCCCGGGTACCTTTCTCAGCGACAGCTCCACGTTGGTGTCCGCGTTGAAATTGTATTTGGCGATAGCTTCTCCGATTTCTCCAGGCTGGGCTGGGGGCGGCGGCCTTGCGGGCTGTGCTTTCTCAGGAGGTGAGAGTTTCTAGGAGGAAAACAGTTGTTTGTTCCTGATCCGCGAGGACCTTGGGATGAGCACCCCCGTGAGAGGGCAGGGAGAGGACTTACCTCCACGTAGGAGATGGGGAAGATGCCCACTCGCCCGTGGTGCTCTCCCTCGTACCAGTTCTGGTCGATTTTCCTGAGGATGTAGACAGTGTCTCCTTTCTTAAACGACAGCTCCCTGGGAGAGACATGCTCAAATGGGTTTTTCTTGATGAAGAGCAATTATTCTTAAGGTCACTAGTCCTGCATTTGGCCAGGAAATATACTTCTGATACTTAAACCATTGTATGCCATAAGCATTTACATAGACCAACTTTAAGATTATTTTTTTTGGTGAGAATTTTCAGCTGAAAATATTCCAGAACACCCGAATTGTGAGTAATATATCTATTTTTATAATATTCATTGCAAATTTATTTTTTAAAAGTAAATTAAAAATATTGTGGCGTGTGGGGATGGCTTCCGTTTTGGATGTGTGGCCGTTATAAAAAAATCTGGCGAGCCCAGTTGGAGAAGGATTTGCCTTACAAATTCTTAGGATTTGCTCACAACATTATACCTTTGGAAATGTGATTTTACCTCGTTTTCCTGTTTAACAATTGAGACATTACATTGGAGGAATTACATAGCTGTATTTTTTAAAATTAAATACATTTCATGTATTAGGTAAATAAAAATAGCTTTTAAAATAGATATTTATTTAAAACAGGTATCCATCTCTTGCCTGTTAGATGTTAGGCACGAAAAGCGCTACTGTCTGGGCATTAATGGAAATGGCTTAAAAATGAGGCTAGCCCTTCCGTATCTTCCCGTGCTGGCTGGGCATGGGAGCCTCTGAAAGTTGCCCGAGTTGGCCGAAACCTTGACTTTTGTTGCAAATAGGTCATTGCACAGGGATGATGAGCAACAGCTCTACGTATATGAGAGCAGACCAGAGCAAGAGGAATGGGATGAAGCTGCAATAGGATATATTTATTTATGGTGGGAGGGGAACAGTTTTCTCTTCCTAAAATTATGGGATGGCTTCCATGGTGACTACTTAACCTGCTTCTCTGAGACGTACACCATTAGGCTTAGTTGGATTAGGAAGAGCTTTATGGGAGGGGTGGTGCGGGCAACCCTCAGGTCTGTGCTGTTGATGCTCCCACGGGCGGCCGGTGGAAGAGCAGGTTTCCCTGAGCCTTTGCTAACCTTGGACTGTCACAAAGAAGAAATGAAATTCACGTGTTCTGTATCATTATTTTATAAAACCAATATGCATCCTCCAATTGTCACACTATATTCAAAAATCAGTAGTAGTGAGGACCATAGTATAGTAGACACAAAGCAGATGTTACTTCTCTAATAATTTTAAAAATGTAAGCTTTTCTTTTAGGAATTTTTTTTATTAACACCAGATTTAAGCCATGTTCAACATCTTAATTTCTAAACAGCATTTTTGTTATTTGGTTCATTCCCTATCTCAGCAGCCTCAGCCAATTCTGAATGATTTTATTTTCTCTCTGTCTTCTACTAGAGACAGACTCTGGAACAATGAATTTATATAATATGCATTTTCATGAATAAATGTTTGGGTTATTGTATATATTCAGTCTAAACCACGCAGTGTAATTTTATGCCAATTTACAATGAATTTAATATCTTGAATTCTGATAGAGACTGAAGTTTCTTAAATAAGGTCCGGGCACATGGGCCACTGAGAGGCGGCAGACTCCCTTCCATTTGAGCCAACTCATGTACCTAGTACCTGTACTGACTTTCCTCAACCACATGCCCATCTGATGAACAAGAGTCTAAAGAAAAAAGGGAAAGAAAGTATTGCAGCACAGGAGTATGACAACACCAATATCAAAGGCTACAGGAGAGAATGTTGCTCAGACTTGCTGAGCTTTTTTTTTTTTTTTAAACAACAACAACAACAACAACAACAACAACAACATATTTTTATTGATTTCAGAGAGGAAGGGAGAGAGAGAGAAATAGAAACGTCAGTGATGAGAGAGAATCATTGATTGGCTGCCTCCTGCATGTCCCCTACTAGGGATTGACCCTAAAACCCGGGCATGTGCCCTTGACTGGAATTGAACCCAGGACCCTTTAGTCTGCAGCCAACGCTCTAGCCACTAAGCCAAACTGGAATCGCTAAGCTTTGAGTGTTGATACATGGAGATTTTATGGTGGGAATCTGTGCACAGTTCTAGTCTTCAACCCCACAAACTATCCTTGATTTAGTTGGATAAATAAATGTTATCAGATTCTCCCAGGAAGTGTTAATTACTCCCCAACTCTTTATTTTTACTTCATCTTGACACGAAAATTCGAGAAACAAAGATGCTTAATTTCTTTTTTTGTTTTACCTACCCATTTGAATTCGTTGTGCTGTAATATGTTTAGTATAGTTTAAAACTCAATGATTCTCAACTAAACTCAAAATGAAAATAAAATTACCCACATTCCAGTTAATTCAGAAGGAACCATTTAATTAGAGTGGATTGCTGCATTATTTGAACATGTCCCATTGCAATATTTATCTCTTAAAGTATTATTAAAGTGTATATAGCCAACTTAGATCATATGATGAACTTATCTTACTTACTTAGATGTCTGAGCCTTAAAATCATAAACAGCTTTTGCAGGCAATTTCTGGAAAGGAAGAAAAATGATTAGCACTAACTTAAAATTTTGGGTTTCCTATAAGAAAGCAGTTTTATAGGAATTAAAGAGAAGTGAAACCTCCAGGAATGATTAAAAATATATAATGTAAATTCTATATGCAATTTATGAATAAATCAATCATTTAGATGCTTAAGCTATAGCAGGAATATAATAGATAGCTTATTCACCATAACTATGGAAAGTCATATTTCATCTTAGCAACTAAGGTAGATGAATGCCATAATAGGGGAATAAAATGTCTGCAGAGGATTCTGTCCCAGGTATAATTATGGCTGTAACCAAGGCATTTCCTGGGATAATTGTTGAGTCAGTTATCTATGTCTTATGTATTGGCACAGCTTTTTCTGAATCGTAATAAAAAGACTGGTGAAAGTTGGGAAGGAAGTCATCATCCCTTTTTCTAAACACTTATGAACATAGTAGCAGAGAAACATTAGCTTAGTTATCACGGGGAGGCTGTTTAGTGGCCAACAGTATAGGCTGGATGGTCTTGCATTCCCGGAGGGTTCAGGAATTCTTCAGCACATGGTACATCGGCTGCTCATCTTTTAGTCATGACATGTGACGTGTGCTTCCCATCAAACCGTGGGGCCCATAGATCTGACTGGGGCACCGGTAAGCTAGCTACTCCACCTCTTCCTTCCCTATTTCCCAATGAGTCCCTCACCCCACTCTTTCCCCTGTGATTCAGGCAGCCTGGACCATTCTTGACTTCTTTTGGCAGGGAGTCCCACGGGCACAGGACTTTATCAGACACCTACAGAGATACTGCTGGAGGGGCTGCCAGTCCAAGACCAGCCTTCAGACCCCACCAGACCCTTACGACTCCAAGGTAGTGTGAGCCAGAGCTCCAGGCCTGGCTCAAGGCATTGGTCAAGAGCTAGTAGGTAGGTGGTTCCCAGGGACAGTGTTGTGTTTTTTTTTTAATTCTTTATTGTTGAAAGTATTACATATGTCTCCCTTTTCTCCCGTTGACCTCTCCCAGCCTGCTCCCGCTCCTGCACAGGCCCTCACCCCCCTATTGTCTGTGTCCATTGGTTATGCTTATATGCATGCATACAAGTCCTGTGGTTGATCTCTTACGGGGCAGTGGTTTTTGAGGGACCCTCACCGACAAAAGCAGGCCAGCAACATATCTATATAGCCTTTGTATTGATCTGCAAAATGGTTGACCTAGGGCTCTCCCTACATCACTGGGCCAGGAGTTTGCAGATGCTTTTAGACCACGACTGTCCATTCATGGGTGTGAGGTCCAGATGCACAGAGGTCTCATTGCCACAGCTGGGCTGCAGCTGGAGCCGATCTGCAGCTGGGGTCAGAATGCAAACTCTCCAGTCCTTTGCTCGGGCTCCAGGGAAAACGTTCTAAGTTTCTCTATTGTCATTTTTATGTTTTTAGTCTGTGTTCTTCACTGGTTTTTGGATGTAACTTTGACTGGCAACGTTTTCAGGTATCTTATTGACAAAAACTTAAATGCTATTGAACAAACTACCTCTTTTTCTGGAGTCCCTCTTCTTTCCCTTGGTGCGCTCCTCCCCAAGTCAGCCACAGTGGACGCGTAACTTCTAGGGGACTCGCGGTCTATTGGAAAGGACAGGGTGAGAGTGAGTACCCACCTATTCAAAGCAGACGTGTTTAGCTATTTTTCCTGGTGACAACTATTTCCCCCCTTAAAATATGGAGAGACACCACAATGGAGAACATGGGTATGAAACTCATAAGGAATCATACAGTTGTGACATTAGACATAAAAACAGAGCATTTCAAAAGGAAGATTACCTGAGGTTGCAGAAGTATTATAGTCGTACCTATAAATATAATTGTTGCACTGCTGATATAATTATACAACATCCTCCAGGCCAGAAAGTTCATAGTTGCAGGAATTTTTCATCTCGAAGAATTTTAATTATTTTCTATTTCTATTCTTTTTGCCTTCAACTTATAATGACTATTTTAAGGCCTATAGAAGATGGACATTTTATGGAGCAACAATTTAAGAATGTAGTAAAGAAAAAGAAAGTAAGATGATGACATAACTATGATCATGTCCATTCTCTCCCTCTCTCTGTTTTTAAATATTTACTGAGACTTGACTTGGGCCTTATTTCTGTTCTTAGCTTGTGCTCAACTTAGCTTATCAGGAAGTAAATATTTATTCCAAGAAACAAAGGGATAAATATTCTCGAAATAGAAAGTATCACGTCTGTTGCCAACTTGCTTATGAAATAGTGAATTGTTTTTGTTCCCCTTAAAGCAAAGTATAAATAATTAGTTACTTTACAGAATTATGATTGCAAGGATCTCTTAATAGTTATCTTATACTTTACACATTGATATGTGGAAATGTAACTCAAAGTATTCCAGTAGCCTATGTTATAAAATTTTACCAGTATAACTGGGTCAAAATTTGTAAATTCTTTCTCTTATCCCTTTAATAAATGTAGTTATGTTGAATAACTAGATGCAGTAACTATGAAATAAATCCATCTGTAAGGATGAGAAATACCAATTTATAAAAAGAAAACATGGTCTAAAGGTTTTGACGGCTTTGATGACAAGGAAGAATTGTCCACTGATAGTAGGTGGGATGTCAGTTCCATGACAGATAAAGATAAATGCCTAACTCTCTGTGAGGTGTGGAGTGTCTAGGCTTAGGAAGGTAACATGACAATAATATTTCAGGTAAACTTAACCAGTTATTTTCGTGAATGCTAGAGGTTTATGTGCAGTATTTTTTCACTGTAAATTAACATATTTTTATGATCATAGGGCTCTCATAGTGATCATAAATTTTAAATTACTTTTGCTAAACACAACTGGAAAAGTAAATATTTGAATAAAATACAAAATACCCTTTAAATGCATTGCAAAGCCCTCTGAACTCATGCCTTACTGATAGTACGTACTCTATACTGTTGAGTGGTGATTAAACTAGGATTTTGAATAACTGGAAAAGGTAGCTAATTTATTTAAAGAATTAGATGCTGACAGGGCTCAGTCAGTGAGAATTTCAAATTGTAGAAATTGATTTTGAAAATGCTAATTTGTTGTTTTTGAATCATGTTGCATAGTATAAGTAGAGCAAAGATAAATACTAATAATATAGTGAAGTTGTGCAATGAGAATTAACAAGTGAGCCATATGCTACATTAATATGAAGCTTGAGTTATGTCTCTTTTTTGCCTATAGAGATATAGTCTATATTACAAATTCTGAAGTGTTAGGAGTTTAAATCTGTTAGTGCTACCTTCTCTCGACATGCTCTTGGTCAAGTTTATTGTCCTCTCTGGGTCTCCGTTTCCTTCATTGTAAAACAGTGCCTATAATAATCCCTATCACCCAGGCTTATGCCAGTGTTCACTGAATAATGTATGTGAAACATTTTGCAATGTCGGGTACAATATCTGGTGATCCAATGTCTTAAAACCTACATAGAAAACAGTTGCACCTTAAGGATTAATGAAAACAACTGTATAAAGATATCAAAACACTTTGTGCTTTTCAGTTCTATAAACCTCAAAAAAGCATTTTCTGCATCTGAATTGCTATCTGTCCTTGTGTTGCCAATTCAAGGTGATAATCCATCCATGAAAACAGAGTTGAGAGTCACGCTTAACTTAAATGGCCTAATTCTAATGTCAATAGAGGATTATTGTAGCAGAAATAGAAAATAGATAAATTAAGCAATGGAATGGAAGAGAAAATGAACACACTGAGTGACAGAAATGAGACTGTTATATATAAACAGCTTAAAGATACATTCACAAAAAATTTACCCTAATTGTGCCCTTCAAGTGGAGAAAGTTATTACACAAATCCTAGTCTCTTGTAATCACCTATCAATTACTTTGCTACATATTTCAGTTTTGCTTCCTAGAGTATTTTGCTGTAGTACGTTCTATATAGACTATAAGCAAATCACTTATCGAGTGAATGACTACAAAGTTTTAAAAAAAATCAAGGAAAAAATTAGTCATTAAACTATTGCTTTTGATTCATTTCCCAACAATAAAGGAGCTAGTGCAAAGGTGTTAATCTCTTAAGGAGACCGCTAGTCAATTGCGGGTTGCCTTGACATCTTTTAAAATTGGTAACGTGTTTAATTTCTTGTTGTGTTGTAACTAACAGTCGTCTCAACCCTAACATCAAGCTACAAAACCATTTTCCCTTTCAATTTCGAATGAGTAAATTTTTGTGAACTGGTGATCACGTCCAGCCACACACACACCACGTCCAACCATCCCACGGAAAAATGAGAACTACGGGGTGAGGGGCATGTGCACAGCAATGGTGCCAGGTGGGCTCACAGCTCAGGAGTGATGAGATGTGGGGATGGAAAATGACAGAGCTGGAGGGTGGGTATGTGAACCACAAGGAGAAACAAAGAAAGGTTCGTCCACCTGGCAGACCCAGGGCACTGTCGTGGTCTGGGTGGTAGTTGCTATTGGTGTCCATGTCTTGGAGAGAGGCACTGTGGGGCATCCTCCCACAGCCGTTCTGGTACCACGGGCAGTGGGTAGCACCGTCTTGGGGCAGCGGGTGGCAAGGCTGGGGCATGGGGCTCCTTCTTAGAGCTCTCAGCGAGGAGTTCCTCTCGGGGACGTCCGGCAGCAGTTCGCTGATCAGACGGTGCAAAATACTGTTGTCCGGCAAACTCCCCCTTCTCTTTTCAGCCTTAATTTGGTCACAGATGTCTTTAAGGGCGGAGTCCAGAGCCTCGAATACGGCCGTTTTGCATGTTGCCTTTTCCGTCTGTGTTTTGGGCGGCGAGTGCTTTTTCCTCCGGAAAGGCACGGGGCTGACTAGAAAGGCAAGTTTCGAGAGGCCGGCGTCCAGGTCATGTCTTCTGGGCTCTTCGGGGGTTTCATGTTTCGCTCTTTCGTGTTTTCGCATCGTGGTGAACCGAGTGTAAGAGGCAGGGCACCGGCCTTTGCAGGAGCTGACGAGGTGCCGGTGATGGTGATGGTGGTGGTGGTGGTGGTGGCTGGACCCATAGAAACTTTCCGAGGAGGTGAACGAAAAGTGGTCGAAATCGCTCTCGCTGCAGAAGGACGAGCCCTCGACGTGCATGCAGTCGCTGTGTTCGGACACCACCCCGTCTTGGTCGCTGTCCGAAAGCTCCAGATGGGTTCTCGGCGGCTCCTCGCTGGTGACCTCAATGTGGATGGGCACCAGGGTTTTGGACGTGCGGCTCCGTGGCCCAGGGCAAGGGTGCCTGCCCGGGTTGTCTTCCTCCAGCAAGGACTCGATGGAGAACCGCCTGGTGGGGCCCAGCCCGTGGTGCTGGGGCTCGAGGACCGCCGGGGACAGCATCTCCTCCCCCAGGTTGGGCATGGATTTTGACTTCTGAATCAACTTTTCGAACTCCGAGATGCGGGTGGGGACCATGTCCCTGGGCACCTCGTCGGCGGAGGACTGGCTCCATCCGTGGAGCAGGCCCGGGGCGTGCGGCTCCTGTTCGTACTGCAGGACCCTCGACCTCACGGAGCACATCACCTCGGAGCTCAGCAGGTCCTTGCGGTTGATGCGGTGCATTTTCTTGTACATTTTCAGGAAGCCCGGGGCGTTGCGGGCCGCGCCGTGGCGCAGCCGGGACCTGCCGGTGGCCCTGGCGTCCTGGAGGAAGGAGGATGCCCACGGCACCGGGCAGCCCGCCTGCGCGTCCTCTTCGCAGAGCAGAGAGCCCATGCTCTCCGACTTGGCTTTGGGGTCGGGGAAGCCGCCGCAGTCGTCGTTCAGGAGGTCGTCGCAGCTGCGGGACTTGATTTTGGGGGACACGGCCTCCTCGGTGCTGCTCCAGACCTCGGCGTTCTGCCGGGCCATCTGCCAGCCGTTTTTGAAGGCGAGGGCCCGCTGCGAGTCGCGCGGGACGTCCAGGTGCTGTCTGTAAGGGGGACAGTCATCGACCTCCTGGCAGGGGCGGCCGCGGGGCCCTGAGCAACTGCAAAGGGGGGCACACATTTTGCTATCATCCCCACCTTTTAATCCAGAGCAGCGTGGTGGGAGAGAGACGTGTGAAGAGGTTAAAAGTTTCACAGAGAGGAGAGCAGGTCAGTTAGCATCAGACAGACAGGCAGCAAGAGAAGGCAGCGGGTTTAATACAGACACATTGTTACCCTCGAAGCTTCACTTCCAGAGAAAACAGTCTATTTCTAAGGCACCATACTGCGTTTGCAGTGAACGTAGCTTTAAAGATAGATATTAGAGTTGACAAAACCATGCGTAAAACGTCATTGGTGTAGCTAATACGACCAATAGCTATTAAGACCTATTTCTGCTTCTATTGAATACTTCGTACATCTTTCTGCAAATGCTATTTGCCTCAAATATAATATAGTACCTTATATGCTAACAGCATGTCCTGGTAGCAATGTAAAGGTTTAATAATTAATGCCCCAAATGATATGGATAATCAAGTTAATAGGGTCAGGATTTGAGTCTCATTTGATGTATACGAATAGAAAGGGAAAGCGTGATTTATAAATTTACATTTAATTAAAACTCCCACAACTGTATTAGTTAATTTTCCATGGGCACTAGATGGGATAAGCTATAAGACAAAGTATTTTCCGAAATGACAGCATCAAGATGCTGTGAACTATGGCTGCTAACCTTTTCCCGAGAAGAAAAAAATAACTAGTGCGTCTTTAAACAAAACTACCTTACGTCTTTACTAGCTCTACCTAGAACCTTTTGGTAGGCAGGTTGTCATGAGCATGGCTGGATATATATAATGTAAAGCTCTCACCAGAGGTAAAAGGCGTCCTGCTTTTCCCCAGGGAGGGTCTTTTTAAAACCTCATGTACCATTTGAGAACAGAGCGCTCAGCATGGCCTCAGTTGGGAACATGCATGGGAAAACTCTTTTCTTTTGCCTGGCTGAATTAACTAATAAGTGAGAGGCCAAGTCCACCTGAGGAGGCCTTTTCTTCTTAGAAATAAACCTAGTGGAAGAAAATAACTCTGTTGAGCTCCTGCCTTGCAATCTTCCCAAATTCTTGGAAAGTGAATAAGCACATAAAAAGCAGACAGGTAGTATTTGGGAAAGGAGGTTGGCTTTACACTCCCCAGGAGGAAAACAAGTAGCTAAATCAATCAATTCTTTCAGCTTCCGGGTGGTATCCAAGCATAAAGACTCCAGGGCATTTCGTGACCTATGTGTTACCTTAAGATATTCACTTGCATGATGAGCTGACTCTGATAAAGGCAACCTTGCTAATTTGAGGACAGGATCAAAGGGCGCCCCCTCCCCTCCAGAACCTACTGGTTAGTTTTCACAGTTTTATTAGGATACAGAGCAGAGCTGGTGTCTTCTGTCTATCCAGACTCTAGGCATCAAAACCAGCCTGTCTTTTGCACGCAAACCAGCTCCCTCTCACCTTTAACTACCACGTGGCCACTCTTTTAGTGCCTGCATTTGATAGACGTGGCGGAATCGGTGCTATTTCACGGAAACTCCTGTGAGAGGCGGCTTTCTTCACACATTTCAGGTTCCTTCTCGGTTCTGTCTCAACCCCAGGAGGCTGGGGGAGACTGTGGAGCCCCAGATTGGTACAGACCCAGGTGCCTAGCGACGCTGGTTCAATCCCCAGGCTCCGCCTTAGCCATATCCCCGTTTGGGTGGCACTAGTGCACGTAACAGGATTCAGGGGCTGGAAGGAGCAGCTTGCCCCCTCTCAGCACAACTCGCTGAATTTCCGGAGAGGAGACAGGTCGTATGGAAAAAGGGCTTGGTGGTGTCTAGGTTTTACAATTATGGCTGAAAACCAGTTAGTTCTTACCACCGTGCTGCTGTGGATTGAACACTATATTGATGGATAGTCTACTGTATATATGCATATTGCCCGAAATATAGAGCAGACGATTAAAGAAATGACTTCACAGGTTAGGCAGATTTTATCTAGAATTAAATAATAATTTAAAAAAAACCCGATTTGTTTTAGGCAACAATGTTCTCTGTTGCTACTTCTAATTCCTATTCTATAAATTTGATGAATTTTGCTAGTTGTAGAACATTAGAAAAATTTGATAATATGCACATGTTTGTAAACGTAATCCTTTAATAGCCTGCCAATAAATTGATACTTTGAATTTGTTCCCACCCCCCCAAAAAAAACACCCCAAAATGATATATTTGGAAGGAAAAAGGCATTAACAGATGATAGACGCCTTTACACCACTTGGGTGGCTCAACCTGAGTTAGTTTGTGTAGGAAGAAAGCTATTGTTCCAAAAGTTCATTTAAATGCTCTCTCTGGATAGTTATCCCTGGACCAGCTTCACAGGGGACTCCAGCTTAAAACATGCACTAGTAACTTGTTTATACTTCTATTCATGGCTGTTTACCTTTTGCTCTGGATGGGGAGGAAGGGGAAGAACTAATGAAAGACTGGGTCAGGGTGGAGCTCGATCCCGGGAGGTCCGCCCGGCCGGGGCTGGTCCTGCTCGCCCTTGGGTCCCCCAGACCCCTTGGCTGCCCCACGGCTGGCTCGCTCTTCCTCCTTTTCCTGAAGTCACTGGCCAGGCCTGCAGAGCTGCAAGAAAGAATCACTGCAGTGTGGTTGGTGTTGGAGGGGGTTAACGTGAACCAGAAAGACGGGTGGGATATGCTAGCAACAGTGTTATAACTCTTCTCCCCCACCCCCCCAAACAGCATTTTTAGGAATTTATTCCTTGATATTAAGCACTATCCTATATAATAAAAGGGTAATATGCAAATTGACCCTAATAGCAGAATGACTGGGATGACCGGTCGCTATGACACACACCGACCACCAGGGGGTACACGCTCAACGCAGAAGTTGCCCCCTGGTGGTCAGTGCACTCCCACAGGGGGAGCTCTGCTCAGACACAAGCCGGGCTGATGGCTGTGAGCGGTGGTGGGAGCCTCTCCGGCCTTCGCAGCAGTGCTAAGGGCTCCCAGGCTGTTAGAGGGATGTCTGACTGCCAGCTTAGTTAGGCCTGATCCCCTGGGGAGCAGGCCTAAGCTGGCAGATGGACAGCTCCTGAGGGCTCCCAGACTGTGAGAGGGCGCAGGCCAGGCTGAGGGACACCTTCCCTGCCCCCCCGCCCCCCCCGCCCCCCGAGTGCATGAAGTTTTATGCATTGGGCCTCTAGTTTCTTTGTAATTGTCACTTAAAAAATAGACTATTTTTAGAGCAGTTTTAGGTGTCTGGAAAAGTAATTGGAAAGCATAGAGAGTCCCACATATACCCTTGCATACAGCTTCCCCTATTATTGACATCCGTTATTAGTGTGGTACATTTGTCACAGTTGGTGAACTACATTGTAATATTATTATTAAATGTAATTCAAGTCCACAGTTTATATAGGGTTTATGTGTTTTGTTGAGCATTCTATCAGTTCTGACCAACGTGGGACATGTGTCCATCACTACCACATCCTGTAGAATAGTGTCATGTCCCCCCTCCTTGGACATCTCCATGCTCTACCTCTTCCTCCCTCCCTCCCCGGACACCTGGCAACCACTGATCTTTTCACTGTCCACAGGGTTTTGTCTTTTCTGGAATGCCATATTGTTGGAACCACCAGGATGTAGTCTTTTCAGATTGGCATCATTCATTTAGCAATATGCCTTTAAGATTTTCTCCCGTCTTTTTTTTCTTTTTGGCTGATAGCCCATTTCTTTTTATTGTTGAATAACATTCCCTTATGTGGTTGTGCCACAGTTTGCTTACCCATTCAGCTACTGAAGGGCTTCTTGGTTGCTTCAAATTTGGCAATTATAAACAAAGCGGATTTTTGTGTGGATATGGGTTTATAATCATCTTTTTAAAAAAGTTTTTGTAAAAATCCTCACCCGAGGATATTTCCCCCCCACTGATTTCTAGAGAGAGTGGGAGGGGAGAGAAACATCGATGTGAGAGAGATACATTGACTGGTTGCCTCCCACAGGGGCCCTTACCGGGGCTGGGGAACTTGCAACCAAGGTAGGTTCAATTCCTTGACCAGGAATCAAACCTGGAACCCTTCGGTCTGCAGACTGACACTCTAACCACTGAGAAAACCAGCCAGGGCTATCATCGTTTTTTAAAGTAAAAATTCTCCAATTAGTGTAATACGTTATGACTGACAATTCAGTCTGATGCTTTGTATTGTCTACCTGTTCCCTATAAGGAAGTGTCCCAACAACACAGATCATCCAGAGGAGGGGGGCCAGGATGCAGGGAAGGCCTGGGAAAGAGGCTGACACCTGATGAGACAAACTTCTTACCTCAGGGCTTCCCTATGGCTCGTCCTAATAATCTTAGCTTAAAAAATCTTACACTGGAACCCCAATATTTCCTGTTTAATCAATGGCTAGTGATTTGGTCAGCAAGTAGACTAGTAAAGTGTCCTTTCACCGTTCGTATTCAATGGTGTCAGTGATCTTATTGGCAGGACGTTTTCCTCATGGTTCTCGGTCTGAGTATGTAACTCAAGACAGTGAGCGGAGATACACATCACATAGCCCGCTGTCTGCCACGTCGTTAGCTACAATGGCATGAACAGTAGCAGCTAAAGCACAGCAGCCCGTAGGAGGCAGCCGAGTGCTGTCTGCTGTACGGACAGGTGGTCTTACCCAGCCCACAGGGTTATCACGGTTTTATCAGTGGGTAAATGGAGCACGCTGGCTCTGCAAGCACAGAGGCAGAGCAGACCTCAGAATCTGCCTGCACTCCTCCAAAGAGGGCGCCCCATCTTCTCCTAGACCTGTTTTGCTGTCATCAGTCTGTCATGTGAGGGTCTGTGTGTCTACAGCCATCCTCACGCCAGATCAGAACTCTGAAATTCAAACATTTTAGGTACAGGTGTGGATAGAAAAAGACACAAAAAGAGGGACTGGGGAGCTCCTTTCTTAGTGACATTCATGTCGTTGGATGGCACTCATGAACCCAGTTTACAAAGTCTTCTACTTATGTTGAGAGAAATCTAGTGAAGGGCAAATTAATGTTATGAAAATACTAGAGTCCCGGTGCACGAAATTCGTGCATGGGTAGGGTCCCTAGGCCTGGCTGGCGATCAGTGACGATCCGGGTCTTCTGGCTGCCGGCCAAGGCCTTCCTTCGTTCCACACCGCCTCCTGGTGGTCAGTGCACATCATAGCAAGCAATCAAACTCTGGGTCTCCTGGTCAAACTTTCGAGGGGACAATTTGCATATTAGGCTTTTATATACATAGATGTGTTGTTGATGATAAAGTGTGGCTGGGAGTTTGAATTATTCAATACTGTTGTCAAACTGTGCCTGAATTTCTGTAATATTTTAAAGTATGATATACAAAGCCCACGGACAGAACTTACCACAGCAGACTTTTAAGGCTGGACTAGTGGTTGGTTACAAGCTATTTTGGGTCAATTTTACTTTGTCTCTGCTTCTTGTCAAGTGAGTAAACTTAGTAAGTTATGGAGCCTGAGTGTCAGCGTACTCAGAGATAAAATGGGGATAATGGTACTTAAGTCAGAGTGGTGTCTTAAGGATTGAATATGCTTATGTACTTAGAATGCTTGGTATATAGTGTAAGACCTTATTTATTGGTCGTAACATAATTCTCATTTGTGTGGTAAGAGTATAATGAACACATGTGTTTTATAAAATTTTTCAAATTTACAGGGATAGGCAACAGAAGTTTTCAGGTATGGATATGCAAAATAGTTTATTCTGTGTTACTATTTATTCTTGTGTTATTTATTTGTATTATAACTGTCAACCTACTTTTGCCCACCCCTATATTAAATGCATCATATATAACAGTATTGAAAACTAGCTGTTTATAATCCCCATTTAAAGATATGGTTATAGAGGAGACCGGGAAGAGGAGAATTTCTCAGTCCGTGAGGGAGTCCAGAAATATTTCACTTGATTTTCATAAATTCTTGAATATGATCATATAAAATGATGCAGAAACAAAACAACTTCATGAAGTGTGTTACATAAAATAAAAACATGATCCATAATCCTCATTGCTGTTTAATGGAAAGAGAAAGCACTGGTATACAATATTCCAGTTGCATAATGTAATAACATTCTTACCTACTGGGTCTTTCCAGGCTTCTGTCTATAGAGGATTGATACAAGGAGGCCTGTTAAGATAGAAGAATGGGACCGTGAAAAAATTGTATTTTGTCCATGAACATTAAATTAGGTATGCTAAAAAGGATATTGCCAAAGTTGAGATTAAAAATACCATTTATTATGATCAGAAAAATGTCTCCCCTAAAAGAAATCATGCCACAGGGTTTCTACTTTCTTCCCATCTATTACTTTCTCTTCTGACTTAATGCACTGTATTGCTCTGTTTTATTCAAATTAGAACCTAAACACTGCCTGGGAAAAAAAAGAAAAATCAATAAATGTTTCTTATATTGGAAATCGGCTATAAATAGAAATTTCCTACATAAAGGAATGGTTTGAAGATTTTTTAAAAAACTTTGTAGTCATTCAATCCTTATAAAGCATAAACTGTTTAAAAATAAATGTTTGTCATGTTGCAGGTGTTATCTTTAAAACCTAAAATTTAAGCAGAACTTGAGACATCTTTCATCTGTCAACATAGACATAACATTTTAATAAAAACCACAGAATTTGGCTTGAAATTAAACTAAACTACTGGTACGCAAATCAGGTACAGATTATGACATCTTTCAAATAGTAAACTATCTTTCAGGTTAGTTTATAAAAAATGATTTAATGACCCAATATATAGCCTTAAAAAAAGTTGACTTTTAACATTTTGATCATAAAATCAACGCTCAGTTGTCCATGGTTGGAGGAACTAAAAACTGATAATTCCAAATGCTTATTATACACACCATTTTCATGCCCCATTCTGAACAGTATAGTGAAACAGTTATTAAGCAAAAGTGTTACATAAGAATTTTTCACTTCCAATGGCCATCCACTGGAATAATTGCTAAAATATCTAAAAGGTAAGAGAGAATCACACTCTAGAATGCTGGAGGTGACACTGATGTCTACAATGTATAGGAAAATGCATATTAAATAGTCTTGGCTTTGGTCATAATTGATTAATTCTTTATCACAAATAAACTGGTGCTGGAGGCCAGTTCCTGCATGTCATAATTGCAAGAGTTTCATCAAAAGGCTGATGGAACTTGGGGACTCAACAAGGGCTGAGTCACATATGTTATCGCCTGCTGGAATGGCTGAGGGCATTTCCCCAAACCTGAAAAGGGATGATTGCTTGCTGCCAGACAGCTCAGGGCATCTTCATCTACATGTTATTGCCTCCTATTGGCCAAACACCTGAATAGCTGTAGGCATTCTTCCAGTCTGACAATGGATTCTGTACCTAACCCTACCCTTTGAAGTGTATATCTCCACCTAGCCTTAGGACAAATTGTGTTAATAAAAAGCAAGGGGTCCTGAGACAGGAGAACTTAGTTCTTTTTAGCTAAGCTCCTCTGACCCCCAAATGTCTTTCAAAATTATGTTTCGTCTCTGGACTCTTTATTAAGTTACACACAGCCCTTCTCCAGATTGCTGAACCCTTCTAAGATGCTGGAACAAGAACCCCGGCAAACTGGTCTGATGAAGAATTGAAATTCTAGTTTGAAAATATTCTTCTATATGAATGTCTATAAATGCGAGCCGGAAATGCAGAATTTGACACATTTTATCTTTAGTTCTTACCTCTAAGAAATATTTTACTAGATTAAAACCTTCTTAGTGGAAACTGAACACTTTAAGAACTTCTAGAACTGTAGTTTCTGTTTGTAAATTAGCACCAATTAAACAGTTAAAATATCAGTATATAATTTTGAAATTCTTTATGTAGATCAGTCTGACAAGCCCTTTTATGAAGCAGAATCTAAAATTGCTTCAATTCAGTAATATGTTCTTTTAATTCCATCTTACTAAATGAGAATGGAATCTTGCCCAGAAACAAACAAAAGCATCCTCTGCAAGAGAATAGTCCCCCCCGTGTTAGACAGAAAAAGCATATTGTAATAATTTTAGTTCCTAAAAAACATTCAGATTTCTAGGTTCTCAATAAATATAAACTTAGAAAAAAAAAAGTTTGGTCTGCTGATGTGATAAGTTTACGAGATTATTTTAACTCAGCTCTGAATCAGACACTGGACAGGTAGAAAAATAAATACTAAATAAGAAGGAAGACTAACAAGTAAATACATAAAACCACGTACTTCGATTTAGAAATATTAATTCTCTATGTTCTCAGAAGAGCGACACCCAAGAGCCTGGAACGTTGCATCTGTGTGGATGGCTCCTTTCCTGGGACACCCAACCACAAACCACAGTGGATCATCAGAAAGTGTCCATTTCAGAGAACTCTTAGAACACCCCTAGAGTGGTCAGAAGTTTCGGACTGCCAGCTTGGGATGAGCCTAAATAATATTGTTGTATGAGTTAAAACATCCTATAGGAAGTGAAGGATCTACACTGCCTGTTGTTTCAGACGTAGGCTCAGAAACTACAACCATTCCTCCTTGTGTTGGTTTTTCCACAATCCAAAATAAACTGAAATGGATTGTGTGACTGTATGTATACTCAAAGGAAAAGGCTTAGTATTAAATTAAAAGGAAACAGTAAAAAGTCTGGGCTGATGAGCAAGAGAAAACCTTGTATGGAATTGTATGAATGGTACTCATCCTGAAATGGAAATTGTCTCCAGAAAGGAGGCAACCTGCTTTACCTATTATGATCAACTGGGTATTTATATGTGACCATTTTTTTTTAACACACCTAAACAAAGGGCATTTTAATAAAGTAGAGTCACCGAATCACTCTTACTGTTAAGTGATCATGTGATTATACTTGCTTAAAAGTCCTTCATTATTGTTCAGTGATGCCGGTTTCTCAGTTTTATTTATAGATATGTTGTTTGTGGCAAGTACTAGGCATTTGATAAATGGTAGCGAAGGTAATGTCTTATCATTTACAATTTTTATAGAATATAGTACCTTATCAAAGTATTTTTTTACACTCTGAAAAACAAAACAAAACACACCATGATGTGAAAATAATAACATAGCTAATATGCTCTCAGGATCATACAACAACTCTCTCAATCCCAAAGAGGTAATGGCAAATCAGTTTAACCATCAGCAAAGAGCTGTTTTATGTGATTTTTATTGCCACTCCCATAACAATATAGAATGCACAGAATTAAGTTTCTATTATTTTTAGCCCAAGAATTTAACGGAAATCAAGAGTTAATAGGAAATAGTATTAGGTATATAGTTTGTTTCTAAAAGATTTGAGCCCTAAATCCATCTCCTGGAAGTGCTAAGAAGGGTGGTTGGTATAAAGGAAATGGCCTATAAGTGAAGGTTATGAGTTCTGTTTTATTTTTAATGTGCCACTATCTTACCATGTGATTTTGGGCATTACTTCCTAAAATCATTGAGGGCTACTTTTCTTGACCAAAATATAAGGGAGTTGGATATGGTTATCTCTAAATTCTATTTCAGTTCTCAGTGAGCCAACTGCCTTAAAAACAACCTAGGAATATCTGGCCAAAATATCTGAGAGAAATAGCTGACCAAATTGAATTCCAAAGTAAAATTTTAGGCCATTCCTGTGCTTAATTGATACCTTTTCTTCAGATGTGAAGGAAGCATAAGAATATACTTATTTTGCTTCCCAGAATATAACTGAAATTCTTTGATTTTCTTTACATTACATGCCTATTTACAAAAAAAATAAGTGTTTAGAAGTGACTGAATTCACTAACCCAGAATGTTCCTGATTACTCTACTTTACTCTTAATTGAATGAATACCTAAATATTTGCATAACTTCTATTTAACATACACTCTGATACATAGCTCAGGGGGATCACTTGAAGCTCTGGTAAGCTATTTCCTTCTGGGACTGTACTTGCAATTCCAGTTTTTACCACTGTGTGTCAGTACTATTTCCAGCAGCATAGGCATCCCATTGGCTTTATTTTATTTTCTAGTTGCACGTATTTAACTGAGCTAAGACTTTTCAATGAAGACGAAATAGTAAGTGTTTTTATGTTTACTTAGGACCACAGAAACACTACTATTCAAACACCAGTTTACTCCCTTCGTCCTGCTTCTGTAAGAGTGCTCAGAGAGATGTTTATACAACTGCTGTTTAGCAAGACTGTCACTTCTGCTTGTGTTTACTAACGAGTCCTGAATCTGCTTTCCAAGATATTTTGTTTTTCTCTGCAGAGAGCAGGATAAAAAGCTTTTGCCTCTGGATTATTTCTGCCTTTTTCATATTCCCTTTGACCAATTCAAATAAAACTTTACATTGCCGGGCATAATTTTATTGTCCCCAGCAGACAGCGATGAGCATTCCCAGAGAGAGAGGGCAGATGCATTTCATGTCATTCTCCAGGGGTAACCTAGGTACTGTGTGGATGACAGGGTGGAGGAGGATTAGAAATGCCTGTCAGTGTGGAACCGGAAGTTGTGACACGTGTGCCAGTTACTTGTCAGCCCTGTCCTTTTTTTTTTTTTTTTCAGCTTTTAAATTTTTTTTTCAATTCAGGTTTACATTCAATATTTACTCTGATGCATGTCAGCCCTATTCTTGATTTTATCTGATGCTGAAACGCATAAATTGTGTTTAGGAAAATGAAACAATTACAATACATTTTAGGAATATGTGGGGCCTAACCATCTGAATATTTAAGAACCTAACGGGCCATTTTGCACCTCCAGGCATGATGCTCCAATGGCTCCGAGAAGCCTCCTGCATTTCAGTCTAATCGAAGCAGGTGGTCAATGTTTGCACAAAGAGCACTGCGCTTGGTGTTTTATGACCCCACCTCAGGATACCAGGGCTGCACTGAGCAGTTCACCTCAGCCCAGATTTCAGAAAGAGCCAACACGGTATAATTCATGTCCTGGGAATGGTACCGGTGACAACGTAATGAGGCGAAGGTAGATTTTCAGAAATAGCTTAGACACCGTGGTGAATTGTAAAACACAGATGTTCGGAATCACAGTAACAGCGCCTAAGAGAGGAATCTGAAAAAGCGAGTAATTGTTTTTTACCTCATTGGAAACACCAGGAGAATGATCTTGAACATAGTCCAGAGCCTTTTTAGGAGGCTGGGTGTCGGTGCACACCACAGAAGCAGAGTGTAGAGATGGAATGGAGGACAGTCAATGGCAGCAAGGAATGGACATGTGGAAAAGGTGACAACAGTTAGAAATTGAGTGACGACAGCATCAGATACACGCACAGAGGGACACGCATGGAGCACCAGGGGGGTGGCCTGGGAGGAAGGGGACTCTGCTCGTCACTAATCTCAAGCACCGGGCAGCGTTACTGGTGGTGTGATTAGTATATTTATAAACTCGGGTCATCAGGTCCAATGAGCACCCCTAGTCTCGGGCCACAGAGGAATGCAAGGTCGATTAAAGGAACATTAAGGGAGCAAGTGGACACGTGGAGAGCGTGCTGGTGAGTTTCCAGGGGTGGCTGGAAAAGATGATAGAAAAATGCTGCTAACCTAGGCTCAGAACAGAAACTGGGACAGTCCCTATAAGCTGTCTGATCAACAATAAGAACACATATACCGTAAAGCTAGAGCATTTGTTGTCTCTGAAATAAAATACATTTATGTGACTACTTGGATACAAATTAGAAAAAAAAATGGAGAAAATATTCTTCCTTCTGAGGCATAGACAGTCTAGGGAAAATTCGTTGGTTTATATTTATTTACAGTCACTTTTGGTCCAGTTCTAACCCAGTCTCCTTTGCATTTTAATGGGCGAAAGGGATTACTATGTCCACCCAGGAGGGAAAATGTGATTTAGTACCTGAGCTTATAAATCAGTCTGTGATATGGCAAAAGAAAGACTGTACTCCCTGGTCTTTAGTGAAATTCTATGCAGTGTAATAAACAGTGTTTTCTTTGAGAGTTTAAAATCCAGAAACACCAGTAAAAGCATCAACAATATGTAACCGGCACGCCTCAAATGCACTGCTGTTGGTAGGTAGAGTTCCCCAGTAAAACTTGAGTTGATGAAGGAAATTGCTCTTTGAGGCCTGTTGACTCTGTACCACACAGACTGATGTCTGGAAGGTTCCCTTTGGTGGGGGTTTGGGGAGTAGGGGTGTGGTGGTGGCTTTCAGAAGCAAGACTAGAAATCATTCCTTATTTTCCCCTTTCCTTAAGTCCCTGAGAGTAGAGGTGTTTCGTAGTGGGGATATTCTGGCAGGAGGTTACAGTGGGAACTGCCCAGAGGTTGTTGTTGTTGTTGTTGTTGGTTTGGTTGATAGGACTGGGCTTGACATCTGACTCCGCCACTTTCTATGTTGGGCAAATTACTTAGCCCCTCTGGTCTCTGGTTTCTTTTTCTTGGAGGGGCCTTGTGAGGGCTCCCTGGGAAAATGCCTGCAGACCCAGCCTCGCCAGGTGCTTGGTGATTCTTCAGCAATGGGGGCTATAATAATACTAGAGGCTCAGTGCACGGAATTCCCTCAGCCCGACCTGCACCCTCTCTCATCCGGGAGCCCTCAGGGGATGTCCTACTGACAGCTTAGGCCTGCTCCCTGGGGTTCTCTGCTGTCTGCGGGGCCCACTTGGCCACTCCTGGGTCGCCACGGCGACGGCCAAGCAGGCCCTGCTCTCAGCCGCCGCCCCCTGGGACTGGAGGACTCCAGTGGGGCTGAGAGGACTGGGCGCTGCCATCTTTGTGTTGGAGTGATGGTTAATTTGCATATTACTCTTTTATTAGATAGGATTGTCATCATCAAGCCACTGTATTCTTCTGAGTGAACTAGACCAAAGTGGACTGTAAACAAATACACAGCCTCTGTAGACCTGTAATTGTCTGGCTGCACTAGGACACCGTCTCTGAGCAGTTTGAATTTGCTCAGACATCAAGTGCGCCTCGCGGGTGACTCAGTGGTAAAGAAACACTGCCTAACACGTGTCCGAGCACGTTTCACCATTGAGTCCAGAAGTGACTGTGGGCTGAGTGGGACCAGGTTTGTGCCTCTAAGGACACACTCAACGTTTGTTCTCTGAATGACGCCTATCGCTTCTGACAATATGTTGTGTAAGTCAGGCCACATTCCCCTGGTGTTCTTACATGAAGAGTCTAGCCTCACTTACCGGCCGTCCAAACTCCAGCTCTGAAAAGAACTTATACCAGGGCTCATTCTCTAACTCTACGTCATCGGGATGTATGCGGTCAGTCTAGAGCAGACGTGAAGGAAAAGGGAAGGAAAAGGCACACTGAGCAGGTGAGGAGGAGGCTGTGTGGCATGACCCGCGCGCGCATTCACACGCCAACGTGCACCTGCTCTCATCCCACACGTCTCCGCCACAGAGGACAGGGGAGTGGAGTAAATCAGGTTGGAGATGAGCTTCGGGGGCATCACGGGAGCCCTGGCAGTCTCCTCTGTCCACCCTCTGCTTTCCCTCCTTAGCCTGAGGCATTGACGGTGAGAAACTGCCGGTGACAGTGAGAAGGCACGTTGACAGCTCAGCAGAGCTTTAGTTCAGGCTCAGCTGTCACCAGGCAGCTCCTCTGGGGGGTCAGCGCATCTGCCCTGGCTGGTCCAGCATTCAGTCTGCAGTGCAGACAGTCCACTCGGGTGCAGGAGGCGGGAGCCCGGGAAGCGGGAGGGGAGGTGGGGAGAGATCCAGGTGGGGAGGAGTGAGAGGTGCTGGAGGTGGTTATGGGTCCACTGGCAGGAAGACTGGGGCTGGGTGAAGAGGAAGAGGGGCAGCCAGGTGGAGGGGGAGGGGGAAGGGGAGGTTAGAAGCCGGCCTCTGACTGTCTCCTAGCCCCTGGAACGCAAGGACTACACCTACATGTCCAGACAGGCGTTAGGAAAGTGAAGGCAGGAGGGAGCTCACCCAGATGGGAGAGAGAGCCGGGGTGCTCGGGCTTGGTGTGGGGAGCCCACTCCTGGGCGGAGGGGAGGGGCTACCAGTGACTTCTCCATATGGTGATATAGGAATGGGCTTCCGGCCGGGTTCCCGGGGAACAGGTGTCGGAGTTGTTGGGAGAGGGGGCTGCAAGAAAGGGCGAGGAGAAACTGGTTCAGTAGGTGGAGGTGCCGAGGGAATGGTGGGGACACCAGCAGCAGCGACTTGGGCCTTGCCTTAGGCAAGAGAAGGCGGAACAACTGGGGATGGTCTGAACCACTGAAAAGATGTGGAGGCAGGAGCCTCTCAGAGAGGGAGGAAAGAGCACATATTGCCTGGCCGGGGTGGCTCAGTGGTTGAGCGTCAACCCATGAACCCGGAGGTCACGGTTTGATTCCCGGTCAGGGCACATGCCCGGGTTGTGAGCTCCATCCCCAGTCAGGGGCGTGCAGGAGGCAGCTGATCAATGATTCTCTCTCATCATTGAGGTTTCTCTCTCTCTCCCTCTCCCTTCATCTCTGAAATCAATAAGAACATTTTTTTTTTAAATAAAGAAAGATCACATTTTATTAGATACCCCAAGTATCACTTTCTTCCTGCCGACCTCGAGCTACGGAAGTGGATTTGGGTGGGTTAGTTTTTATTTTTTTATTTTTTCCCCACAGCACCTTGGTGGTTTAGGGCTGGGCAAAGGGTGGGGGAGAAAAGTTGACCTTGATTTGGTTGACACTGTTATTTAGAGAAAAAAACAATTTATAATTGACTTGCTCCCCTTAGTGGTTATTGTATTTAAGAGAGAAAAACGAGGAGCGTTAATGTAAACTGTTGGAAAAAATACATAAATTACTTTAAATAAGAGCAAACTCAGCCTCAGAGCATTTACATTACCCAGTGATATCCTAGTGCTTTCAAGCAACTCATGCCTGACCACACTGTTCTGGGCTCTTGACTTTCTATTAAAAATGGGTGCTTAAGGTATATGGGTTAGTACTTCTATAATTATTACATGGCACTAATTAAACATGGTGCAATTGGGCAGTAAAATTTTAAGTCAGAAAAAGACCCCTTTGGGTCCCTGAAAGCCAGTCTCCCGATCAGGGGAGGGCATATTCTTTGTCCTACTGGATGCTTTGAGGTAGTCCGTATCCAAACAAAAGCCATTATTTTGAAATTAGCTTGTCAGAGTGTTTTATTGTTTTTTCCCCCCCAATAGTTTTAAAATAATATATAGCCTGTATTTATTAATCTATTATATCCAAAAGGTTTTTAGAGATGTGCTTTTTATTTCAATATTTTATAATATGAGGTTATCATGGTAGCTACAGACAGAAATGGAAAAGTTGGGACATCACAGCAAAATAGCGACAGGGTCTGGGTTATCCGACTTGTGCAGTGATCATCGTGGTCAAAGCCGTGCAGTAACCTGGGGAACGGTTCGCGTGGGCCGCTAAGTGATACAAGCAGAATAGGACCGTGTTTTTGTACAAGTCACAGGGCCGTGGCTGGTGGAGCTCCGTAAGAGAACACACGCATTTAAATAACAACTGAAGCATATAACTACTTTATGGAATAGTTCGCTGGAGCTGATCTTTAGGGAAAATCATATTAGAATTTTCCAGCAAATTTTGTTTTGTTTATAGAGAGAGGCCTGATAGTTTTTCCACAGAAAAACGAATCTTTGGCTTTTTTCAAATCTCATTGTTTCTAATGTTATGTACTTAAAAAAGTGGTGAATTCTTGATTTTATAATCTCAGTCTTTCGAGTACAGTCTTTGTTTTTCTAAGGCGAGATAACTTTTTCTTAGAGAAAACAAATTAAAAAACAACACACATGTTGAACAGCAGAGGGCAGCACATTCACTGAACAAACATGTATTTACTCGTGGTGGTTACAACTTCACTTTGACTTCCACCTTAAAAAACATAGAAAGACGGATATACAAAATTTTGATTTTACAGAAACATAGTTCTCTTCTACACTATGGAAAGGGGAACAGAATGTCTGTTGTCCTGCACCCTACCTTAGAATGGCAATTTTCTCTGAATCATGATTTTATAGATTAAAAATTCAGTGTATAGTCACAGTGGGCAGCTATCTGGAATCCATGCCAATAGAAAATAGAGGAGACGCCCTAAACAGCGACAATTGCTCACTATCTATCACATTGGAATGTGGTGAGAGGCACGTGCTTGAGCAGATCCTTTAGGCTAAAGAAGCCGTAAGCGGCAGAACTGGAATGTTCTCTTTGCTGTGGCTGATCTACTGAATCCCATTAGTCATGTGACAGTTAACGGTGTTAGGTGGCAACCTAGACCCACTGCTAAGGTACACAGAGGCCTGAAGACAGTAGCGATAGACATACAGTCAGCCAACAGACATGCATGCACACTCTTAATCTCACTCAGTCAACACTTTTCACTTGTAACTTGAAAGTTCCCCTGAGTGGTTGGACGTGAATATGAACACTCAGATACTCATAGAGGTAGCTCTATTTGCTCATAAAAGACAAGAGCAGAACTGTTGCTGCATATCTTTCTAAACTTATTTCTGACTTTTCCAGAACATCTAGCCAACTGGTGCTTAAAACCAAAGTCAATCAGTGCAGAAGGAAGTGTTTATGAAAATCTAAACCTACAAGTCACACATGGTTCTTATTGGAAAGCAACCAAGAGTGAGCAATTGTAAAGTTTTTATGTTTTCCACAGTTTAAAAGCATTTAGTTGCTTTTCAGGTTTCAGAAATTCCACTGTTCTCAGTATTCTCATGGCAGACATAGAGTTTTTACATATTGTTCAAACCAGAAGAAGTGTCAGCATAGAAATTTGGTTCTTTAAATTTTATGCTCATTAGATTTTCAAGCTTTAATGGCATTAGCGACTATGTTCTGTATGTGTTGTGGTTCCACAATAAATTCCATACGTGTTGTGACTTGGGGTAATTATTTGTGGTTTAAACCAGCAGATGAAACCCCCCAAATTTTTAGAGTTTAAGTTTAGAATGAAAATCTTCATTGATAATGAAGCTTAAGTTCACTGAGATTTAATTGCATTTCAACGCTACACAGTGTTTTTAATGGTTATTCCTTCTGCTTTTATCGTTATGTGCTGGGTTAGTTATGGCATAGAAAGGTAACATCTTCATATAATTTCCATTTTTATCAAGCATAGAGAGGTCCTAAATCAATGTTGTATTTAAATTTATTTTACTTTCCTGGGCTCACCTATATACAATCCAATCCAGTTGGGATGTAAAGTTTCTATTGCTATAATCCCAGTAGAGAATTTGTATGACTGTCTCATGGAATAAATGGTGGTTCAAGGCAGTTAAAATTAGATTCCTGGTGATTGCAAAGTACTTTTTCGATATCAAACATTGGCCCATTTGATCAACATTTCTAAACTTATAGTCAGATGAACATCTATGCACTTTAAAAAATTGCATTCACTTTAACTTTCATGTTGAAGAACATAAATGCATATTCTATGTATTTCTAAGGAAGAAGGGGTTCCTTTAGGCCAGAGTCTGGGGAAGGACTTTCATTTACACAGTCCTGCCCTGCTATGCCCTGCACCAGGGATCTGTGAAATTAGTGGACCACAATGACTAATAGCAGTGCATCGAACCTCTCCTGTGAGTTTTGATGGAAACACACTGCCTTTTTGTCACCAGGTCTGCAGACTGAGCAGATAAGCAACAGAACAAGGATTCAGTCTCACCAACTTTCATAGCAAGGGCAAAACCTATATTCATTCATTCACTTTTTAATTCAACCAGTATTCACTTAACACCTACTCTGTGCCAGGCATTGTGCTAAGTGCTGGGGATACAACTGGTGCACCAGACATGGTCCCTGCCTTCAAGGAGCTTAAAGTCTAGTGAGGGGGACAGACCAGAGACCATTACAATTCAGTGTGGTGAGTGAGGGGGAAACGCCCCAGGCTCACAGCAGGGGGCGCTTTGCACCTACAGTTGAGGAGTCCGGGATGGTGTCCTGGGGAAGTGAGATGAGGCTTTTCCATGTGAAGAGCAGGTGGTGGATAGAGCGTTCCTGGCGGAGGGAACAGCCTGTGCAAAGGTCTGGTAGGGAAGGAATTGGTAGAGCTGGAACAGAGTGAGTGAGGCAGGAAGGGCAGGAAGAGGTATGAGGCTGGAGAGGTTAGTGGGGCCAACGCATAAGGCTTTTTGGAAATTACAGAAGGAATTTGGATTTTGCTCTAAAGTTACTTGAGAGCCAGAGAGAGTTTTGAGCAGGAGATTTTAGAAAGACTGGAGAATTAGGGACACGAATCAGGTGGCTGTCCTTGCAATCCTGGCATGCGCGGTGGAGGAGCAGGCGGAGGGGCGGTGACAGTTCTCCTTGGGGGTAGGACTTTGGGATCCCTGGGGGAGAGGGGGGTCCAAGATGACATTTGGGAAAACTGGGCAGGTGATGGAGTCATCTCAGAATTGAAAAGGGCAGCGGAGAATTACCTAGCTATTTATAATTTACATAAAGTTAAATATTAAAAGAGCAAACGCTCTGCTCACACGCCACCTTGGAGTAAAATGACCTGCGAGTGCACTCAGAACTTCTGGAAATCCTTCGGTGTTGCCCATTTGCTAAGACATCACCCTCACCTAGCAAACCTGCTGCTCGTCCTCCACACCTGTGTGCTCAGGACACCCCAGCGCCCATGCAAACGGTATCAACACACAGCCAGTGTCTGCACCGCCACCAGGAACTTAGCCCCCGCCCCCTTTTCTTTTCTGACTCAGGGAGGCCAGATCTTTTTGATCCGAGGGACAGTTAAAAAACACACGGGTCTTGCATCTTAACTCAGGGCCCAGGTTCCTGGTTAAATCAATCAAGTGCACTGATTTATTAGAAGTTGGCAAATAAAGTATGCTAGACTGCAAAAGAATCGAATAATCAAATCCTTTGAGCTGCTAATGACGACTAGCTGAATATGTTTCCTACTCAGCTAATCTTGCTGGTGCCTCCGTGCAGTGGCGATTGAGTGCGCCAGGCATGCGTGAGTCTGGGCTCACGCGTGGTCCCAATACCCTCCAGCAGCCTGACCCGGACAGAGTTACTGACTGTGTGCTTCAGTCCTTCATCTGCCATGTGCCTACTTCATAGATTGTTCGGATCATTACATGAGATAAGGCATAAGTTACTAATTTCAGGGCCTGGCACATAGTAAGTGCTCACTAAGGATCTACAACTATTGCTATGGTTTTTGTTGTTACTGTTGTTGTTATTAAGCCCAAAGATACAAGTAACGTGGGCATTTCAGTCACAGTGGCAGGGCCCATGAATGAACTGCTAAGGGGGCAGAGGGAGGATTCCTTAGGTGTGCCTGTCTTGACCGGCTAGCAGGTGGTCTATTTCACACAAATGCTGGTCTACCCTGCACCTCCATTAGATGAAAGCCTCAAGGTTCCTCTATTGTTCACTGTTGTGTCCCCAGCACCTCATACAATGTCTGGCACGTAGTTGGTGCTCAGTAATTTTGTTCAGTGAGTCAATAATAGAAATATCCTTTTCCCTGATGCCACAGCCATCAAAACATTTCAATACAGTTACAACGCGCATCATCCTAAGAGTATCATAAATTGTTAGAATGATCATTGAGTTTTGGTATTGACACTTAAATCTGAGACATTAGTTTGCTATTTTCAATTTTATGCAATGGTGACCTCATGATTCACTCAATTCTCATCCTAGAAATGACAAAATTCAATCACATAACCTAGTAAGTGGGGTATAAATTTGCAGTGGAGCTTGCCACTCAGGCATGTTCCCTTTTTTCAGTTTTTCTGTTAAAATTCTGTTACTTTGAAAGATATGAGTTATTTGTAGAATGACAAAAAAAAGGCTTAGATAAACATCACATATGAATTATGTGATTTTGAGGTTCTTGGACATGTTTCTCAAGAACATAACCATAAATACAGGGCTTCAAAAACAAAATCAAGGACATTCAACGTGGGTGTGGTGAGGCCAGGGTTTCCAATCAAATTTCAGAGCTGGCCTTGCATTCAATACGATAATGTAGTTTCTTGGATACTCTTAAAGGAGCTACCAAAAAAAAAACCTCTCTCCTGTTCACTGACACCTAAATTCTTTTAAGACAAGACAAGACAAGACAAGGCAGAGAGTAAGTTGCAAATGACATCAACTGTTTCCCTCGAAGCAGACTGGGACAGAGATGCGGAGGAATGACAGTCCAGAGATCCCCAGGGCACCGACCAAGGAGGGGAAACAGGCCAGAAAGGAAGACGGGGACCTAAACACCAGGAGGGCCAAGCAAGAGCCTGTTTGTTAACTGCACTTTGGAGAAGCAAATGGTTACTTTCCACCTCCTATAGCTTTTTGTTTGCATAGGATTTAAATAAATAATCGTAAAATACTGCAAAGTTTAATCTTGATCCATTAGATGGACAATCAGGCAGCTCGAGGCTCGGTAACCTGAGAGAGATTTAATAAGAATCCATTAAGACCAACTTGTTATAAAAAGACATTCGGAAAATGTCCCCCGAAGCCCGAGAAATAATAACAAATCCATGTAGAAACGAAGGGACATACTGCCTAGGTGCATTTCTATCCAAGAGATTAATGAATGATTTTCCTCATTAGCGATGTAGACTAGCGAGTAAGTGTTGCATTTATGACTGTTCTTTTTTTTCCCAATTAAACTCAGAGCTATGATTAGACATGGCTATAGTTACATGCAAATATAGTTACATCCTATATTTGATTGGTAGGAACGATACATATTAGAAACTGCATCTTCAATTCCGAGACGAGATGCATAAAACATGATTCAGAATAAACGTGATTTCTAAATAATGCCAAGTGAATCCACTTTGCGACAAAAACTGCTAAATGATATGAAATGTGGGTTTACTTAAGAGCCCAGGGAGCCTAGAGAACTGGCACCGTGTTCAGGACAAGTGCTTACTGGTCGTTCATGCTGTAGGATCGACGACTTCCCCGGTTCATATTCGAAAATGCTCCTGGGCTCAGAACGAAACCTTCTCGTGTCCACCTTTCTGTCTGGAGGGTCCCAGTCATGCCTGGAAAGAACCAACAAGTTACACGTGAAAATAATTCCCTAGGCTCAAAGCAGTCGTATCTACCCACTCGCTGTTTTCAAAGTTAATTTTCGTGTAGGTTTTAAAAAAAGTCTCATAGGATCAAAACTAATCTGTCCCAAACACCACATTTATGTTTTGTTTTACATAAATGACTTAGAGAAAGTCATTTATTTTGTATTATGTTTTCCTCTGTTTTTTCTTTTTTTCTTTCATACATTGGTATGGCCCTCCTGCTGGCTCACACACTCACACAAAGGATGAGGAGACACGTGGCCAGGGAGCTGCGGTGAGCCCTTAGGGTGGACGCAATGGCAGCTGTGCACGCCTGTGTTTGGAATAAGTGGTGCTTAGGCTCCATTACGCGATGCGAGTTTTCCCGTCACTCTGACCTGGCACCCTTGACTCAAAGTGACAAGGAGTAATGCACACGCCATGTTGGATCTTGTTCAAAGGGCATCATGGTTTGTGGAAAGTACCAGAGGACCGCTTGGGTTGCCATCCACAGGAGCCAGCTGTGGGCCGGGATCCTCCCTTGTGTTACCCTTGAAAAACCAGAGTCAGGCATCCATCTCATCCCCTGGGAGACCCCGGAACCAGCCTTTTCCTGAACTAATGTCCGTTGAGGGGCGGCCACGGAGGGACTTCAAAAATAAAGCATTTTAGGTAGCTGGTGCTGAAGCAGGCTTCCAGGGGAAGAGGAATTTCCTGGCTTTAGGGGGGGCAATGTTGACCCCTGGAATGGATGGAATTCTGACTCCATGGCCTGCTGGAAATAGAAATGCCTTAAGGGACAGGAGAAGTAGGGGCAGGTGCTGGCGTTCTGGTAATTTTGGGAATAATATCCAGCACAGGTGTTTTTGAAATTTTTAAGAGATTTGCATATTTCTTAATGAGAGATTTATTTTTTTACTAAACACATAGAACAAATAATACATTTAATTCAGAGTTAATTTTGGTTCTGTGTTATGGCAGAGATACCATTTATGTCTAGACAGTTATTTATCAAATTTAAGACATCACCTTTCTAAACATAAAATCCATCATGAGAAGACTGGTAAAATGAGAATCTTCTCACATATGAAGTGTGTCCATTTTCGTGGTATCTTATACCCTATACAATCATCAGTTACTCTTAATGATACCATGCAGTGTTGAATATAATAGTTTTGAAATGGGTATGGTAGGTGAATGCTTAATAATCGGTATTAATACTGAATAATTGTTATATCCTTATTTACTAACTGCTGGTATAACATGAGCCATGATTTCAGTCAGAGGTGAGTTTGAACTCTGCTGTATGAGTTGAGCAAGTTGTTTCAATTTTCTAAATCACAGTGTCTTTCTCTCTAAAATGGGTTTAAAATAAACCTTATCTCATTGGGTTCTCAGAATTAAATGATATAATAGAGGAAAAGTACTTTGCCTAGTGCTGGGCTCATAGCATACTCTCAATAAAGGTCACTTATAATTGGATTATTAGTCATAATCTTAATTCTTAAGTGATGCCATAAAAGTTTGCTTATAAATTTTTATTTTTGTGATGGTAGTTTTTATCAAAACATATCTGTGGGGAAATGAAAATTCGTATCATCTTGAAAAACTGGTGAAATGAGTCACCGGTAGACACTTATTAACTAATGACTTATTTATGATTCATGAATAATTTTCCTGCTTTCAAAGATATATTTTTGTGTATCAGAGGGGAATTTTAAATAATTAATACACCTAACATTTCAAATCTGAGGAAACTGAAAATGAACTGCATAGTCTCTGGGGTGCTATGCCAAAAAGACTACGTCAATGATTTCTTTTTATTTGTCTTCTTCTATGCATTTAAAAAAATAAAAAAGTAGATCTTGTGCCGATGTTATGCCAGGTCTAACTTAGGTCACTATAATATTATGACCCAAACTTGCAAAGGTGTTCACTATCATCTCAATAGGGGGTCAATGAGGCACATGTACAGTAGGTCCTTGGGTTACATCAGAGATCTGTCCCTACGGCGCGACATAAGATGATTTTCACCTTAAGTCGGAACCCACCTACATAAGCACCTACGTCACTCACATGGAGCACACACACAGCAGGAATGAAGTGAAACAGTAAAAAAAAAAAAATTGAAAGATAACAATCCCTGACCTTTACTTGTGGTGAATAAATAATAAAAAACATAAAGCACATATGCACATACGTCGAAATGACAGAACTTTTTTTTTTTTTTATAAATACATGGGAGATGGCAACATAACCATGAAACGACGTATGTGGAGTCCGACGTAACCTGAGGACTGCCTGTATTGACTGAAGATTATACATATACTGTCTCCACCAATTTGTTTACTGAATGCCATGCAGCCTTATTTTTATACTAAGCTAAACAAATATAGGCCACTTTGGGGGGAAATGCCTTACTTCTCTGTTGAAGACCGATCTCTGGGTCGAAGTGGTGGGACTGGAGGAGGAACATGGGGGGGAGGGGCTGGGGGAGTGGCATCCTTAAAAGTGTCCGTGCCGTTGTCCGAGTGGCTTTTGGAGAGGGGCCTGTAGGTCTGGGTCTTCGCAGCAGGATGGGACTGAGCACTGTAGGGCGAGTTGTACAGGCCTGTCGTGAAACACAACAGAACAAAACAAAACGGGGGCAAATGACATTTAAAAAGTGCATTAAATTCTTTGTACCCCATAAAATATCCAATGATTTATCCATACTGCATGCATTGGGCAGGATGATCATTAGTAATTAATGTATTAATCTTTATGAAGAGATTAATTTGTTATTACTGTATTCTGTACACAAGCATTGGCGACAGTAAATCTCTGTCAATCATTTTAGAATTGGTAATCATTCAGACTAGTACTAGGAATAACTTACAGGTACTCAGCAAATTTTCTCCTGGAGAACACAAACTAATGACATAGTTAAGATTTCAGAGGAAGATTAAAAATGCTTCACAGAACTGTTTCCAAATGTCTTCTATTACTTTAAAGGCTCTGGTTCATATATGATAATTGACATGTTAATTGTAATTAAACACAATACAGGGCAAGTTATGTATGTGCCGTGTAAGGCTTAAGGAAACAGAAGCCCTTCGTAAGCCTGGAGCACATCTGGGAAAAGAGACACAAATAGAACTCTGCTGGAAAATACTTGGGGACATGGTAAAGGCCAAATGCGGAAAATACACATTAGTCATGAAAGGATTTTAGAAGATGGCGGATTGGTCTGAGAAGATATCATAGAACCGAAGGCACCAGAGTGAGCCGTGAAGGGCTGGTTTGGAGGGTAGGCGAATAGGGTAGCAGAGATGACATAGAAGCCAAAATGAGGCAGAAAGAGCAAGACCCATGACAGCGGGATGGAGGGTTAGCAGAAGGGAAGAGACTAGTTGCAGTTGCTTTGTCTACTGATTAAATGGTAAAACCCTCTCCAAAGAGCTCCGCAAGGTTGTATGTGACTATTGTCTGATTGACTAATCACGAATGGATGCAAAACATTCTGCATTTCCTGCAACCTCAGTCTTTTGAGCTAAGCCTATTTTCACTTTTCTTCTCCGGAAGTTCCATGCAAATTGCCACGACAAACACAAAGAGATGATGTCCGCACTTTTTTGGGGGCCTCAATTCTACTGTCTGAGTTCAGCTTCAGAGCTTGTTAGAAACAGGACAACCAGCCCCCAGTGGAGTTGCTTATGCAACGATCCCACGTCACAAACTGGACTCAACTTAATTCCAGTGTAGGCCTCTCTCAGAAATAAAACCTTAAACCAGCAGGAGTCACCTGGGCAGCACTAGTTAGGCCATTGGCCTGATAGGCCCCAGCCCTCCCCTAAGGGAAGGTGACCTCCGTGACCATCCGCTTTCTCGCCTGCTCTACCTTCCTTGTCCTGCTCCCTTCTGCCTGTCAAGTCTTTTATGTTGTGCATCTCCTCGGAGCTCCTGTCTGCCTGCTAGATGGGAGGCTCCCCAACTCGTGAATCATTGACCAAAGCCAATTAGATCTTTAAAATGCACTCAGATGAATTTTGATTTTTTTAACAAGCTAAGCACAGGAGGTGAGTTCGGAGTACCTGTGGCCAGGAGTAAAAATTGAGGCAACATCTAGTGGGCCCCATGTGAAAGGTGGAATATCGGGAGCAGAAAACCAAGGGCTTGTCACCTCTATGCTTGTTCTGTTTTCTTGTTTGTTTGATTTTTGTTTTGTTACTTCTCTATTTGTCTTTGGAGACTAGTAGCAAAATCCCTAAGAGTTCAAGAGTCTGTGCACTGGCCCTTAGGTGTCCAGGAGTGGGGAATATTTGCGCCTCTGAGCCAGGCCGGCAAGGGCACCCGTGGTGGGGCTGCTGGTGTGTACTAGTAAGGGGAGGGCAGACCCATCCACTGAGCCTGCTCTAAATAAAGAACAGGCCACGGGCAGGGGTCTGGAGCCCCAGGCTGAGCAGGGACAGGAGGCCTGGTGTGGGATTCTCTGATGTGCCATTTAGGAGGAAGTCATGACAGGAAACATTTTCTAGGGGTTCCCTCACTTTAGCCTGCAACCACTTCACAAGATACCCACACACTCAAGTACAAGCAGAAATGCCCGGAATTGAAGTGGCTCTTTATGACCTGGGCAACTAACTCTGAGTCAGAAGAGTGGCCGGCAAAGTGGGATTTTAAACAACCCTTCCATGAATGGGTGCATTTTGGAGCAAAAGCATGGGCAAGGTCACAGAACACTGTGCCTGACTTGTTTGCTGTGAAGTGTATCTGAAAGATCTTACGCAATGGCGCTCCCTCTCTCCTCTGATAAAAGGCGATCTTTATCTTATTTTGTACCCTTACAGTGTGTTCTTTCAGGCTGGCCTTCACAGTTGAGTTAAACATTCCTGAAGCTGAGAATCAACTAACACGGGAATGAAGGCTGTAAAACAGTGTTAGTTCTCATATCCGAGAGAAGAGATCAATCCTTTTGTTAGGCATGCTATGAGAAAAAAAGGGGGGGAAAGCAGCCTCCTCATTGTGTAGACTGAAAACATGCGCCCACAGCGGTAAAAGTGAGGCTAAAGTTCTTCCAAGCATTGCAAGGTGAAAAGTACTCATTGCACGCAAGGGACGCCGGCCTACCTGCGTTATATGTATAAGGAGTATTGTACATGTCTGTGTCATCATCTAGAAAACGAAACATACATATGATGGTAATGCAGATTGCGTCACTGCATCACAACAAGACAGCAGAACTTCACAGAAACAGCAGACATTTATTAGAAAACCAATGTACTTTGCCTAGCTCAAAATACCATAAAAATATTTTTTTTTCCAAATACTATTTTTGGGACAGTCTGTAACATATTTGCTCTCCGGCCATCCAAGGTCAGTACCTTTGCTTCACTTCCCAGCCTTCTCTTCTGAGGCCTGACTTTCCTTTAGAAAGTGCTTTAAATATCTCTGTCAACTCAGCGAGACCTACCTATGCTCACTCTCTGGATAGGGAGCAGACACGTGGACAGAGGGATAATGAGTCTGTCTAAGTGAACAACAGGCCACACTGGAGTTCAGATTGTGGACAAGGAAAGACGAAGGGAAGAGACCAGAGCAGCTGGCGCCTCCTCAAGGTCACCAC